>NW_023270316.1:16210108-16450920 GCF_011800145.1 Mirounga leonina | reverse complement strand
GTGTGTGTGTGTGTGTGTGTGTGTGTGTGTGTGTGTGTGTGTGTGGTTAAAGAATCAACAACATTTGCTATTCGAACGCAGTTGTGCTGGGCAAGTATCTTCCTGCTGATGTTTGTCTGCAGTGCCACAACAGTAAGTGATGTATGTTTCAACGACCTCAGCCGAAGGAAGCCGAGGGGACGGAGCCCACATAATAGAAGGAGAAGAATGACAAGCTGGCAGGCTACTTGGGGGCTTCAGGGCTTTCTTGGAAGCCAGCACGCTCTGTGAAGATGTGTGCAAACCTTCTGGCATTTTCCGCTTTAACGCTCTTGTGAGAAATTAAAGCATATTATAAGCTACTTCCAAATTTTCCCGCTATTCCCAATGAAGTTTTTTTTTTTTGCTGGAAAAGATAGTGGTTTTTGTTTTTTTTTTAACCTAGAATATCAATCAACCTGAAATATTTATATTGAAGTCAAGGGAATATATTAATAACTCATAGAACGTAAATTACTTTGGGGTTATCCCTCTAATTCAGAATCTTGGCACTCAGATAAGCTAGTGTTTGGTTCCCTTTTCCTTTCTCACCACTGTAACCCTGACACTGACGCTAATTGTGACACTTTCTGCCATGCTTGTAGCCCTTCCTCTGTATCGCCTTTAGAATGAAAACAACTCACCCAGCTGAACGAGATGAATAATTAATCATTTAGTCCCACTGGAAGAAAATGACACCTACGGCTGAGTAGCAGGGGGCATTAAGAGAAAGAGCTGTCAAAGGGTGCCCTTTCTTCCCAAATGTTAAAGAATGCTATTTTTCTCTACACTTAGAGGATCAGAAGGTAATGATAGGAGCAAAATCCATGATGGTACAGAATGGATGTCTAGGAAACAATTAGGATAACAATTAGGAGGCCACCCAAGAAGGTCTGGGATCCGCTCACTGCTACAAAGTCTGGACGTGAATCTCTCTCAGTCCCAGAATATAGACTTCCAGGAAGTCCAGAGTTGATTCCAAGGGATGTGTTGTACAAAGTTGGCTTGAAATTCCCTCTCTCCCTCCCCCTCTCCCCTTACCCCTCCTCACTCTCTCGCTCTCACTCTCTCTCTCACTCTCACTCTCAAATAAATATATAAACAAGGGATGTAAAATCTGTAAGCATACCAAGCATTGTTCATAGTATGAAAAAGTATTATTTCACACACATATGTACCAGTATTCAAATATATAAACAGGTGCTGTTGTGATCGATAAAATGCAGAATCATTTAATTTTATCCTTAAACACATGGTAGCTTTTTATTGCTTTGACATTGTGCATAGTCTCAATCAAGAGATTCTAAAAGTATAGCCATGGGGTCCCATGTTTTGTTTTGCTTTGTTTTTCCATTTGAAGAGATCTCCATATACCAGAAGATTGAGAACCACTGCAATGTACAGAATTTGGACCCAGCCTCCAGGTGGTATGGCAGGGTACCCTGACTCCCAGAAGGAGGGTTTCCCTGGAAGCAGCCTCTTCTTTTAGTTGAAGGGCTTTGCAGGCACTTCTATTAGGTCATCATGGTCCTCGATGCAAGAAAGGCATCATTTTTGCCCCCTGTAAAAGACACGATCAGGTATTTCTTCTCAGGTAGGAATGCGGAATAAGTCAATATGGATTATGTGGTAAGAATTTCAGAGCTCTGGAAAGGCCCTAGTGTCATTTGAAATCATTCTCACTCCCTGAAATTCACTTTAGCTTAAGAATTTGATCTTTGTTGGAACAGATGCCCTGGGGTAAGGCTGATACTTCACACTTCTATCATTGTTTATTTCTCGATGGCCACAGTGGGTTTTAGAACCTTGTGCATTTGAAATGGAGGCATATCTGCTAAAAGGGGGGAAAAATAAGGGACTCCCAAACCTCTGAACAGTTCATTTCCTCTGAATTTTGGCTTCACATGCTGCTCCTCCCAAAGTTAAGCCATTGTAGTGAACAGCACTGCCTTTCAGCATTCCCAAAGAAACATTCAATTGTATGTGACTTAGTGTTTGTGATGCACATACGATGTGCAGCAGTGTGCTTTGGAAAACATGATGTTGTGGGGTTTTTTTAAGATTTTATTTTATTTATTTATTTGAGAGAGAGAGAGCCAGTGAGAGAGAGAGCATGAGCATGGGGATGGGTGGAGGGAGAGAGAGAAGCAGACTCCCCGCCAAGCAGGGAGCCCAACGTGGGGCTGGATCCCAGGACCCTGGATCATGACTTGAGCCGAAGGCAGACGCTTAACCGACTGAGCCACCCAGGCGCCCCATGATATTCTTTTTCTAGAAGGCTCTCATTTTGTGGCATCAGAGGATTTTTGTGAAGAAAGATGTGCTGGAGTAATTCTCTACTGTTATTTCTTCTGTTCCACCAATAACTTTATCTCAGAAATTGATTTCCTCCTTGGTAGAGAAAAATTGCACATTTCCAGTGGAAGATGTGTACATGTTTACCAGCATTCTCTCTCTCTCTATTTTTCATCACCAGTAAGTTTTGAGGAAGTTATACTTTGCATCAGTATTCATGGGAACGGTCCCTGGTGGTCTGCCTGGGCTGCACACTGGCCGGGGACAGTGTTCACTGGAAGGTGCTCTTAGCATTTGGGACAAGGCAATACTTCATCGTGCAGGACCGAACCACACACTTCAGGATGTTTGGTGCCCTGGCCTCTAAATTCTAGAAGTATCTTGTAGTCATCAACACAACCAAAGGAAAACAAAACCCCAAAAACACCCTGACCCGTTTCCCTGCACCTCAGCGAAGAGTTCCATGCCTGGTGGAAAACCACAGGGCAGCCCCTTCCCCAAGGCAGAATCATTCCTCAAGACATCTGGCAGGTGGCCATCACAAAGTGGACCACCTTCTTATGGTGATTACCAGTGGGCCCTCTCTAACTCTCGTCCTGTATGCCTCAGGTCTCCGTTCATCGACTACTTTTAGCTTCAGAACATGTGCATGTGCTAGATGATGCCAGAGTGTTTTGTTTGCCCTCTAATGAGGATTCACCAAAGGCCGAGGCAGTGGAATGGGAATGCTGTGTCATTTTGCCCTGCTTGTGTTCAGCTTGGTGGTGATGTGTGTGCAAAATTGGCTTTTCCCACCATCAAGGGCGTACGAGACACTGCAGTGAGGAACAGATCGCTTTTCTTTTCCCTTATTCAGCCTTCCTGATCTTTCCAGCTGTACTTGGGCTTTCAAAGTGCCACTGATAAGCTGATGATTTTGTTTTAGGGGCTCGATAGGGAGAGGGAGATTAAATACTGCCAACTGTGAGCACTAACACTGTTCCCTAGGCAAATAAACAAGACCCCTTCGGAAGGGATGTAAAATTGGTTTTCCAGGCTTAACTTCCACAACTGTTTTAATAGAGCCTGTAAAAATATACTCTAATTGCTCCGTGGCACTTTTTCCATTGCAAAGATTCTACTTCAAACCCTTTATGACTCCCTTGTTCTACAGGTAGATGTTTATATTATGACAGATACCTCTAATTAGCTAAACAAGAAAAACCTACCAAATAATTCCCCACGTGGAAATTAAACCTTCTGGACCAAGCTCTTAGTGCCAGCACTCTGTTTCCACATTGTTTCCGATTCTCCGTGTAAGTCCGTGTACCTTCTTAAATACACATAAACCGCAACTGTCTGAAACCTGGTTCATGAAGACGCTGGGGGTCGCTGACTCTGTGAATCTGCCCTGGGAATAAGGGATTAGAGATTCAAGGGTGCAAGGAATGAGCCTACAGAATCTCTTAGCGGATTGTCAAGGGGGCACCCAGGACTCTGCGTCTTCTCTGAGACACCCACAGAAGGTCACGGCTTGGAAGAGCACAGGGAGTCAGGCATGGACAACTCAGGTGTTGGGAAGCATTATTGTTGGTTGCCTGGAGCTGTCTGCTACCTACGTCTCTATGAGTGGAGTGAGAGGCTGCAGACACCCCTCTTCTTGTTCAGATCCCGAGGCTCAGAGCGTAATAACCTCCCTTGGTCTGAAGTTCAGCAAACATTTCTCGGTCACCTCTTCTTTCTAAGCTTTCAGGGCTTACTTCTCTGTCTTCCTGTGTTGATCTCTTTCTAGGTGACAGTAATTCTATGTCACATTCCCTGAGTCCTACAGGGCAACTCCTCAACTTCTAGACCATTCTGTGTCCAGTGGAAGTTGTTGGAAGCTTTGCTGTGGAGAGTTTCCGTTGGAATTCGGGTGCCGCAGATTCCGCCATTTCTGCAGTTCACACACAGGTCACTTTGGGCTAGAAAGGCTGGCTTTAGCCCGGCACAATGTGTAATTTTGTATAGGAAAAAGAAAAAAGGAAGTGGACGATTAAGATTTATATTTGAATTAGGAATATTTTCAGGGGCTTAGGCTGGACTATTTCCCAGGCCCCCTTCAGGGCTAAAGTTCTGTGGATCTAAAGCAGATCCTGTCTCTGGTCTTATAAGAAGTGATTTCATAGACTGTTTTCTCATTCCCCCGCCCCCATTTCTGGGCATTCATCCCCTGGTTCCTAAAAACCGGGTCCATGAACATAGTAGCTCCACACCAACTGAACTTGTTTCTCAAATGGCCCATCTGCTCACATTGCATTTTTGGGTTCAATGGTCAGAACTTTCCATAAGCTGACTTTGAGATGACTGATTCTCAGACTCAAAAACTCACAAAAAGAGGCAACAGGGCAGCTAATGGAGGTACAAGGCTTCTGAGTAGAACGAGCAGGATGTAAAAAGTCCCTGAGCAGGAAATGTCATATTTGACGTATGGAGGAAGAGCCAATGTATTAAGGCTGATTTTTCCCCAGTTCAGCTTCTTTTCTGAGTACATACTTCTTCTCTCTCTCTCACCCTTTATACACACCCACACACACATATGTAAATACTTTTATAAAACTAGATGATACATGGATAGGAATTTGTTCTATGATTTATAGGAATTTCTTCAATGATTTACTGTATATTTGATTCTATATATAAATAGAATACATATGTGTGTATATATATACATACTTAGTATTCTGTATAAAATATGCATGTTATTGTGAATGTTCTGATAGTAATGCATGTAGAGAATTAATATGTCTCAAAACCATCACTGTATATGTGTAGATATGTATTAACTTTTATATGTGAATAGAACAGCCCCATATCATTAGGTATGTTTACACAGACATAGGTCTTCTCATCTTAAGAATGCCAAGGGTTGTATTTTCTTCCTTCACACCCCCCCCCCAACCGCAGCATGAAAGGGTCTCCCTGAATACCTACCTGCCTTTGATCTTCAAATCTGTGCAAGGTGAGCACTGAGTCAGCTGTTGTTAAAAAGTCAGCTTTTTAACCTACTGGCATTTCCTAACTGTGTCATCATTTACTCATTTCCTGTGTTCTGTGTGTCTTTAATTTTTAATGCAGGTCTCTCTATGATCTGACTCCTGTGTTTCTTTCCAATCCCAGACTCCCTTCTACCTCTTTCCTTCTCTATCTCTGAGCCCTAAAATCTTGCCTTTTTGAAAGATGTAGTGTTTTTCTTCTGTTGTCACATTTTCTTTCTCTTTTATTTCTCCAGTCCAGAGTGACCACCAGCCTGAATTTACCTGGCCTCCTCCCACTGGTCTGCAGGATCCAGATTAAGTATCTCCTCCTCTGGGAGATGAGTTAGAAGTTTTCCTTACCTCCCAGGGAAATGATCTCGCCCTTCTCTGTACTAATGTTGTCTATTGTACACATGTCCAAAGTAACACTTCACAAGCTACTTCATCGCTCCATTTTTAAGCCTATCACCCTTTCTAGACTGAGCAAGCTTTAATCACTATTGTCCCCATAGGTATCTCTGCTTGGGTCACATGTAGCACATAGTAGCTGTGTTCTGAAGCAAAGCGGCTAGTAAAGAGCATTTCATGGTAGTTCCAGTGTCACTGATAAAGGACGTATTATTTAATGCTTACGGAAAACCTCATTAATAACTGTTACTCTCAGTTAACATGGAAAGAATGCTTAAAGTTTGCATCAGAATAAATTATTATGTTGATAGACAGGTAGGGTATGCTGTGGACTTAGAAGAAATACTTTATATCTGTGCTACAAAATCAATGTGACTTCTTGCTTTCCTATGGCTAGATTTTGTAATTTAGCAAGAATAGCTTTGACTTTTAGTCTCAATGGTAGATCTACAAAGAAAATCCTGGTTTGAAGTGAACCTGATATTTTCCTAAACATCTCATTTCTGGAATTTCCTTCTATTGAACTGAGGGTATTAAAAAAAAGAAGTCTTAATTTTTAGTTACCATTTAGATACAGTCAGACTAACTCACTCCAAGTCAACTGTAAATTCCACTATGGCAGGCAAGTCAGCTGATATTGCGGAGGCAAGTCTAGAACTCCCATATTTTCCGATTCTGGGATCATTTCCCCACTAATAAAATACTGACTCTATCATCAAAGAATATGCCATCAAGTACAGAAGTAAAACATGACAAGTGTTGCAGGTGATGAATACCCTTTTCAAGGATGAATACCCTTTTCAAGCATCAATCCCTCCTCCAGCTTAACAGAGAGATGCAAGGGAAAAGATGCTGGGACAGCATTTACTAACAGCTGACATCTATTGAGTTCCTTTATGTGCCAGGCAGTGTAATAACTATCATACAGGTATTAATTAAACTGATTTTACAAGCCCTAAGAAATAGCTGGTATCATTTCCATTTGATTCATGAAATGCTGAGGCTTAGAGATATTAAGTAACAAATAGCCAGAAGCAGTGTGGTCAAAAATGGGGCCAAGTCAATGAATGCAAAGTTCGTGCTCTTGACCACCATATTATGCTCCCTCTTGGGATTGGAGGATTCTCAAAGGGCATCTAGTCCGTGTTAATTATATCCTAAGCATACCTGGAGATAACAAGAGGCTGATGGAAGTTCCCTTGCTCCTTGAGTGAGGGAAGACTTATCTTAGTGAAGGACTAGAAAAAAAACAAAAACAACAAAACTTTATGAGAATTCACCCTCTGTGATGAATCTGGCTTGATCTCAGGCAACTTGTAACTTCAGAGTTCTGAAAGGTCATCCCGAGCATGAGCTGCATAGAGCACAGAGGGTGGACTGTGGGCAGGGAAAGGCCAGGCCTAGACCTCAATTCCTAAAAAGGGCATGCCATTTTTTTTTTTTGATTCTACATATAATTTAGAACATGATGACCACACTTAATACTATTGTATTGTATAACTGAAATCTGCTAAGAGAGTAGAACATAAGTGTTCTAACCAAAAAAACCCCCAAAAAACAACAAAAAAAGTTAAGTATGTGAGGTTGTAGATGGGTTAATTAACTCAAGGGTGGGAAGTCCTTTTACAAAGGATATGTATATCAAATCATCACATTGTACACTTTAAATATCTTACAATTTTATTTGTCCATTATATGTCAGTAAAGCTGAGGGTGGGGAGAGTGGAAAGGCCACATCGATCATATTTTCAACAAGGGCCCAGGCCACTACCCCAAAGACTCATCCCTCAGTAAAATATACTGTATATATGGATGCTGAAGTAAATTAATATGCCAACCTTTGATATGCCTTTCTCCTGCATTCACCTCAAAATTCCAGCAAATGATTGCATGTTCATTTCCTCACTGGATTTAAGACCTGCTTTTTTGTTCCTCTAGTTACATATGCTTTTGAGTTTAAATTGCTTGGCATCCTTTAAAGTTTGCAAAGCACCATGAAAAATCACTGAAATGAAAAGCACTAAAATATGTAAATTGTTGCTATTGTTCTTAAGTGCTTCTTCACATAGGATATGATCATTTCAAAGACAAAGTAAGATTTCTTTCATGTCAACAGCGATTATGTTTACAGCATGGGATCAGTCTTCAATATAGGAGTCTTACTACTTCTATAAAGTTAAAAAAAAAGTTGTTTTAAACTTTTGGAATTTATATTTCAAATTCATTAACCTCTTTTTCTTTCTTCCTGCCTGCTTTTTTTCTTCCCTCTATTTTTGATGAAAATTATGAGTTTGGAGGCAGTTGCAAAGCATGCAGCAGTAAAATTGTCAGTTAAGTAATTTTATATTAGACACTGGCTTAGAGACTATGATTTTAAAAACAGTTTAATTTTCTTTTAGTGTAAAATATAACAAATATTGATTTAGGGGGACATGCACTCTGCTATGTAGTATGTGAACAAAGAGCTTAAAAGTTAATTCTTTAATATAGACAGATTATAAACTAGCACTCAGAGGCACATCATCAATTTGCCGGAAGGTTATTTTTCTGGCCTGTGTGTCATGCCTAAGACAGTTCAGTCTTCTTTTCCCTACCCTCTCCCCCGCTATACTTATTAAAGACAAAAGTATATTCCTATAGCGGCCAAACAGTGACAAATTTGAGATTTTTTCCCCTTTGTCTTCAGAAATTAGAAAGAGTCTGATGCACTTCTGAAATCCTACAGCCTTCAAAGCCAGGGAATTTTGTTGATCTCGTATTTCCTGGTGTCTGCTTTTGGAAGCAAAACAACTACTCTCTCAGGAATCCTTCAGTCAGAGTTACGACTGATGATGTGAGTCGATAAATGCTTCTTGACCTGTGGTCAGTGTAACAGCCAGGCTCTAGGGACATGAGGCATCTGCCCAGAATGAAGCTGTAAGCGTGGATGCAGAAGAGCCTGGAATACCATGCAGGCAAAGGAGAAGAAAGCTACCAAGAGGAGAGTGAAATGTATGGACTGGCAGGGAATTTTAAAACAAAAGGCTATGCTTAACTTAGCTGTCACCTTTAAGGAAAGAAAATGAGATTTTTCAAAAATACTATGCAAATGTAAAAGTGACCTAACCAGCATTTGTGGATAAATCCATATTATTTTGTAAGCCAGGTCCTGATGTGCTGGTGTACAGATAAAATGCAGATCAATTTACTCGTTGCATGATTGGCGACCACACTAATTGTGATTCATAACTGTCACCCACCATTTGTGCTATTTGAGAGCAATTCTGAGCATGGGTAATTATGGTAGATTGCCCCAGTGCCAAGCAGATATTGCATAAATCCTTCAGCTGAGGTGAGCCTGACAAGCTGTGAGTAATAGACTGCACCTTGGAACAGATTTATATTTGAGGCCCAGTTAGCTGGAGTGCTTCATACTTTTCATTTCTCAATAACTTGACTGGAACTGAGGCAGTCAGTTATTTCCCCAATTCTCCATTTTCATGATAGGATAATCAATAAAGAGCAACTATTAATTTAGAGTCACTCTGATATACTAGGACTAGACAGTTTTACTATGATATTGATTAATTCTGTAATTTACCACTGGTCCTAAATGCCAACACGATCCAGACACTTTGAAGGTCATTAGAAATAGGTGGCTTTCTAGTCATGCAAGTTCACTTATTGGTAAGCACAAAGGCTTTGTGGTCATAAGAGTTGGGACTCTTTGATTCTTCAAAAAGTAGTGTAATATTCACCAATCATGCATTACACCACACAGCAGAAAATAGAGGAGCGAAGTTAAGACATGTTTTTTCTTTATAGATGCAGTTCTCCAAATGAGGTCCAGGAATGATTCTAGGCTACTGTCCTCCCATACAGCAGGACCTTGGGTAGCCCCCCCAGTTGTTATCTTGCTCCTGATCTTTTGTGGAGGAGTTTCCCACCACAATCAGATGTCATGCGAGGAGTTCTCAATAAACTTGCTAGCTCTAAACACTGTATAGTATCTGGTTTATATCTACTAGTGATAAATTAGCACCACTGATGAACCAACAAAATTTGAGACTCTCTGAGGTGTTGGTTGTAGCATTTTTTTTACACGTTAGAACTGTTTGTGAGAATACACACACATACACACACACACACTAGAGTACACTATTACCAAATTAATGAAAAGTGTATATTAACAAAAATTGTGTAGGGTTAATGTAGGAGTAGTAGATGTTCAAGACCAATGTTGAAAGAGTAAAAGACTATATGTAATTTGTACATACATATAATCCTAGAAGATTAGTGAAAAGTTAGTTGGAGATAAACAGTGAGTGATTAGTGTATGTTTTGTAAGTCTCATAAGATGTATCTAGATGGAATAGATGCATATTTTTATAGGCCATTGGCCATTATCTGTTTTATGAAGCTATATAAAAATAAATAACATCGTATCTTTTTTATCGTAAAGTCCATTATGTTCTGTGGAAGGACAACTTACTTAATTTTAAGTATTAGAAATCTCCATGTTTGGGTGCCTGGGTGGCTCAGTTGGTTAAGCGACTGCCTTCAGCTCAGGTCATGATCCTGGAGTCCCGGGATCGAGTCCCGCATCGGGCTCCCTGCTCAGCAGTGAGTCTGTTTCTCCCTCTGACCCTCCTCCCTCTCATGTGCACTTTCTCATTCTCTCTCTCTCAAATAAATAAATAAAATCTTTAAAAAAAAAAAAGAAATCTCCATGTTTACAAATACATGTAACCATATATCACTGTTGACGAAGATGCATTGAAAAATGGTTGAACATATTTAGGAATTTTTCAAGTAGGTTATACAAGGATGTCAGTTTTATTTCCCTTACCTTAATGTGTGTTATTTAGAATCTAAACTTAAAAAAAAAAATAAGATGAGAGGCACCTGGGTGGCTCAATCATTAAGCGTCTGCCTTTGGCTCAGGTCATGATCCCGGGGTCCTGGGATCGAGTCCTGCATCGGGCTCCCTACCCAGAGGGAAGCCTGCTTCTCCCTCTCCCACCCCCTTGCTTCTGTTCCTTCTCTCACTGTGTCTCTCTCAAATAAATAAATAAAATCTTAAAAAAAAAAACATTAAATAAATAAATGAGTATCATCTACATTTCCACCCATATATATTCAAGAATATAGAATCATATTGAGAAGGCTAAGCTTAACCACTAAATTAATATATGCCTCAGATTATATGCATTACTCTTAGTGCAGGTTAATCTTCTGGGGGTAATTATGGTCCTGTTTAACAAAAATTCACAATGGTGAATTATAAGGTACCCTAGAGAAGCAGAGATACAGAACAATTAATGAGTCCCAAAGATGTATGTCTGATTTTAGTGCTGACATCTTAAATGTAAGATCATCACTGTTATCCCGGTTGAGAGAATTTTTAGTTCATGTAATGGGCCCATGCCTCCAAGAATAACACAGTGCGTTCTTAAATTGTATCACTTTTCCTAAAAGTTAACTCTTTGATATGATGGAAAAAAGTCAACATCTGTGAAACTCAGCTGCTTAGCCAAAATGCAAGCCTGTTACCTATGTGAGTACAGCACAGCTCAGTGACAGATGAGCCGTAAGTGGCTCAACGTGACACCTGATGCGGACTTACGGTATCCCACTCAAATCAGACTGTGGGTGTTGTAAGGTTTTGGTAGGGTCCAAGGTCAATTTGCAAGAGTGAAAAAGCTGTGCTCTAAGTTGTTTAGGTTCCATTATAGGATTTCTGTTGTTATCAGCTCTTGAGTTTGTAACAACTGCTTGTAGACCATCCTTCAACAAAAGGAGTGGATCATTAGAATCAAGGTATTTTGGCTTTTCTCTTTTTCAATGAAAATTAAAAAAAATTGAAGGAAATCTGTGAAAGTCTGCTGAGTATTTGGACATATGACCAGGGCATAGTGCTACTGATTAGGGATTTTGCATGTGTACTTGGAGAGGGGGTCTGAAATGTTCCTTTGTGAAAAAAGTCAAGCTGATCAATTTTATTAAATAGATTTTATTAAAGTTGATCAATTATAAAGTTAATCAATTTTATGAAGTTAAAAGATTATTTTATAGTGTATTACATTACATCCAAAGAAAATTATTTTAAATGAACTTGCATTTGGGGAAGGAGAAGGAAAGATGATGCAAGGAGATACTATAAACATTCTCATCATCAAATTACCATTAAAAATATTGAGGTATTTGTCATAAGAATTTTTACAAAAGAAATACTGTTTTCGGACAGTTTGCTAACACAATCTTGTAAAATAATGTTTCACCTGACTAACTTCATTCTCATGAAGTAAAACACATGTATTTAATTATCTTCTTAAGCTTGGCTTCAGACCAAATAAATACAGTTGTTACTAGTGGCAAAAAGGATCGGCTTACTTTGGATCCCTCATTTTAGCTCAGTGGACACCCTGATGGATTCAAAAATAAGATGCGATGCTGCAGGATGCACTATTTTTAACTCAGTGTCAGTGGTCATTGGGCTCGTTGGGCAGTGTTTGGGTTGAGCTCCCTAGAACTAGTGTTGATATCTTTTCTTGAACATTAAGCCTCAGGGACATAATTGTTACTTTTTTTTAATAATCAGTATGCTGAGCGTTATATGACTGAGAAGCTACTGCCTGAAAAGAGATGTGCCATAATGAAGGTATTCCTTTTTGAGATAATTTTAGCTGCTTATCAGGGCAGCAGCTGCTGTTTTTTGGACTTAGGGTTTCTCTTTAATGCACCATGAAAAAGCAACAAGTACCAGAAAATCATATTTTGTTGACAGAAGTAAAGCAAAATGAGCTGCAGTTCTATACCGTGGAATCTTAAAACAGGGAAAATTTAACTTGGTAGCGTATTTTTTTCAGTGTTTTGACTTTTTTTTATTATTTTTTTTTAGTTTGTACTTGTATATTGCTTCAGAGTAAAAATATTTTTGGAATCCTTATCAGTCAGAAAAACATCTTCTTCAATCAAAATTAGCTAGACTCTGTAGCTAAAATAATCCCATTTTACTCGTTTGTGGAATGGCTGTTGAGGCTTTATTTTTATAAGCAAATGGCAAATGCTTGCTCCAGTGTATAGCTGATGCAAATTAAGTGTATCCTCTATTTCACAAATGAAGGGAGAATTATTGGAAACACTCTTCCCCTGATCAGTAAAAACTGATTACCATCAAAGAAGGGCCTGATTACTAACCACCAGCTTAGTGGTTAGCCGGAACATCTGGCCAACTCAGAGAGGAAAATTTGCTGAGCTTAAAAAATGTTTATTCCAACTTTCAACTCATGCATGTATAGAACACAGATGAGGAAACATCTGATGTCCTTCGGATTTCTGTTGTTAAACAAATGTAACTCATCTTCAAGCAAAAATCGAGTAAGCTTTTTTCCTCATTGATTTGGCTCCTTAAGCTCTTAAGTAACAAGGACTAGAAAAGAAAGCGTAAGAAAACCCAGAGTGATTAGAGCCCTTAAAAATATCTGAAGGGTAATTTCGACTTTACATCTCTTCACATACACTTTGATCTGGGTAGACTTATTATTTTAATTCAACTTACATTGTTGAGTGCATGCCACATTCAAGGCACAGAACTGAGTACTTCCTGAAGACCATGAGCTCAGGATCTACCCATGGCTTGACTGCCACCCTGTTGCTCTGATTTACACCCTGTGGCTGGCACAGATCTTCCCACCCCTTAGTGCTTGGTTAACTATTACTAACCTGCAGAGCAAAGGACTCTGAGTAGTGTTGTTTGTCCTGATGATCCTTCCTTGACTATTTAAGATTAGGGCCATGGAGTCGTGAAGGTTATCTGTTCCTTGGCATGTATAGTTGGTATCAAGATTTCTTGTTCTCCTCCTAATCCTCTCCCCCCAGCCTGTAAATTTAATTCAGTGTCTATGGCCCCAGAACTGAGCCTGACATATACCAGGTACTCAGTAAATATTGGTTGAATGAATGAATAAATGAATGAATGAATGAATGAATGAATGAAACACCGCCTGTATCCTCAGTGAGGTTTCTTCTAGGGAAGAAGGTGTGTATAAAAATGACAAGAAGACAAAGCAGAGTAAGGGAAATGCTAAAAGAGAAATATGAAAAGATTGGGTATGGACATGGTCATGGCCACCAGGACATTCTTCATAGAGAAATCGATTTTGGGGAGAAATGCTGGGCTATGTAGGCTACTAATAAAAATTGTATTTTTTTAACCATTTTTATTTTAACTTAATTTTGAAAAAATACATATTCATGGTAAAGTACTCAGTCTTCAGCCCTCTTTAGGTTGTTCTCTGCAATGTTTTTTTCAGTGTCTTTCAAGAAAGGATGATGCTCTTTTATCAGATTCTGACCAGGCAGCTTCATGGGATTACTTTTTCCCACTACAAAAGTGGGATTTAAACCCTAATTTCCAAAACATAGTAGATAGCTAAAATTAGCATGGATTTAATGCTCTGGGTCAACTTAAAGTGACATGTGAACATCAGCTAAAAAAAAAAAAAAGAAGTTTCTAAATCCTATAAATCTCAGTGGGAACTTTTCATTGGCTCATTCTGTTACAATCTTTTTCTCAGGGATAAGGTTTTCTAAGTCAATATTTTCCTAAAAGCCTGCCCTTTTGTCTTCCACTAAATATGGTAGTCTTTGTTTCTTCAGTGACCACGTGAGAACCGAAGGAAAATCTCTTCTCAGAGAAGACCGAGCAAAGGAATATATACTTCTTGCCAAAGGTTATCACAGCATAATAGTATGAAGGAATGTCCACTTCTCTAAACAGAGTGTACTATGCTTTCTGAAGTTGACGCCATTTACTTAGGCTCATTAAATAGCTGGTAAAATGATGCAGGTTTGAGAGAAACGCGAGCGGTGAGAGCCTGCTGCAGATGGCCGATGAGGAGTCGAGGAGGGCAGCAGTGGCCTCTGGGAGAAGTGCTCAGGGTCAGAGGGGATCCCTTCTCTGCCACTCCCAGCTCCCCCGCCTCAGGACACTGCTCTCTTCTCCCACTCACCTCATCGGCTTGCCTGCCTTATTCCTCCACACTGACCTCTTCCGTACTTATTAATTAGCATTTTTCTCTTGTACTTATTCACTTACTTTTATTTTTTTGCGCCTATGCTCTAGTTATTTTGGGTGTGGCTTGGCACCTCCATCAGATGGGAATACAGTTGAAGGCCGAGAGGTTGGCATGCACGCACAAGCTCTGAATAAGGGCAGGCCTAGGAAGGCTGATTTATACTTCGTCACTCCCCTCTAGGTTGAAGTCCATACTTTCTGGCTTTGGTGTGCATCAGCATGGGAAACCTGTCACAACAAAAGATGCTTCATCTCTACCGCAGACCTTCTGGGGCTTAGATGTCTGTATTTATTGAGCAAGTAGCTGAGAGCTACTGAGCTTTAGGGGGCGGGGCAACCTACCAGGACTGAGGGATATCCTGGGCTGCAGGCTGAAACCAGGACACTCCCGAGCAAATTGGGACAGTTGGTCGCCCTATATGGCGACAAAGAGCAGAGCCAAAACCAAGTCCACCTATCCACCTTCTTTCAACCCTAATTATTCTTAAAAATAAATCCTCGTATGGATGTAAAATAGACATATAACTTGTTATTTTTCAGATATCCCTCAGTTATTCCATGGGTGTGTGTGTATATATATCTGCAGCATCACATAATACTGATTTTAGAATTAGAGATAAAGTTAGAATTAGATTAGATTTTAGAATTAGAGATAAAATATGTAAGGTGCTTAATATAGAGCCTAATTCTAAGTGCTTGATAAATATTAGCTATTAATTCTCTCTCTGAATGCCCAAAGATACTTCCTTCTTGCCCGCTTGAAATACTCATCTCTGGTGCAGGAGGATTCTCACTGGTCTTCCAAGCCGACAACCGGTCCAACACATGCCGCCATTTCTTCTGGCTGAGGAGCTGAGCCATCTCTTTCAGAGCTTGGCCATCTGGCTCATGGGCCAACTGCATTCACTCCCTCTCCACTCAGTGGCTGCTCCTGGCGAGACTTGCCTCCTCTGTACCTTCATCAGGTTTAGGGGCTTCTCCACACTCACCGCATCAGGAGAGGGAGTCTTCTCACTTCTTTCTGGATTCTTCTCTGGATGCTGATGATTTTTTGTCGGTGTCTATCTGTTCCAAGACGCAGTGATTGCTGTTTGAAATGTGCTTGCGGAAGTCAACTTGCCAACTTCTCTACCTAGTTCTCAGCACTTCAGCTTAAGGTTAATAGTAAACCAAGACCCACTTCTTCTAGAAAGTACGTCTTTTCTGTCCACATTCTTTCTTGATCAAAGAAGGTTACAGACTTATTTGGCCCTTACTTAAGCAGTGTTCATCATTAGGACAGTTTATAATTTGCTGACCAGTTAAAACACAAAAGACAACCCTCTAGGTAGAAGAGGATGCACATTAGAACCTCGACCCCCACCCCCCTCACCCCCGCCCCATGCTCCTTGCCCTCTAATCCTCAGGGTCAGCCGCCTATGTTGGTCTCAAACACCATGGTCTTTGCCCATCCTGTCTGTTTTATGTTCAACCTAATGTGTCTGCCAAAGGACCGCTGGCCGTCCCCATCCCTGGAATAACCAAACATGTCATCTGTACCAGCAAGTTGTTTCAGTCACTTTGAGAGAAATTAAGTAGCATACAAGGTCAGGAAGTAAGACCGTGAACTCACTGGAAACAGAACCCAAGACGACAGACGCCCAGCCCTGAGCACTGCACTAGATCATGCTTCCTCCCTCCACACAAGGCTGCCCATGGCAGGAAGAACCAGAGAGCAAGCCTCTAAATTATATATGACTGTTTGTCTCATTTTCCCTCCATGGCTAATTGAAGATGCAGGGGAGTGCTGCTTTTCTGGCTTCATCTCTCCTGTCGTGTCTTCTGTCTCGTCATCAGTGATGGGGAGGATGCTCGGCAATTTCGTTTCATCAGGGGTCCAAAGGAACTTAATGGGCTTTGAGGAGTCCCAGAATTACAGGTTCTGTGTCTTGGTTCACACTGAGGTCTGCAGTTCATTCTTGGTTCGTTTACCCTTTTCGACTGAAAGAAATAAAACAACTTGTAAAAGTCAACCCCAGGAGATTTAGAGTTGATAGGAGAGGATCGTGGATGATGGAGAAGAAACCATCACAATATGCAACCAGCAGCCAAGGAAAATGGTGAAAGCTCCCCACCCCTATGAATTTTTTAAGTGTGGAGGAATCAAACTTGGATTAGGTTTGACAATAAAAGTTGGGAGTTTGTTGTACCTTGTTTAGTCTGATGAAGATTAGGACTCTGGAGGGTCGAGCCAAGTTGCCAAAACCAAGGTTCTGCTTGGGGAAGTGACTCACAAATCATATTTTTAAAAGAGAATTCATCCATATCTAATATGTTTTTTGCATAGAGCCTTCGTGGTATTTCCTTATCTACGGTATTTGTCCGGGGTTCTTTGAGAACAAAGCACCTAAACTATTAATAAAATTCACTAATGATAAAGAAAAGAAATGACGTCAACTCACTCTGGATAACTGTAGGATGACTCATTACTTCTGGATACTTTTTGCTCTATTTACAAAAATACCAGCATCGCTTAGGTTTAGGGCTGTCTGTGAAAAACACATTTTATCACCCTCTTCCAAAAGAGTCATGGATTATTAGGTTGCACAATAGACTTAAAAATGCTCATTCAGATTTGCAACGGCTGAAGCCCTATGCCTCCTGCCTGTTCACGCCTATCTTTCATATAATATAGAGTGTATGCATAGTACAGAATTGTATGGATAGAAATGAAGGCCTTCAATTGGAGAGTCTTAACCTGGGACGGTTGGGCGGTGAGGCACCATTTGAGAGGGCAGTGATGTAACAGGTGTGTTTTGGGGAGAGTAAAAAGCAGTCTGTGCAGAAGGAAGAGAAACAAGGAGAAAGAAGTCTGGGTCAACACTTCTGTAATTCTTTATGTGGGGAAAAACAAAACAAAACAAAAGCAAAGATAAAACAAAATGTTGTCATGCTAGATGCTGGGTAATAGTAATAGAATTCCAGAATGCCAGTCCTGCATGGGCTCTGCCAGTCCCATCCTTCTCCTCATTCTTCAGATGACGATCTGTCTCCTGAAAGGCTAAGAGGTCGGTGCGCCTCCACAGTGTCATTCTGATGAGCTGTCTGCTGGCCCAGAGTCTGCAGTTCTGGACTCCCTCCCTCATCCTTTTTTCTGATGACATGCTGCCTTTAGGAATGAATGGAGCACCAGGGAAAGTTGGAGTCATGTCAAATGTACGAATTCCTTCTTCTCAGGGATTATATTCTCTATCGCCTACGTCGTGAGACATTTTTTCTTCCATTTCTTCCAATATATAGTAAGTCATCATAGAGCACTGCTTATCCTTGCCAAGAAAGCTCTAGTATGACGAATTTAGCTAAAAAACAAGGAGAGAATAAGAAGTGGAGATAGTTTTAAGATAAAGTAGTAAAGTGCCACTCTAGTTAGTGTATGTACTTAGCTCATGTATACAGTTCAGCTCCTTTATTTAGCTTTTATGCGCCAAGAACTGCTCAAACAATATTTAAAATAGTCCATGTCTCCTTTACTTCTGTAGGATTGAAGGGTTCCCAGGGACCCTTAAAGTGCCTCTCTGACAAATTCCTTATTGAATCAGAAGCTGAGCCGCTTCTCTCTCATGGTTTTCTCACCTCCTTTTCATTGGCTCAGTCTACGGCCTTTGACTGGGCAACCCATTTGTAGAATATTATCTCTGCTGTCCAGAACCATCAGACCACTACCTGTCCTGTTTCCCCTACCAGCGTGTCTTCTTATTAGGCTTTACTAAGCATGGTGTCTCTAAAGATTGCTCTTAGCTCTGGCTGCCATAACAAAGTACCAAAGACGGGGGCAGCTTAAACCACAGGAATATATTTCTTACGGTCCTGGAGGCTGGGAAATCCAAGGTCAAGTTGCCATAGATTTGATTCCTGGTGAGTGTCCTCTTCCGTGGCCTCCAGATGGCTATCTTCTCAGGGTTTTCTCTCAAGATAAGGAGAGTCCCTTCCTATCTCTTCCTCTTCTTACAAGGGTACCAATCCCATCAAGGAGGCCCCACCTTCATGATCTCAATTTAACTACCTCGCAAAGGCCCCACCCGCAAATATTTTCGAATTGGGGGTTAAGGTTTCCACGTAGGAATTTGAGGGGGTGTCACATATTTAGTCCATAACAAAATGCCCCTGGCCATGCTAGCATTAGATTCATTAGAAAAGGTATAGAGTGGGAAGCCCAGCTTGCTAGCCAGGCAGCTTCAAGACTGTTCTTCAGGCAGAGGCCTTGCAGCCAACAGTTCATAGCGCTGAACAGATTTCTTCTGCCCCATGGCTGACAGCTCAGCTACAAGGAGTTAAGTCCAAAGCAGGCTTTCAGCAGAGCTGCCTTGGCTCAGATTTTAAGATTTTATTTATTTATTTGAGACAGAGAGAATGAGAGACAGAGAGCATGAGAGGGAGGAGGGTCAGAGGGAGAAGCAGACTCCCTGCCGAGCAGGGAGCCCGATGTGGGACTCGATCCCGGGACTCCAGGATCATGACCTGAGCCGAAGGCAGTCGCTTAACCAACTGAGCCACCCAGGCACCCCCGACCCTGGAATATTTACAGTTGAATTTCTAGTTCCTCCAGGACTAGACCCAATTTGCCAATCAGGGTCATTTTTCCTGTAGGTATTATTCCTAAGAAACATAGTTGGTATATACCAAGTGACCAGGGGAACAGAGCTTCAACTTTCACTGAAGGCCAAGTTCTCGTGAGGAAGGAAAAAAGACTTCTCGTAACCAGTTGCCAATACTCCTGGATGCGTGGACACCATTTCTTCTCTCTTACTTCTTCTCAGAGCCATTGCTAAGAGCACTGGATTATTTTGGGAAGTTATCACAAAGTGTTTTATACTTTTAACTTGATCAGGAGATAAGTTATGCTAATAGTATACACTTTTCTCCCAGCTCTCCTTAGCATATTACTTTTACCAGAATCCCAGACGCTAATGACACACTTGATGCTATTTTTAGTAAAAATCATTTATAATACCTGCATGATGGATTAACTTTTACAGGAACTCTTTTTAATAATATAATGTTGTATTCTGACTAACAGCCTAATGCATAAATTAAATAAGTTAATACAGAGGTGTACTCATCATAATCATAATAAGGGTTGATTCATCAATAAGCATCTATTTAGAAGGCCTAGTGAATCATGTCTTGTTCTGGGCACTGGAAATTTATGGTGAAAAAGGCAGAAAAAAATTTCTTTAAGGAGCTTGCACTGGACTGGGGAGAGATCGTCAACAGGTTTAAGAAGTAATATGATTTCAGTTATAGTCAGGAGATGCAGTAGACAGGGGACAAGGTGGGGTGGGGTGGCTAGATGTGGCAGAGGAGTGAGGAAGGGCTGCTTTAACCAGAAAGATCCAGACCAGCCAAGGCCCGCGGGAGGAGATGTAGCAGGAAGGGTTGAGAAAGAGACACCTATGTCAAGTCCAAGGGAGGGGCATCCCAAGAGAAAAAGGAGCAAATGCCCAGAGAAAGAAAAGTACTTCACATGCACCGTTAATTGTGATAGCAACACTTACTGTAGTTACGGCCAAGAATTACTGAGCTCACTATGTGCCTGGCACTGTGCTAAGTACTTAATGCTCATTATCTCATTTCTTTTTCAAACCAGGCACAAGACTTTACAGATGAGAAAACTGAGCCTACAGAGGTGGGGTGACATGCTTCAAGTCACATAGGTTTTAGGTTTCATATCTGAGACTTGAGCCCAGGTCCAAGGCCTGGATTCTAAAGCATTCTCCTTGAGCCAGAGAGTTTTTAAAATCAGATTGTTGTCACTGCCTTCAGCCTTGCTCTGCTTCTGAAAAACTGAGTGAGGCTACAAAAAAGAAGATGCCAAGAGTGATCAGGGAAAAATAAAAAGCACATGTATTTGGCCAAGCAAACATTACTTTGCAGTCTATTAGCTACAGTTAAATATTTAACACCTTTGAAAGCTCTGGGTCGATGACATTTTCAAATTGCCAATTTCTGTTTACTTTGGGGCAGACTGCAACATTACTATATTCTAGATCAGTCAGCCTAGACTTGCTCTGCTGAAACAGAGCGCTTCACTCTTAACACCCAAGGCAGAAGTTGGCTAACATTGTCTAAACAAACCAGTTTCAGCAGAATTTTAAAGTTACTCAGAAATATATTGCTGTCAGAAAATATTTCTCTGAAAAGGCACAAAATTCTGCAGCATGACTCATTATTTGCTGACTGGTTTTGTAGGCAAATAAAGGGCTTTTTCAAATGGAGGGCTACAGCCAGAAACAATAAACCCCCTTTGGAAAACACACAATTCAGTTTCATTTGCCTTTAAACCACCCCTCCCCCTTTTTTTTTTCCATTTTAATGAGCACTGGCCTGGAGAAACAACCCAAACATCTATTCACAGATAACTATTTTAAAAGAACATAATCTAGGTAATCTATCAAAGCTATACTTTACAGATTTGGGGGATTTCTTATATTAATAACAATAACAGCTCATATGTGTTGGACCCTCACTATGTGCAGACACAGGCCAAAGCACTGTGTCAGCAAGCTGAAATAGACACTGAGAACATTCCATTTTACAGAAGAAGAAGCTGAGACCAAGAGACTCTCTTTCATCCCCTTACGAAACTATCTCCAGAAGAATGTACATAGTATCTCCTCTTGAGCCCCAATGTCACACTGGGGATAATGAACTAATACTGTCCGGATCCATTAATATAGTTTTCTGGTTGATCTTTTCAAGGTACATTCAGGTACCTATATTCTTTTGGAAAGCCAGAAAAAAATTGGTGCTTCTGCCCTTGGCTTCACTAGAGAAAGTCTGGAAGGCCCCACATGGTAGACGGTTACTAAGTCAATTGTAGTGTTTGTGTATGTTCCACTAAACACGACATAAAAACATTTCATTTAGGCTTACCTTGTTCCTGTTAAACCATCATATACATCCCCTTCCCTGTTGACTGGTTGGTAGGCATTCAGAAATGTCAGGTGGTTGTAGAGGTGAGTAGGATTTGGGACATTCTTTTACCAAATAATGACCAGCCACACAGAGTAAGTACAGTTAAGTTAATGTTATGGTTAAGCACATTTGCCCAGTTTTGTTTCCTTATCCATAGAGATACCTCTAATAATAAGGATTGGGACTTAACTCACATCTGGCTGATTCAAACCCAGTGGTCTTCCAAAAAAGACACACTTCTCATTGGTCATCCTTCTGACCCCAATGTAGTTTCCTAATTGGTACCATGCTCTGCCATCATTGCAAAACCGTAGATAAAAGAATCTCACACAGGGGATGAAACTTAAGTGTTCAAGCAAATGTTCATTTCCTCTCTCGAGCTCCCTTTCCTGCTTTGGTGTGTTTTCCCCTTTTCTGGGTTCTTACCTCCTCTCTTCTGGCACTTCTTTGTATTTCCTAATTCTTACGTTACCTAAGATTGACACCTTCTGGCAATATTGGCTAAGCCAAGTTAAGCCTTTCCATTTGCCCAGATAACTCTCCCAGACCCAGCAAATTACATTCTAGCTTTTATTCAGTGTTCCTCCTGTGTGCTCCAGCACGACTTCTTTGTTGCCAACGAGGTTTTTATTGTTTGCTTAACAAAATTACTTCATTAAGTGAATGGCTTTACGGATTCATTTGGTTTTATTTTATTACTGGCTTGGGAAAAAGATATACAGCTTTTGTTATAGTATGTCAAAAAAGGAGATCTGTACCTTATACAGACATTACTTTTTTATGATTTATTTCCCTGAATAGTAATAAAATTGTTTTATAGGTTTATTTTAATACATTTAATGGCTGCCTTGAGAATTCCAAAGCTAATACGTTGCAGTGGTACTGCTAATGTCTGATACATTCCGGATCAGTAAATCAGTCATCCATGAATCGGTATCTAGATCTACAGATCCTGTAGATCCACATCTGCATGTATATGTAGATTTATATCTATATCTTACACCAACTAGGGGTCCTCTTTCATCAAGTCCGAGCTGCCATATTAAAAAATAAACAACAACAAAAAACCTACTTCCAACTAAAAGATATTAAGGGTAAAGCAAGTTATCAAGTCTACCGGACTTTCATTTATAACGCCAGAGGAACACTCAATGTAAGTGAGATCTTGAAAGAGCAGTCAAAGGTGAACTTTTTCAATGCTGGTAATTAATTCTTGCTTTGCATAGGCTAATTGAGGGCAATCATTGAATACTTGATGTCATTTCATTTCCTAGCTGTCCACAGGACTACAACCTGCTTTTTCTGCTAAATCTGTTAACCTCTGTGCTTCCCTTTGCTGGAAAGGGATGTTAAAGATTGAGGGACACCAAGAGCTTTGTTCTTTTCTTGTGAATGTCAGTATTTTTCTTCAATAGAATGTTGTTCTCCTTTGACAGATTTTTCTTTTGCTAACATCTCTGTTAAGGCACACACATACACAAACACAAAAACAGCAACATATTTTTGCACTTTGTGGACCCAGATGAGTCAACTAGAGGATGGTTTCGTGGATAGTCTGCTTTATGTTGCCAATTAATCAATGCTCCAATACATGCAAATACGTTCAATAATTCACTCAGCAAATGGTGACTGGAGTATCTAAGAGGTTATAGGTATTGTGCTAAGTATTGGAGAGGTGAGAAAGGCGACAGTAATCCTGCCTTCAAGCAGCTCAGATATCAATGTTGAGGTTGGGGTGACATCAGTGGACCTATTTGGATGTAGCTTTTGGCATCACTGGTAATTTTCTTGGGTATCCACTTTCACAATTATTGAGCCTGTCCCTTTCCAAGCTTCTATCCTAGAACAAGTCACTGTGTTATCTTCCCCAGCCCTTTTCACTAACTCCTCTTTTCCTTAGTCCTCACCCTTGCTCAGCTAAATCGCATTTCAGGTAAATGGCTTACTTGTCAATGGTTGAGCCCATAAAGCCAGGTCTTATGTATCGATGTATGCTTTGGGTTTCTGGATTGGCTGGATACATTTGCCTTGACGGCCATTGAGATTGTCTCCCTCCATCAAATAACTCAGAACTGTAGCAAATCCAAATTGAACAAATCACTTTTCTTCTAAAAGATAATTGATATAAATATTTCTGGGTTGTTTGTTTGTTTGTTTGCTTTTTCCTGAAACACTTGCCAATTTCGATCTCACCATATGTTTAGACTTAGCATTTTACTGTTTTGTTTTGTTTTTTTATATGTGATAAACAGTGATTTTCTTCTACTCTATAAAGATCATTCTGCCCTTTCCTTCAGATTTCCCAAATGTATGCACATGATCCCCTGGAACAGGAAGACTATACTCTTCTCCTTTGGTGGAGTTCATAGTAAAGGGTTAAGGACATTTTTCTTTTCCTTATAAATCAAAGAAATGCAAGTTACCTTACAAAAGAGAAATTGGACCCAAATTTTATATTTACCTGCCAAATACAATTTTCTTTCTCATATTATTTTTCAACCCAGTGTATTATTTATGTCACGTTCTATACATAGTTTTGTGTGTTCTTTGAGAGAGTGAACTGAGACTATGATCTTTATAAACTACCCAGAACTTACTGTGGACAACACAGCAAAGCAACTAAACACATTAGGTTGAATTTATTGAGCTTTAATCAAAGTTCATTACTATATTTTTTGTATAAGCAATATAATTATTATCCAAAAAGCATTTTAACATACTTAATGACATTCTAAATCAAGTTTGCTTTTTCAACTCTTTCTAGTGTCTACAGTTAAAAATTATTGATCAGATGTTCATAATTCATAAGAAGTCTAGAGATAATTTAGAAAAATAATACAAAGCCCCAAAGTATTCATGTACCAGTAGAGTACATCATTTGCCTAAATTCCGGTAATGCTGCAACTGGATTGGATAGAGATAGATTGCATCCATTCTTGTCCCCCATAATGTGATGAAATTCAGCTTCTGTGATTCAATTTCAGAAATCGCTTTATTATTCTCTAAACAGTCAAATGACTTATGTTCGGTATCATCTGTGTGCTTTTGCCCCAGTGTTTTTACTGTATTCCCTTTTCAGTGTGGGTCAGTTCTTTGTCCTCTGGCCAAACTGGGATGATAAATCCCTAGCAGTTGTGAATACAGAGATTGGAGACCACCTCCTCCCCTGATTTCTTCAGAGGCACCATATGCTTAGCTTAGAATTAATGTTGGACAAATGGCAATCAATGTCATCTGATGGATGATGAGACTCTTCTACTCTATAGATAAAGACTATCCTGGGCTTTTCTTCAGATTCCCCAGATGTGTGCACATGATCCCCTGGAATGGGAAAACTATACTCTTTCCACTGGCAGAGTTTGTAGTAAAGGATTGAGGACATTTAAAAAAAATAAATCTACGAAGTGAAACTTATCTTAAAAAGGGAATCAAACACAAAACATTTAGAGAAGAGTACCAAGATCAGGAGAAGTTAGGTAAGAATAAAGCAAAAGTAGTCCACTAATGTTTAATTGGGCATAATAGTCACTTGAGAAATAATGAAGAAAAAAAATAAATATGGATTCAAGATCAAAAATATACCGATGGCAATTTTTTTCTCAAAATGTGAAGAAAGCATGTACAACAGCAACTCAGAATGAAATACATATGTGTGTTTATGTGTGTGTGTATCAAATTCATTAACTGAACACTTAAAAAATGGTAAAAAAGAAAGCAATTTTTTTCCTCAAGAGTACATCACCATAGGCTACACACATAGTCAATTACATTCCTCCATATCAGATTCCATTAGCTCTTGTAAACAATTAGCTCAGCCATCATTGTGGATTTATTTTTTCTCACCTCTTCATCTTCACATGACCCCTGACTTAGTTGAATTGTTAACAACAGCATATAAAACAACCCTTGAAGCCTTCTCTAAACTGGTGCACAACATTCTTCATTATTAAACAGCTGATGTTATTGCTACATGAGATTTCATTAAATTAATCTTCATGGCTTAATGTTTCCCAAAAAAAGCAGATTTTTAAGATAACTTCTGCCCTTATCTACTATCACTTCTATTAAAGATATGGTATTGTTGATGTTTGAAACAAGTCTTAGAACAGTTGATTAATCTGCAATTTGCCCTTATCTTTGAATCTTTATTTTGGGCTTCACATTTATTTTTCTTTGTTACTCTGTTTCTTATTACCATAGAAAAATGTATTAACACAAAATAACTGGATTGTGTGTGATATAATAGTTTTTTTTTTATTTCTGTTTGACCTTATTGAGTGAAAGTTTATTTTTTGATGATCGGTGTGTGTGTGTGTGAAGTATTGTGATAGACACAGCATAAAAATGGGTCCATAAAACCAAATATATTCTCAAGGGTCTTACAGACTAAAAGAATACGTAGTGATACTTCCTTTAACTGTTTATTCTTTACTAACAAAAGGCTTTCGAGTGCACTGCTTTGATTCTGGGAAGACTATAGGAATTATTCTTATTTTGTGAATGAAAAGCAGGGGTTCAGAGACAATTAACGGACTTACCCAAGTTAAGGGATGGTTACAGGGAGAGCCAGGATCTGTATTTTGTGCATGTCTAGGGTCCTTTGCACCATGTTCCCATTCCTGGAATTTGGGTCCTGAAAATGTATGTGTTAGTAGCATTTGAAATTGTCACTACGAGGAACAGAGGGAAGGAGGCAAAGACCATCAATGCCACTAGGACTGACTGTATGCAGGGGTTCCACAGATTAAGATGATGTAATCTTTTAAGTCTAGCTGAGCTACCTGTTTGAGCGGTAATATTAGAGGACAAGCCAGGGCTAATACGTTAATGAGATCTGGTATATAACCCTTTCTAAACGTATACAGAAGTAAAATGTCTCTTCTTTTAGGGTCAGCACCTTTGGGAAAATAAAATATCTATTTTTAAAGTAACACAAATTTTAGGGAGTCACATAATAAATGTCCATGGTCACACCACTCATCACTGAGACTCTCCCAAGTCATATGCAGTGTCTCAAGCTGTACTGGAAAGTTCCATATTATCCCACCCACCACACTTCCATCATGCAGCCTACGTTCCATTCTAGATGCTTCTTCCCCAGCCCCTCCAGCATATATATGCTTCTGTGCTTTTAGTGATTCTGTTCCCTTTTCCTAGAATAATCTTGCTGCTTATTGCCGCTTCTGTGTGAGTGAGTCATTCTCCGGGATCTTTCTCAATTGCCTCGCTAGAATTGCCTTGGCCGCTTCGTCCCAATAGCATTTGGTTTATACCATAAGATTTTAAGTAGAAATTCTAACCTCACACGATGATTAGCTGTAGATGTTCTAGGGTCTTTGACCATACTGTGCAGTGCTCACCACGGCATCTGTGCCTGACATAATGCCATGTACCCATTAGGTAAGGTAGTACCTATAAACTAAATCTTTATTTAATGGAATCACACAGAGATAATCAGAGGGAGGGTGGGGGTTGAAATAGGGTGACAGATTGAATAATAGGCTTTATTCATGACTTAGAAAGAGTGATTTTTCTGGGTGTGAGAACTGTTAGAAGTACGTGTTTCCTGTGGATCCAGCTCGCAGGGCAAGGAGACCTGAATATTTGCTTCTACTTGACTGGGTGAGAGGCACCCTGTACAGATATTTTGGCTACTGGTCGCTTTCTTCCCTCTAGACTATTCCATCTCTACTTCTGGATGCTTGTGAAGAGCAGTCCTCCTCTTCAAAGCATGGGGTTTTAGTTCTGCTCACACTAACTTCCCACAAAAGCACATACCTTTCAGCTTCTCTCTGAGACGCAGAATGAAATGTCTCAGGGCAAGGTTTATTTTGAATTCATTTTATCTGCATCAGGAGGCTACTGCCAAAACTTCTTTTTCTATCCGTGATCCCCTTTTTTGCTGTATCCCTGACAGAATGGCCTGTCATGGATAGATCTACTTGAAGAGAAAGTCTCAAAGTGGCTTTAAATTCATGCCTCGTTCATCTTTGGAAACCGGAATTATAGCCAAGCCAATCATGTTTTCCACAGAAATGGGCGGATGATTGTGGTGTGTGCCTTGAAATACACACAAACAACCATAAGGAAGACTCAGGTTGTGTCTGAATCCTTCACGACTTCGGGGGGTGGGGGCGCCAGTAAGGTGGTAAGGCAGTGAGTGTTCCATGCAGGACATAAACTTCAAGTGAACTCTGCATAATAAATAAATTAAATTGAAGTGGAAATGGCAAGGCTCCTGGAAAAACTTGAACAAAAGTACAGAGGTATAAAAGGGAATCCGTGTTTAAGAATAGCAAGTAATCTAAGTCTCTTGAGAAGAGGATTTCGTAGGCATTAACGAGGTGCCTTAACTAACAAGGTGCCATTAATACCAAGGAGAAAGAAGGTACATTCCTTAGAAAGCCGGTGATTAGATGTTAAAATTATGATCTGAGGTGACAAA
Source organism: Mirounga leonina (assembly GCF_011800145.1). Taxonomy (NCBI): domain Eukaryota; kingdom Metazoa; phylum Chordata; class Mammalia; order Carnivora; family Phocidae; genus Mirounga; species Mirounga leonina. The sequence goes on along the minus strand of NW_023270316.1, from coordinate 16,422,746 downwards.
TCTGGCAGCTTCAGAAGACTAGGGGCGAGGGAATCATTTCAAAGGTTTTTGATGATCCAGACATGAGGGATAAAGGCCTGGATTGGAGGAGAAGGAAGGAAATACATTGTACGGAATGTGATAAATGGAGTAGAAAAGGAGGATATATTCCTTCAGAAAAAAATTTGTAAGTTTTGAAAAACGTATCGCATTGGTTCTTAAGGGCTGGCATGTGTAATTACCATCCGGGGATTTGCTTTTATAGCTCGTTGGTGTGGCAGCTCTGTCTGAAGGCCTGGGGTGGGGCTGAGGAATTGATATTTTAAGAGAATGACTCAATCCTTTCTGACACAGGTGGTCCATAGATCAGAACTTGAGACGCACCAAGTTAATCCGTTCGAGGAAGGAGAAAGAAGTGAGATACTCGTGACTGTCGGACTATTGTCCCGTGCAATCCCCCCGTACTGATTGTGTTCTGATTTCAAACTTTATTCTCCAGCCATGTGGTAGTTCCGTATTGTAGAATAAATACAGGGGACTCAGCAATACATTTGGAAATGGAGGAATAGTGAGGGGACACTCCCCTCTACCATCCATCCATAGAGATGTCTAAAGCAATGGAAATGCGGCCCCAGGATTCTGAGGTGCTGCCCGCTGACCCAGGAGGTAGGAGCCCAGTATCCAGATATTATTGTCAAAACCAGAGGACTAGACAGAAGAAGGTAGGGAGGAAGAATAGAAAAGGCCTGAAAACAAAATAGTACAATCTCCCCAACAGTGGATACAGGGGGAAGAGGGTAAAGGAGCAAAATACTCAAAACAGAGCTCTGAGGCATCTCCAGGATGGTCCTAGTCCACAAAATTTTGAAGAGGTTCACAACCTAGGCTGGACTCCTTTGTTTGTTTCTTGTTCGAGAGCTCTACGCTTTCAATAACCATAATATTTCCCATGATTATGACTATCATCTTATTAAAATGCTGCAGTACATAAGGAGAAAAACAGCTTATTGTTCATATGAGCATCTTGTCGGAGTGGACATAATTACCATATTCTCTTCCCCTTTTCACTAGAAATGACATAAGCTATTAAGCACATACACAGCTACTATACAATGTCAGCTAGTCAGCTGCAAAATTTCAAGCTGGAAAAAAAAATCATTTCGTGAACCATTAAAATGCAATAAAGCATTTGAAGACTGAAAACTTTTGTTCAGTCAAACATAAAAGTTAATGAAATTATTTAAATACACGCAGTTCAGAAACAGTTTAAAAATCCCTTGCATGCTGTGACTAAGCAACTTGGAGTATATCTGAATGAAAAATTATACACATACAGAAAATAAGAGGTTAATAAGGATTGTCAGTGAAACCTGAACCCAGTTTGGTGAGTGGCACGAGATTAGTCTTTGCATTTAGAAAAATGTGATTTTACTTCCAACCTAGCAAGCCTATTATGTCTGCATTTCCTCAGACTTTTACATGGCCTTAAGCAATTTGGGCTGAAGCCAGATATAACATTTTTATTTCAGCAAATCACTTCCCATTGTTGTACATTTTAAGGATGTACTGAAAGGTACTTTCATGTCTGGAAATATCAGCTGATCCCACAGCAATGATACCTCACTTACAGGGCCTTTATATAAACCACAATGTTTTCTTTAACAATTAAACTATCTTAGGAATAGTAATAAATACGAACTACTCTATTACCACATTTCAAAAAAAAAAAAAAGCAAGCTTTTTTAAAAGAGTACTATTCACTTAACCCATGAAAAATGTCATGTCCTTTTAATTTTCCATCTTCTTAAAAAAAAAAACACATACAACTATTTTCTATGAGGGAGCTTGTCAACCTTTCCTGTAAGGGGCCAAAGAGTAAATATCTTTTGCTTTGTGGGACCATATGGTCTCTGCCCCAACTACTCAACTCTGTCATTTTAGTGTAAAGCAACCATAGACAATATATAAATAAATGGGTATGCCTATTTTCCAATAAAACTTTATTTATAAAAACAGACAGTCAGCCAGATTTGGCCTGAAGGCTATAGTTCTCTAGCCCCTGTACTATGAGATTGTTTTTCTAACATGTCAGTAGTGTAAATATGTTTGTGATTTAACGTGTAGAGTTAGGTCCCATACTCTTAACTGCAATATCATGACAGCTATGCATCATAACTCAAGTTTTGAACAGTGCCCAGTTTTGAGACCTTCATTTAAAGACATGAAGCAGGTATGTCAGGCTGGCAGGGATTTGGAATGTATTCAGAAATTCTCTAAGATACAGGATATAGTTTACAAGTTCTAAGTAACAATGGTGCGTATTATACCACTACAAATGGTATTTGGAAAAATAACTCTTACTAAAATACTCTGTCCTGTTCATTCCTCCTCCCTCTTTACACACACGCACAAACCTGTATGCCTGACAAATGTTTAGTCCTTTTCCAAAAAGTTCTTTCTCTAACCCTACCTGTAGACTAGGTGAGATACTTCTTAAATGCATTGATTTCTATTTGCAGTTCTTATGCCCTGTTGGACTAATGTGCTTGACAAGGGCAGAAAGACTGAGAGAATAACTTGGCAGAGGCCAGGTCCTGAAAGGCTTTCTCTGCCATGGTAGATGGCTGCATTAATATAAGAGCAATAGAAGCCATTGGGGGAATCAAGCATGAAAGGTACAGATCTGGTGGATCTTTTAAAAGATGGCAAGATGACCCCATGAAAAAATGAACAATGGAGGGATGAAATAAAGAAGCGGGAATCGGTGGGAAGCTACTTAGTGATTCAGGGAAAGATGATGATAGTTTGAACCAGGAGCGTAGCAGGAAAGGTAGAGAAAAGTATTGAGAATCAGATGTTATTTTGGAGGTAGCGACCTATAACTTTCCTAGTAGAGTTGGTGTGAGAGAAGGGAAAGGAAGAAAAAAAAAAAGTCAAGGATCACTTCAAGGTTTTGGTTTAAACTGGGAAGATGGTGGTACCTTATACTGTGGATGGTACTGATATCTGGGAGAGGAAATAAAAGTTCTGACTTGTTTTTTTCATTCAAAATGCCTAATTGGTGAGGATCTTGAGTGGGCAACTGGCTGTAGGAGTGTGGGTTAGGAAATGAGGGCAGAACATATTAAAGCCCTGAGATATCTGGAGGTGTCAATAATCCATGAGAATTTACTGTATGCTCATAATGTGCCTAACCCTAGGCCATGACTCTTCAGGGAATCAAAGAATGGCATGGCTCCTACTAGCAAGCAACTTCAAATGTACATGGGAGTACAGTAGAGGACTTAAGTATTTGAATGAGCGGCATTCAGTATGCAGCATACAGCCTACAGTTAAATGTGGTTATATGCAAAAAATGCCTAGAGGCATTCAGAGAAAGCTGTGACAAACCAGCCCCTACACAGAATAGGTGGAGTGCCACAGACTGCAAATGAAATGGATTGCTGCAAGGAAACTGAGATTTATTGACCTTGGTCCAAGCAACAGTCCCATCACTCTGTTAGTAAAGGGGCAGCCAGGAGAGAAGTAAACTCAAGTACAAGTGAGAGTTTTGGCTGTGTTTTTAGGAATAAGGAGAAACACACACTCTTTTCTCTATACAGACCCATTTACTTTGCCCACAGCTGCAATGAAAGAAGGTAAAACTCTTTGAAAAGGCATTTTAAGGCCTTTTTTATGAAGCAGCAAAAATATTTGGAATATATAAACATGGCTTGTAAAATTAGTCATTGAGAACAAGGCAACATGCATGAGGCCATCTTTAAATGTCAATGGTAAGAGCAAAAATGACTTTAGGTTAATGAAGGTGACATTACCATATTCAGTCTATCACTGGGTATGTGTTTGAACAAACTCATAGAACCAAAAGTTAAAAATACATCAGTTGTGCCCAATTAGGAATCAAAAGCTTGGGGCTCTACTTAGGCCTTTTAAACAAGATAATAGATGAGTACTATTCAGTTCACAGTTTTGAAACAGAAGATTTTTTCCCAGTGGGAAATCTATATTTCACAGAGCATAACATTTGGGGTTTAGTCTCTGTCAGTGTGGACCCTACAGATTCCACTATATTTATATAAGAGTTACACATATGTTTAAATAGAAGTGGTATGAATAGTCTACTCTTCCAATTCCAAAGAACTGGAAGCCTATAAAGAAACTCTTAGGTTTGAGGATAGCAGGAAAAAAAACAGTATGTATCAGATTTGTTATTGGTGATTCAGGTTTAACTGAATCACTGAAGATTAATACTTCATAGTATTAACGAGTTATCAGTGAATTAAAATAATAGCATGTGTCTTAGGGTGTTTTCCTCACTCCTTATATTAAAGGGTAATCATAATGCCACATATAAAGTATGCCTGGAGACTTGGATAAAAAAGGTAGCTGAAGAAGAAAAATTCCACTATTTTCATTGCTAAAACAATGACAAGTTTATTACCAGTTTCTGCAGACAAATTAACTCTGTTAATGATGAGGAATCAGAACATCCTTCCAAAAGACTGACCAAACTATACCATAGACATCTCTTGATATTTGCCCAGTGGGACCGAGATGTACTCCGGGCTCTGTTATGTCTGTGATTTGGGGAAAGATGTGAAAAATGCGTTCCAGATCACTTAGGGTGCTCTCAAAAGAACGTGTCTATGAAAAATGTGTTAGATCTTCAGTTGAGGTTATAATAAACATAAAAGGCAATTCAAGGTACTTGAAGGATGATCATTTTTTAGAGCACTATAAAAAAGTGTATCGGACCTTATTGCCATCATCAGAGTCTGGTAAAGGGTCGTCTGCACACCATAGCCTTCTTCCCCATGCCATGATCGATCCCAAGGAGAGACACTAGTGAACAAAAGCTCTTATAGAACCAACTGTCTCTTTTGGGTGAAGAACACAACTTTTATATCCACCCTTTTACTTCAATAGATGGTTCTACCTCTTCTCTCCCTTTAACACAATTTTATGAAATAAGATTTAACATATGCCTAATATATATTCAGGACATTATTCTAAGCAAAAGAGAATGCTAAGATGAATAAGACACACTCCTGGAACTCAAGGGGAGGCCAATCTAATGGAAGTGACAGCATATTCATGTTAATTATAATGCAGCATTTTAAGTACAGAGGATGGAACAATTGATTCTAAATGAAGAATGAGAATGTCAGGCTCCAAGGAGAACATGGGGGCTGGGTCTTCAGGTGTGAAAAGTTTTCTACAGGAATAACAAAGAACAGAAAGGTTATCCAGGCACAGGGAACAGCGAAGTGGAGAAAAGACTCAAGTGTTTTCATTAAACAAGCTGTTTCAGGGGACATTTGTAGAATTCATTTCTGAAAAGGGAAACCAGTAAGGAGCCCCAAATATCACCCCCTGCATTCCTGTTCCCAGTAAAGTTTAAGATGTTAGCTGTGCCCCCTGTGATCGATTCATTGGTGAATGAGTACTGGTGGGAATTGTGTGTGATCTATAGAATTGTCAGTGATGCTTCTTGATTTATGTGTACATATTTGTTCATCCATTCATTCATTTCAAAATAGCACAGGTTGCTACTGCATGCCTGGAAATTTGCAAGATATCGTTGCAGAAATGACCCCTGTCTTGTAGAAGCCTACAGTGCAATAGGAAACAAATCTTTTTCTTTACTTTTTCTTCCCTCATCAGCGCTAAAGAGACGTTTCCTTGTAAAAGTTTCAAATAATTCCAAGATAGGTGTAATTGTTTCCTGAGGTATATTAATTAAAATAGTATTTAAGTCAGCACAGCTATTGACATTTTGAGGTGAACGGTGTATATAATGTACACTTATTTCCAAAGAAATTCAAAACAAAACAGTGTTTCACACCAATGCTTGTGTTTAAGAATACTACTAAATAGTGTTAACTGGGCACCTGACAAAAATAGTCCAAACTCCGCACCCACTGATTTTTTTTCCCACAACACATTAATTAAAATGTTAAAACGTCTTGAGGTATGTGACTCTCCTGTTTGTTTTGTTAGAAGAGAATATGAAAACCACTGTTGACACTCTGACAGTCAGTTGACAGTTTTGGTTTCCAGAGTGTTGGGAAAACTCCTCCTGCAGTCTTACCTTTGGGAAGAGTTCAGACTGAGCGTTAACTTGTTTAGCTTGTGATACTGAAACCAACACGGGGTGAAATGGCGCTTCTACTCACCCCAGTGAATCTGTACATCACTGTCCCTCCCCTCGAATTGTTGTAAATTCGTTTTCCATCCACAGTATTAGTCCCTAACGATTCTACTCAGGGGGAGCAAGCAGAATTATGGGTGTTTTTTGTTTTTAAAGAAAATGTTCTAAAGAATGGCCTCATACATTTGGAGTTCTGCAAACATAAAGTAGTACACGGAGCCATTGCATGCAATCGTTTTCTCTCTAAACCACATTTTTGAAAAATTAACAAGAAATGGAGATGCTGTTCCACCTGGGTCCTTTTTGTAGCAGTGGGGGCACCAGAGAACAAGCTCCTCCCATGCCTTTATGCAGGTGACCTTCTCACCTCTCAGCCTGTCCCTGTGGCTCTCTCTTAGTTTTCTGTGCTTTCTAAGTTGAAGGCAGGGTATTCGTCAGTCGTTTTCCTTCTTCTCTAAAGCTGGGCGGTCAGTTCCACAGGGGTTTCAAAGCTCTGCTGTGTCTTAACGTGGCAGAATCAGGTTGCATAAGGACAAGGGAGCCTTAATGGGGGGAACTTCCTCTTCCATTCCTTCTCATGGGCAGGAGGTGCTCAAGCTATGCTGGTGTTTGGGAGAGAGTGCATCCTGAAGACTTCATTAGCTGAATTAAGTGAAAATCAGTAAAATGGGTATATGGACACTAGAGGCAAGCTCCCTAGGACAGTCAGACCTATTGGGAAATCAAATGGTTGATGCCCCCAGGTCTGGGAACACCATCTTGGCATGGAGAAATGACACCTCTGTTGCTCCTTACCAGCCATGGGACCTTGACAATTCAGGTTCTGAATTTTTTAACACTCATACCACTAATCTATACAGTGAGGAATAAATAATATTGACTTGGCAAGATTATTGCAAGGATAATGTCTGAGAAATTGGTTTGAAATAATGGCCTATTAAAATGTGCCGCACTCTAGTCTAGCATATTTGTCTTCTAGACCTTATCCCAAGTGTCTTGAGTCTCCACAAAAACATTTCTGATGTGGACCACATCTTTCTCCATTACAGGGTATGTGTCCTTGGAAGCTTCTATATGTTTTGATTGAAATGTTCAGCCATTCTCAACTGGGGCACTAAGTCATCTGTTTAATGTAATGAATTAATTCTAGGATGGTACTTGTTGAGTCCCATTCTTGAGAAAATTGTGAAAATAGCCCCTCAGATCCTGTTTTCTATTCTCTGCTGAGAAAGGCAGTAAGACACTAACCTGCTCTTTTTCTCTGAAAAGGAAAAGTTCAAGAAAACCAAAAAAATCAAGTGAAAGATTTAAATATTTTATTGTATACCCCCTTGTTTGAGAATATAGTTCAGAATGTTGCTATTGACTGTTTGTGTGTGTGAATTCCATGCTAAGAACATAGATGAACTCTTGTGTTGTGCCCCGTGTGCATTCTGTATTGTGTAGAGGGCTAGGGCAGGAAGAAAACTGCAAATGTTAATAAGATGTATCTTGTAGTACCATGAAAAAAAAAAGATGTATCTTGTAGTAATTAGCAGAGAACCAAGAACTTTTAATAATACCTATTAACTACTTTTATGATGGCAATGAAGATGATGCAGGATCAGGAGTCTAAAATACCAGCAGTTATCAAATAAAAGGAAATCTAAGCTATTAGGGTTATTTCACATCGCCAGATTATTTTCTTAATTAATTGAGCAGATAAACTGATTCACGTCTTTGTAGTATGAATCCACATTTTATTTTTACTTTGCTAAGAAATATTCAGCATTCCTTCTCAGATCATTAAGTCATTTTGCCATAAATGTTGGCCAATATTTAAAAGAAAGTCTTTCTATATCAATGTTTTTGTATTTATTAAATATTGTCCATAGATTGTGTGTGTGTTTGTGTGAATTGCTGTTGCATAAGGATTATAATTTCAATACTATAGAGGAAAAATCTTGAAAAATCAGAGGCAACGGAGAACTTAGCTCAAGATTTGCCCTTTTCTCACATCCTTTCCACATTCATTTCCCAACTTCAAATTTATGATGAATTTTATGACAGTATAAGGTTTAAAGAGAAGTAGTCATTTAAAAGATGCCCAGAGGGCACCTGGGTGGCTCAGTCGGTTAAGCGACTGCCTTCAGCTCGGGTCATGATCCTGGAGTTCCGGGATCGAGTCCCGCATCAGGCTCCCTGCTCAGCGGGGGGTCTGCTTCTCCCTCTGACCCTCTTCCCTCTCGTGCTCTCTGTCTCCCATTCTCTCTCTCAGATAAATAAATAAAAAAAATAAATCTTTAAAAAAATAAAAATAATAAAATAAAATAAAAGATGCCCAGAGAAAAGACAAATAAAATTTTTATCAAATACTTTTCAGAACGACCATGGACTGGAAGATGTTGCTGTATCACGGTGGTTCTCAGAGTGTGGTCTGGAGCCAGCAGCAGCCACATCACCTGGGAGCTTGTTAGACAAGCTAATTTCAGGGTTTGTCCACAGGTGTAACTGCATCAGACACTGGGGGTGGGGCCTAGCAGTCTGGTTTAGCCAGCCCCCCTCCCCCAGGGTGATTCCACTACCTGCCCAGGTGTGAGACACATGCTTCTAGTGGCTTACCCTCTCACTTAAATAACCCAATGATCCGTCCTTATAGTTTAATACACATGCATCAGCACTTTAAACACCACATTTTAGGGGGAATATGGTATTAAATAACAAAAAAAATCAACCGAGTAAAATCTAACTAACTTTATTAATCAATTCACAAAACTGGCAGCATCCCATCTAGCAATACAGAGAGGAGCTCCAAAGGGCTACAAAAAAGAAAAGTTTTTTTTTTTTTTTTTTAAAGATTTTATTTATTTGAGAGAGAGCATGAGCAGGGGGAAGGACAGAGGGAGGAGAGAATCTCAAGCAGACTGAGCTCGGAGCCTGACCGGAGGCTCAATCTCAGGACCTGAGATCATGATCTGAGATGAAATCAAGAGTCAGACACTCAACCAACTGAGCCACCCAGGTGCCCCAGAAAAGGAAAGGCTTTTAAAGGTACAGAGGGAATGGAATGAAGGAAATTATGGTGAAGAATCCATTGTTTTAGTCAAGGCGACCCTCCTAAGGGGAATGAAAGGGGTCCATCAGTAAATTTCCTAGTGCTGACCAGGAAATTCCCATGTTGACTGATTAAAGGTTACATTTCTGGGGGGAGTTGAAAACTACAGTTAGGTTAGGTATTAAGTCTTGGTTATCCTACATGGGGCCTTAACCTGAGTGAAGTCCTTTTGGGCCTGTGGTTTTCTTTGTAACACCAGAAAGGTGGGGAAGAACTCCCGAACCACACTGGGGGCAGGGGGCACGAGTTGTGTTTAGTGACATCAGCAATGCAATGGAGGCAAGGGGTCCTGGAGGGGGATGATGCATGAGAACTCATTCACATTTCTAGCTCTTGGGATCATGATTGATTTTGTAACCAATCTGTGGGGATGATAATATGTTCACAGCTACCTATTACAGTCACTTAACTTGGAAGGCTCACGGTATTCAAGAATCTAATAGAACAGACAAGATGTCATATTGTTTCAAGAACCAAGTACCGCTATGGATTCATGCAGTACCTATGAGCCATGAGGATGTTTATATTCACTTCTAGGTCCTTTTAAATATTTTATTAAAAAATCTATTCATATTATTATTCATGCTCTTCAAGATACTTTAAAATGTATACCGGCCTCCCCATCAGTCCTCTGGGACCGAGTTGTATAACAAATGGTAGCCACTATATGGCAGATGCTCCCAGCACACATTCAGTAAGAAGTCCTGCTTGGTAAATGGGAGTTCTGCCTGAACCAGAGTGTATGTACCCAAGTGTGGTGTTTGTGTATATCCTCTTCTACAAGCTCCATAGAAAGTAAGGATTAAATAAATTAACCAAAAGACAAGGAAAATTGAAAACATATACTGTCTTATAGTCAGTAGATTCATTTTGTTATTTGGCCAGGACATTTACAAATAAGACAGAGATAATAAAAGGAAAAACAAAAACAAAAACAAAACACATGTAAACTCTATTACCTAATATAGATTTCAAACATCTAGTTCACAGGTGAGTAGGTATCATTCATGTTAATTGGGTTCAGAAAGGCCCTTCATTGCCAATGACAAAGCAATTGCCATCTATGGACAATGCAACGTGTACTGATGACCTGTAGGTTGTGTCAGAATTTTAATCTGTGTGGAAGTATTTTGAAAAAGGTAAGACCTTGATTTGGAAAGGCATCTAGAGAATTTTTGAATTATTCTAAGAGCCAAAAATCAAGAGACCTTGTTTAAAAAAAATATATATCGTAACCTCGTATTAGTAGTCTAGTAATGATGGACATTTTCCATTTTAACAGAGGAAAAAAAGGTGAATATGTGTTAATGGGAGTGTTTGTGTTTTTTTTTTAAGTAGCAATCACTTCATTTTTACCATGCTATTTTGGTACTTTGGTATTTTAGGTAGTGGACATTTTTAGCATGAAATTATCTGTGATATGTCTCTGACCTAGAATCACAGTACTGATAGGCTTTGCATCTGTTTATTTTCATTGAAATGTGAGCATTTTGACAGAAAACACTGCTTCTGCCGTTTCCCACAAAGCGTTATGAACACATTGAGAGAGAAAAATTTTAAAATAAATAAAAAGGATAGGAAGACTGGAAATATTTTTCCATTGCTGGAAGGATTCAGAAGTAATTTCAAAACCAAGGGAGAAAGTGGGGGGAACTTCCTCCTTCCTCCCCCTTCTTCCCCAGAACACAACCTTTTCTCTCCGTATTTTGCTAATAGGAATCTATCTGCTTTAACCTCTTCCTGGCCCCAAAGTGAAATCTATTCTTTTTAAAAGGGCTACGAAGGCATGTGTGCTTAGATGAAGAAAACAACACTTATTTGATTTCGTGGCGCCAGGCTTGCATTTGCCGCGGGCTTTGCCATTCTAAGAAGAGCTTAAGCTTTTTCATCTTAACTATGATGTGCCATCTTAATTTAAAATGTATGAGGTTTGCCCTGACGTGCTGTTGCATCAGTTTCTGGTATCAACAGAATCAAAGCTCCTAACTTTCTCATACACAAAGGAAGAATTGTGAATACCAGGTGAATTTTCACAAGTCAGCATCCCAACAAGACAAAACAAGACAAGTAGCTCTGTCAAGAAAGAAAAAAGTAGCCTTGCATAAGAAAAGATGAGGTTTTATTTCTGGAACTCCTGGCAGTCATGGAGATGCTGGACCCATTGTCATTCAATAGACCGGTAATTCTCAAGCTTTTGTATGGAGATGGTTCGCAGGAGGATCTTTTTAAAATGCAGATTATGATTTCCTAGGCCTGGGGTGGCGCCTGAGGTTCTGCATTTCTAACCAACTCTAGATGAAGAGATGCTGTGGAACCAGTGACCACGTTTTGTCCCATCCTGTAGCAAGGGCATTCGATATTTTATGACGATGCACCTTTTACAGCATGATCTTCATAGTGGTTAGGTGAAGCCAAGACAAGAAACCCAACTGAGGGCAGATTTTTTTTTTTTCCCATTACAGTGTAACATCTTCTATAACATGAAAATGAAAACTTGGGGGCCTCAATTGTTTCTTATATAATTAGGAAGTTCCTTCTAGACCTAATATTTTATGGTTCCATCAGGCACTATATAAATGCTCTGTAAATGAATGGGTGAGGGAATGATTAAATGCAAGTGGCCAGATTAATTGTAAGGGAGTGTACCCCATTGTCCTCTACTTATTTCTAGAGAGAACTTGGGGGGATATTGGTATCATTTCATGAGGTTTGGGGAAAGAAAGGGAGAAAGTGTGAAATAGTGGTTTGAGAGACTAAGAGTGAGAGGAGGGAAAGAAAGATATAGGCCAACCAGACAACATTTTAAGTGTTAATTTTAGTTTAGAGACACTGAATTTAAGACCAGTCTTTAAGGAGATATATATATATATATATATGTATATATGTATATATATATTTATATATATATATATAAATATATATATACATATATATATTTGATTTTTGTTGTTGCTTTTGTTTGTAATCAAGACAGTGAGTGACTGTTTAGAACACAAAAATGAAATGTTTGGGCCTCAAGTTCCAGTTGTTTGACCAAGGTCGCAATTTTGTTCATATTAACAAGGAGTGCAGTTGGGCCAGGGAATCGAGGCTTATAAGGAGGAAACTGAGGGGCAGAGAAAAAAATGATAGAAAAATGGGTTGTACATCCCAGGAGTTGAGACATCCCTGAAGGATGGTTCAAGTGGGAGTAGCAGGAGGGACGAACTGCCAGTCACAGTGGAGTCCTGGAAATTGAGATTATGGAAGGGTAACTTATTAATAAAGGCAAGATCTAGGATAGGACTGAAAGTCACATAATGTCACTTCTCTGCTCCCAGGGATTTGGAAGGTGATGAAGGTATGAAAAAGAGAAGCTGAACTTAACAACTGTGAAGATGTATCTCCTAATTGGGGCCTTTTTCAAAAGTGACAAAGGTCTTCAGTGCACCCAATTACTTGACTTGTACATGTGTAGATGACATGCGGTATTTGACAGCGTTAACTCTGAAGTTTCAGCCAAAAAGGTGATGAGAAGTGGAATTTTAAACCCTCGAAAATTAGGTCAGTCAATCATATGAAAACAAAATTTAATAAACAGCAGATGCCACTTTGTCCAACTCTATTAGATGTTGCAGTGCAAAAAAATTCTAGGCAGTGCCAATCATATGCTAGCTGTACTGTGCGGGGCTGAAGGGGCTCTCAGGTGCACCGCTCTGCACCTTCCATTAACTAAGCACCTATGGTGACAAGTGAGAAGGTTATTGGGAACGTGCCCCCCAACACTGATCGTCATTTAGCTCTCACATGGACACAGTAGCAAGACTTATGGTTTTATAAGCAAAATGTTACAAAGCTACATGGTCTCTCTTGGGGTAATGTTTTGTCATTTCATGCCCAAGTGTTGAACACTTTATCTGCTACTAAAATCTGTTCTTCCTTCCTCCGTGAGGAGTAGTCTCTGAATTAATGATTCACATTTACAAAGGTGCCGTGTACTGACTTTTATTGTCTCTATTTCTTCAAGATTTGTGGGTTTATAGTTCAGGTACATTAGTTAGAGGCAAAAATGTTATCGTTGTGTTACTTGTTAAAACAACTTGCTTGGATGAAGTCCTCCCTAATGTAAAACTCTTTCAAATCTGAGTAATTTATGGGATATATATATATGGGTGTGTGTCTGTGTGTGTGTGTATTCCCACAGAAAGAGAGATACATCTTTATATATATATGTAAATATATGTATATATATAAATATATGTATATATATTTAATATATATATAAATATAAATTTATGTACATAAATATATATGACTAAATTTAATACATTCAGTTTTTTTTTTAATACCCAATTTTATTTCTAGGAACAAAGAAGGTCTATAACTTCATAAAGTTATTTAAACTACATGTAATAATCTACATACTAATTTGTAACTGTCGTTTAAGACTAGCTGCTGCCGTTCTGAGGTATATGAAATTATCAATGCATCTAGCATTCGCTGCCTTGTCATTTATTAGCAAGGAAGAGAAATGAATTGGTCTCAACTCCAAGGCAAAGACATCTTGCAGAGAGCAGAGTGACATGATAGGAAGCATTTTGGATTTGGGGTCAGAGAACCTGAGTCCCGAAATTGCTCTGTGGCTCTGTGCCTCCGATTCCTCTTCAGGAAACGAGCACAGAAAAACCTGCTATAGAGCAGGATTGAGAATTACAGACAATGTACGTACTGCAGCCTGGACGGTGCCCGGCTCTGTAAATCAGAGCCCAAGCCTAGTTTATCAGGATGTCTTCATATTCACGATTCTGTATCAGATGCTGCGCGGGCACAGAGCGGGGTATCTGGATTTATGAGGCATCATGCCTGCCTTAAAGAAAGCACTATCTAGTGAGAAATTCCATTTCTGTACACCTCACCCTGTATTTACTGAACGCATCCGTGTTGTGGGCAATGCCCTGTGTTATGTTGCGCCCCAGACGGACCAAGTCCTGCAACTCATGAGACATAACGTCCTGACTCCTTCATTTCTTGTCCCTTAACACAATTTGTAATTCACATTGATTATTATTACTGCCTCGTCAAATAATGTTGGCTCTATGCCTCAAGAATGTATTTATTATATCTTGACAGCAGAGATGTTAGAAAGGCATCTCTTGCTAAAGAGTGCAAATGAACTCTGACAAAATAACTTGACATAAGATTTTCTCTGAATATATATTTACATGAATTGCATATTCCTTTTAAAAGAAATGCCTCTCAGAGTGTGTGTCATTGCTGTATTTGATAAATTTATTGTGGAATTAAACCAGAAGGACTCAAAGTTGTTCGTCATGGACAAAACTGTATCCAGAGCGAACGTGTCCTGTCAGCTTATATTAAAATGCAGAGAGATCTAACAGAGGCTTTTCTCAATGATGGAACTGAACGGATTTGAGAAAACATTTCTGGGGCAGAGGAATTTATTCAGTCTATACTGTGATCTGTAGGTCATCTCCAACAGTTTCCCAAAGAGAAAGCAGAAGTGTCCTTTGAGTAGAGAGGAGTGTCCTGACAAACCTATGTGTTGTATGAAGTGGGTGACCTGGAGCAAACATACACAGGGTGACTGGAACGCTGAGCTTTTTGGGAAAGCATTTATGGTGAGCTGGAATCGTGCAAATCTTCATGAGAACATGGCCTGTAACCCTGATTATGTTTTTGTAAGTTATTCCATCCCAAGCAGGGTGTATGAAATATGTTTTGTTAAAATAAAGGAAATTGAATTCAAAGCATGCATTAAAAATTATCCTATCGGCATGAACATCAACCTAGAAATTGAATTCCGTCATTTCCCGTATTTCATATTTTAACATTTCCCAATATTATGGAACATTTCTCCAATTCATGAATCTGTCAATGCTGTAAGTCCATATTACTTTAAAACTTTTCAAGTTATTTGTCAGATAGGGTAGGATAAAGATAGGTTGGATGGTAAAGTTGTATGGATTGTGAACGTGGGTGTTAAATTTACCTCAAGCCAGAGGATAGAAACTAGGCATGGCAAGATTATCTTTTAAAATGGCTGACATAACAGAAAGGACTGCAGACAAAATTCTGAAAATGGTCCATTATTACCCATGTGCATAACCTTGGGACTTCCCTGATGGAATTGCTTCAAGAATGCATTTATCTTGTGGTTTCCTTTCAAGATGGGAACTTCTTTTTTGGACCTGTCACCTGCCATTTAGGTCCAAATCACAAGCTGCCTCCAGAACATTTCAATTTGAATACTTTAATTCTATATTCCCTAACGAAATAAATCCACATGCACTATGGATTTAATTTTCCCCCTTACATTATAATCTATAATTAAGCAAATTCCATTGCACTGCAAAGTGGCTACCTCCAGAGTAACTCCACCCCAGTCCTTGAGGAGCCTGCCTTCCCAACCGTTGGCCTTAGATGTGTGCAGCTTTTTCTTACCCTTTACAAATCAGTCATCAGGAACCAGGGGTTCTCCCTTGACAATTATCCCAGTTTCCTACTCTACTCTAGTAGGAATGTCTGAACATTGAATATCTGAACTCCAAGCCAGTTTGGGCTTTTCCATTTAAGAGCTGTACGGTGTTGGCATATTGCTTAAACTCTCGGGGTCTCGGTGAACTAGAGAACAGAGAGTCATTTCTTCTCTTCCATCCTAATGGTGCTATTATGAAGACCAGTTGACATACCGGCAGTTTGTAGGTTGCCATTGAAAAAAATTATATGAGTTTTTTACAGCCATTATTACATGCAACATTTAATGCTTTTACCTAGTAGGTGCTTAATAAATGATTCTTTATTTGATTTAAAAATAACAGTCACACAAATTAGTAAGGAGAAGAGGACCAGGAAGGAGTCAGGACATCTGGAGATAAGCTAAGGGCTAATGAGGTTTTATAATCATTTAAAATAAAACCCATATGAGTAGTGAGGGCATAGTTCTCAGATGTGTCACTGTTATGTAATTGAAAAACTTAGACAATTTTTTTAAAGATTTTATTATTTGAGAGAGAGAGAGTGCATGCAAGCAATCCACAAGGGAGGGAGGGGCAGAGGGAAAAGCAGACTCGCCACTGAGCAGGGAGCCCGACGCGGGGCTCGATCCCAGGACCCTGAGATCATGACCTGAGCTGAAGGCAGACACTTAATGGCTGAGCCACCCAGGCTCCCTAGACAATTTTTCTAACTAACCATAGACTAAATCTTTACTTACATTTAATAATAATAATAACAACAACATATACAATATATACCATGTGCCAACCTGTATTTTAAATGCTTTACATGTATTACTGACATTTTTTTCCCTATTTCCAGGACATGCTACAGTTAAATGATCTCTCTGTAAGGTCATTTCATAATGATGAATGGAGACTAATGAGTTAATAGCTTGAAAGAATACACAAAAGAAACAGTATTTGGGGAAAATCATACAAATTTTAATACATTATTAAAAATGTAGCCCAACTTTTCAGGAGGCAGTTTCATTTTAGACTGTTATAGACTACAGTTGAATACCAGATTCCTACCTAAACTGTGGGCTGCATGAGTGGTATATAGTATACATTATACATACAATATAATTCATTCGTCCTTGTCACCACTGCTAATTCTAGATGCTCTCTCTCTCCATAAAGGATATTTGTTTGCCGATGCTGAAAAGAAGGGGCAGAATTGCTGGTTTTCCCCCCATCTTTGATAATATTTATTTACGTCAAAATGCAGCTTATCTATCAATTAATTTTGGTCCAGTGGTTGAGCTGCTAGTTTCAACTTAATTCCTTCATTTGTTCCCCTTTTATTCAAGCGCAGTGCCATTTAATTTATGGCTTCTTTTCTCTCCCTCCAGCCTAAGCTTCTTAGAAAATAAATGAGCCTATACGTTTTCAGTTAGCCCTTCTTACTCCTGTTGATGCTAGCTGAGGATTTGAATCTTGTCAGTCATTCACCAGGCTGCTCCCTTAGGTCATCATGCTCTCTCCTTCCTTGACTCTATGAGTTGTATCTTTGTAGAAACTTGTAAAGGTGTTTTCGTAGGAATCCTGGTATTTTTAATTAGAATTTGTCTCCTAGAACCCCATGGAACTCATACTCAACTTGGGCAACCGCGAGATCACTTGGAAAATAACCAAGAGGTTAGGGGGTGCTTCCTGAGCCTTTGT
Organism: Mirounga leonina; assembly: GCF_011800145.1. Classification (NCBI taxonomy): domain Eukaryota; kingdom Metazoa; phylum Chordata; class Mammalia; order Carnivora; family Phocidae; genus Mirounga; species Mirounga leonina. The sequence continues at coordinate 16,405,360 of NW_023270316.1, read as the reverse complement.
TCTGTTATCATTAAGCTGCTCAGTTGGGAGAGCGTGTTTGAGGGTCCCTGTCCCCAGGTGCACCAACTGGATGCCTGTGTTGAGTGGTGACGCCAGTGTACTCCATGTAATTTTTCCACTTGGCACAGTTTTTGATTTAGGCAAATATTAATAGAGGGTCTGTTTAAATTCCTGCAGACAGAGAAGATGTACAGTGTTAGAATTCTTAGCTAACAAGGGATACTGCCAAATGATAAAATATTAATTCTATTACTTTGTATGCAGATATGTGAGAACTAGAAGCAATTACCCTGACTCTAATTGCTTCATAGATGAATACAATTATGATGTTACACTCATTCTGTCTGTGTTCTCAGTATAAAATAACATCCACATAAGACAGTCAGAAATTTCATTTAAAAGTAAGCTTTACCAATGTGAAATATATTAAGGCAATAAACCAAGAGATTAAATTTTCATAAACAGTAAGAGCTCATTGTTTTGTAAATGAGTGTATAATAATATCTTTGCAGCTCAAATGAAACCATAAAACTGACTGGGGGCCTCACTTTTTTTTGGCAAACTTTTGATTTATCATTTTAATCTGTTCTTAGCATTGTATAGCAATTAAACATTGAAAATGGGCTCCAGTCTTCTTGCCACATTGCCCTTCTCCCATTTCAGTTCTGTCATTTCTTTTATAATGACAAGCAATTTAGAGGAACAAGAAACAATTAGAATGTAAGTAGCTCCTGCTGTTACAGGTGTTTTCTACTAATGAATAAAAATGACTGGAATTACAGAAAGGTGGGATTTAAGGTAAGATCTCTTTTGGGGGTTAGAAGATTTAAAAGTCTGTGGACAAAATTCAGAAATTAAGTACAGATTCTCAAGTAATAATTATATCAGGGAACTTGATAAAATTGTAGTTGTTGGAAGGACCCATATTTGTAGTTGGCCAAATGAAATTGTTTTTCTAATACAGTCATTCTCAACCTGGAGTGAGCATCAGAATCACCTGCAAAGCTTGTTAAGTAAATGCACACTCATGGGCCCCACACTTGGTGTTCCTGATTCAATAGGACTTGAATGAAGCAATAATTTGCATTTTAACAAATTTCCTGGTCCAGAGACCACACTTGGAGAATCACTGGTCTGATAGAAGCCAATGACTTTTGCATTCTTTTTGACCACTTCCTCTCAAAAGAAATGCAGAATGATTGACAGGGTCACTCTCAAGGTAATGATCATGTGACACTGGTATGTATGGTAGATTGAGGTAATAGTAGACTTACTTGGGATAAATAGAGTTAAGGATGATCACGTGACTCACCTAAGGCCACAGAAACTCAAGTGTATCTCTCATGTAATTTAGTGGTATGCTCTCTTCAGTACTCTGTGTTCAACCAAAAGAAGTTTTTGGAATATTGACCCTTCTCCTAAAGGTTACACTTAAGGAATTTTATATATATATATATATTTTTTTAATTAAAAGTCTAGCAATACAGAGCAGATGGGCCACTCAAACAGCAAGGTAGTTTTGGCAAGTGATGTGATGGGTGTTAGTGCGTGTTGTAACAAAACAGATGAATTGTTGACCAGTACATCTGAAACTAATGAAGTACTATATGTTAGCTAATTGAATTTAAATTAAAAACATTAAAAATTCTTAATAAAAAATATAAATAAATAAATAAATAAATAAATGCACCATTAAGACAAACTTCCACTTTCCTAATTCCCCCCATGTCTGTATAATACAAGGACCAAACTGTTAGGACCAAACCCCAGCTTTGAATGTTAATAATTTATTCAACAAAGGTTAGATTCATTTAGGTCGGTGAAGTTAGTAATGTACACTTCATAGCTCTATCTAAGCTGCGAGGAAGAAACTTTTAAAATTAGAACATTTTCATCCTATTCTGTAATGCTATACAGAATGTGTTTCTCATAAAAATCACTCTTATGTTGTGCTGTATCTCATTCAGTCACTGGGGAAAAGAAAAGGAGACTCTGGGTATTAACAGAGACACAGAAAGGAAGAGGAAGAAAGGTTATGTAAATTGCAAGAGTCAGCCTCATCTTTAATCTGTGCAGACACTAACTCTTCTGTTTGATGTGATTTCAGCCAGAGTCCTCTATCCCAAACATCTCTCCCCCAGACAACTTGTTGAATAATGAAATTCGCTGTAACATGAACCAACGTCTTTCATTTAATAATTAAAATCTTAATTCCTATCAATAAATAGAAGCCTCCCACGATCCAGGCTTTGAACTCATGTGCACTTATGATGAAGTGCATATGATTAAACGGAACTCTGGTGAGGAGGTTTTGTGCCAGAAAGTACGAGAGAGCATGAATTCATTTGACAAATAACTATTGAGCACCTACTATGTATCAGGCACTCTTCTTGGGACTTGAGCTTTAACAGGGAACTAAACCAAACAAAGAAGATCTCTGCCCTTTTGTGCTTTCTGTTTTGGAAGAAGGTATGGAGATAATCAGGAAATGGGAACACTACTGGGGGCCAAAAATGGAAGCAAGGAATCAGTTAGGAGACATTCGCACTGCTTTATGAAGCAGGCAGAAAGTGAGGGAGGCCCCTATCACAGTGTTAGTTATAGAGCTAGTGAAGAGTGGTTGAGCTCCATCCAGATCCTGAAAGTATCAGCAATGGGACTTCTCAATGGAGGAGAGAGACTGTGAGAACAAGAGGATAGAGAATATGTGAAGATGGGAGAAAGTAGGAATTTATCCATTTTATTTTTATTTTTTTAAAGATTATTTGTTTGAGAAAGAGAGAGCCTGTGTGTGGGGGGGGAGGGGGTAGAGGGAGAGGGAGAAGCAGACTCCCCACTGAGCAGGGAGCCCTATGTGGGGCTCCATGTGGGGCTCCATTGGGGCTCAATTCCAGGACCCTGGGATCATGACCTGAGCCAAAGGCAGACATTTAACTGACTGAGCCACTCAGGCACCCCGGAATTTATCCATTTTAAAAGGACAGATGGATTGTACTGGTTTATTATAGACCTGTAACTCTGACAAATTATCACTCTTATGAGTACCCTGCAAATAATCCCCCTCCCTCCTTCCCACTCCTCACAACTAAATACACTGAATTCTTCCCTGACTCAGATGGTTACATTCCTTGTGCTGGAGAAAGAAAGAAAGAGAGAGAGAGAGGGAGGGAGGGAGGGAGGAACGAAGGAAGGAAGGAAGGAAAGCGAAAGAGATGTCCATGGACATCATGCTGGCCTTGATATTCAGATAAAAAGAGATGACATTTCCTCATGGGAGGGCTAAAACTAGTTGATAATTTGTTCCTGTGCTACCTTTCAGGGCATGATCTACAATTAAAACACACACACACACACACACACAGAGAAAGGACATTAAAGAATGTGATGGATCTGATTCAACCTCTTAAAACCAAAGAAATTAAAAATTAATGCCCAAAGTCTAAGAGAGAAAGAGAGAGAGAGAGAGAAAGGAGGGAGGGAAAGAAGGAAGGAAGGGAAAGAAAGGAAGAAAGAACAAAAGAAGGAAAGATGGTTCCTAGAGTCATTTTTAATTTGGGGAATCAGGAAGAAGAAGTTTATAAGATGTAATTAGCGGGTTAATTTTCTTCATTTTAACTAAGGCTTCCTTTAAATTCAATTTGCATAATTAAAGGTTCTTACTGGAAACCTTATGATTTTAGGGGGCATGGTGTAAAATGTGGATGTCTTTGGCTTTCACGAACTTTGGGGTACAATTAAAAATACATCAGCATTGATACCATTAATTCCCAAGCAAGACACCCTTTCCCCATCATAGCATACCTTTGACAGCTACTTCACTGACGCCCATCAAGGTCTCTCTAGTCTTTCTAGATGAGTCCATAATATTGGCACATATGTGCCCCCCTACCACCTCACCACTCCCCCTGCTCTGCTACAGTTCCTAAGCCTGGAGTGGGGAGCAGCTGACAGCCAACAAAGCTGTCCCCTGTGTCCGTGGGCTTGGTTGGATGCTGTTTCTTGGTGTTCCCAGGGCTGTAAGGTCTTTCGGTAGAAACAGAGTTTCAGTTCCTTGGTGGTTACTGTCCCAGGGCCAGACTGTGATTCCTCGAGCAGGGATAACACCCCTCTCCCTACCTTAGAGGCCCAAGTGGGACTCTCACAATCTCCGGGAAGCAAGCTGCTCAACTTGTACTTATATTCCCTTTCCTTCCTTAACCTCAGATCTCTGCCACGGGGCCAGACTCAGCATATACACTAACTGGCCCCTGAATTCCTGCCATTTCCCAGACACCCCTCCATGAAACTGTTCTTGAAGATAGCTGCCCCCCTTCCCCAAGCTTATCACCTCTGGCTAGTGTCCCACAAGTGGTTTAATCAGACACAAACAAACTGTAAGTCCCTGTTCAGGCTCAGCGGGCACTCACAGGACCACTCTATTTTTGTCTTAAAAAAAAGAAAGAGAAGTTTTTGGAAATTCAGCTTTGGACTAGACTCCTGAAAGCTCTGCTGAGTTAGTTTCACTTTATTTTCATCTGGCCACCTTTCTCTCACTTTCCTAATTAAATGGAGCACCCCCACCCTTGTGTTGTAAATTGCCCTGGATTTCTACACAGACCCACCTGGGATGATAGAGTTTCAGGCCGGTGATAACTGGAAACTTACTTGGAATGTTTTCAGTCCTGGCTTTCAGATTGTTTCTGTTCTTGTTCAAATGTGGCCATTGTTCTGTATTTTTGTTTTGGGGGGGGGGGGGTGTTTGTTTGTTTTAGGTTTTCTGTTTTTGTTTTTGGATGTCCACTGGTCCATGGACATCATGCTGGCTTTGATATTCAGATAAAAAGAGATGATATTTCCTCATGAGAGGGCTAAAACTAGTTGATAATTTGTTCCTGTGCTACCTTTCAGGGCATGATCTACAATTAAAGCACACACACACACACACACACAGAAAGGACAGTAAAGAATGTGATGGATCTGATTCAACCTCTTAAAACCAAAGAAATTCAAAATTAATGCCCAAAGTCTAAAGTCAAGTGTGCTGTATTAAGTACTGTGGAAGTATTTTGCTCTTGGGGAAAACATTAGCTAATGCCTGGATCTGAAAAATACCACAGTGGGATATATACCAAAAGCCAAGGTTTGCCTTAAGTTTTTATTCATCTTATTTTCATACATAGGTATAGTTTACCACTGTATACTTATGATAAGAAGAAGGGTTTATAACCAACCTGTTTAACACGGTTTCTGTTTTTGTATATCTGAAATTGCCTGCATGATCTATTTCAAACCAATTCAGAAGAAATGCCTCCTCTTTCCGTGAGCTGTGAAAATTTATGTTTTTGACTTTGAAGTCAACAACTGTGTAGCATATAATGCCAAACCAAATGCAACATCAAATTACCTTGTATTCATTTAAGTGAATTTGCAGATTTATGGCTGCCTGGCACAAGTCCAGAAAACCAGGGAAAGGACAATCACAGCAGATGATTGTAGGGAAGGAAAAGGAAGTAAATATCTGGGAATTAATTACTTACAAGGTTAAGGTCCATTCTTGGAAAGAGTCGGGAGCAATTTATTCTGCAATCCATTTGCAAGCACCCAGAATGTAACAAAGTGGCAGGTAACATGGGCTGCTCAAAAAACAAACCATGCAAAACAAAACTAATTTCCCTCTTTGACAAAGTGACTGATCCTATAGACTGGAAGACCCCCCTGGTCACAGCCCAGTTTGACCTTTGCACAATTATCAATACTATTTCACATGGAGTGGTCATCGGCAAGCTTACAAAAAAATGGCTTGGGTAGAATAATTATCAGATAGATATTGAACTAGTTGGCAAAATGTTCTTACGATTGGTGAGTAAATAGTATAAGAATGAGGTCGTGGTTATTGAGAAGTTTCCCACAGATCTGATTGTAGTTTGATTTTTTTTTTTTTTAAATGAATGGTTTCGTGAAAGAATGTAAAACATGTTCAGAGATTTGAAGCAAAGTCAGCTTTGTTGAACATCTTTGCCAAACTCTCTAAATAGAAGATGGAGAATCCAAAATGAGTTTTAACAAATTAGAATTGTAATTTAAACTAATTGGGAAGGAATAGTTAAGTGTTTAGTGCTTAAAAAAAAAAAGTATGTCCAAGGGAAAAAAATACTAAATCCCACAAATGCAAAATGTGAAAATAAAGCTGCTGTTTACGTTAGTATCAACTACTTGTTTTGCCTCTTTGTTGCATCTTTGCCCCAGACCACACTTCCTGTCCCAAGGGAAAGATGTAGGGCTCCTCTGAGCCAGTCTTGTCACCATAATATATCAACAATGTCATTCGATTACTGAGAAGGTAAAGTCTTTTTATACATTCAGTGAAGGGATGTTTCTTTTAAGCTTTAATCACTGAAAGACCATAAATAGATATGGCAATGAAGCTGCACATATCCCCAAGTATAGGAGGATAGTTGATTAACGCAAGAGAAAATAAGGGATACAAAATTTTTTTACAGGATTATCTTTAATTTTCCATTAAATCATCTTTTTGATCAAGGATATCACACAACTAATGTATTTCATCTATTTTTGTCGCCAAATACATTTTTTTTTTTTGGCTTTCTCAATAAAAATACTTCATAAGGCTTCATGGAGCTGGTGTGATGAGAAAAATAATGTTCATCTCTTATATGCCAAGATGGATTTTATTTTATTTTATTTTTTATTTTTTTTTTAAAGATTTTATTTATTTATTTGACAGAGAGAGACACAGCGAGAGAGGGAACACAAGCAGGGGGAGCGAGAGAGGGAGAAGCAGGCTTCCCACTGAGCAGGAAGCCCAATGTAGGGCTCGATCCCAGGACCCTGGGATCATGACCTGAGCCGAAGGCAGACGCTTAACGACTGAGCCACCCAGGCGCCCCCAAGATGGATTTTAAATGGATAATAACGATCATGGTCATTATTAGCAAGTGTTTTTATTCTTGAGAAAGTACTAAAAATAGCTGACAGTTATATAGTTTTACCATATGCCGGACACTCTCATAATTACTTTTTGTATGTTGTGTGATCTTCATAACGTCCTATGAGGAAAGTACTGTTAATATTGCCATTTTCCAGTTGAGGCACCAAGAGTAACTGACAATATGCCTACATTCTCAACTTCTAGTAAAACCAAGAGAATTATGATTCCCACTAATTGTCATCGGTGTGTCTTTCCAATTATGGCATGATGTATGTCCAGGCTAGGTTAGTGGTTTCTGTGTCTCAGTACAAGATAACAAAGTTAACCTCATCAATTTCATATTACTAAATAAGTGAAAAAATATGCAATGATTGTTCTAAGAATTTTTAAAAGGAAGCAACATCTTTAAAATAATCAAATTAACATACTCTAATTTTGCATAACCTCTGTGGAGAAGGTAGTCTCAGATTTATTTTTAATAAGAATTTGTTTGAAATGTTCTTCAGTGGCATTATTGAAATAAAAGTGCAAAACAGCCTAGCTAAATATTTTATTTTAAATATACAACCGATTCTGTTTCATTTCAAAAGCCTTATGTAATTACTAAAGCTCAGTAAGGATAATTATGATTAAAAAATGTTTCAGACGAGATCGGGCGCGTTCAGGGTGGTATGGCCGTAGACATGATTAAAAAATATTTCAGGAGCACCTGAGTGGCTCAGTCGCTTAAGCGTCTGCCTTCAGCTCAGGTCATGATCCCAGGGTCCTGGGATCGAGCCCCACATCGGGCTCCCTGCTCAGTGGGGAGCCTGCTTCTCCCTCTCCCTCTCCCCCTGCTTGTGCACATGCTCACTCTCTCTCTCTGTCAAATAAATTAAATAAATAAATAAATAATCTTTAAAAAAGAAATATTTCAGGGAAAATGGTTTTGTATGATATTTAAAATACTAGTTCACAGAGTTTTCTTTTAATGAAGCACCATTTAGAGTTTTAAGAATTTTTTTATAATTTAAATATACGTGTAAAAATTTAACTTTCTTACTTTATAAAAGTTTATCTATAAAACTTTTTCTAAATGAATAAAACTTTCATACTACATTGCAAAATATGTAATTATTTAAGAATCAAAATTAATAGGGCGCCTGGGTGGCTCAGTCGCTAAGCGTCTGCCTTCGGCTCAGGTCATGATCCCAGGGTCCTGGGATCGAGCCCCACATCGGGCTCCCTGCTCGGTGGGAAGCCTGCTTCTCCCTCTCCCTCTCCCCCTGCTGATGTTCCCTCTCTTGCTGTCTCTCTCTGTGTCAAATAAATAAAATCTTTTAAAAAAAAAAAGGAATCAAAATTAATTATAAAAGTAATGACACACATGTATCATCAGTGCCATGTGCAGTGGTATAAAATTATCAATGTTCTTTTTCTTGACCCTGGGATCATGACCTGAGCCGAAGGCAGACGCTTAGTGACTGAGCCACCCAGGCGCCCCATTAGTGTTCTTTAAACTTGAGTATTTTACCTTCCATGGTAATTTGCTAATGGTATCCTTATAGGTGAGCAATACGTTTTAGGAGCATCTTACCATGAAACTGCTCTTGGGTTTCCTTACTCATTTTCTCATCAGGAGGTAACTGTGGATTTGTCCACAGCCGAGGTAATTTTAAATAATGAGAAGACAGTGGACAGGAGAAAATACTTGAAGCCTTTAGTAAGGATTTGACACTGCTCTTAGAGGAAGAGATTTTAGTCCTGGTCTTTTCTTTCATATGTATGTATTTCTTATTCTTGATTTATTTCCTTGATTAATATTCCTTGACTTTTATTTCTAACAAAATGTTTAACAGACACCTACATAACATTCAAAAAGCACCATATGTTCAACTCTTGATTTTGATTTCCATTAGGCGTTTATTTGAAATGGAAAGCTCTGAATAATCTTTTGGAATTCACACTCCAAGATCCCAATACTGGCAGTGATATGAAGTCATTGGTGTTGTTAGCATGGTCGGTCTTGATTTATCTTTTTAGTGTATTAGGTATAATGTAGGCAAATTAGAATTATTGGCCAATAGAGTTTTTGTCACATACACTAAAATAATGTTATTCTCAACTTTCTCTGTTTCTACCTTGGAGCTGGCTTTGGGGGCCCACTTAATTTGACAATTTGGCACACTGAACCAGAACCTAGCTTGGAAAGACACGAAAACTACATTGGCAAGTGATCTGCCAAGTGACCCATGAACAAAAGCGAGATTGGGTTGCCCTTTGAAATAAACCTATTTGAATTTTATTATCTCTAGAGCACCTTGTGTCTCTAATCTTGTGAAAGGTTAGCATTCCATCCCTCAGAGCAAGATTAGAGTGTTGGTTGGTGTCTGCTCTTGGTGATAACTGAAGGCAGCAGTTGGAGTTGAAGGAAGGAGATTCATTACCATCAGTAGTTCAAAAAGAAAGGGGAAAATGGGCATAATGAGAGTCACATTTACAACATAAGCCACATATTCCTAGGTCAGGGTATTTAAAACCAAACACAAAAGACCGCTGTGTTGGAGAAGCTTTGCAGAGCCCTTTAAGTCTGCAAAAAACAAAGCTGTTTTAAGACTACACTTTACAGAAATTATCAATGTCTAATATGTAGGTAGATGCCTTTTGAAAACCATTGCTAATTGCTTTGGGGAAGATTTTATGACATACATCAGAATAAAAATAAGAATGATATAATACCACTGTATAACATACAACAAACATGTTATAAAACATCCAATAAAGTCTAAAATAATAAACTTGTGGTAGGAATAAAAATTTTTGAAGATTACTCAACTGAATATCTTCTTTTGAATACTTTAATGTATGACCTATTTAATTCAGGAGTTGAAATATAAATAATATGAAAGTTACTTGTAAGCTTAAAATATGCCAGTGAATCAAAATAAGCTTGTTCCTTATCTAGGATTAATTTGATTTTAACACTGTGAAGAATATGATGCACATATTCACTACTGCATAATTTTTTTTATTTGTTTTCTTTTTTTTAAAATTTATTTGAGAGAGAGAGAGAGAGAGCACAAGAGGCAGTAGGGTCAGAGGGAGAAGCAGACTCCCTGCTGAGCAAGGAGCCCGATGCGGGACTCGATCCCGGGACTCCGGGATCATGACCTGAGCCGAAGGCAGTCGTTTAACCAACTGAGCCACCCAGGCGCCCTCACCACTGTATAATTTTGCAAAAGATACTGGCATTCAGTAATTGATACTTTATGATATCTTTAATAATGATTGTTTTTGTTTGTTGCATTTCAACTGATTGATGTTATGAAAGTAAAATAGCCATTAAATAGCATGAGATTAATGAATTCAATATTTTTTCTTTAAGAAGAACCTGGTAAATGACTGGCAAAGTAAAGCTAATCAATGTTAAGCAAATTTAGATCAATGTTAAATTAATCCATTTGCACTTACACCCTACACAATACTGTGGTATGTCTTATTATAAACCTATACTGGGCTATCTATTACTTATTTTCTCATTGGAGTGTATAATTACCCTTGAATTAAACATCTGTGATGCCAAGTGAGGCTGATGTTCATTACCTCTTGACAAATTTAAGGAATAAAATTATTCCTGACACATGATTGGGGAGAGTGCACCTCTAAGGGTTATCCAACAAGCTCAAGCACTCGGTAAATGACAGAGGTGGTTAGACGGTATCATAACCTCCTTTACTATTTTGGTTGTCAATGTTTATAAAAACATTCTTATAATTACACAATTTATCATCCTATGCTAATAATTATCAAACCCCACCAAAAACTCTGTAGAGGAAACAGTGACTTAAAATTCATAATCATTAAAAGGACAATTTGGTGTTCTTTTTTCTTGAGTATGGGCTAACATCTCTGATAATGAACAATGGAATTTTATTGGCTACTGATTACATCAGTTTGAGAAATCCTTTCTCTGTCTAGAAAGAAATATAAATTATCTATATTTTTAAAAGTGTTCATTTGAATACCAAAAAATATTCTTATTATCAGTGAATAATTACTAACCTTACTGGGACCATTATGTTACAACCAGCATGCTGTGTCTGAGAGAATACTCCTCTCTCTCTCTAGCTCTCTTTTAATTAAGTTCTTCTTACTAATCAGCATGCATTCATTAAATCTAGAGTCAAGAGACTCAAATTCTATCCCTGCTAATTTCCTGATAAATTTGGTGATTTTTGAGTAAATTTCTTGTTTGTTTTCTGCCCTCCCCAACATTTTTTTTTTTTTGTCTTAATTCTTGGACTTCCCTTTGTAGATTTATTAGATAAACTAGTTTCATTTTATATTCTTATTATTTTTTTTGGTCTATATTTTTAAATAGGTATTTCCCCCCATCAACAAGCAGCATTTTTCTGTTTAAAAGTTCTTTTTATGTTAAAATGATACATATTACTTTTTTGTTTTTTAATTATGAATGTAGTTTATAGTCATTGTAGAAACTTTAGAATAAAGTAAGCAGTGTACAGAGAAGAAAATGCAGATAAATCATAACGTTTTACCCATTATAAGCCATTTTTATTTTTTATTTATTTTTTTTTTTAAAGATTTTTTTATTTATTTGATAGAAAGAGGACGAAAGCAAGTGAGGAGCAGAGGGAGAAGCAGATGCCCCACAGAGCAGGGAGCCCGATGCGGGGCTGGATCCCAGGACTCCAGGATCATGACCTGAGCGGAAGGCAGCCACTCAACTGACTGAGCCACCCAGGCGCCCCTATAAGCCATGTTTATATGGGTGTTCTTATTTTTATCAATGTGTATATACCTTTTTTTTTTTTTTTTACAAAATTGGGATTGTACTGCATATATATTTTGGGATCATTTTCTTTTTTTTTCATTTTCTTTTTTTTTTAAGATTTTATTTATTTGAGAGAGAGAGTGAATGAGAGAGAGAGAGCACAATCAGTGGGGAGGGGCAGAGGGAGAGGGAGAAGCAGCCTCCCCTCTGAGCAGGGAGCCCGTTGGGGGACTCGATCCCAGGACCCTGGGATCATGACCTGAGCCAAAGGCAGACGCTTAATCGACTGAGCCACCCGGGCATCCCTATTTTCGGATCATTTTCTATCTCAGCATTTTCTGTCATCATGTCTTAACTGAAAGTAGATTTACTATAAATCTGGTGATATTTATGTTTTAAGACTCTTCACTTAAATATACCTTTTCAAGATCCTATACCTAATTTTGTTTTTGTAGTTTTGTATTATATCTGTTAAAGAGGATCCTCTAAATTATATAAACTTCACTCCTCATAGAATCTATAGGTACTGTTCCTGAAGTCAGACTGCCTAGGTTTGCAGTCACAGCTCCATCACCTGTTAGCTCTGTACCTTGGAAGCTACTTAACTTTTTTGACCTCTGTTTCCCCAAATGCAGAAGTGAGATAATAATAATCACTATCTCATAGGGCTCCTGATAAGATTAAATTAGTTAACATATGAGAAGTCCTTGGAATAGTAGCTAACTCATACTTAGTGCTTGGGAAGTGTTAGCTTTTAAATAATTTAAAAACATAATTTTATATATAATGTAATATTTTACAGTATGAGTATATCCTTCCTTAAGGATTTTTAAGTTGTTTCCCTTTTCTGCTAATGTAAATAATAGGAGGAATATTTTTGCACATAAATCTTTAACCTTATCTTCATAATTGAACTATTTCCTTTTATTAGTGTTCTTTTCTACTGCGGCATCCTGCATTTCACTTTTTCTTAAAAAAAAAATAATAAATTGGGGCTCCTGGGTGGCTCAATCGGTTAAGCATCTGACTATTGATTTCGGCTCAGGTCATAATCTCACGGTCTTGGGATCAAGCCCAGCTCTGGGCTCCACACTGGGCATGGAACCTACTTAACATTCTCTCTCTCCCTCTCCACGCCCCCTGCTCGGGTATTCACGTGCTCCCTCTCTCTCAAAGTAAGTAAATAAATAAATAAATAAATACTTAAGTAATAAATATCACAGTAGTTAAGATTCTTCTTGTACAAAATATAAAGACGACTCGAAAAGCAAAGGTAACATATAGCAGAATATATTAATACATTATTATTCAATTTATTTTTTAAAAACTCATACTTGGCACTGACTTTTGCTTTCATTTTAATTTAGACATCACTTGAGCATACATAGTAAACTTGTTATTCCAGGACTTTTTGTATCTTTTCAGCATTGCGGGTTTTTCATGGACCCAAAAGAATGTAACTTAACAATTCAACATTAAATTTGGCTATAATAGTTTCATTACAAATTTTATATTTAATCGTGCTTTCACAACTCAGAATTTCCCAGTACACTTCATGTCTTCCTTCTGTGTTATGTACTTAAATCTGCATTATGTACTTAAACCCTAGTTAGTCTGGTAGGCATTCCCTTTCCCTTCGGCTTTAATTAGCTCGGGTGTTACCAGACTCTATTCCTTTCTCTTCCCAGGCTGCACCCTCCCTTGCTCATCATGGGAAAAGCTCACTGTCCTGTTATCAAAGAAGAGGGTGCCTAGGGAGTGAGTCTTAGGTGCTGGAAAAGGAAAAAGAGATACAGGAAAAAGGCGAAAAGACTAGCACACTCTTATCCCCCAAGACCATGGCCAGTGCACCTCACTTACTTTCCACCTTTTGACCGATGGTGTGCTTTCTTCCGGAGACCAGAACATGGGTCTGAGAAAAGAGAAAAGAGAGCATAGTGAAGGAAGGGAAGAGGAAGAGAATCGGGGCTGATGTATGATATAACTCCTCCCTCCATCATCATTCCTCCTTCCCTGTTCATATATCCACCACCAGGCACTGACTAAAATGAAAGTATTGGAGAATAGAAAAATGCTGCACATTGAGATCACGTGGGGAGCTTGAAGATATACTGATACCTGGATCCCACTCCCGAGATTATCATTTCATTAGTCTGGAAAGCAACCTGGCCACCAGGATTCTTTTAAGTGAATTTAATGGGCAACCAAGGGTGAGAACCACCTAATTCTCTGAAAAAGAGAAGTCCATTTCATTTGACTGTTCTTCCTTACTCTCCTTAAGCACCTGCACAATCTCTTGTTGCAATAACGCCAGGTCCTTATCACTGACTTTTCACCTACGTATTAGCTTTGGCCCCACTTCCCAGAGTCCACCCCTGGTTATTTGGTATTGGCAGATTTTTTTCCACCCCCGGCACAAGTAGGCAGGTGAAGAAATAAGGGGAGCTGGACAAAGAACTGGATTTGTGAATGGAAAAGTAGACGATCCAAATTTGGAAACCTAAAAAAACAAACAAAACAACAAACCCTTGCTTTTTTTCAATTAAGGCAAATAAAAAGTTGGAAGTGATTTTAAAATCTATAATTTTGGTTCCTAATGGGTTAAACACCCTGTGCATCATGTCATCTCTGAAAGAAAAATGGGTTGTGGGCAAGGCCTAAAGGCGTTATCTGTAGGCCAAGACAAAGGAGCTGTGCAATGAGGAAAGTGAACTTGGAAGCATCTCAGCTTTTAATTTCATGCGCATTGCTTAGGGTGAGATGGAAACATCCTCTGCAGGCTCAAAACAGTTGTTTGCTTTTGGCAGCAACTGTCAGCAGATGTCAAATTTAATTCATGATTTCTAGAATTCATAGTTTATCTATACCACCTTATGAACATAAATGGCCTAATCAGTCTTTCGCACTTTAAACGGTATCTTCTGGAGAAATAACCTACCAAGAAATAAAACATTTATCAATCTAATGTGTAAAGGATCACTAAGTATAGGGGGAAAAAAGTTTAACCTTGGGAAATGTGCTTTCAAGCCAACAATTTCTATAAACGGCCTTATTGTTTCAAATCTCCCTCTATCAACCAATTACATAGGGGCTGTATTCCAGGGAACTTTCCTTTTGAAACTGAATTACACCCCTGAATCTGAGAAGTCTCCCGGAATTTATTCTCTTCAGGTGACTTAATTTAGTAGTATTAAATGGAAGGACTTTGCGAGGTATTGATTATTTTTAACAAACACTCATGATGACCTTTCATTAAAATTTTCTTCATGGAAAAGTCTAGTTGATTAGATCAGATGCATTGGAAAAATATAAAGTGATGATGTCCAATTGACCTAAATAATGCATTTAAAAAGGCATTATTATATCCTTGGTTTTCTTGATTGATTGGCTAGAAGTATTTCCCTAGACCCCTTATGTTTTCACTTATTTAAGATCTAATTTATAAGAGTTTCCAAAACACAGTGGGAGTAATATAATAAAAATAACCTTTGGATTAACATAGTGAGCAATTTTTGAATTATGTATTATAATATTTTTGATAGCAGATATATTTATTATTTTCTAAAAAGAATTTTTCTAGATTTATGGTAAGGATTGTATTTTGTTATAAGGCCTTGTAAAATGTTAAAAGATAGTTTATATTTCTATTTTTATTACTTACCATAAAGGAAAAGTTAAAATGGAAAATTATAAAATTATCTTTATAATTTTATTGGTGTTATATATTTTTTTCTTTTCCTTTTTCATTTTATACTGTCTATTTTATATGCTGGGTTTACTGTGGGATTTTCTCCTCATGAAAATGTCCAGGGGCTCCTTAAACCACAACATTAGAAAAATTTAGGGGTGTCTACTCTAAAATCACTGAAGTCACCTAAATCCTCTAAATCATTAAAGCTATTTAAGAATTTACTTTTGGATTTTAGTTACCTTGCAAGGGAATATAAAGAGATGAATGGGCTGCAGCGTTGGTTAAAGCAAATTTTAACACATAAGAACACTACGTCTGAAACTAGTGATGTCCTATGTGTTGGCTAATTGAATTTAAATAAAAAAATAATGGAGAAAAGAAACTTTTATTCTACTACTCAGAGATAACAGACTAATAATTAGTCTTCCTACCTACAAGATATTAAAGGCATAATATATTTTGTTGAATTAATTTATCTCCAAACATTTCACTTACAATTCTGACCCTTTATGCCAGGGATGGGCAAAATTTTTCTGTAAAGGCATGGATATTAAATATTTGGGGTATTTTGAACCACATAAAGTCTCTGTTGGTAATTCCTCTCTGTTAACATTGGCATTTTATTGTATTTTATTCAAACAGTTAAATGTATAGGTGAATGAATGTGTTCATGGATGTGTATACTTGCTAATGTACACATAGGATAAAATAATATATACAATATATGTGTGCATATATCAGAAATGAGACACATATTTAACCAAATAATTTTAGCCTCCTTTTGTGTGCCACTGTTCTATGCACGATAGCTGTAATCCCAGGATCTGTGAGTGGTTTTCTTCTACTAGAAGCTACCCCTTTGAAGAAGATAGACCAACCTGAGGGATATGAGGATGCCTTCCGGTCTCAGTTATCTACGTGAACTAATTAGTATTAGTGGAAAAAGTAATCACACCTGAAAATTATTTGTAATAAATAATTTAGATTTGACTTGAGAATGCATTTTGCAATTTTTATTTATATATGGTTTTACTCAGTATCCTCAGAATTAATTTGAATTAATCATTCAAATCACAGTGTGAAACTTTGCCTTACAAAAAACTACAAAGCCACCCCACTTTCTTGTTCTTCCTTTGAATTCATCCTTTCTCCTAAGGTGTGGAGCTCTGGGTGGCATGCTAGTTGAATGGTCTAGGGCAACTTGCTTATTTCTGAGTCTCAGTTTCCTCGTCTGCAAACTAAGTATACTAATATCTGATTTGCATAAAGTATGCGTAAATCCATTAACACCATGCCTTACATAGTGTGTGATGCTCATTATATATCAGGCAACTATTTCAGCTCTATCTCTAGCTAGGTTTGAAATTACCATGATGGTAATTTGATCGTTTCAAATCCATTTGTCCTCTTCATTTAAGGTTTGGCATTTTGACTTTCCTCCAAAATTGTAACAGAAGCAAATGGAAATAATGAAGATATTATGTTACCATATTGATTGCATTTTAAAACAGTTTATGATGGGGCGCCTGGGTGGCTCAGTTGGTTAAGCGACTGCTTTCGGCTCAGGTCATGATCCTGGAGTCCCTGGATCGAGTCCCGCATCGGGCTCCCTGCTCGGCAGGGAGCCTGCTTCTCCCTCTGACCCTCCCCCCTCTCATATGCTCTCTCTCTCTCTCATTCTCTCTGTCTCAAATAAATAAATAAATAAATAAATAAATAAATAAATAAATCTTTAAAAAAAAAAAGAAAGTAAAACAGTTTATGATGGGGGTGGGGAGCTCTTACTTATCTGACAGAAATTTGGTTAAATAATCCCTCAAACAGGAAAGATGTAGATTACTATTATTAGAATCACTTTGAAATTAGATAGCTTATTGATTCCTGGGATGAACTGACTGAGTAAATCATATTGCTTATTATAATATAATAAATTTAATCTATAGAAACATACATATACACACACAGCAAGAGAAAGTATGAATTAAGAGATAAAGAAGTCATAAATAATAAAAGAATTTTTGCTTACAGAAACATTGTCTCATAATAGGCTCTCTTTTTGAACCATTTGTTATTTTGAAAATAATTTGATATAATTTCAACCTCATAATTTTTAAAAATGTATACTGAGGGTTTCTGTTTCTTACAGAAAAGCACAACCGATATTTAGGAAAAACTGCTAAAACAATGTAATAGAATATCTATTATAGATTCAAAAGCAGCTTGGGAGTTCATTCAAACATAGCATGCAGGGCATTGCTTAGGTGAAGGATGCAGGAAAACTTGAATGCAGTCAGCGTGGTGAGATCACAAGCTATGAGGTCAAGGTCCAGCAAGGCTAGCAGCAGGAGAGGCAGTAATGAAGCCAAGCAAAGCATTGCTCGGGACAGAGAGAGCTGTGTCAGAGAGGAAGTGAGGGTCTGGTAAGGCAGTCTTGATAATGAACATATTTTTGGACAGGGGCCGTGAGGCCTTCTAGGTAGAGATGCACAGGAACTTGGAGCATGGGAGAATATGAATGTTTGTGTCTGTTTTACTGTACAAGAGTTTGGAGGATGTCAGGATGCCATATCAGTTATGTCCTACTCTACAATGGCCTGTAGCATCTCTCTCCCTCGAAGGTGGGCCCATGAAGTTATATCATTATCTAAGAAGAGCCCAGACCAAATAGAATCAAGGTGCATTTCACTGGACGCTCATGTTCCTCCATCTATTTATTCACTCACTAGTTACCACTTTCTAAACCCCTGCCATATAATGGGCACCAGACATGGAATTGGTAATATTGGCCACCAACAATGTAACCCACGAGTATAATGTGTATTTCAGCTGCTTTCACTGAGAGCACAGATCCTCAAATTTATCTCAAAAATAAATTGTGGGGCTGTCTCTATAAATGTTCTGGTCTTTTCTCTGAATGTTTTGATATCCTATTTTTAGACCTCTGGAATTTATCAGTAGGAAGGTAACTCTCCAGGGGTGGATTAAGAGTGATTTTTGTCTCCCCAAGGGACGTTTGGTAATATCTGGAGACGTGTTTGGTTGTCAGTACTGGGGGAAGGATGTGCTGTTGGCAGTGAGTACACAGAGGTCAACAGTGCTGAGGTTGAGACCCCCGGATATAGAGGACCACATCCAACTGTCCTTTCCATGGAAGCTACAGCATGCCAAAGGTGACACTTCATGTGGCAAGGACTCTCTGAGCAACCCCAGTGCTTACCTCTTCTCATAGGGTCTCACCTCTGGAGAGTGGGAAGAGATACGCCATTCAGGGACCATGTATTCTCACCCTCAAAGTCTAACACAGAAGAGAGTAAATGGCGCTATGGTTCTTCTTCCATGAATGCTCCTCATTAACTAGCATTTTCCTGGTGGTCCTGTCCGGTTATTATGTGAGCAAGGAGACTTTTGAAAGGAGAAATCATCTCATAAGATGTGCCTGAACACTGACAGGTGTATGCAGAATGAGGAAGGACACCCCTATTAACTTGTCCTTGAAAAAGGCATGGGGCGAGACAGGAGGGGGCAGGGTCATAGCTTTATTGTATCTGTGAATCATAACCCTTACCGGACATCAGCTTTCCCAACCATTTTACCCTCCAGGACAGCTCCTCTGGGTCTTTCCTTAACCAGACCTTGGACACTGGGCTGACTGAACCGATCTAACATGCTTTTGTGGAGGGGAGGGTAGAAAAGAAGAGATTAGGAGAGAAATACACTCAACATGAATATGTGGATTTAATGGAACAAACTTAGGATACCCGCTTCCCATGGCAGGACAGGAGCTATTGGTTACCAAGTATAGAAATATAATCTCCACTGACTGGAGACCAAAGCTCCTACAGTCATTGGGTTTTGTGATCACATGAATTTACGCCACCATCTTGAAACACTCATTTCAAACAAACTTTCAATGAGAAGTGTTTTGGAAAGCAGGAGAGTAGGAGAATGCTACAATTTCTAGGTAAATGCCGTACAGCACTTAATCCAATCTCCACGCACAGTCTCCCTGTGGTGGCATTAACAAGACATCTCCAGACTGATTGGGCAAACCTTTTGCCGTTTCTATGGACTGCAGATTCCTCAAGAGCCTCTTGTCTGCCTTTCCCCTCTTGCTGGCACCTCCCTTCGGCCCCGTGTGCACCTTACATCTTGATCCATTCATTTGGCGGCTTCATTTGAAGTCTTTCTCGGATATCCTCAGGGCAACTTTTGGCTCCTCGGAGTTGATTTTCGCCCCTTGAGAGGCTTCTCCAAGCGATCAGCAGCGTGCAGACTTCTTTTTTGCCTTTGGAACAGTGGTGGTTTTATCTACAAGATTGTTCCCCCACTTGAAGCAATCTGCCCCGCAGCTAACAGCTGTCTGCGTCCAGATCTCCCCTCTAGATGAATAAAATCCTTCCAGAGGCTAATGCTGGCTGGAAAAAGTGCTTCTGTGCATCTAAGAAGCATAACAGAGCCCTAAGCAACAACCTTTGATGTATATTTTGCGAATGGGGAAGAGAAAAAAATCGAAAACATTTTTTCTACCCAACTGTTTCTTCAGATGAAAATTTTTGTTGACTCAAGGCTTTACCCAATGTGAGGTTTGTCCTCGCTGATTAAACGAAGCCTGGATCGAGATCGTTTTTTCCCTACACTGCTCTTCAATTTCGTTCTCTGTGCTGTGTGGGCATAATACTTCATCAGCAAAGTGGGTCCAATAACTGTCTTCCAAATCTCTATCTTGTTTGGTTTGCTGAGAAACAATCTTCATCCAAGCATAAAATACTTTGTTCAAAGAGTCAACCTTCAAAAGGTGGAATTCTAAGTCTGTGAGCAGACTAAAAATGAAATGAGGGTACTTATTTTTGGAGGACATTAGTTTTGCCTCAGTACCTTGGATCCCCATCTTTCATAACATCTAAGATCAATGTACCTTAAGGTAGCAACATTTGTCATAATTGCCTGATACATTAGCATCTTTCAATACCAAATATTAACTTTGACTGTGAGATCACTAAACCATATAATGATTTTGAACAAGGAATAATAACTTGACTTTTGAGGACCAGTGAAGCTAATAGCAAACTTTGGAGACAATGACATACCCTTAGACAGAATTTAAGCTTAGAATCTAATGAAAAGTTTCTTGAGCCCTATTTATTGAAAGATGAGAACTTGGTTTCATTATTCAGTTCTGAATACTAATTTAGGCATACAGAAGCAAACCACAAGGCACAATAAGTGAGCAGTTTGTTTTTAACCATTCAGCCTCAAAGCAGGCATAAGTCTAATATTTCATGTTCCCTGTATCAGGAGGGGAAGAGCCTAAGGAATGTTACTTTCACTAAAAGCAAAAAATAAAAAATAAAAATTTCATCCTCATAGAGAAGCATTTATATCCCCAGCCTTTGCAGAGCAATGAGAGTGAGAAGATTTTTTTTTTTTACTTTTTTTTAAGCTCTTTGAAAATCCAGACCACACTATTGATTACTAACTATTCATTGCTGAAGGCAGTACTCTGTATTCAATAAATTAAGCTTTAATTCCTGAGTCCAACAAAATAATTGACCTCAAAAAGAAGATAAATGAATGGGCTGTTCTGAGCTCATGATTAGAATCCACTTTCCAGTCTCATTATATTAGTATTTCTCAATTCAGTGATTTTTCCATTCTTTGTTAGTTTCATTCACAACCTGTAATACCTTTCACCCTGCTCCTCTATCAACGAGGCCAAGCTATTTCCATTCTTGGTTTCAAGAATGAAAGATTTTAATATGGCATTTTTATACTTTAGTATTAATATTGATCATTTACTATCATTTCCATTTTAGGACAGACTAGGTAACTAATATTTCTGAAAAATTCTGAAATGTTCTTGATTGCATAAAATCCTATATAACATAGACATAGAGCATACAGAAATATTTTGATTAATGGATCCTTTGAAAACTTTGAAAAATTTACTCTATTTGCCTCAATGCTGATTTTCCTTACTGAACCCTTGAAGATTAGGGAGGTTTAATAACATTTATCCTGATTTTACATTTGAGAAAATTTAAGATAAGAAATATTTGGTTGCTTGTACAAGATCACACAGGGTTTATAAACCATGACTTAGGAAATCCCTCACTTTTTGCTGCCACTATAGCAATAGAATTTCTATATTTAGGAAATATTTATATTTACATTTCCTAAATATAAATATTTATATTTCATAGTAAAAAGGTAAACATGTGAATAGAGTCCTCTTTACAGTTTGATGCTTTGGTTGGTTTCATTTAAAAACAACTATAAAGGGCGCCTGGGTGGCTCAGTTGGTTAAGCGACTGCCTTCGGCTCAGGTCATGATCCTGGAGTCCCGGGATCGAGTCCCGCATCGGGCTCCCTGCTCGGTGGGGAGTCCGCTTCTCCCTCTGACCCTCCCCCCTCTCATGTGCTCTCTCTCTCCTCTTATCCTCTCTCTCAAATAAATAAATAAAATCTTTTAAAAATAAATAAATAAATAAATAAATAAATAAATAAATAAATAAATAAATAAAAACAACTATAAAATAATCCTTATCATTACAGGCACCATCTAATAATAGCAACAGTGGTTCAATGTTGCTATCTTCAGAATTGAAGTGGCTAAATCAAGGTCTTCTGATAAAGCAGAAATGAGGTGTGGCTTCCAAGGAATCTGTAGAGAGATTCATGTCTTCTTTCCTTCTGTGTCTCAGGAGCAAACCCCCCAGAGTTCCAGAAAAAAAGATATTATTTGTTTGTTTGCTTGTTTTTGTTTGTATTCCTACTGGGATTCCTTGAGGTGTCCTGGACTTGCTTTGTCCCTGCATTAGCTGAGAGGGGACATGGTATCAGAGAGCAAAGAGAATTATGAGAGGTAAAAAAGGGATCCCTCTGATGGTGGGAACTTGGATTTATAAACTCGGACACAATATCTCTTCTTAGCCTTTTCTCTACCCCAAATTACATTCTCAGAATGGGGTAACACTTGAGCTTACTCTCCTGAGGCTCATTTGTGCAAATGGATAGGTGTCCTTACATACATGAAGTATGTCTTGAAGTGTGTCCTCATATGAGGCCCAAAGAGGCTAACAGTATCCAGTGACATTAATTTCTAATTTCTTGCATCCTATAAGTGAGTGCACTAATATTCAAGTTCTGCAGCAGGATAGCAGAGTTCTTGGTGTACTCTTTTTCAGTTAGAACTTCTTAGGCAGAAGGCCCTATATTTTATTCAAATTCTATAAAATGATAGTTTATATTTATAATGATAATGCAAAGTACTTCATAACTTTCTGATTCATTATGGCAATCTAAATTATGTTCATTAGAGTTTTGGTATTAAGTGAATTTAATTGCATTATGAATCTCTTAACACTGATAACTGATTGCTATATATAGCAACTACAAAGAGTCCAAAATATTACACTAATTTAAATATCCCATTTATGAACTATTCCAAGTAACAGCAGTTTAATTGAATTTAGTGTTAGTACAGATTTGTAAATAGGCTGGAGCAAAAGTTTTTATCAGTATGCATTTGTTATTATGTTAATGACAATACTTTGCAACATATTTTGATTTGAGTTTGTATCAAATTAAGATTTCCTAAAATTTAACAATAAATGAAAGAAGAACCCAGCTACTTTGGAGGAGTAGTAAATGGTATACTCCTAATGTTAACGAATGCTCTTTCAAGTGGAAATCATGTGGTCTTGTTCTCTTTGACTCATAGAAGATCATAGATGTAGGGCAAAACTTCTGTAAAATATTATCACTGGTTCATTGATACCTTAATCACAGGATATATTTTTGTATGAAAAAGACCTTTAGAAACCATTGTTTCTAAGTTAAGTAGATGCATTGGGCATTCCAGATCTTACCAGTTTATGACCGTGTTCTTGTTTTCTTTGCAGAATTTTTCCGAGAGCTCCTGGAGAATGCAGAGAAGTCACTGAATGATATGTTTGTACGGACCTACGGAATGCTGTACATGCAGAATTCAGAAGTGTTCCAGGACCTTTTCACGGAGCTGAAAAGATATTATACCGGGGGCAATGTAAATCTGGAGGAGATGCTCAATGACTTCTGGGCTCGGCTCCTGGAACGGATGTTCCAGCTGATAAACCCACAGTATCACTTCAGCGAGGACTACCTGGAATGTGTGAGCAAATACACAGACCAGCTGAAGCCCTTTGGAGATGTACCCCGGAAACTGAAAATTCAGGTCACCCGCGCCTTCATTGCTGCCCGGACTTTTGTCCAGGGGCTAACTGTGGGCAGAGAAGTTGCAAACCGAGTTTCCAAGGTAATTGAAAATCTGCTCTCTTTCTAATTGGTTTTCCTCGTTTGCTCTGTTTTTAAACAACCGTTAAAAAAAAAAAAAAAATCAAGGTGAAAGTTCTCCCTTACAGCAGTCCTTGCTCTTAGAGAAATCAGATAAATGTCAAGGTTTAATTGTTTTTTTTTTTTTCTTTTTCCTTACTTTGTGTGAGAGAAGACAAGATTTCAATCCATTCCATGTTTGGAACATAATGTCAATATTTATCAGCGATATAGTAGAGAAGCTTTTATCAGGAACGGTGCGGAAACAGGTGTTTTGTAACCATGACCACTTGGCACTTGTGATCAGAGTTTTCAGAACGATAAATAGTCATGAAACAGTCCATCCGGAGGTTATAATCCTCGAGGAAGTCACAAGGCGATAGTCTTCCTGAGGTCTGCAAGTAGAGACAAGGGGCTGTTCAGGACACCAGCTCCTGGCATTTCTTCTTCTTTATCACTCTTGTGAAAGTGGCCAAATTCCTTAGTAGTGGAGGAAGATCCCTTTGCTAACACCTGTAGAACTGGATTAGGGAGGAATAAGGAATACAAAGTATAGATTCTGGCGGAGAATTCCCTTTGTTATCCATTAGCTTTGTAATTCAATGCCATGTATTGCATTGGGCTTAAAAGCAAGATAAATCGCTAATCCACGTCATGCCTTTCCTTGAGGATGTCTCTAAACCTTTAATGCAAGGGGTCTTTCTCCACTGCTTGCTTTAAACATAGACTGTTTCCTGTGTATAGGATATTTGCCTCATGTTTAAATTCTTCCTTGACATTCAACTGTTCTTATGAGTTGGGCTTGCCCATTTATGAGGTCAACCCAACAAATAAACTGAAAGATGGTTTACTCTAAGAGGCAAAGTAAAAACAATAGCTAACAGGAATCTGGTATTATGTGGCCTAAAAAGGTCATATTTGTACAAAGATTAATGACAAAAACTACTTTCTTATTGCAGGGGTGTGACAAAGAGCCACATAGTTCTCATAACTATTGGTACCATCCTACCATGTTTCTTTTTTCTTCACTTTGATGTCCTCAGTATTTACATCTTGCATAAAAACTGTGTATACCCTTTAAAAATGTTTCTCCATGGCACTATTTATAAATTTCATAGCAATCCATTTTTAAATTACCTGTTCCTACCGAGTTTATGTGAGCATATGGAAAGACTATTTTCAAGAAGGCTCTAAAAAGGTAATCACATGGGACTTAATAATATAAAGGACATATGATTCTGATGTAAAAATCAATGTGTTTTTTTTTTTAATTGAAAATCAACAATATTCTAGATACCAAAGGAACTAGAGCCCCAAAAGTGGATTGATAAGGAATGAGCCAGGTGGAATAGCAAGAGGAAATGTGGTCATCTGGGAAAATCTGTAAAATATAGAGAAGTACAAGAAATATATATGTATCCCATATATTCTTGAACAGATAGCTTTTTTGTAAAAAAAAAAAAATCGGTAACTTTAGTTACAGTGGCTTCATATTGAAGTCTTCGCTTTTGTTGAAGAATGAAACACAACCAGCTTTTAAAACACAAGGTAAGAAATTCAAAGCAGGGACTGATGTATGCAACACCCTTGATTGTTTACTTGGATTCTGGCTGAGTGTGAATAATGTTTAGAAGTATATATTTTGGCCTGGGGACGTGCTGGTGCGGTAAGAGAGTGTTGTCTAGCAAAGGATTTAAAAAGCCTCAGGGGAGGCTGCTGCCGATTCTCAGAAGGTGGCATTAACAACTGCCCAGAACTGGCATCTCCCTTTTAATCATTCCCTGACTGTTCAGTGGGAGGTCCTTGTAGATCAAAATCGAATCTACTAGTCTTTCTGGCGTGGAGGTTGACATCATGCAACATCCACCAATAGAGTATGACTTTTCATTTTTTTTCCAAGCATGATGAGGAGGAACACTGAGATCATGCTTCTCCTGATCCTTGCATGATCAACATTCATTTGCTGAGCAACTGCTGTGGGTTTGTGATGTCGTTTGTGGTATGGAATCATGGAATGTTGACTGTTCTGTGCAGATATTGGCTTGTCTGGCCTGAGTTTCATGAGCCCTAATCTACACAAATCATAAATCCCATGCTGACATCTGGACCCCACCTTCTAGTAGAAAGATAAATAGATACAGATAGAGATAATGTGGTTTAAAAGAGGCTGAGAATTTTTTTTTTCTAAAATACTTTATGACTCAGGGAGTTAAGCATTTTTATCAATGAACTTTCTCACCTAATGATTACCAGATGGTCTATAGCTGACTAAACCAGAAATAGATCTACTAGGATTATTAGTGTGCTAATAATTTTCAGCACCCAAAGTATTTTTTTGTAATAAGAATAAAATATTACAGGGCTAAATATATAAAAAGGAGAAGCAAGAATGGTGTTGGAGGTATAAGCCCTTCATAAATCTGAAACCTCCCTGTGGTCCATTACTTGAGTGGTTTAGAGTTGGTGAAATGATTGCAGAAGAGGGAAGGAATTCAAGGCAGAATTCCCAACTGGAGATCAACAAACTAGGTTATCTCCTGCGTCTTGGTTTGGAGAATACTTTTTTTCTTTCAGTTTCTCTTTTCTCTTTCAGTGGCTTCTTAAATCTTGGGGAAGATGTCGTTAATAGCTTCTAATTAAGTGTTTTGACTGGAAAATTTATCTCTTTGGCAAAACACAGCCATTTGACACAAATGTTTTGACATGATATCATAGGGCATTTTCTTACCAGAAAAATGGAGGAATACTTTTTAGGTATCAACACAATTATTTTTTAAATTTATCTTTGCCACCTTATAGATAAAAGCCTTGTCTTCTTCTAGGCACTGAATGGAGCTACTTAATTTTAAGTAACTGTAACTGGAGATCTGGTTCTTAGAAGTATTAAATGACTTGGAGTATCTGTGGTCAATTAGCCAGGATTCATTTTCTCTTTGAATGACTATTTTTTTCCGAGTACCAAGTGTTGACAAAATAAGATTTGGTAACTTGTATCCTTTATTGGTGGAAGGATAAATGGACATGTTCACTTTGGATAGCAATTGGAAAATAACTCTACTGTTGAACAAGTGCATATCCTAAAGCTGCCATTCTACCCCTGGAGTGGACCAGGGAGGCATGTACACGCATGTACAGGTAGATGTGAAAGAATGTTAACAGCAGCACTGTTTGCAATAACATGAAAAGTAAAAAGATCACAAACGTCCCATCTGTGTACATCATGAGCTCTTTACACCCTGAAATCCTATGGGGCATTGAAAATAAGTGAACTATAGCCACACTCGTGGATGAATCACAGAAACCTCCTTTTGAGAGAAAAAAAAATCAGCAAAGCATACAGACAATCTATATAAAATTCAAATAATGTAAAATGAAGCAATGCAGTATTTAAGAATAAAAATATATGTGAGAAAAAAATTTTAAATTGTAAACACAAACATCAGATGGTCATTACCTTTGGGGGTTAGGTTTGGAGATTTTATAAAGGAGAGATATACAAGGGTTTCTAAAGTTATTGATAACATACTGTTTCTTAAGCTCTGGGCTATGTGTGTGGTCAGGAGTGGATTTAAAACCATTTTAATGAAAAATATTCAAGTGGAGAAAGACTTTGCCATCGTTCCTCTCTGATTCTCTTCATCTGCGCAGATATGATCAAGTCCCTGAGCTGTCCTCATGAGTTTATCAGATTTACTGCTGTCTGTGACTTGTTAACCATTCACTTTCCATGCCCCATACTGTGCTGAATAATATCAGGTAAGCATGGAAGGCAAAGCTCCCAAATGAAGATAAAAGCAAATTTTGATAATGTGGTCACCTGGAGAGAAAGAATCTACACTATTCTTTAGCATTGTCCCTTTATTAAAACACCACTCTCATTCCCTTATATGTACCCATTCGTGACTGAGAACATGGATTGCAGCTTGTCAAACACTGTGAAACACACAGACAGAGGCCTGCATAAAGAGGTGTTAACAGGTTGTCTACTTAGACCAAGCTTCAGCTGTTTATCAAAAGGCAATGTAGAAATGACTCTCGTGTCTGCACTGGCCTGTCTTGATGCCATTTAAAAAAGGAAGACATGACTTTCCTATCTTTCTGCTTTAATAAAAGTGACTTCTATGGGTAAACACTGTAAATTATGTCAATACAACTACATCAACTATGCAAGTCATTTCAATGACTCATTCCAGACAGTTTGGGTAAATAGTAGAGCTCAGATCCAGAGAACTTGCACTATTGCAGAAGACTGTCATGGATCTTTTTTTTTGTCTTTCTGTCTATGTATCTATCTGTCCACCTATTCATCCAGCCATTAACCTAAAATCCTTCTTTCTTGTGGATCATGACTTTGAAAAGAAAGTCTGGCTTTTAGTCTTTAGGAAGACCAGAATATTTTCATCAGTAGACACCTGCCATATCTACTACACAGACTGTCGTTTTTGCATGAAGAGCCTCTTAGCTGGTTCATCCACCTGAGTAAACAGCTTTGCATTAACAATGCAATGCCTAGAAAGCAGTAAACAGAAAGTCAATTTTCAATAAATGTGGTTGATGGACTATAAGGCTGAAAAAATTTATCATCAAATTTGATGAAATGAAGTCTATGAAATCCATCCATTGACAGCATTCTCTGATCACAATGGAAAACTATTCTGAAGAATTTACCATGGATGTAATTTACAAGAGAAATGGTATTCTATTTACTGCTTGTTTTGGGGAAAGAATTTATGATATAAAGTAAGACCACCTGTTGTAGCTATCACCTGACTCATTTGTCTTGTGCCTTTTATGGTGATCTCTTAATTGGAGTTAACTTCTTTGGAGTCATCCAGAAATGAAAAGGACCACTGAAAGGTCTTAGGTGAATGAAACCTTTTTATAGTTCTTCTGTGGCTAGTGTATTTTCTTCTGTAATCGATGATTATTCAATGTAGGTTACTTCAGTAATTTACAGTGTTAGGAAGAATAGGTAAGCCTTTCGAAATTATCAATAATACGTCTATGTTTACAACTTTAAAATCAGCATAAATAATACATGCTTGCTGCTTTTATGATGGTGGTGTGGATGTTATATTTAGAAAGTACTTTGCAGTCAATAAATAAATAATTTCATGATAAAAATAGTAACAGAATACAAGTACTAGGAGCCATAACAATGAAAATAGCTTATTAATGTAATTCATTGAAAATTTATGAATTTTACCAAGGTGTAGGTGCTGTGATAAGCTCTGGAAATCACAATATTATAAGAAAGTCCTGGTGTCGGAAGAAGAGAAGAACATTTCCCCTCAGGAATAACATGCCAGATACTACAGATGGGTTTAGACAATTAAGAGAGACAGTCCCATTTAAATTAAACCATTTTGGTACTACCCAAAGCAGTCTACATTTAAGGCAATCCCTATCAAAATGCCACCAGCATTTTTCACAGAGCTAGAACAAATTATCCTAAAATTTGTATGGAACCACAAAAGACCCCAAATAGCCAAATCTTGAAAAAGAAATGCAAAGCTGGAGGCATCACAATTCCGAACTTCAAGCTATATTACAAAGTTGTAGTCATCAAGACAGTATGGTACTGACACAAAAACAGACACATAGATCAATGGAACAGAATAGAAAACCCAGAAATAGACCCACAACTATATGGCCAACTAATCTTCGACAAAGCAGGAAAGAATATCCAGTGGAAAAAAGACAGTCTCTTCAACAAATGGTGTTGGGAAAACTGGACAGCTACATGCAAAAGAATAAAACCGAACCACTCTGTTACACTATATACAAAAATAAATTCAAAATAGATGAAAGACCTAAATGTGAGGTAGGAAATCATCAAAATCCTAGAGAAGAACATAGGTAGTAACCTCTTTGAACCCAGTGGTAGCAACTTCTCACTAGACATATCTCCAGAGCTAAAGGAAACAAAAGCAAAAATGAACTATTGGGACTTCATCAAGATAAAAAGTTTTTGCACAGCGAAGGAAACAATCATCAAAACTAAAAGGCAACCTGTGGAATGGGAGAAGATATTTGCAAATGACATTCTGATAAAGGGTTAGTATCCAAAATCTATAAAGAACCTAGCAAACTCAGGGCGCCTGGAGAGCTCAGTCTGTTGGGTGTCTGACTCTTGATTTCAGCTCAGGTCATGATCTCAGAGTAATGGGATCCAGCTCCATGTCAGTCTCCGTACTCAGCAAGGAGTTTGCTTGGGATTCTCTCCCTCTCCTTCTGGCCCTCCCACCCCTGTTCTCTCTCTCTCTTTTTACAAAAAAAAAAAAAAAAAAAAAAAAGGAACTTCTCAAACTCAATACCCAAAAAAATAAATAATCCAATTAAGAAATGGACAGAAGACATGAATAGACATCTTTCCAAAGAAGACATACAGATGGCTAACGGGCACATGAAAAGATGCTCAGCATCACTTGTCATTAGGGAAACACAAATCAAAACCATGATGAGATAGTCAGAATGGCTAAAAATAATAACACAGGAAACAACAGATGTTGACAAAGATGTGGAAAAAGGGGAACCCTCTTAAACTATTGGTAGGAATGCAAACTTGTGCAGCCACTCTGGAAAATAGTATGGAGGTTCCTCAAAAAGTTAAAAATAGAGGGGCACCTGGGTGACCCAGTCAGTTAAGTGTCCAACTCTTGGTTTGGGCTCAGGTCATGATCTCAGGGTCATGAGATCAAGCCCTGTGTCGGGCTCCAGGCTCAGCACAAAGTCTGCTTGGGTTTCTCTCTCCTTCTCCCTCTGTCCCCCTCAATAAATAAATAAATCTTTAAAAAAAAAAAAAGTTAAAAATACAACTTCCCTACAACCATAATGGCACTACCAAGTATTTACCCAAAGAATACAAAAATACTGATTCAAAGGGGCACATGCACACCAATGTTTATAGCAGCATTATCAACAATAGCCAAACTATGGAAAGAGCCCGAATGTCTGTCAACTGATGAATGGATAAAGAAGAGGTGGTATATACATGCAATGGAATATTACTCAGCCATCAAAAAAATGAAATCTTGCCATTTGCAACAATGTGGATGGAGCTAGAGCATATGATGCTAAGCACAATAAGTCAGTCAGAGAAAGACAAATACCATATGATTTCACTCATGTGGAATTTAAGAAACAGAACAGACGAACATAGGGGAAGGGGAAAAAAAAAAGAGAGGAAGGCAAGCCATAAGAGTCTTAAATATAGAGAACAAACTGAGGGTTGCTAGAGGGGAGGTGGGCAGGAAGATGGGCTAAATGGTAATGGGCATTAAGGAGGGCACTTGTGATGAGCACTGGGTGTTGTATGTAAGTGATGAATCACTAAATTCTACTCCTGAAACCAATTTTACATTGGTTAACTAGAATTTAAATTAAAACTTTTTTAAAAACCACTTTGGTTATTTTGATTAAAACAGTTAAAATTTCTCATTAATTTTAAGTTCTCTTGCAAAATATATAGCTTAGGTGTATGAATTTGAAAAATGGTTGAGATAAGAAGAGGGCAGAAATTGAGGAAAATGAAGCCATTTATTTCCAATGCATTAAAAGCTATTTGTGTGGGGCGCCTGGATGACTCTGTCGGTTAAGCGTCTGACTCTTGGTTTCAGCTCAGGTCATGATCTCAGGGTCCTGGGATTGAGGCCCAAGCCGGGCTCTGTGCTCAGTGGGAGTCTGCTTGATATTCTTTCTCTCTTCTTCTCCCTCTGCCTTTCTGGCCTCTCTCTCTCTCTCTCTGTCTCTCTCTTTGTCTCTCTAAAATAAAGAAATCTTAAAAAAAAAACTATTTGTGTATTCTTTCTTTTTGTTCTTTTTGTAGCTTGTGTCTCTTTCTAATACCTATGCCTAAATTAGGCTATTTTATTTTAAAATTATACTACCTATTGGAATTCCATTAAAATGAGCACCTTTCTCCCTGTTGAATTTAGTCGTGAAGTTTTATTCATATTAAAAGGAGAAGTTAACAAGTTCCTTAACTCTGTCTAAATACGGCATAGCTAGGAAAAGTCTGGGAACCACAGTTCTGCCTCTCCTGTACTTAACAGGTATAGTTTTCTTCTCCTTTACAGTCCAAGATGGAGTGGTTGTAATAACCCAATATTCATCTGAGCCAAATGTGGATTCTTGTATAAGTGGAGCTGTTTTGGAGATTTAGTTCCACCCTCATCGATAAACACTTATTCATTGTATATTATATGTCAAGTACTACTGGTAAGTTCTTGAGATACCACAATCAAGTAAGTTAACATATTTGCAAGTACTAATTGGGAAGAGAGAGAGACACACACACACAGAATCAATGTATACTGAGAGAATTTTGCAGTAAATGTTCTGGGAACAGAGAGGAGAGGCATCTAGCTTCATCTTGTGTGCCGTGAAACTTTCAGGGGTATCGAAGTCCGAAGCACATGTTGAAGGATGCATGGGCCTTGGGCAGATGATGAGGGCATCCGGCACAGTGAAGGACGCTGGAGGCAGAAGCACAGAGGGATGAAACCAAATGATGTGTGCAGGTAGCTGCAAGCACATGGTGTCCCTGAGGCATAAAGTACAAAGCCATGAATAGCTAGAGATGAAGTTGGAGACCTAAGCTGAGCTCTTGGATAAAAACTATTTCACTAACAATTTCGTGCATGGCAATTTTGCCCGAATAACAAAAACAAAAAACAAAAAACAAAACAAAACAAAAAAAACACTTTCTGTGGTTAAAGGATTCTAGTATTTTTGAGGAACAAATGTATGCCGAGCACTTACTGTGGGTCAGGCATTATTCTATAAGAAACAGGAAATAACAATGAGTAGCATTGTCCTTGAGGAAATCAAAGATTATCCAAACGTTCAAGTGTGGTGTAAACAATAAGGATAAAGACAGAGATCTGTATAGAACACTATGTCAATCAAGAGAAATACATGTCCCCCTTTCACTGTAGAATAGGTAATAGTCAGACTCAGACTTTAAGAATGAATAGGTGTTACAGAGGGAGAAAGGATGTAAGGCTTTCTTGCCAGGGGCCCAACAGGTTCAAAGGCACAAATCATGAAAGGTCATGGTGTTTAGGAGAGGATGCCAGGAGGTCGATTTGAATCATATTATTTGGGTCATATTTTAAGTTCAGGAATGTCATGGACTTGGCATAGGCAAGGGGTAACAGTGATTTTTCAAAAGACAAGTATCTGATCAGATACTCACTTTAAAAAAGATGGTCCATGGGAATGGTAATCTGGATTGCGAGCCTGACGGCAGGTGCAGTGATGAGGACTATTGCAATTGCTCAGATAAACAGTGATGAGACGTGGGTCAACACAGGTGGAGCAGAGTGCAGAGCACCCCAGGAGAGACAAACACACCAGCAAGTATTCAGGTTGGTGTGTCTTCTCGGGCTCTCTCCCCAGCAGCGAGCACAATTCCCGGCACAAAGTTTGTTCGCATTTAATAACGGCTGTCTCCCTGCTGACTGGTTTGAGAATCACTACCATATAAATGTTTGTTGGCAAAGGATGGTAACATTTGGCAAGAGAAAGAAAGGAATAGGATCAGAGGAAACATCAAAACATATAAAGATTTAAAGAGGATAAAGAGAAAGAAGACACCTGACAAGAGCCAGAAAAGCATACTGTCCTGAAAGGAAAGGGAGCAGAATCTCAAAAAACTGGGTAATCAACGGTATCAAATGTTGCAGGTAGTCACATGGGAGGCACAGAGCAAACAGACCTTTGGATTTGGCCATTAGGATGTTACTAACTAGCAAGTGCAGTGTGACCAGGCTGGTATTCAGTGGTTGAGAAGTTGTCTCTTCTGCCACTCACTACACATTCTAGAACAGGCTGAACAAAGCATGGTCCATGGACTGGTGCTCCTCAGCAGGCTGATATGGTTTTGCAATAAGGACAAACACTGAAAGTATTTTAAAAATCTTAATAGCAATTTCACATTGCCCCAGCATCCTAGACACCATCAGTAGACTTTTTCATGAATATTGTTGAACTTGCCTGATGAGTCTCCTCGTTTGAGCTGCATCTTGGTTATGCTCCGTCGGATTAGGTATCAGGTCATAACATACTGGGAAGAATCACACAACCAGCCAAAGCCTGTCGAGATCATTTGAGCCTCAGATAGTCAGTCTGAGATGTACTATTCTAGAATAATGCTAAGAATACAAAATAATCTATCTGGCTTGGTTTTATTGGTGTGTCCAGGCTTTCTCCTTCCTATGTGCAGTTTCCCTTTACCCCTTTTTTGCGGCTTCCTGACCCAGCCTTTTCCCCTGGGGCGCCTTCTGTGTGTTCACAACCGTCCTGGACTCCTGTAAACCCGTTTTGATTGACAAATATGTCTGCCTTGGCCCCAAAAGTCCGAGAACTCCTCTGGGGCCACAGAAAACGTGTGCTAAAGGCAGACATCTTTGTTACTAATAGGGAAGGGCCACTGGTGAAATGTGCCAATTAAGGTACCACACAGATAAAAAGTCCCAAGGATAAAACTCTAGTACAGTAACTCAAAGAATGCTGCTTCTGAAATGCTTCGTAAAGAAAAACGGACCTGACCCTTGGTTCCAGTGTCAACGCTGACCCTGTTCTCGGCTGCGTATCTCCGAATGCTTCTCCTACTAGAAGGTTCTGTGTAACAAGATTTGAACCACAGTCGTGTTGTAATTACTTACACATGCAAAAGCACATCCAGTGAGCTGACGGGACACCTCGGGCTGCGTGCTCTGATAGGCCGAACTTAAAAGATTGGAGGATTTCTCTTCTATTGTCCCATCTTCAGAGAGTTAGTGTAACAAGGACATTCTCTGAGGCAGTGTAGAGGTTGATGAGCCCAGATACACGTGAAAAGGAATTTTAATAAAGCTTGGCAGATCTATGGCATTAATAGTGCTGACATAGTAAAGCAGGACTTACGTCAAGAGTATGACATATTGGTATTTTTTTTTAAATGAGGTATAAGGTCCTGCAGATATTTGACTGTGTAGAAGATGGGGGACATATTATTACATGCCATACATTTTCTCCATTGTTATCTTCGTGATTACAGGTAAGGGTTATTCCCCCTCATGTGTATGCATTTTACCTCTTCGTCTTGATGAGTGATCGCCCAAACACAATGGATCAATCCCAGATGCTCGGAAAATAGCAATCATCTCACACAATGTCGAAACTCTACATTTTCTTGTGTCTAAATTGGAGAGCCAAGAGTGAAAATGGACAGTTCAGAGTGTCAGTAATGGGATAATGGTGACTTTGACATTCAGATGTAAGTAAAACTGTAGCCTAAATCAATAGATATTCCAAGTTAACATCAGTTGACACTTAAGTGGCTGGCATAAACAGATTTTTAAAAATTCATTTTCATCCTGCAGAATGTGCTGCATGTCAAAAATGCCAATGTCGTATTTAATAGTCAGCAGATGGCAGGATTTTATATGGAAATTGTATCCTCTTCAGTTTGTAGTGTCTTAAGAAGTCAGGAAGGAAGGCTTTTCTGTGTTCATTCTGGATAGGATTTTGTAATCAGAAAAATTCATTCATTCAACATGTTAAGCATTCATAAATATATTAATTAAGAAAAATTATTATTCTGTATACTATCCACATAGTACTTATGAATATGAGTCTCTCCATAAAGAAATATATTAGTTGATAAATAATGGATGTTAAAACTTTCCTCATTTGCTCTTGGCTTTCTGAAAACCTATTTCTTACTAAAAGTATAGGCATAAGGCAACATTTATTTCACTGTTTTTCAATGAGAATGGACAGCAGTTAGTAAGAAATCTAAGATTTTATAGCGCTTTAAACAATAGCAGAGAACCAAGCACTCTGCAGACATCCTCATTCCTTTCTTCTTAGGCTTTTGGTGCTCAAATGAGAGGCTGGGCCAAAGAGAATTTAACCGTACTTGCAATAAAGCATTTTATTGAAAAGACAAACCTTATGATATCCTGCTGCATTTGCAGACAGAAGATAACTATATAAAATATTTATGATACTACTTCCATAAAATACCAGAAATACCTATTTTGGAATGGAGAAAAAAGTACCCTGACATTTTGGCTAAGATGGCAGATAGAATCCAGATTGAAAGTCTTTTTTATTTGTGCAGATTTTTTTTGTTATTAATAACAGTTATCACTTTCTTCCACCAACAGTCCAATATACCAATTGTTTAATACACTGTAAAACTTCCAACTCCTAGCTATCCCAGCTCTCCCTCTTGGATCAATGTATAGTTTATCACTTGTGTTGTGATTATGGGACCAAATGAATTGGGGAAATGAGATAATCTGATGAATCACTCAAGTCAAATAGCCCTTTTTTTTTTTTGTTTTGCCCTTCAAATTACCAAGAAAGTTTAAATAAAATTTTTACCCTAGCTTAGATCACCTAGGTATTTGTTTTTTATTGGTAGTTAGTAAAATAATTTTATGCATTTTTGCATATTGTTTTCTGACTATAAAATCAATAGGTGCTCATCTAGAAAGAAACACCATGTGGAAAACACAGAAGAGCACGAAGAAGAAAATAATCCTAAATTCCCACCACCCAACCAATGTCAAAGATTGATTAAAAGATAATCAATGTCAAAAGTTTGTGTTTCTAGTCTTTTTGCACCTCTAATATATTTTTATATTACATATTGTTGAATCATGTGGGATGATTCATTTTGGATTCTACTTTTTTCACTTCAACATCAGAAGTATTTCCCCACATCAAAAGCATTTCTTTAAAAATTCCTCTTATTTCTTAAAGAATTATTTTACAACCTAGAGACTTTGTTTGCTACCAATGTATCTGGGGATCTGTCACAAATAGTCACCCCCTGGACATTCTTGCTAGGAAAAGGAAACAACTGTTTTAAGTAGTTTATGTGTGTGTGCATGTTTAGCTTTACTCATTTTGCACTCTGAAATGCCAAGATACATGAGAGTTCCATGATTTCCTTATCATGTATTTAACTGTTGAAATTTACTGACTGGTTTATATAGACTCCAGAGGGCTTAGAAGCAGTGTTTTTATTTTTTTATTTGTGTTGTGTTGTGTTGTGTTGTATTGTTTTGTTCTGTTCAAAAAGGAAAAAAGGTATAAACATAAAGCAGAGGCAGGAATGAGTCTGACTGAAAAATGTTTATGAGAACTTCTTGGGCAATCTTCCCCATTGGGCCAAAAGTCTGGATCTAAGCCAGATTGCAAACTTGTGGACCTTGATCCTAACTGGCCCATAGGCATGTTTTATTTGGTATGAATTCTTTAAGATTTCAAATAAGGTTTTATAATGGGGAGGGTTGACATAAAATGTGGCTTTCTACAATTTCTGAAGATATCACCAACCTGGCCCTGTGTTCTGGATGGCAAAAATTGGCTAGAGTTAAAGAATATTTAGACTGAGTTGTTTTGGGTGGAGCTTTCATGGATTTAGTTTGATGCCCATCTGACCACTCCCATATTTGGCCAGATTCTGAAGTCAGTATTGCTTGTCATCTATCAAAATGTGTGGCTGTTTTTCTCATAAGAGAGAACTGTTTCTACCTGTGTCTTTACTAAAAGTGAAAAGTGAAAAAGTGAGAGGGCCATGTTTCAAGAAAAAAAATGGTAGGAAGTTTATTTTTTGGGAAGTATAAATATTCCAAGTATTTTATAGGCAAATATGTTTAAACTATGTTTAAAATTAAAAAAAAAGTAAACTTCACTTGTAATTATTGACTCCTTGGCATTCGAATGTGCCAACCCTCCTTTAAGCCTTCTGTTAGCTCTCGGTATGAGGTAGACCGTATTCTTTAATCAAATAAAAGCAAGCCAAGGGCTAAGGAAGAAACTCTACTGTTCTTAGTGTTGGAGTCACTAAAGAATCCCCCCTTTTTTTTTTATTAAAGATTTTATTTATTTATTTGACAGAGAAAGACACAGCGAGAGAGGGAACACAAACGGGGAGTGGGAGAGGGAGAAGCAGACTCCCCGCTGAGCAGGGAGCCCGATGCGGGACTCGATCCCGGGACTCCAGGATCATGACCTGAGCCGAAGGCAGTCGCTCAACCCACTGAGCCACCCAGGTGCCCAAGAATCCCCCCTTTTAATGTCTTAAAGAACATCCTTATAATATACACGGCTGGAAGTTTATTCCTGCCAAAATGGACCATAGTAGCAAGCACAGGCCTAGAATTCTTCCCATCAAAGTGATCATAACTTCATCACTATTATCAAATTCTCTTCAGATCTAATGCAAATGGAAGCCAGCAGTTATTAAATATGCCAGCCACTGGGCTAAGTACTTTTCACACATTGTCACTTAATTCTTATGCCAAACCTAAGATCTAGGTATAGTTATGACCCCATTTATTAGATAAGGATCCTGGGGCTGTGTGGCAAAGGCTGTGTGGCAAAGGGTCCGTGCTATAAATCTGCACTGCTTCCCCGGAGTTGGGCTTTGTCTGAATGTCGCCACCTATGTAAAACTCCTTGGTCTATGGCAATGCTGTCCAAAAGGAATGTGATAGGAACCACAAATCTAATTTAAAATGTTCTGTAAGCCCATTAAGATAAAAAGAAACAGGCAAAACTAATTTTAATGGTAAATTTTTAACCCACTATATCCCAAACATGGTCATTTAAATGTGTAATCAATACAAAAATTATTAATGAGATATTTTATGTTTCTTGTAATAAGTCCTCAAATTTCTGTTTTGCACTTATAACAAATCACACTTTTGGACTAGCCATATTTCCTCGGCTCAAGAACCGCATGTGGTTAGTGGCTAAGGTATCAGACAAAGCAAATATATAGTTTTAATGCATCATCCTCCTATTTAGGGCAAAGAATTTTAGGAACTCACACCAGGAAGTCTAAACTCTTGTGGTGGATTATTGATACAGTTCGTCCGGTTATGAGGAAAATAGAGAAATAGTCTGTGTTTGCATAATGCATTTGCATTATGCAAATAATGACTGACTGGCACTCTGACATAAATAACAGACACTTTATTGAGAGGTTTGTTCTTGCCAGTCCCTCAGAGGTTTTGCATGTGCTACTACCAGTGACCATAAGTATAATGAGCATCAGGAAGGTTGTAAATCATCATGGATGGATTAATCTGTGGTTTTCCACCTGCCCT
Source organism: Mirounga leonina (assembly GCF_011800145.1). NCBI lineage: Eukaryota > Metazoa > Chordata > Mammalia > Carnivora > Phocidae > Mirounga > Mirounga leonina. The sequence goes on along the minus strand of NW_023270316.1, from coordinate 16,366,541 downwards.
GGGGAGGTGGATGAGAAATGTTAGTACAGGAGTGGCTGGCATCTATGGGTGTCTGCATCCATTGTAAACAACATACATGTCCAAATATTATCACGGCGGGGTGGGGGGGTCTCTCTGAAATTTTTGGCTCTTAAAAAGGGGCCTTAATACTCATAAAGGTGACCCATCCTTGGATTAAAGGACTCAAAACCACATGACTAATTTGCTTTCAGACAGATTTGAGAGTATTTCCACATTTTGGGGGGAAAGAAGGTACTCTTCAAGTCAAAGCCCCTGAAGTATTGGCTCGCTTAGATTTCTCCTAAAACATTTTAGCACATAGGTTTTAAAAGAAGAAACTGGCAAATTACAGTTTTAGTGAATTGCTATTTGGATGCATAAGGTGATGCACCAGAGGTTGACAGAGTTGACATTCATCTTCCCCAAATGCCTTTCACTGTCAGGTATCATAAGAAGGATCCTATTCAATAACTCCTACCGTGGAATTGGTACTTTCATCACCACTCTGAAAACTTTGATTTGTTATTGAGTTTCCCTTGGTGATCTGGAAGGTCAGACCACCAGGCAGAAGAAGTTGGTTCTGTGGCAGCCACCATGTTCTGGATACATACGGTTTCCCCCCAGGCTCAGAATACCATTGTGCTAGAGAGCTGACTTTAGACTTACTTTATAATTCCATTCATTAAATTAACTTAGAATATGTAAACTGATTTGTTGGGAGATTTAAAATCATTTCCCTCAGGAGAGTGGAGAATATTAGATTAGCAGTTTTTCTGAGCACGGCTTTGACTCAGTTTCAGGGGGCAGGCAGTTTAATGTCAGCATCCCATCATTTTAGCTATGCAGTGTCATTTTCTCTCTACTTCTCACTGCTGAGTCAAAAATCTATTCAAGAGGTTACAAATATGTCAGAGTATTTCCAAGGGAGAGAAAGTTTGTAGGTAACTTCTGTCTAGTCGCAGCCTCAGATTCTGACTCTGCATTCATTCCAGCATCTATGGCTGCATTTCCTTTTCCACACTCAGCAACCCTACAAACCAATTTATTAGGAACTGAGCTTAATCACTTGGAGCAACATAATCACTTTGTAGTCTCATGCTGCTTCGCACGTGTGTCCCTCCCTTTCCAGGAACTGGCTCAGTTTCTGAAATCTAAACTCTGATCACCCGAAGCGCAATCTGTTGCCTCACTCGGGGCAGCTCTCCCAGCCTTTAGGCTCTGCACCTTCTCCTGGGCATCCTGAGAACATTTCATCACATGCCATTTTGAGGAAGTCACTGTCCTGATCATAAATCCCAGGAGTATATTGCTTGTCAATTACTCCAGGAATCGGGAATGTTCCACTAAGCGCTTAGTGGTCTGCTAGGAACAGACCTGAACACCAGATCCCTCTCATGAACAAGAGATTGACAGGTCCGAGGTCGGAGGCCAAGCCTTCAAGTCCTCAATCGCGCATTCACCTTTCTGCCCTGTATCATTAGTCCCAACTCAACACCCGGTTTTATTCCAGGTTTGCCCCACATGAAAGTTTGTGTGACAGTTTCTCTGCCACGTTTCTTACCCGTCATGCCTTCTTCTCCCCTCTCCGAGCCACCATGAGGAGAGGAAGGCATCTCATACCTCATCTCTTAACCTCATTCAACACTTGCTAAAACCTGCTCATCGTCACTTCCAGTGTCTCTAGGAAGCTCCTTTTACCGAATCACCTTATCAGTTGTGGGGTTTTTGTTTTGTTTTGGTTTTGGTTTGGTTTGTTTTTTTTCACTCAGCCTCATTTCTGAATCTCTAAACTAAAATCTTACCACGTTCATGTGGATTTGCACATCCATTACTTTGAAGTTTTTGCAACATTTTCCTGTGGGACGGCCCTCCTCCACCTGAAGACTGTAGCTTAGTACCCAAAAGAAGAGTAACCATTCTATCTTCAGTGTTCCTCAGAGCAAGCACTACTGCAATTTGGATATGAAAAACATTGAAGAAATATTATTACTACTGTTATATTAGTTTTTTCCCCCTTTCTTTCATTCCCATCATGGTCGGAAGAGTGGGGAGGGATAATATCCATCAATATATCCTCTCCCACATTGTTGTAAATAGTGCCCTGAATTTCCAGTGGTTTTAGAAAAGGATGTAATACAGGTTCTTCTACAATTCTACCTCCCCCCACACACACACAAAAAAATTAAATACTTAGTGCATGTGATTACCCAATAGAGCTGTAGCTCCTTTTGTTGGGACATTCATGCAGAAAGACACCATAGACAACTAAAAGAATAATGACTGGGTATAGGCTGAGAAGCCATGCATCCCCTTAGCTGTCACCTAGATGATGTAGTAGCTTGAGATCTGTTGAAGAGTAATGAATCTTCATTCATATTCCAGATTTCCAAAATATATCTATATCCTCTATCTATATGTAGAGGTAGATATCTACACTGTTTCCATGGTTAGTGAGGCAACTGTTCTTTCACTCATATTTTCCCGTCATGCCTTACAACTCTTCTATCCAGAAGTTCCTGGACTATATGATCACAGTTTAGTTCAGTGAATTATTACTGGAAAGAAGTGTGGTTTCATAGTCTGCAAGCATCAACATTGTAGATTTTCTTAATGTTCTGTTTCTTAGAACAGAAGAGAAAGATGTGCCAGAATACTGAAACCTTGAGGATATTTTTACTGTGAGTTATAAAAATTATTAAAGCGAAATGAAAGAAATAAAGAAAAAAGCAACTAATCTCTTTTGTAAAGTGCTCATATTGCACACTTACAATTAAGCTGTTCTGATTTCTGTAATTAAAATGATTTCCTCTGAGAGGCCTTAATAGTTCATGCCCATGAGTAAAAAATAAAAAAGGTTGTTGTCATGAATGAAAGATTGAAAGAAAGGTCTTATTCACATGCTTTAGTTCCTATGAGAAATCTTTGAAAACAAACCAGGCATGAAAAAGGCAATCAGCACGGTTAGCCGGGGGTCACTTTAGCAACCCATGGGATGTACCAGCCCATGCATTTATTCATCCCTTCATTTAGCAAACATTTATTGGGCACTAACTCTTTGGCAGGTGCAATGGGTACAATGATAAATAAGACCTAGCCCTGCCCTTAAAGAACTTTCATTCCAAAATGGGTACCAGACAAATGAATAGTAGAGACTGCTAAGTGCTAAGACAGAGGTATGCATGGGTCACAAGAATGCAGGTGCCCATTGAGACAAGCACATATCATGGGGACTCTTTTGTCTTACTGCATTTTATTTTGTCAGTCACGGGTTTAATGTAAACAGGAACATGAGTTTTAATAGAGATATGAAAATTCACTGTTTAGACATTGAGAAAATAAAATTGCATAAATAATTAGAATGTATTTATTGATTAAGCACAAAGTACCTGTCACTATCACTATAAATATTTTATTGTGTGTTATTATATATGTATATAACATGAAAACATGCCATATCATAAACATAATATGAATATAACATAGAAGATAAGTAAGGAGAATAAAAGCTTGATGTAATTCAGAGCTCACTAGACCAAGAATAGAAGATAGCTGGGATTGAATTCTTACTTTGATCCTAATTAGTTGTCTGAATTTCTTTCCTCCTTGGTGAAGTGAGGGAGTTGGACTAGATGAAATGCTTTATTGGGAGTGAAATTTCCAATGTAGCAATTATTGGGGTCATAGACATATGACCTATACACTCAAGAATGCACATCTGGACATTTGGATCTGTGTGGGAAAGGGCTGGTCAAGTAATCCAATAGCAATTGATTTGAAAGTCGTAGGCCCTACTGTGCTATATGGCATGCTTCTTCATTTTTTTGCATGTGGCTTTGGAATCTATCCAGCTACTATTTCTGGTTGTCACTTTTTTAATTGGGCTCACCTCTAATTTTAGGATGACACAGTTTACTCTTATAATACTAGGTTGTTGCTGTTTTCCTAAATCACTTCAAATTCCAAAGACATTTTGAGCACCAGGGTACCTGTATGCTTAATGGGTTTCTGTGGGCCTCCTAGAATTCAGCCTGTCCATTGTTCTGATTCAAGCATTATAGCTACCATGCTGAATTTTCTTCAGTGTTTTGTAATTTTCATTTTGACCCTCAAGATGTATTTGGTGTTAATGCATGTTGCTGCCAGAGATAATGGATGCCCTGCTAAAGAGAGGCTTTTGCAATGTTTTCTGTTGACTCTCCCATTTGATTGGCATGTGTGTCCTAGAAAAATTGGCATAGCACCTTGTTAGTGGGCACACTGCCATCCAACAGTTGGGGAGAAAGTTAGGCTGAAAAGTGATCATAAATGAAGTCAGCTGGGAGTGTTCAGGAATGTGTTTCAGGCTCTCCAGAGTAGAGGGAAGCAAATACCCTCATGGAAATCTTTTTTCTTCCTTTATGCAAGTTTCCACTGACTGTAACTTTTCAGGAAGATTGGAAGACTTTGGCTAACTTGGAAGAATGAGGTTTAAAATTTAATTGTATAACAAAGTTACAAAACAGCATAATGTTTCTATTGACAGTTTGTTCAATCAATATTCAGGTGGGTATAGTATATCAAATCACTTGATCAATTGGCTGTCATGTATAGAGTAGAATGAGTTGGGGGAGGGGGGTATTCTTCTGTCACTTGTTACCTGGTAGAGTTTTCTGAGTTATCAAGCCTCTGTTATCTCATCTGCCAAGTGGGAATGATGAAAAATCGGGATGAAGAGTAGTTACAAGAGATAGAAATATAAAAAAGGTGTTTGGTAAACAAAAGCAGATTCTTATAATGAAAAATATGAGGTGATACTAATGTTTTACATAAAATTGAAGCAAACAAAATATGTTCCCAAGTGGTCAACTCTAAAACCTACCAGAGCAACATCAGTATTAAAAACTGTCATTTTCAATGTTATGAATAGCATGATCCTAATTATGGCATACCATATCTGCTTTGGGGAATACTTTCCTTATCTGTACTCTGGCCTCATGATGCACTGCAATATAAACTTGTTCAAACAAAGAAAAATGTAGGGAGGTCATCTAGGATTTTGTTTTTTTCTAATGGTTTTAAGTATACACGCCCTCCACTTTGGAAATGCTTGCTTTCTAGGCTGCATGTGAGAGTCATCTTGGGCTGAATCCCACTGCAGTTTTAATGAAACCTATCTACTAACCTGCTAATTAAAGACCAATGAGGGTATGCCTAGGTGGCTCAGTTGGCTAAGTGTCTGCCTTCGGCTCAGGTCATGATCCCAGGGTCCTGGGATGGAGCCCTGCATTGGGCTCCCTGCTCAGTGGGGAGTCTGCTTCTCCCTCTGCCTCTCCACCTGCTTGTGTTCCCTCTTCCTCTCTCTGTCAAATAAATAAAATCTTTAAATAAAATAAAATAAAATAAAATAAAAAGAACAAGGAGGACTTTCCATTTTGTAAAAGACGATTTGGTCTTTAAATAAATAAAGTTCAGTAGACATCAGACTCCTATTCTTTTCTTTACACACCCTCCAATGAATCTTTAAGATTTTGTTCTAGACCATCAATTAAAGCCAAAATAAATATTCCAAATAATTTCATGATTTCTCCTGGGAAATTTCAGGACTTAACGAGTTATTTCCAATATATCCAAAATAAATGCCACTAGTTCTTCCTAACTCAGAATCCTGCAGGATAAAGTTAAAGGTGAAAACATTTTCATTCATTAGTCTCTTTACCTGGCCAATTAATAATTGAAAACCAATGGAGAGAGAAGATTTCTTTTTCACAAATTCTCAGTTCTTGTACACATGGTTTTATTGTTGATTGTACATGAGAACAGGCTGTGTTACCATTACTTGCACCTTTTTGTTCTGTGAGTGTTGACTTCAAAATTATATTTCTTCTCTGTTGGATCTTACGAATGACTCTGATCCAGTTTCTAACCTAGATGGATATTTCACTCTCTTGCCAGTTGGCTAGTATCCTACGACAGAAGGTTAACTGCTTTTGTGCTTATTCTTAGAGTTAGGTTTGGTAGAAAAAATTAGATTCCTAATGTTGATATTTCCATCTTTTTTAAAGTTATGCAGATAACGTAAATAAATTCCAAGGGTTCAAGTACTAGTTTAAAATATAGTTGAACAGATAATTGCAAATATTTTTGGAGAAATACAAAAGAAGTACTGTTAGCAGTGTTTTGTTTATATTAGGTTGCTTCTTCTGACTTTGTAATTAATAATGAAAATATATATTATCTATAACCTAAAACATGGCCCAAGAATACACTATTTAAATGATACAAATTTTTTTAAAATGCAGTCAGTCTTCTGGAGTATAATTCTGTGGGTTATATGGTATCTTATTTGATATTCTGTGTTCTTGTCCATTTGTAACTTTTTCTTCTTGCTAAATTGGTTGGTGTGTATAAGGTCTTAGCATCACTGTGACAAAGGAACCATTACATTTCTAAATAATGTAAAATAATCAGTTCATTTCCATTTTACTATCCTCCACTACATATTTTATTACTTTTTAAACACTCTGTAGAGGTTAAAGTTCATACCTGATTCACTGAGTAAAGCTTGCAAAATCATCGTCCTTAACAAACCCTTTATATGCAGAATGAATTGTTCTAATAGACTTTCCTATAAAATGCCTTAAGTACTACATTTCACTCCTAAAATCTTCAATCGAGATGCAATCAAAGGTAAGAATTAAAAATTTCACTATATTCAACTCATGTACTCAAGTTGTTTCCTTTCCCTGTGGTAGTCTATTCCTTTAGCTTTACACTGTGACAATAATTTTATCTCCATGAACCTAGCTGATCAAACTCAGATTCCATTCACGAGTCTGAAACATGCTAATGTCATGTGATTACACCTAATGATACATGCTAATGTGTTTTCTGAATTTCCTTACTGGATCTCCAGAAAGGAAGACAAATCCAATTTTTTTTATAATTTTTTTTTTCCAAATTCAAGTTATCATTGTCTTTGGGCCATGGCGATATTTAAGTATTATATGTGAACATTATTGAAATTCACAAAACTCCTGAAGTTGATGAAACACAGTAACATGTTCATGAGGACAAGGTAAAAGGACTGTAGCTATTGTCAGAAGTCAGAATTGCCTTAGCCTTTTCCATAAATCATGGTGGGAGTATCATTATCATATGCGACTAATGACACTTCATGTTGTGAAACTGATTACAACCACAAAACAAAGAAAATAAAGAAGAAATCACTTGAACACCTTACATGAAAAGGTTAGGATGTCTCTTCCAAATGATTATAATTTGATTACCCAGCTAGTCTATTAAACATAATTCATTGAAACCCACAGAGACCTAACAAATTTTCCTGATGATATACAGATTCCTTTCAGTTCTTTCTCATAAAAAACTGAGTGAGCAGTTTTGGAACGAGCAATAATATCTTTTTCTCCATCCCATTACTCATTTGGAAATTTCTGAATCTGTGTTTATGATCCCAGGGTACCTCTGTTTCTCTCACAGTACTAGTGTTTAATTTATTCACAGATAACGTTAAACCTCATTATTTGAGAAAATGTGTGTGTGTGTCTTTTTTACTATACTTTTAGTTCTTCAAGTTCCAAATCACTATTTTCCCCCTATAGGATATATTCACGTATTTTCATTTGAATTATATTGTTAAAATTTTTGATGGTAGTCCACAGAAGGCCCAAGTGAGGATATTCTTGGCATTTCCTCTTTTTGGGGGGGGGTGGAGGGGCAGAGGGCGAGAGAGAATCTTAAGCAGGCTCCATGCCCAGGGCAAGCCCAACACGGAACTCGATCTCAGGATCCTGAGATCATGACCTGAGCTGAAATCAAGAGTTGGGCGCTTAACCAAATGAACCACCCAGGTGCCCCTTGGCATTACCTCTTAAAAATGGTTTTAATATGTAGATTATCAAGAAAAGAGAAGTTTTAACTAGTTCAGACATTTTTTCAATTTTTAAGAAGCATCTATATCCTATATATATAGCTTATGTGTTTATAAGGAATAATGCATTTTAATTATAAACTACACAGTGTTCATATCCATTAATTATGATTAGCCCATTTATATATTCTTCTTGACAACACACTCTTTGTCTCCTTTTTGTTATTTATATAAATTTACAATGTTAAACCTTCTTTTATTAAGACAGTCCATCTTTAAAAATCTAGTTTACTTATCTTCCCACCTATATGAATCTAAATCAGATTACTTTCTCGGATGACTATGAATTGGTGAGAGGGTATAAGCAAAATTCTCTGACTCCCAATTTGTGCTGAGGATAAAGCAGCATGTTCAAAAATGTTTTTAAGTCCTCTGCACCATTAACATTCAACAAATGTTATTAATTGAACACTTAATTAGTCTCAGGTGCGTGATAGGCAGAGTGGATCAAAAGATCTGAGAGGCATGGACCCTGGCTACAAAAACTGCATAATAAGACACATAGGCCTGTAAACAAATGAGTAGACTACAGGGAAATGAGTGAAACATGGCTAACAAAGATATTTGCACAGTTTACACCGAGGAGTAAGTGATAAACTCTGCATCCATGGTGAAAGAGACAGTTGGCGAGCATGTTTGGAAAGAAGCTAGATGTACACCGATGCCAGGACTAATTTTGCAAGGATGGAGATGAGTTTTCCAGGTCGACAATGTGTGGAAGGTTATTCCGTGCAGATGGGACTGGGAAGGACAAAGGTATGAAATGATGCAGCACGTTTGAGGTGGTTCTAGCATAAATTACAAGGTACCAAAGTTTGGAGAAGAAAGCCACATCTGGATTGTGAGTCTTGACCATGGTCATGAGTCATCTTAATACATCTTCAGCCTATCTCCAACCCTGTTTCTTTCTGACACAATTTTAGAGAAAAATTTTTAGTTAGGCAAAGCAAAAACTTTTGTGGACTTAATAAAGGTAGAAGTTGAAAAATAACAGTAACCATCTTTTCTCATTGACACTTCTTGCGACCTCTTCCTAGATGTAAGTTCTTGTTCAGCATTTCCTATATGAAAATGGCACGACAATAAACAACTTGCAGTCACGTATCATGTATTTAGTACCAACTGTATGCGATGCACTTCACTTGTCACTAATATCACTCTGAAGGCTTTTTTTCACATCAGTCGCTATAAGAGAGGCTGTAAAATTTATCTTTATTGGAAAGAGGAAAATAGATCACAATAAATTGCGAACATGCCAGGGAGTTTACTCATAAGCAGCAGGAGAGAATCCAAACCAGTTTTCATGTAGAAAGAAAGCTACAGACTGAAAGAAGCACTCTGTGGGAGATGACAAACCATAAAAATATCGAGATGTTTTGAAAGATTTGGAAATAGTCAGCTATGTCAACCCATTGTGAATTCTATAGGTGGTTTAAGGTTTGTGCAGATGCTATCCGGAATAATTTGATCAGGTCTTAGCTACTTTAGAGGGTAATAAAATGGTGGTTTTGCCAGCATGTGCAAGTGATACTGTAACATTACTTTTATCCTTGGAAATTAGACATTTCCTGTATCTCTGAATAAAAAGAACAGACTGAAAGATTCGGGCCATTCTCAGGATCCTTGAAAGATATACAAAGCAAGGTAGGAAACAAGAATGTTTAAATGGAAATCCCTTTAAAATATCAGAGGTCGGGCGCCTGGGTGGCTCAGTTGGTTAAGTGACTGCCTTCGGCTCAGGTCATGATCCTGGAGTCCCGGGATCGAGTCCCAAGTCAGGCTCCCTGCTCAGCAGGGAGTCTGCTTCTCCCTCTGACCCTCCTCCCTCTCATGCTCTCTGTCTCTCGTTCTCTCTCTTGCAAATAAATAAAATCTTAAAAATAAAATAAAATAAAAAATAATAAAGTATCAGAGGTCATCATAAGTTACTATAAGACTATTGTTAACTGTTACTTTGGTTTCTGAAGATGAAATTGTGTTAAAGCATAGAGGTTGTCTTGTTGAGTATTTTAATAAACTGTTGTTAACTAAACACCATTTATGTTTTTACTATTCTGAGAGCCAGAGGAAGTGAAGTGGGGAAAATTGGCCTTTGAGCTGCTTACTCAGAATTTACCCAAGGAGAGGAAATGTGCATATACAGAGCAAAAATAAAGGCTGACAAAGAAATATAAGTGCCCAACTGTGTAGCACAGTCTGCAAATATATACGGTCAGAAAGAATGTGACATTTGTGGGCTATAGATAATGGGGAAGAGGATGGAATTGAACCAAGTTAGTTTTTTTGTTTGTTTGTTTACTTTCAGAGTGGGTAGATTGTTGCTCACCTGTATGAGTTAAACAACATTAGCGTTTAAATTCCACCCTCTAACAACAAAAATGTACAGCTACTATTGATAACCTCTTATTTTAAATCATATTAATTATAACGTAAGGATATGAATTATTCACCACCTATTATTTGATGGGTTAAAAGTGCTAAGATCCTGTTTTAGTCACACGTATTTATTCATAAAACCTAATCTTTTTTCACTGTGATTAAATTAGTTCCAATTACTACCTGTCATTATACCAGACCAGTACACTAGTTACATTATTAATAAATCTTATATGAGAGGCGCCTGGGTGGCTCAGTCGTTAAGCATCTGCCTTCAACTCAGGTCATGATTCCAGGATCCTGGGATCGAGTCCCACATCAGGCTCTTTGCTCAGTGGGGAGTCTGTTTCTCCGCTCCCACTCCCACTCCCCCTGCTTGTGTTCCCTCTACCGCTGTGTCTCTGTCAAATAAATAAAATCTTAAAAAAATAATAAATATTATATGAATGAGCAATGGCTGATAGTTTATGCTTTATATATGGGGTCTTTTAGATATGAAATTTTAACTTGTTCTTTTGGGTTCCATAACGATGTTTCATCAAAACTTTACTCATTTGAGAAAAAAAAAAATTTAAAGTCTGCTTCCAATAGAAGAACACATTATTATATTTGTTCATTTCGATTTTTGTTCTAATATCCCAATACTTATAAATCCTGTCTTTTCCATATTGCCATTTTTCTTTTCACTTCAACATAAAGTATCTTTTCTTCTCTTCATGTTTTTTTTTTTTAAAGATTTTATTTATTTATTTGATGGAGAGAGAGAGAGAGAGCTAGAGCAGGAACACAAGCAGGGGGGGTGGGAGAGGGAGAAGCTGGCTTCCCGCTGAGCAGGGAGCCCGATATGGGGCTCGATCCCAGGACCCTGGGATCATGACCTGAGCCGAAGGCAGACGCTTAACGACTGAGCCACCCAGGCGCCCCTCTTCTCTTCATGTTTGATTAAAGGGTTTTGAGCTAAGGAATAATGCCAACTGGTTTATAGCAACTCTTTTTTTTTTTTTTTTAAAGATTTTACTTATTTGAGAGAGAGAGCATAAGAGGGGGGAAAGGGAGAAGCAGACTCCCCTCTGAGCAGGGAGCCAGATGCAGAGCTCAATTCTCAGGATCCTCAGGATCAGGACCTGAGCCGAAGGCAGAACTGACTGAGTTATCTAGGTGTCCCTATAACAATTCTTGTTACGATGTGGAGAACAGACTGTTGGAGGGGAGAGGAGAAGGAGATACACCTGTTGGACTGTTGCAGTCACCTCAGCAAGAGATGCTGGTGACTGTACTTAACAATGGAAGGAGTGAGAAGTAGGTGAATTGGGGTATGTCCTGAAGGTGGAAACCAACAGGGTGTGGGATGGAGAAAAAAAGCAAAGAATTTATGATGACTCCAAGGTTTTTGCCCTGAACAGCAGGAAATATGTTGTTGCCATTGACTGAGATGGTGAAGACTGGAGGTGGTGCAGTTTGGGGGAAGAATATGAGGAGATCAGTTTGGGAAAAGGATGTTTTAGAGTTCTTTTTGTATCCAAGTGGAGCTGATGAGTAGGCCATTGAATATATGAGTCTAGAGTCCTGGAGAAAGGTTCATCTGGATTTATACAAGTGGGAGGCATCAGGATATCAGTGATATTTAAAGCTGAAAGATTAGATGGCATCTCAAGGGAGTGAGTATATAGAGAGAAGAGTGGAGATCCAAGGACTCTATTTTAAGAAATCTGACAGAAGTAGATAGATAGCAAATGGAACCAGGAAAAACAACCAATAATATAGAAGGAAAACCATGAGAATACAGTGTTCTAGAAGCCAAGCGAAAAAACCTGTAGCAAGTAGGAGCATATGAGAACCATGTTAAAATTTTGCAGATGGTCATTTTAAAACAAGGATGAGAATGGACTATTGAACTAATGTGGAGTTTATCAGTAGTATGGACTAACAGCTTTGTTGGGGTGATGAGGCTGAGGTCTTTGTGGTTTTAAGAGAGAAAGGGGAGGAGAAACATCATAGGCTACAAGAATAAACAATTATTTTAAGGCATTTTGTGTATAAAAAGGAAGGGAAGAAATTGAAGTTGACTTTGAAGTGGATCAAGTAAAGGACGATTATTATATATTCATATCAATAATCATTATATGATTATCATTACTATAATTTTAAGATAAAAAATGAGAATTGTCATTGTGCTAAAATGAAAGAATACAGAGAAAAATTTCTAAGTATTTCAGTTAATCTTAACTCTGTGAGGTATATGCTGTTATTTCCTCTCTGTGATGGAAGCAGAGAACAGTTACCTAGTTAGCACATGGGCATTCTGGTATCTTATGTTTGGCAATCTTGTTCAAAGTCTGATCTCTTAACCAATTAACTTGATTACTCTGTAGTATTTCCTAGTAAGGTCCCATTCAGAGGTACTGAAGTTTAAGATTTCAATGTATCCTTTTGGGGGGGAATACACAATTCAACCCAGGACAACCATATTACTATTTTATGTGGGGTTTGATTTATATGAACTTGAGTGAGGACCATGGATAACAACATACAGTTCCGTAGCCACATTACTGATCCATCTACTTGCTCTCAGCTTTCTGGAAATCAGGTTAATTGGCTAAGAGCTCAGACCTTTACCTTAGGGTCTTTGCATGTATCTTTGTTCTTCTTCTTCCTTCCCCTCCACTCTTAGCCAGCCTTTACTCATTCTTTAGATACTACCTCAGCACTGCCTCCTCAGGGAAAATCATCATGGATTACCTTAGATAAAATCCTACCTTCGAAGGTTTTTAGAGCAAGGTTCACCTCTTTGTCTTAACTCTGTTTCACTGTAGTTTTGCAATTTTTGCATGTGATCATTTGATTGTGTGAGCCTCTTACAGAACCACAGGAGAGGGGCCATGTATCTGTAAGGCCACCTTCGTGCTGGGCCCAGAGTAGATAGATATTCAGTACTGTGTATATTTTTTTTAATAAAAGTTGTTTTAAGTTGTTGGACCCTTTACTTACGCTCTCTTAAATGTAAGAAGGGGAAAGCTCATTTTAACCTCTTCTTTGGAATAGAGTAGTTTTTTCTGGATATAAATTGAGTCAGCACATGAACCTAAATTTGGTGCTTAGTGATCTTTTATACCAGTATATGTTGGTGGTGATGTGTCAGAATGAAGAACTTCAGAATTCCTGTACAGAATGTCTTGGTATCATCCTTGGAGGTAGAGTTGTTTTATATGATATTCTATATCTGTTTTATAGTTTTCCCAAATACTTTTAAGGATGGGGAATGGAATGGGCATTCTAAATTTATTTGTACTTTTATTACATGGAGAACAGTTAAGTTAGAATAATGAAGACTCTTGAGCCTTAACTATCTTTATAGCTAACCAACATCCATCATAACTAATGCTGTTTCACGAAATAACCATTGTATTAACAATATTGTGAATCTCATTTTGTCTTAGTTTCATTCACTATAGTAAAATAAAAATATAGTAACTTATTATATCATTTTTCTAGCTCTGAGCTAGACTCAGAGGCCAGAATGCTAACCTTGGAAACTTTACTCTCTAGTTTGGGGACAGTGTTGCTCTTTCTTTAATATCTCTGTTTCTCAGTTTCTTTTCTCTGTAAAGTGGATACTAATAGTACCTGGAGGTCTGTTTTGCAAAATGAAAGAGTAGATCCCTGTAAATCCCTTAGAATGGTGCCTGGCCATAATAGACATTAAAAAACACTAGCTATTATCATCATGATGATGATGATGATGATGATGATGATGATGATGATGATTACAACTTGGTGAGGTCTTTTTCTATTTCACAGTAGTGAAAAAAAATTCTTTTGCCTGAATTCCATGAAGGTTTCCTGAGGCCTATTATATACCAGACAGAGATCCAGGTCTTGGGAACATAAATGGATAAGACATTCATTTCAGCGATGATGCACCTAACTCTATAAAGTAATTAAACTCAAAGTGTAGGCAAAAATATTTATAAATTTGGTAGTGTAGGTTTAGCCAGATCTTCAAGTACATAGAATTGTATATTTAAAAAAAATGTCTGTGTCTGTTAATCACAGAAAGCATCCACAAACTCTGATTTTATCCAAGAGAAGACAGCCACCAAAAATGGATGGTAGTGGGCGAATAACAGGAAGCCAAGAGCTTAATTTTCTCCTGTCAAGGCATTTCAAGCTTTTATTTTAAGCCTCCTCCCGGCACCTGCGTTTTTCACCCCTTGAAAGGCTTTGCTTTTAATGCAGCCAGTTTACTTTGAGCTGTCAGTTGATGAATTTCATGATCTCATTTGGCTCTTTTATTTTAAATTGGTATATGAGCACCAGTGGGAAACAGTAAAAAGACCTCTGGTCTAGAATTAGTCCCTTCCCAACTCTGTGGTATCACCCTCTGACTTCCTGACTGTGGGAGAGTTACTTCATCCTCTGTAAAACAAATGGTTGTAAGAGGGGGTGATGTGAAATCCTGGGAGGTCCTTGTCTGCCTCTGTGTGCCCTGCTTGGCCCTGCTGGTCTGGTGGGGGACCTGCTCTCACTGCTGCAGGGGTTACCAGCCTACCCAGTGAGAGGTGCTGAGGACACCAAGAAACCGGTATCAGAGTTGTTATTCATGAAATGACACTAAACCCCTTCAGGACTTCTCTTGGGTGATTATAAGTTTTTGTGCAATTTGGTTTTCAGCAATGACAGCACAGTAAAAGCAATATGCTCTAGTGCCTAGGAAGTTCACCGAGACTGAATGAAGAACAAATGTAATTCTATCAGTGTTGAATTTTTAAGTTCTCTCCCCACAGTACCTGCTAAATGGCTTTTCTAAAGTATTTAGGAGGGCAGCTTCTGAGAGTTGTCGCCACTCAAATGGAAGTTTAGCTGACTTCTGGGGAAAATAAGCAAGCCTAAGAATGGACTTTCCTCTCTGCAGGAGACACATTGCCGCTGAGTTTTTACTCCATGAGTTGATATTTAGGGAGTCTGTGCAGGGGCCTTACCAGAATGGAAGTATTTCAAAGTACTGCATTTGATTCAGGGAGGAAGATAGGTCCCAAAGCAGATTGCATAGAATGGGGAGGGAGGGGTTTGTGGTGCCTATACCCCAGAAAGGATTTAATCTAATCTAATTCAGAATCTCAATTCTAAAGATAAAATCTGCCCTAGTCTGCATCCCTGGGAACCATATATACACTGCTCCCAACGCATATGAGAAAGGGGCTATAAAGAAAATAGTACAAGCCAAAATATATTGGACACATGAGCTTACTTGCCACTGTATATAAAGAGGCAAATCCAATCATGAACTTTCCAGAGTAATACCCCCCATTGGCATTTATTATTCCCTTCTGTTCCCAGTGTAGCATATTCTATTTGTTTGTTTCCCTGCTCTCTATCCTTATGAAGTTCATGGCCTTCCAAAATACACCCTTTTTTAATCTATTTCTCTCTCTCTCTCTGGTTAGATACCTTCTTTCAATAACATATTTTCAGATAGAGAAGAGAAAGGGATTGTGGCTCTTGCAACTCTGTATCCTTTTTTAATCTATTTCTCTCTCTCTCTCTCTCTGGTTAGATACCTTCTTTCAATAGCATATTTTCAGATAGAGAAGAGAAAGGAATTGTGGCTCTTGCAACTCTGTATCCTCCCTCCCAACACTGTTTCTGGCCCAAAGAATGAACTTTGCATGTTGTTTGACCCATAGCTAAGTAGGTGTAGAGACAAAAATAGGTCCCTTATAATGTTTACCTTTCTTTATTTTAGTAAAGGCGATGTGATACATGCCGTAAAAACAAAGACCAAGAGCTGCAAGACAGACTAAGGATGACCAAATGGTAAAATTAATTCACTGTAGATGAAGAGTTGATGAACTGTGGCCTGAAGACCAAAACTGGTCTGCAGCCTGGTTTTGTTAATAACATTTTTTTTTTAAAGATTTTATTTATTTATTTGAGAGAAAGAGAATGAGAGAGAGCACATGAGAGCGGGGAGGGTCAGAGGGAGAAGCAGACTCCCTGCCGAGCAGGGAGCCCGATGCGGGACTCGATCCCGGGACTCCAGGATCATGACCTGAGCCGAAGGCAGCTGCCCAACCAACTGAGCCACCCAGGAGCCCTGTTAATAACATTTTAATTAAACACAGTCACACTCATTCATTTATGTACTACCTGTGGCTGTGTTTTCTTTTTTTTCTTTTTTCTTTTTTTAATTGAAGTATAGTTGTTACACAAGGTTATATTAGTTTCAGGTGTACAACATAGTGTTTGACAAGCCTGTACATTATGCTGTGCTCACCCTAAGTGCTGTCATCTGTCATCATGCAACACTATTACAGTACCATTGACTCTATTCCCTGTGCTATACCTTTCATCCCCGTGACTTATACATTCCATAACTGGAATCCTTTACCTCCCACTCCCCTTCACCCACTGTGTCCATCCCCGCACACCCCTCCGCTCTGGCAATCATCAGTTGGTTCTCCACAATTATGGGTCTGTTTCTGCTTTTTGTTTGTCTTGTTTTTTAGATTCCACATATAAGTGAAATAATATGGTATTTGTCTTTGACTAATTTCACTTAGCTTAATACCTTCTAGCTCCATCCAGGTTGTTGGAGATGGCAGGAAATCATCCCTTTTCGTGGCTGAGTAATATTCCATTTTGTGTATATACCACATCTTCTTTATTCATTCATCTATTGATGGACACTAGGTTGCTCCTGTATTTTGGCTATTGTAAATAAAGCTGCAGTAAACATAACAGTGCATATACCTTTTCAAATTAGCGTTTTTATTTTATTTGGGTAAATACCCAGTAGTAGAATTACTGGGTCATATGGTATTTCCATTTTTAATTTTCTCCAGAAACTCCATACTGTTTAACACAGTGGCTGCACCAATTTACATTCCCACCAACCATGCACAAGCATTTGGTTTTCTCTACATCCTTGCCAACACTTGTTATATCTTGTCTTTTTTATTCTATATGGCTGCATTTTCACTACAACTGGAGTTGGGTAGTTGCAACAGAAACCATACAGCCCACAAAGCTGAAAATATTTACTCTCTGGCCCTTCACAGTTAAAGTTGGCCAATCTCTGTTGTGGATTATTCAGATGTAGAAAATGACATAATCATCATTTCTAATAGTAATTTATTAAAACCAAAGAAAGTGTTCTTATGCTACATACAATCAACCAAAGCCTTATTTCTTTCAGACTTTTGATATTTTCAAAGCGTATTTATCACACATTACTTGTTAATGGAAACAATAAATTGGTTAGGCTGCATTTATGGTAGATAAAAGTCTTCTGGTTGGTAGAGCAAAGTAATGTTCTTCACTGGACAGGCATAAATATAACTCTGATCCAGTATGACATCATATAAACCTCTCTTTGGTAGTTTACCCTGATATAAATAGTACTCTCCCTGGTATTTATGAATCACTATGGCATCCTCATGCTAGGGTACAATCTACAAGACACATGGGTCATTCTCAGATTTCCAGGGTCCTTTATTAAGTGGGGATCCACTTAATATGTGTATGTGATACGCATTTGTGTTGCAAGAGGTAGAAGTAGTCTCTTGGATTTACTCAGGAATGTATTGGGAAATAACCTTCACATTAGAAAAAGAAAAGAAGATGTCAGTGCTAGTCAAAACCCTTAAAATATGACTGTCCTGTTTCTAAAATGCCTTTCCATCTTGCCTTTGCCGGGAACATTCTTAAACTACATTGCTCCCTGATGATGGGCTCAGTCAACTTTATGAGCAAAATTCTCCCAGGTGATTTTTTTTTTTCCTTCTTTACTTTGGATGTACTACCATCCTACCTACTTTCAAATTGGCTACAGTAGCAAATTTAATAAATACAATATATTAAATAATATATCAATAATAATAATTATATAATAAAATATAAATAAATATAATATAAGGGAAAATTATAAAGAAAAATGCCTAATTTACAGAATACTTTACTATGATTACGTATTATTTAAATATGAGAAGAGAAGTGCTTGTCTAGTGTTGGCTCATCTGTGAGTGCTCTGCTCCAGCTCCCCACCCCCGCCCCACGCCACGCTTTTCTGGCCAATTGTCTCAGGCGGACCTAACGCTTCTCTTACTGCTGCTGTGCTAAATGACTGTTCAGCACAATTAACATCGCACCTGATGCTGCTTGTATGTGACACGTCGTTTAAATCTGCCTTATGTCAGTGTAGAATGCTGAGAGTGTACCATGGGGCCTGGTACCTTCCTTGCTTCATTTCTAGGTACCCCTTAGTGCCCTGCCCGTCAACTATGTTGAATACGTCTCATGGAAGGAGGTTTAGCCTCACATTTACTCTTTGAGACTCTAGAGGATCTAACAGGGCAACAATAACATCTAGTATATATTGAGTACTTCTTCCCTGCCAGGCATTTGCTACCTCCTTTTATCATCACAATGACCTTATAAGATAGTTACTATTACTATAGATCATTCTCCTTGGATAGATGGTAAACCCAAGGCACAGTGAGGCTAAGCTAGTTGCCCGAGCTTGCAAAGCTAATGAGAGATAGAGCTCGGATGGCCTCTATAGTCTGGCCCAAACATAGGGCTCTAACCACTGTACCACATTGTAGGCACCCAGGGGCCGAATCCTATGCTGGGTGGTGGCAACTGATGTACAGATATGATCCCTGCAGTGTAAGAACTTGTGACTTCAGTTACCCAAATTCTGCATAAAGACGATAAAAAGATATGCATTGCAAAATATAGTTGGAAATAGGTTTATTTATTTATTTATTTTTTATCTTAAATGTACCAGAAATGCTGAGGGCATTACGTGTGTTAATGAATGGGTACCGTATCACAATCGGATTGTGGCCAATGGCACCTGGCAAAAATAAAATCAGCTGGGGAGACATTTTAGAGGATATGGTTTGTAAAAGTTCCTTCCAGGTCCTTACTTAGAAAAGGCAGTAAATGTAGTGTCCCCAAATCCTCTCCTCCCCCCGCCCACAGTTGAAAGATAAAATGCCTATTATAATCATGGGTCACTTCAAGTTCAATGGAACTTACTGTCTGGGAAAAAAATGGCCAAATAAAAAGTGCATTTTCTATCTATTGCAATGATAAATGTCTGACCTACTTCAAGATCCTTTTGCTGAGTTTCAGCTCATTTCCATGCAGTCGGGTCTGACATGTCAATAATGATGGAGAGCATGAAACACCAAAGGATTCCACAGATTATCACTTCTGCTCTCCTGACAGACAGCACTTCATTTAAGCAGCTTTCCAGATATCTCCATTGTGGATCTGATGGAAGGATTTAGCTTAAAGCCGGAGGTTGTAACCTTTCATCTGCAAGAGGGAACCTTTGACCAGAGGATATAGCACAGAAACTACTCCCCTTCAGCATCCTGATGACACAGCCAATCTTGCTGGCCCACACTGATTTCCACGGCTTTGTCTTCTCCCATCAAAGAACACGATAATCAAGATATTTCCTCATTTCTCATGCATTGCAATTTTCTTCTCTGCTAATCCAACATGTTTTGATTGACTATGGAGAGAAGAGTAATTCAAAGGAGGAATTCCATTAGTTTTAGAAATCAGTGGTAAAGGAAGAGCTGAGAGATAATTTGAGAGAATTGGCCCTTGCGGTGCTCACTGTTATCCTCAAACCTTCAGCTCACGGTGACTGGATGGGATATCATTATTGGTCAATTTAGATGGAGGGGATCCTCTGAGCTTACACAACTTGAATTAAGCCAAAAATCATAGCTCAAAACTGGACAAGCTCCAAGAAGAAATAGAGGATATGAGTCAAAATTAAAGGGCACTTGGGCGCCTGGGTGGCTCAGTCGGTTAAGCGACTGCCTTCGGCTCAGGTCCTGATCCTGGAGTCCCTGGATCGAATCCCGCATCGGGCTCCCTGCTCGGTGGGGAGTCTGCTTCTCCCTCTGACCCTCTTCCTTCTCATGCTCTCTGTCTCTCATTCTCTCTCTCGCAAATAAATAAAATCTTAAAAAAAAAAAAAAAAGGGCACTTGATGAGCAGAGGCTGAGAGTTCTTGAAGCCAGAATCAAAGGCCCAATGTGTTCAAGACCAAAGACTCGTGGGCTCTGCAAACTTTGAAAAGCACATCACTGATGGGATGATTCACTATAGCATTTTTCTGAAGAGTGAACTCCTTTTTTTTTTTTTTAAAGATTTTATTTATTTTTTTGAGACAGAGAGAATGAGAGACAGAGAGCATGAGAGGGAGGAGGGTCAGAGGGAGAAGCAGACTCCCTGCCGAGCAGGGAGCCCGATGCGGGACTCGATCCCGGGACTCCAGGATCATGGCCTGAGCCTAAGGCAGTCGCTTAACCAACTGAGCCACCCAGGCGCCCTGAAGAGTGAACTCCTTTATGCCGTCTTAAAACTTACGCTGTTTTCAGCCAAAATTGGAAATAGCCCAACTGTGTATCAGTGGGAGAATGGGTACACAATTGTGGTGTTGCCATGTGAAGGAATAGTACTCAGCAGGAACAGGGACAGAATACCAAGAATGTGGTTTGATGTGGATGAATCTCAAAGACATTATGCTGAGCCAAAGAGTCCAGACACGAAGGAGTGCCTATTGTATGATTCTCCCTTTACTTAAGATTCTGAAAGAAAACAGAGCTTACCTGACTAGCAGAAAGCAGAGCAGTGCTTACCCAGGGCTGATGTTTGAAGGAAGAAATAACTGAAACATGTACCTCAGTAAAGTTGATTTTTAAAAAAAAAGTGAGGTTATTTCCAGAAATTTCATTGAATAGAACTTTCCAGAACATCCCCAATTCATAAAACAAGATTGTTTATGTTAGGGTAAAGTGCCTTTGAGCAACAGTGTTATGGGTTAAATTGCTGTTACAGAAAACCCATTGTAGCAAACCTTGCCCATTTTATTTTCTGCTTGATAAATCCTGTTCGTTCTTTTGAGGTCTGACATCGAGGCAGCATACGACACCCTCTGAGTGCAGCAGTCTGTGGCCTGGGGTTGAAGATTTGGCTTTACCATTCCTTAGCTGCAGGATGCTGAGAAAGTTACTTAACATCCTCGAGCCTCAATCTCCTTATCCCTAAAATAGGGTTAATAATAAACCCTCTTCATAGTTCACTGAGGATATCAAATAAGATAGTGATTGTAAAGCACTCAGCATCATGTCTGGGCCATAACAGGATCTCAGTAAAGGTAGCTATCCCATTGGTATAACCTCTTCTCCGAAACCATCTCCATCATGCACCCAGCAGAGTGAATCAACACCTCATCTATTACTGTGCTGATGGGTTATGTCATGTGATGTGGTAAACTTTCACCCCTCCTGCTCCACCACAGGCTACTCGAGATGATTGCAACTGTATCTTATCTATTCCTTTATTCCCGGCACCCAGCTCCACAACTTTACCTGGAATGTTCTCAGTCAGTGGTGAGAGTCAGCTCTCCTTTCAGTCTTAACACTTGTCCTCAGAATGAGCTGACATGGGGTTCAAGCCTTGTTTGTCTAAGCAATAAAACCTTGTTGAATCTGAAGAATGATGCATGGGAAACAGAAGTTGCTCGGGGATGAAACAGCATAGTTGTATGCCTTCCCCTCTTACACTGGAAACATGGAAATCATGTGATTTCCGAGTGAAGTCCCCAGGGTTACTCCAGAGAATGCTCAAGCAAAGCTTCCATGGATTTCCTGAAGAGTACAAGCAAGTGAAAGGCGTGTCCAAGTTTGAGGGAGGCTTTGGAAATGGTTAAAGTCTGAGGAATAATGTTTTTGGATCAGACCCGAATGCTCTTTCCCTATCGCACCCACTTAACATACTCACAAACATTGACTTGGTTTACCAGCTTTTGTTCTCTGCTGAACCCCATCTTACCCTTTGCTTTTCAGTAGTGTTAGTTGGGTTTTCTGCACTCTTAAATACTTAATTTTAAACCCTAAGTCCCAATAGCCCATATTATACATTTTAAGATTTCTGCCTGCATGGCTACATCTCTTTGTGCCCTTTTCTATTAAGTAAATAATAATTATGTTAATAATTAAAATAAATAATAAAAATATGAAACAACAAAGAAAGCAATAAAGAATAATTTGGCTTAGATCATTGCTTGACTTAGATGTGCATCTTCAAACAGAAATTCACGGTGGTATGGTATGTTTTTCATCAGTGACATCTTAACTGTGACTGGATATTTGTGGGGTTGAGGAAGAATACTTGGGTTACAAGATCTATGTTAAGGTTTCTCTCTCTCTCTTTGTCCTATCATTAAACGAATCCTCAGGCACATATCTGGTACTACCTAGAGGTATTTATCTCACCAGTACGTTGCTGAAGGAGATTTTACACACTCTCAATATTGTTTGAGAGGCCAGCAGACACACCAAACCAAACAGAAACCAAGATACAGCGAACGTGCCGATGTAGGATTTTAACCTGATTGGACCCTCTTCTGAATATTTCTATGTGGATATTTGACCTGGCCAACAAGAGAAACACGAAATACAAATATTTCTCTCTCTCCTCTCATTCACAGGCCCACAGATACTGGTGGTTGCAGGTAGGAGGAAGGGAAATTGGGAAATGTTTTTAGTCCTCGTGAGGAGCCCAGCTGAGTAAGGTAGTCTTCACGCAACATTTAAAGACTTAATTTTTAGTCAGGGTATAAAACCTTAGGAAATTCAACTTTTTTTTTTTTTTTTTTGTAATGCACCCATGTAACTGAGTGACGCAGCAAAATACATTGAAGGTGACTAGCCCATTAATACCACAAACTGTCAGCTTCCAGCCCCTTCCTTATACAGCCCCGGGGAGGAAAGCTTTCACACATTGCCACACTTGGCAAGCTGACTGATTTACTCTCCAACCTAACTCCAAAAGGGAGAAGGGGTCAAATCAGCACAGAGCATAGGCAGCCTTTGAGAAAATGATTTTCCTCAAGCTGAGGCAGTGCGCCAAGTCGCAGCCCATGTCTACAAGCCTGCCGGCCTGTCCGGTTCTCAACGGTGGCGACTGCTGTCTGACAGGGCCCATCTGCCACCCCGGGAGCTGTCACTGTTAGGAAGGAGAGGAATGAAAAACAAAATTCCCTGCTAACAGAATGGTAGAAGGAGCCAGTCATGTGACGCAGAACAAACATCCAGTGGTTTCTTTCCTTCGTGCCCTTGTCAACTGTTATTCCAGAAATACAAATGCTTCTTCAAGAGTTTGCTGACAATTTCATGGCAGCCACCTCAGAATCCACACCTGGGCCTTGCATCTCAGGGATTTCTCGTTCCCGTAACAAACATTCATAGAAAGCCCCAGCATCTAAAAATTTCATGTAGAGGCCAGGTTTTAGGGGTGACTCAGTAATCCCCCAAGCAAATGTCTTACCTGAGTGGCATCCCTCCTACCCAGTGGTGCCCTCTCTCTAATCACGGTTGGTTGGTTGGTTTTCTAGTCGGTGATATGGTCGTGCAGGTTTTTATCACAGTACAGGAATACAGCAGATAGATGAATAAACAGAGTTTGCTTAGAATCCTCTACGGCTTGTTTTGAAAGACTGTTTTTACAAGAGAGTAATGAGAGTGGAAAGAACCCCAAGGTACATTTCATCTCAGCTCAGCCTTGTGACTTTGGGCCAGTCGCTGACGTGATGTCTCTCAAGATCAAAAAGCTAGTGTTGGAGAGCCGGGATCTCAATCCGTATTCGCCTCCCACGTGAAGCCTCCCGATCACCTCAGGTGCTCAGCCACCACTGCCTTCAAGTCCTCTTCCTTCTTGCCTCACATTGCCTCTGTTGTCTCGACTCTCACCCCAGGGTGGGAAGACTTTCTTTTTAGGTTGTCGTAAAGATTAAATGAGATTTTGTGTACTAAGAACTCAGGGAAAACATGGTTCATGGACATATCTCAGTAAAGGAAGGCTCTCATCCTTCTCCTCCTCCCTGTTGTGGTTATTTTTATTAGGATATCTGCCCCGGCTACAATGGCTAAGGACCACGACTATTTTTCCAAGAGCAATCACCTTGGATGAATAAAATACTAATTAATTAATGACATTACTGTATTTCCTATGTAAATATGATGGAAGATACAAATTTGGCTAGTTTTTTTATTATAAAGTAGTTTGAATGTTATTCTAGATATATATTCCCGAATAACAAACAGCCTCTAAACTTACTGTTATGGACTGAATTGTGTCCACCCCGCAAACTTCATACATTGAAATCCTTACCCCCTGTACCTCAAAAGGAGGCTGCATTTGGAGATGTGGACTTTAAAGGGGTAATTAAGTTAAAATGGGTGGGCTCCAGCCTCATATCACTGGGGTCCTTTTAAGAAAAGGAGATTAGAACTCTCTCACTCTCTCATAGAGAGAGTGAGAGAGATAGAAGGAAGACCATGTGAACACACAAGGAGAAGACAGCTATCAATAAGCCAAGAAGAGAGGCCTCAGAATGAATTCAACCCTGCTGACACCTTGATCTTGGATTTCCAGCCTCCAGCACTAGAAGGAAATACATTTCTATTGTTCAGCCACCCACTATGTGGTATTCGGTTATGGCAGCCCGTGACAAAATTAGTTTTAGTAATTAGCAAGCTAATACACTTAACTAACCTAAACCAACAACCATATCTGTTTTGCTCCCAAATGCAATTTGAGCAGGGCTCACAGGAAAGCTATGCTGTACTTCAGTCAGTGCCATTCAGCGGGGGCATCTGGAAGACATTTTGCTGGAATCGTCGGTGGCTCATTCACTCACATGTCTAGTGGTCAATGCTAGCAGCTGGCTAGGACTTTGATTCATCTGGTAGCGTCAGACCTGCATGTGACCTGGGTTTTCTTAGAACATGGTGCTCAGTTCTAGGGTAAGGGTTCCAAGAGAGAGGCAGACAGCCTCAATTACATTTTCTTTTCTTTTTTTTTTTTTTTAAGATTTATTTATTTGTTTGAGAGAGAGAGAGAGAACTAACTAGGATGGGGGGGGGGGCAGAGGGAGGGAGAGAATCCCAAGCAGACTTCCCAATGAGTGTGGAGCTGGATGCAGGGCACTGTCCCATGACCCCAAGATAATGACCTGAGTCGAAATCAATGATCTGACGCCCAACCAACTGAGCCATCCAGGTGCCCCTATCGCATTTTCTAACCTACCCTTGGAAGGCATATAGTATCCCTTCTGCCACATTTCATTCATCAGAAGCCAGTCATAGTAGCCAGCTCAATCCAAGGCAAGAGTTATTAATCTTCACTTTATCATGGGAGTCATGTCATTGATTTTGCAGCTACATTTTAAAATCCCTGGAGTTGTGCAGTCAAAACATCTTAACTATAAATATATTAATTTCATCTTAATTAAGTATTAACACTGTTCTATGTATAAAAAATATAAATAATTAAAGTTAGACTATCATGGGTACTTTTTAATGGAGTCAATGTGGTGACTTCCATTGAATCGTTTTGATATTTCTCAATTTTTATTTCTGCTATCCACTTCTTTCTCAGAAAAAGCAAGGCAATTACAATTCTTTGTCATTACTTGGAGGTTGGGTTTTGTTCAGCTTCGCTAATCATTTTGGCAGCTGTCCACAATGTCTGAAACGGGGTGGGGACAGGATGGAGTGGGACACTCAAGACAGATGTAAAAGACGACCCAGGCTCTAGCATCAGACAGTCTCTAAATCTGCAGTCTTTCCTAATTCTGACTTTGTCACTTACTGGTTATCTGACCTTTGGCAAGTTACTCAAATACCCAGAGCTCCAGATTTTTCAACTCTGGAGTGGGGTTACTGTCGCTGTTCGGAGGGAGTGTCATGAGGATTAAGTAAGATATTGTTTGTAAAGTTCCTTAGCTTGGAGCCAAGCATGTTAATCATGCTCCCCTTTGCTCTTTAAGATAATAAACACAGATCAAAATAATCACAGTTGTGGGTTATTAAACTATAATGACTTCATAGAGGCTGATAATCAGTTGTCCTTAAAATAACCCGTTGGATCTTCACCCTCGGTCTTTGTGTGACACCAGACTAAACATGGCACTGGGAGTCAGCATAACACTTCACTATGGAGTAAATTTTGATCACAGACACATTTTGCCTCATTTCCACAGTTCTCCTATATCAGGACAGATTGGAGGTCAGGTGTTACAACACGTCTTCAGTGAGTTCCACGTATTAATCCAAGTATAATTTACATGTTGATAACATGTCTCCCTAGTGGAAACCACTGATTTTACTTATACTCCTATTCTTGTAAGCCGCAGTTATCGGTATAAGGAACTGAGATATCTTCTGTCTCTCTAAATGGGGATCTTTTTGAGTGAGGAAAAGCAGAAAAACAAAAATATGGTGATGGAGATTCAAATGTTAGATTTTTTTTTTTTTGCTTGTGTACTTGAAATTTTATCCTAAGTATATTAATGAAGATGATTTTTGCATTTCATTTTCACTGCATTTATTTTTTTGATTAATGTAGTTCCTATTTTTCAGATAAGAAGCAAGAAAAGAAATAAATAAAACAGATTTTCAGACTGATTGCTAATTTATATGAATTCATGTATTCAAATTTATGATCTTTGAATCAAATACAAGTGCTCAGTGCTATTTTTCAAATCTCTGACATTATTTACATAAAAGCCTTTTTTGACATATCAAAAGAGATTATTAGTCATTGAGGAAATTTCAATAGTACCCTGATGTTTCCTGAAGATGTTTGGAAGGTATGTCAGAACAAAATGCCATTTGAAAGTTAAAACTTGCCAGTAAAAAACACGAGTAGGAATACTCAAGTGGATTTTTCTTAGCTTTTTAGTAGGTTTCGAACTCTGATACAACTGTTAATCAAAAGATATTTTTATTGGTAGAAATAGAGACTTTTCTAGTAAAGAACAGTTTATTTCATATATTCTTATAAAGTGATATATTAGCTTCCCTGTAACAAACTACTGCAAAAGCTATAGTTTAAAGCAGCACAGATCTACTGTCTTAACTATTCTGGAGGTCAAAATTCCAAAGTTGCCCTTACTGGGTGCTGCATTCCATCTGGAGGATCTAGGGGGACGATCTATTACCTTGTCTTGTCCAGCTTCTAGAGGACACCAGCATCTGTTGGCTGGTGATGCCTTCCACCATCCTCAAAGCTAGCAGCACACATCTTCAAATCTCTGAGTGTGACTTGCTGCCTCCCTTTTCCATCATTTAAGGATCCTTGTGATGACATTGGGCTCACTCAGATAATCCAGTATAATCTCCCCATCTCAAAATCCTTGATTCATTTACATCTGCAAAATCCCTTTTGCTGTGTAAAATAATATATTAATAATTTCCAGAAGTATGGGGCCCACTATTCTGCCTACTATACATAGCCACTTAGAAATGATTTTGTTTCCATAAATCTTCCTAGTTATTTTAAATACTAATTTAAAAACTTAGGTAGTTAGGGGCACCTGGGTGGCTCAGTCATTAAGCGTCTGTCTGCGGCTCAGGTCATGATCCCGGGGTCCTGGGATCGAGCCCCGCATCAGGCTCCCTGCTCAGCAGGAAGCCTGCTTCTCCCTCTCCCCTGCCCCCTGCTGGTTCACTCTCTCTGTCAAATAAATAAAAATCTTAAAAAAAAAAAAAACCTTAGGTAGGGTGCCCGGGTGGCTCAGTTGGTTAAGCGACTGCCTTCAGCTCAGGTCATGATCCTGGAGTCCCAGGATCGAGTCCCGCATCGGGCTCCCTGCTTCTCCCTCTGACCCTCCCCCCTCTCATGCTCTCTCTCTCTCATTCTCTCTCTCAAAAAAAAAAAAAAAAAAAAAAAACTTAGGTAGTTAAATAAAAAATTATTTCTGTACTTTGTAAATATAGAAAAAGTATGCAACCAAATTTCGATATGTCATTTCTCCCCAAATCTAGAAACATCACGATGTGCTGAAAATCTCCACTGATGAAAACCCTAAAGGCTGGAGTGCATTCAACAAAGTTGCACGATTGTAATTTCATGAGGGGCACTAATATGACACAATTTAGAAGAAAATCCAACCATTTACTAAACATTTACACTGTTCTTTAATGACCGTTTTTTAGAGGAGGGAGGAATATTTTGTGTCAATTTATTATTACTTTTTTAAATCCATGAGGGAGGTCATACTGTCATCCACTTATCTGCAAGCCCGTTCCTACCTCAGTCATCCCTAATTCAGGTAAGGCACTGCCATCCACAATCAATCAACTAGTAATTCTTGGTCGTTCTGCCTTCAGTGTCTATCCTCAGTGGGACCACATCTGCCCATCCCCACTGCTCCCCTCATCCTACGCCACCCTCATATCTTGCCTGGACTCTGTGCAGCCTCCTAGCTGGTTTTCCAGTGTCCTTCCTTGCTCTTGGCAACGCATTATTCAGTAGCCAGATTTTTTTTTTTTAAGATTTTATTTATTTATTTGAGAGAGAGTGAAGAGGGTCAGAGGGAGAAGCAGGCTCCCTGCCAAGCAGGGAGCCCGATGTGGGACTCGATCCCAGGACTCCGGGATCATGACCTGAGCTGAAGGCAGTCACTTAACCACTGAGCCACCCAGGTGCCCAAGCAGCCAGATTTTAAAGTTGATATCAGATCATGTTCTTCCATCCAATGGCTTCTCATCACAAAAAGAAGGTAATCTACACTTCTTACCAGGGCATATGGATCCCTACCTAACTGAGCCCCATCTAACTCTCCAACCTCCGCATAGTGATTCTGTCTCTCCAGTCTGACCAGCCCCCTCCAGGGCACTTGAACACACAAACTTGTTCCTGACATAGCTTTGTACTTGCTGTTCTTCCCACCTGGAATGATTCACCCACCTCCTCCTTCAGATCCCCTCTGCCTGATACTTCTAGATTATCTCTGCTCAGAGACCCCCTCTGACAGGACCTCATCCCAGTCACATCCCATCATATTCTTCAGTTTTATTTTCTCTTCAGGACTTGTCATTACCTAAAATCATTATATTTAATTTTTTGCTTATTCTAATGTGTTATTTCACTCCCTTCTTCCCAGCCCCCAAGTTCAAGAGGGCAGAGATTTTGTCTGTATGGTTCCCACTGTGTCTGTAGTATATAGTTATAGACTAGTCTATATTAAATTTTCAAAAGAATGAGACAGAATAAATGAGTTAATTAATAAATTTATTTAATTAATAGTTTTGTGGGTTTTTTTTCCCCATGTTAATATTTCAGAACACATCAGAATAAAGTATAGATTTCAAGTTTGTTGCGATCCCTTCAAGTATCTATAGATATATTTTGCATACTGGTCTTCAGTTTCCATTTTATGACCCAATGTGACTCTGCAAAACTGTCCTCATCTGTCACCTCCTATTCTCTTTCACACTCAATTCTAGTTTTGTTTATTCCCTAATTAAAGCTCCTTTTAGATGATTGATCTTAAATGAATCTCAGCAGAAGTTTTCACTTAGCTGTGGAGATTTGATTTGATCCTGAGAGCCAACACATCTTCTTAATAACTGTTTTTTTTAGAAGAACCTTATCTTGTCTCAGTTATAAATGAAGGACTTCGTGGGACTAATTCAAATAATTCAGAGTTGTATAAAATTACAGTCAGTAGACTCTACCAACCTGCTGCTTTTCATCACTATTTATCCCATGCACTGAGCAAAGAGTGTGTGTCTGTCTTGCTCCATACTGTGTTTTTGTTCTGAGAGCAGTGCCTGGCACATGTGGTCTTTTAGTAAGTATGTGTAGCACGAATGAGATAATATAGAGAGAACAGTTAGCATAGTATGTGACACCCTGGCAGGTGCCCAATAAATGATTCATATGGCATGGGAGAGATATGCAAGCTAATCATCTGCTCCCACTGGTAATGAGGCCATTTGGGGAACCCACCAAAGACAATTGCGGAGAAATAGACAAGCTACAGGGAACAGAGGACCAGCTCCTTCCCCTGAGAGGAACTCAATGGAAGCACTGAATGGGTCTTGTGAGGAAGGCTGGTGTCAAAATTAATAACATCTTTCTAACAAGGCTCAGGCATTTAATTAAAATTAATTTAGTACCAAAGCTAGTGGCAGGATTGAGGTGCTAGAGTCAGGAGTTGACCAGTAGTGGAGCCTATCTGGTAATAGGCTTCAGCCTGAAAGTATAGCTTGAAGGGTCCCCAGAAATCAAACAAACAGCTCGGGCAGCTGGAATTCAGAATTACTATAGGAATAGGTATGATATCTGTAAGTTTGTCTTTAAAAAAACTCATGTGCACCCTTTTTGTGCACAGCTTAAAACTGAGGAGCAAAGGATTCATTAATTATATATTATATGTTATAATATATTACATATGATATTAATTTTTAGGAGAGCCATGTTTTTGCAGAAAAATGACTATAAGCTTGATTTCAGAACCTGGGAAAAAGCCTCCCATTTGTCATAAGCAACTCTAATCAAGTAATTCTAGCTGGCTTATATTAAATAATAAAGCTAGAGAAAATAGCATTTGAAGTTAACTCTCTTGTAACAAGTATCTTTGCTCCACAACATGATTTCTTTAGGTGAAGGACACACAGTCTAGCTCTTAGACGACACTTACTAAATGCTTTTTGTTGTCTAAAAATGAGAGGTTCAGGATGGGTTAATACTTAATTCTGTTAACTGCTTTCCTATGTATAAAGATTTTTTTATAATATCCTTCCATCGCTGTTGGAATCTGACAATTGCTCAAAGTTAATTGCAAAACATTTCTTTCATTTTTGTTCAATCAGTGCATTTCCCATTCCTGTCTTAAAAGCTAAGGGATCCTTCCTTCTAGAATTATCTGGGAATAATATGGCTTTCTTTTCTTTTCTTTTCTTTTCTTTTTTTGTTTAGAGATTGTTTCAGTCAAATTCAGCAAACTATTTGCTCTCATGCCAAATAAAAGACTCTTATTCAATATTGCCCCATCTTTTTATATGTTCATCTTCTCTGGATGTGTTGCCCAGATGCATAAACCTTCAGCATTTAGGTCACACATGTCTGAACTCTAAAGATACTTCCAATGGAGTCTAAACTGTTGGTAGATTTGGATGTTGCCATAAACTTTGTATTTAGGGGGAGGGTGGCCTTGATCCATCCTCAACATAACAATATGTAGGAGTGTATATATCTTCCTGAAAGAACTATAGCTAATGTTGCATCACATGAATTTGCTTCCATAGGCATTAGAAATATATAAACCAAGTAAGACAGCTATGAATTGAATATATTATTAGCATTTAAATTTAAGTTAGAATTATTGATACATTTAATGATAAATTAAAAATAATTTATTATACCAGTAAATATGGAGCGTGCCTATTTTATATCTAATCATTACAATAAGATCTGGTGAACTCTGTACTAAGTGAACTTTCTGAAGCTGAAACGCAAAGAAAGAGACACATATGCTAGAATGTGAGTCATGATCCACAGGTATCTGAGGAGCATCCACCACAAAAAAATATTTTTAAATTACCTCTTCGAAATTTTAGACATTTTGCAATAAATTTTTATAAGAAAATTGAATTACACATACACATAATGAGGAATAATCTTACTTAATTTTTAAATGTATTTGACTTTCAAATTCCTACTTCAAAGAAGCTGTGAGGTTTACATAAGAGACTGTATTATTTTTTAACTTCATAAATTACTGTATGATAGACTCATAAATCCCTGAAATCTGTGTTCAGGAATCTAATTCTTTACTTTCTAGTCCCAACATATGCTTCTTTAATTAAGTTTGTCTTTAATGATCGGTAGCAATAAGCACAAAGATGAAGATCTATTTTAGCTAATTACTGGGAGTTCTCCTTTTATTCCTTGGAAGAGCTGTAAGTTTAAGGTTTGTAATAGTGGAAGGACAGACTTCCCTCTCCTTTTCTTCCATTTGCTCTCCTTTTTCTTCCGTGGTAGAATCCTGGTCGTTGATTGCTTTGGTGGAGACAGAATAGCATTGGATGGGAATGCTCATAAATGAATCGGGATGAATTGAGGAACTGTGGTAGCATTAATAAATAGAAGAGTCAGAAGGTGGAGCTGGTGTCAGAAGGAACATTGTAAATCTGGTTTGAGAAGCAGTATTCAAGTTATGCACGAGGCAGATGGGAATGTGAGAGTTTATCTTTGGAAGGGTGTGGATGCTGAAAATGAATAATTTGATATTTGTCTAAAAAAAGGGATTTTTGAGAGCTTTGGAATGAATGAATTTGCAGAGAGAATGAGAAGAGAGAAGAGAAGAGGGGCAAGGTTGAGTCTTAGGGAAAAATACATTTGGAAGAGGAAGACTTAGGATAATAAGAACAGCGGTCAAAGAAGAGAAAGAAAAAATAGGAATGCTGATCCAGAGCAGACAAGAAACAAGATTCTTAAAAGTGGGAATCAGATGAATAGTCAAAAAGAAGCCAGAAAGATGAGAAATATGCGGATCTTTCAAACATGAGGAGGAAGGAATTTCAAGAAGGAAGAGGAGGTCAACAGGATCCAACCCGAAAGCTATCAAGCCACAAATCACTGACTTGTTAATTCTGGGTGTAGCAAACCCACCATCATTCAAGGCTATTTTGCTGCGCTTTGCTTCTCAACCACAACCTTGAGAATCCTGGGACAAACTTGAATTTAATCCTCGCGATGACGCAGGTTCATTTTCGCTACTTTCAAGGTCCAAATGGAATGTGAGTGAAGCTGATGTATGATGTGCTGGTGAGTAAGATCTGCTCTGATAGTCCCTATTTCTCTTCGGACTTGTGTTTCTCTGGGTTATTAAGCTATTGTTAGGATACAATTATTTGTTTGGAATGATGGTTGTTCACAGTTAATAATGGACAAAAGATTTTATGGCTAAAGAAAAGTGTCTTTGTCTTGCACATGCAGTATAAATGTTGGTAACAAAGCATCCAGATTACAGTGGGAGATAATGGCCAAAATATAAATGATGCAAAATAACTTAGGGCCCAGATTCTAAGGTAGATTTAAAGATGGTTGGCTGGAAAGCTCTGTTCTGTCAAATTCACTTAATGTTGGGCTAAATGGGCATGCAAAACAGTTCTCTCTGGCCACCTAGAGTGAATGTCATAAACCTCATACCTGAGGCAGATTTGGACAGGCTCATTAGAAATGGTACCTCATTCTAGAATTTTTATTTCCAGTCATATACCTCTGGGTGTGCAAACTCCTGTGAAATATCCCTTATACCTACATCTCATCTTAGTAGGAAACTTTCTTTCCAATGCTTACGTTTCCCATGTTTTCGTTTCCCTCCTACTTCCTTAAAGAAAATCCAAATTCCCTGAGAATTTCCTGAGATTCCCAATCTTAACCCTAACCTCATTTCCTGTCTTCCTGCTCCTCTCTGTCCAACCTGCACTTCTCAGTTTCCAAACCTGATAACTTCTGGTATTATAGCAAAGTAATGCATGATCATAGTAAAATTATGGGGAAAGCATAGCGAAGAAACCAAGTACCTGGAGATAAATGGATGTCTAGGAGACTTGCTGGATCAAAGAGTATGCAAGTTTTTACAACTTCTACGTTGCCAAATTGTCCTGCAGAATGATTCTATCATTTTAGACTCGGCCAACATAGTTAATGGGCTGTAGTGTAATTGTCTGTTTATCTATCTGTTATCCTCATTAGGCCATAGGCTCTTCAAGGACTTTCTAATCTCTCAATGCCCAGCTTTTAGCATCCAGCCTGGTACAGACCAGGCACTCATTAACCCACTTCCCTTTCCTACCTCTAAAATCTTTGAATCCCCCAAACAAGTGGGCCAATTGATATCGTAGAATATATGGGTGAAAGATAAGTCATAGTGGGTGGCAAGATGTTCCAGAATTTTCCCCCAAAACACAACACAGTCATAAGCTCCTCTATAAAGTTTACCATCTATGTTTTAAGCCAAGCATACATAATGCAGTCTTCATTAACAGGTGGCTTTAGATAACCCTAAGGCAGGTACTGCTTGACTTGAATTAACACTGAACACTGAGGTTGCATAAATGTAGAGGTGTATGTGTATGGATATTTTAAGTGAACATCTTTCAAAATTCAACTATATTAGTAAATGAAATTGCAGTAACTTCCCGCAGGGTGAAAATTTTGAGAACATGTTACTATGGTGATTATTTTTAAATGTCATGATTATAGTTTAGGATTATAGATTTCTTTCTGGGACCAAAAAAAAAGGTCTCTATAGTCCTCAAGGAATGTGCTTACTTCCATGTGAAATCTTTAGTAAAGTTATAAATCAGCACTATGATGCTTTTGTTTGAAAAACAAAAGCTTATAAAGATAAAGATCCAAGATTATTTACTTAACACATAACTGGAATGATTACATATTTGGTTACAAAGGGTACAAGGATTTAATGAGACATGAGCAATAATTGAGGAACATACATTTCACATATGCAAGAATAGGAGTTAGACCTAAGGTTGATATAGTTAAGACAATTGCCATGATAGTGATTTAAAAAACAAAAACAAAAACAAAACAAACTAAATTCTGTGGGGGAAAAAAAGGAAGAAACAGCTCACCTTAGAGCTATTTCCATGTCTCTAGGTCCAGATGAGATAATTCCATTTCAGAAGTTTTTTCCTAATGATCCCAACTGGCATGAGGCTCTTAGTTACCTGAGTAACTTAGCTGCACTTCTTCTTAAAAGACAGCCATTTATTGAGCATCTGCTATGTGCCAAGCTACAGATGACCATGTGATACGCCATGTGATGTGATAAAGGCATGGACAAATGCTTCAGGCTGACAAGGATCTTGAGTGCCTTTTGTTACAGATTTTATATTTAACGATTCAATTCAAGTTCCGTCCATGCTTTACAAGTGTTTAGATATATTTTATGTGTGTATAAATAATCATGAAAATCTTGATTTATTAGTTACATGGTGCTTAACAAATATCTGTTGAATGAATAAATGATTGACAAGTAATGAACTTATGTATTTAATTATTCTTAGAGAGCAAAATTGTTGTTTACAAAACAATAGATCCAAGCTACAACCATGTGTCATTCAAAAGTGGCAAAATTAGGAGAGGGCAAAATTAAGAGAGGAACAAATGGTTAGAAAGGTTAAAATGATTAAGAAAGACGGTTAAGGAAAAAACTATTTTTGTTAATAGTATGACTTTGAAGAAGAACATAGATCCAAACTGTGTCTCTGCTGTGTATTCTCTATTTCTCAACACTGGCTAGTTCTATGTAATGAGAAAAATGATTTCTTATTACTAATATTTTTTAATGTAGGCATACCCACCCAACTAAAACATACCTTAGATGTTTAAGCTTCCTTATTGGTAAAATTTAGAAAATCATTAATTCGTGTATGATGTCATCCAAGTTAATATCTCTAATAGCACTTTTCTTTTGTTGGACCTGGAATTGTAGTGGTATTATAATACTATAGGAATTTTTAAAAGAGTAAAATAATAGCAAATGTAAATCATCATAATATTATTGTAGGGACATAAAAATACATAATTGGACTAGTTGAGGAAAAGATAGAAAGGTGACAGTAAGTAAAATAAAAAAATAAAAGTAACCCACCTGTGTGTATCAAGAGATGACATTTTTGCCAGTGATGCAGCTGGTGTATATATTCATAGTCCAGTTGGATCTTAGTTATAAGAAAAACAGATAAACCATTGCTTTTTTGTTTGTTTGTTTGTTTTCATTTATGAGAACATATAGAAACCTTCTGCACAGTTACTTTAATTGGAATGTTATTGAAATAGCTATCAGTGCATTCTCACAGAATGAATAAAATATTGAATTTAACTGAAATGAAAATCATGGGTAGCCAAAATTTGGGAGTTTTGTATTGGCAAAAGGGTTGCCAACTGTTAGCATCAACACATTTTACTCTAATGGTTTCCCTGGATTTTAGAATGTGGTCTTGTTTTGGACTTCAGAGTGTGTGGTTAGAGTAATTGGAAGATCTACTGGAGTGGCTACGATCCTGTTGTGGAAAAGGCAAAATACCCAAGCTTGAATACTAAGAAAGAGCTTGAAAAAGCAGTGGTGGTTTACATAGGATGGCCTAAATTTGGTTATTGCTAGGGAGAACATGCCAAGTGGCCCTTTCCAGTGGGAATCCTGGCTCTTTCGCACCCTGTTAAATTTTGCAACATAAAAGCCGTTTGGGAAATATCAGGCTTAAGGTGGAAAACTTTTATTCTGACCTTGAAATGCTTCACTATACTGATGCATCATATAAATTCTGACTGTTTCTCTCTTGTTCTGAGTGATGGCTCGGGGAACTGGGGTGAAGTAGACCACCCATTAAAATTTAAACTGAAATCTCTTTCATTGCATCGTTCTATATGATTTCCAGCTCTAACATTGATTGACAGGAATGGGATGACTTTTGTAGATTAGTTTGATATTCATATATCGCCATTTTGAGCTTTTCTCATCATTGATTTTTTTTTTATCCTTTTCCTATTTTTATCCTGGTACTATTTCATAAATAAGATTTGATCAAATATTGGAAATTTTCTCCTCAAACTTCAATTCTAGTCAGACTGTAAGGTAACCTGAGAAAGCAGAAATTATATGATTACTTTTAAATTATATTTGGTTTTGCTGTATGTGGAATACATGTTTTTAACCAGACTTAACTGTTATGTTAAAAATTTTTGAGCCACTGAACCACATTTTAAATTAATTACCTATGTAATTTTGTTCATATTGGCATGATGCATGGTTCCCTTCTTGTTTCAATCCAAGAAAAATAAGAATGCATGTTTCCAACGAGAAAGAGTCCAAATGTAAGTAAATATATATCTTTAAACACTGGTTATCTGTTTAGAAATCAGATGCCACAAATAACATGTTCTAAAATTATGCAATCATATTTTTAAACACAGTTAACACAGGGATGCCATGTATAACCTGAAAATTATTTGTCTTCAAATACACTCATTTAAGTCACTAAATACAATCGTATTTTTATTTGTTAAGGTGACAAGAACATGAAAACACCAAAGTAAATGTAAATATAATAATAAATGTAATTTAGCCTGAATAAATACAGTTAAGAGTGATCAACATAACAGTTGGTTAGAAGGTTTGGATTTATGTATGTATCTCAAAAAGTATTCTTAACACTTAAGAATCAAATTGTTATGAATTAGTTAATAGGAAGCTAGAGAATTGGAGAAGGAAAGTTGGTGAACACAGAGATTACATGCACTGGAATTATTCATGACTGAATTTGAGATGATTCTATCTCATGTGCTATTTAGGATCTGCATTTGAATACTTCACTGACACTGATACGTCTTATCAGTGAAGAAAACTGTATTGACCTTAGGGGCAAAGAGATAATTTGGGGAAAATCGTAGCAACACTTCAGTGATCGTTCTAATATAACTTTCACTGTTATGAAGGAGCCTCTGTGGGAAATTGGTGACCTCATGATATGATTTCTGAACCTTTAGTTTCTAAAATGATACAATGTCATAGAATTTATGAAAGATGGGGTCACAAAGCCAGACATAATTTTAAGCTTAATAATCAGTTTAGGTTCCTCAGAGTGCAGAAGTGAGAAAATCCCATTTGATTTTAAAGGTAGCAAGATTTTCTGTCTAAAACTAATGATGTAGTTGGCCCTTTAGTGAACATAACTAGATCTAGCTACCAAGATGATCACCAGGACATCCTGATGGTGAGTTGTGGCCCATGGTCAACAGTGCAGCACAATTCATACGACCTCTTTAAAGCAATTGACACCAAAACAAAAGCAAGAACGCCTTAAAATATCTTCTATCTTGTGAGTCAATCCTACAAAATCCTTTTTGGTTTTATGATCCTTTGTTTCAGTTATTTTAGTACCCACCAAACAATGACACTGACTAGAGAGGTTGACAGAGATAGTACGTGATTTGGGGACGGTTGTTTCCAAGTTGAGGGCACTTTGCCTTCCCATGATTTACAAAGTAAGAAGATATTAACCAGGCAGCTCCATTTTGTGAAGCCTGTTTTATGCATCATGAGGATATCATAGAAGTCCAGAAACATCTCAGATATAGCAGTCAGCTGTGTTTCCAAATTTAGTAGATTATTTTCTAAGACCTCTGGATATACCCTGTTAGATAGGCAAGCTTGATGATCCTCAGTGGTTCTCTCAGATTCTATGCCCAGCGGTGTGTCTTTTAGGTATTAAGAGACTCCCTCTCGGTACTGTCTCTTGACAAAAGGATACTTTGTGACAGGGAGATTAAAAACAATATCAATTCCTATCCTTTACAGAAGACAGATTAGACTTGGAAAACACTGTGCGATTATCTGGTCATGTGGCTAGAACTTGTAGGCTGATAACTAATTAGAGTACCCTGCCATTGGAACACCAGACATCTCCCCTGGGCCTTGTCTGAGGTAAAAGACATTCTTCTATCAGATGCTTTCGGTCATAAGTTTCTTCTTGAAGTTGACAGGAACATAAAAACTACACAACATTAAATTTTTCATGAGAGAAATACTTATATTTTCAGAACACATAGCCCCTAATTAGAGTAAATTACCCCTGATGGAATAAGCAGGAGTCAAAAGCAGGAAAGAAACCGAACTTAATTTCCCAGTGCCATGGGGAGATCTTGACTATTCAAAAACTGTCTCTAAATCTTGGGAACTCTGCTTTCAAGGGCTAAGCTAATAGAACTGAGCAGGAAATAAGCCTGATGAGCATTTTGTAAGTAATTTTGAGCAGAAAAGATATATTTACAATAATAGCCAAGACTTATCATCTACAATTGAACTCAACACTGGCAAAAAGGAAAAAAGTAAATTGAATCCATTAAAATGACATCAAATAAATTATGATATTCATTTTCTTGTACACTGCTTATCACTTTTTAATTTTAAAAAATTGGTCGGATAGCTCCAGATCCTAATAAGGGGAATGGGTTAGCATTGATTTGGATGGCTTATGAAACATTTATATACACGTTATTCACTTCTTCTTCTTGATTCATAACACAGCTTTCTCAAGGGCCCCTCACTTTAATACAGCTTGTCAGTCGCTGCTGTCTATAATAAGGAGGCCTAGAGGGGCGTATTTTTTTTTTCCCTAAACAATTTAAAAATATAACCTCTGGCTTTTTTCTAAGGAATTATTTTGCATCCTTCCACTTGGCACAGGATAATCGAAGCAATTTTTGTGGTTAGAAACACATTGATAGTGCTCAGTAAATGTAAATCTAATAACCATATTACTCACCAGGTTTGGAAAGGAAACGAGATTTTTATGGGGTTATGATTATAATCAAGGGAACAAATAATGCTTTTTAATAGAATTTTAATATAGATTCTTCCCCCACCCTCCCCCATTTACAACGTGTGCTAAATATCCCTAAGTTTTCTCTGTCTTGGGTATTCTTGGTACTTTAAAATCAAGACAACTCTTGGGAGAGACTAAAGCTTTCACTTTCTGTTGAGCACTTGTTCTCATCCTGAACTTTCAGAAGCAATGAGAAGTCAGAGGTATCCTCTTTTTTTTTTCTTTTTTTATATTCAGGTAGCCAGCATAGAGTACATCATTAGTTTTTTTTTTTATTATGTTATGTTAATCACCATACATTACATCATTAGTTTTTGATGTAGTGATCCACGATCATTAGTTGTGTATAACACCCAGTGCTCATCACAACACGTGCCTTCCTTAATACCCATCACCCGGTTACCCCATCCCTCCACCCCCCTCCCTTCTGTACTCAGTTTGGTTCCTGGAGTCCAGAGTCTCTCATGGTTTATCTCCCTCTCTGATTTCTCCCCCTTCAGATTTCCCTCCCTTCCCCTGTGGTCCTCCATGCTATTCCTTATGTTCCACATATGAGTAAAAGCAGAGAAAGACAATTATCATATGGTATCCTCTTTTCCCAGACCTACAGGGACAGATTTGCCATCTGCAGTCGACTTTGCTGTGTCCTGTAGGTGTCTGTGATGGCCACATGGAGTCACTCTCTAAAGACTCATCTGTCCCTCTTGCCCATATCTAAGGATGATCTACAAAGGCTTATTTCTATCCAAAAGCCATTCATTCTGCTGTTCTGATAAAGCCAGTAATTCGGTGAAATCTGTAGATGTAACCATACTGTCCTGTAGAAACATTAAATTAAAAAAGAATCTTACGCAGAAAAAGAAAATTGATG
Source organism: Mirounga leonina (assembly GCF_011800145.1). Lineage (NCBI taxonomy): Eukaryota > Metazoa > Chordata > Mammalia > Carnivora > Phocidae > Mirounga > Mirounga leonina. Next base: position 16,326,127 of record NW_023270316.1, on the reverse strand, counting down.
GCTTTGGCAGAGACACTAAAGCATGTAGAAATTGAGATGATTAAAGAAAAGCAGTTATCATTTCAGTGACCAAAGTGCTTTCACGTATGTTGGCTGTCTGTCTTACAGAACCAGGCATCTATGACTCCACAGGCCATGTCCCAAATATTTGTTGTGGTTCCTGATGGTTTCTATGCCAACAGTAGATTATTGTATTCCACTGGAACTAATCCCTTCCTTTTCCAAACTACCAGGATGCTTTATTCATCTCTCTTGTATGGTACTTACTCTGCAGGTTACATTACAGTTATTTGTGTCTTATCTACTCTCTTATAGACTATTAGGATAAGGAACCGGCTCATGGCTTTGTATACCTTTAGTGACTTATTTACTGTGCAGGATCAATAAGTATCTGTTGATGGATCCATGACTGTGTTTGCAGGTCCAATTTTGACTCAAAGACAGATACGTGTAGGTTATTATATTAAGAGCGCTTTAAAAAAGCCCTTTGTTTTTACCTAAAAGACTGCTACGTGGGACAGTTCTGAGGCATGTGGGTCAGAACCTTTTTTTTTTTTTTTTTTTGTTCTATAAGCTTATCTGTGTATGTGATCTCTATGCCTGATGTCCATCAGTAATTCATACCAGATTACTTTAATAGATAGCACATTACAACTGGATTTGTAGTTTCCAGCTATTCATTTTACTTAATTTTTTGTGGAGAAAAAGTTTTCTTATTCTTTTCCTCTGCTGCATAATCCCCATGCTTTCTGGAATTTTCTATTTCCAACACTAATAAAAGAGACTCAGTTTCTTGATCACTAAGTGTTGTGTTTTTGTTTTGGTTTTGCTTTTGGTTTTGCATTTGTTCATTTAACTGGAAAAATTTCAAAATAATGCAGAAATCTAAAATTAGTAGTTAGGCATGTGTTCCTTGTTAGGTAAATTTACCTCACTAGACTCTTTCATGTGAGGAAGATATGTTAAAAAATACAAAAGAGAGAAAAAGACTAACATATGGATATAGTAGAAATACAAAGGAATAGCAAAAAAAAAAAGGAAAATTAAAAAAATACTAAAACATAAAAGTAATATTAACAGCCAAAAACTCGCATTCTCAAGTGGCTATTAATGATCGTACTACACTTTCAATTTATCTGCCCTAAACTTTAATGTTCATAGTGCACACTGCCATGTGTATTTTGTTATTTAAAATGTACTTAAAATAGCAATCAGAAAAAGACAAACCATGCTGATGTCATGTTTACTGTTTTATCCCATGAGTCAACTGCTAGTGAGTTATCTTTCCCTTTTTTTTTTTTTTTTTTTTTTGGAGTTTAGGTGAAGTCACTTTATTTGGTTTTTATCCTTTGTATCTGTATTAACTTCTGAACCTCAGGAGAAGTTACCTTTAAATTGGCAGCTGTGCCTTGGCCATGCAATTTGCTGATTCTCCTTCTTCCTCGCCCATCATCCCTCAGAGAAGGATTTGCGAAGCCAAGTCTTGCCCATGCAAACACAGCACTGGTCACCAGCTCTTCAAGGCAATGAATTGGAACAGTTGAAGGATTCCAGGAATTTTGTCTCTGCACAATTTATTTAAAATTAGTTGTTTCTTGAAAACATGTACACCTTCTCCATCCGTCATTTACATATATGCTAAACTATCCCCATATTTTGCAAAAGCATATCTATAAATCACCCTTCTATTTGGCCTGGAATGAACATGGGCGTGAGAGGCCCCAACACAAACACTCCGAAATAGAGTGACAGTTTCCTGCCTGATGGGTAGCAAGGAAAATGGTAGCACTCTGAAAATCAGAACTATATTCTTACCTAACCTTTTGTGCATTTTCTGAATGTTATTTCATGAATATATACGGATTTAATAATCAGGAAAAAACTAAATATTTTGTTATTATGGGCCTGAAATTAAACATGGGTCATATGTGTTCTTTTTAATTCTGTTAATATTTGTCTGTTTGTTAAAAATTCATTTTGCCATTTAGTTACACAGATAATGAATTTGCAATAAAAAAATAAAAGAAACTAGACACGATCAGCATTTTTGGCATAACAACATTTTACATGTAAAATGCACATGCTGTATAACAATATTGATAAAGATATCAAGAGACAGAAATTTCATAGAACTCATTCTTCTGTAATCTGCTTTCTTCACTCCACAACATATCATTAACCTCTTTGCATTTTCATAAATCAAAATCTAGTTTGAATAGTGGCTCTGCAAATCTATGTAGTATTTCACTAAAGCGATATGTGTTCATAAGCCACGCAGCCTTTTCCCTATGAACTGGGCAGTAAGTAGGGCTGTATTCTGTTTGCTATTATCGTAAATAGCACTCTGATAATCATCACTGCACAAACATGTTTGAATGTATTTATGACTCTTTCTTTAGGAAGAATTCTTAAATGTGAATTTGTAAATGTAGGATGTCAAAAATACATACTTTTTCAAATGTTGTCATATTGCTGTTGGCAGTGAATGAGAAATAACCAAACTTTTCCCAACACTGCTGATTACAATTCCTTTGATATTTGCCAGTCTGTCAAAAAAAGTCTTAATTTGATTCGCTTTTTTAAAAATAATTATCAGTGATGTAGAAATATCTAGGGGCATCTGGGTGGCTCAGTTGGTTAAGCGACTGCCTTCGGCTCAGGTCATGATCCTGGAGTCCCGGGATCGAGTCCCGCATCGGGCTCCCTGCTCAGCGGGGAGTCTGCTTCTCCCTCTCCCGCTCCCCCCTCTTGTGCTCTCTCTCTCTCACTCTCTCTCTCAAATAAATAAAATCTTTAAAAAAAAAGAAAAATTTTTTTTAAAAACCACCCTTGTCTTCCTGGCACAAAGAGGGAGACATCCTTACAAATGTAGGTTTCCTTTATAAAATTAACTGTCCCTTACAGAAGGATAACCTTCTGCTCTGTTTTCAGAGCCTCTGTGGCTGATGCTTCTCAAAACCAATCTGCTCAGGGGCGCCTGGCTGGCTCAGCGGGTGGAAGATGAGACTCTTGGTCTCAGGGTTGTGAGTTCAGGCCCCACATTGGGCAAGGAGCTTCGTTTAAAAAAAAAATTAATCAGCTCAAAATAATCTGTATCCCAAAAAGGCATATTCTGGGATGGCATATTCTGCTACCCTTCAATCATATTCTAGGTTTATATTTTTAAGTGTTCTTAAGCTACAGGGGTGGGGCGCCTGGGTGGCTCAGTCCTTAAATCACAGAGTCCTGGGATCGAGTCCCGCATCGGGCTCCCTGCTCTGTGGGAAGCCTGCTTCTCCCTCTCCCACTCCCCCTGCTTGTGCGCGCTCTCTCTGTGTGTCAAATAAATAAGTAAAATCTTAAAAAAAAAGAAAGAAATATCTAAAGTAACCTATTCATGCTTCATTTGGTTGTATTAGAGATTTAAGGTTGACATATCGGCTCTACTATTACATGCAGTTTGCCCACAACTTAAACTGCTAGGTCTTTTTCTGGCCCCAGTAAAATCAGGTCTTTTACGTATTTTATTTACTCAGTGATTCGTTGAACATGAGTACAACCGTTAGTTTATTTTTATTCTGAAATTTTTTCACTTAAAAATATTTTTCTCAGTCATTTAATTACTCTGAAGTACTCCAGTACTTTAAGCAGTTCTTATTTATTCATCAAATACATTGCCTGGCCCCTTCTGTTCTATGTACTGTACAGATTTGGTGAGCATTCTTTATGTTTGATAGAAAGGCGATCGGGACATTTCAAGGACCGCGTTCTCTTCCTAATTCCTGATCCAATAGAAAAGGCTGTTTTCTTGTCTGGCAGTCAGCTTGGAGTCCATCTAACATTACTTTAGTCAGCTGATGTTTCTTCTACTCATCCACAAGAATTTCCTGATGCACGTTGTCAAAGGCCGTGTGGAAATTAGTGTTTGGTGGAAAAAGGATTGGACAAAAAGTCAAAGAGCTCGGCTTTCTTTTAACTCCCTCTCTTCACTGACTGGTTATTTTCCTTCTGTTGCCATCTCTAAAATATAGGGCTTGCCTTAAGTTAGTTTTTCCATCATCTTTCAATTTTAGCAGCAGAACACCTCGACCTCCCCCCCACACACACCCCACCCGCAAAACCCAGGCTACAACTCTTCCATAGAAGCAGCTTTCAATAGCCATTATCTAAGTCCTTTTAGCTTTTCCGCAATGCAGGACACCTGTCCAAGTGCAGCCCACGTAAATACCGGATGCTTTAGACAGAAAGACACAACCAGTGATTGCGTGTATTTGGTGCCTTTGACGGAAAGGCCAGCGCCACAAACACCATCTGTTCGCTCTTCCATGATAAATGGAGTGACTATTTTGTGGCTTCTTCTGGACAACTAAATGTTTGCTGCATATGTTTTCCCCTAAATTTCTGAACTTGGGGTACACCTGAGGGATCTACCAAGCTGTCATTTTGCCCAGACTTCCTCTTGGGTCATAATTCTTCAGTGTGCTACATGCTGCCCAGTCATAAGCTAAATTGGAAAATCAGTCTCACATCTTGAAAAATCAAATTAAAGCATCTTCGTATAGCTTCTAGCTGATGGCAGAAGTGAAGTTTATTACTAAAAGGACATAACTTTGTTTCTATGAATATTCTAATCCATAGTTACATCAGGCTCTGAAAGAATTCTAAAAGAGAAGTCCCATGCTTGTTATAATAGTAGCCTCGTCATGGGATTAAGGTGTATGTGGCTTCCCAGGATGACCAATGCAGACCAAATCATTTATTTTGTCAAATAAATTCCTTATCACTTTATAAGTTCTCTACACTTAAAGCTCATATATCTGACATATGTTCTTCAAAGGGTTTTCCACACAGGTATTATATTCATGGAAAACTAAAAATTGTCTGTATAATAAAAATAAATCTATGCTACATTTATCGATAGGTGAAATAATTCTGATCAAGGTTGTAATAACATTGTTCCATGTTGTACCTTATATTTTTCTGTAACCCCAGTTTGCTTGACCATTGACTTTTATTCAGAGAAGATTGGTGTTGGTGGTTTTCCCCTGGTATGAATACCATGACCCATTTGTAGGTTTGACTCACATTCACTGCAAACACTTTCATAGGTTGAGAAGAGAAAATGCTATCAAGAATCACCAGTTTAGGGCGCCTGGGTGGCTCAGTTGGTTAAGCAACTGCCTTCGGCTCAGGTCATGATCCTGGAGTCCCGGGATCGAATCCCGCATCGGGCTCCCTGCTCAGCGAGGAGCCTGCTTCTCCCTCTCCCACTCCCCGTTTGTGTTCCCTCTCTCGCTGTGTCTTTCTCTGTCAAATAAATAACTAAAATCTTTAAAAAAAAAAAAAAGAATCACCAGTTTATATTAATGCCTTAGTATTTGGGACTATATATAAAAATTCAAATGGAACCCCTGTTTTTTAATGAGTCTATAAAGCACTGTGTTACCTTGGTTTTCCATTTGAATGACCAGTTTTTGATTTATGATAATCTTATTCTGAAATACCTATTTTTCAGCCATCCTTTGGGCAAAGTTTTAAAGTTACCGAATGCATATAGAGTGGTTTATAAGCTTCATAATGTTGAGAGACACTTTCTCTTTTAAGACATACTCTTCCACACCAACATCTCACTACAAACATATATATATATATAATGTTAGTAATGTTCACACCAGACTTTTTACTATGAACCCTGCATGAATTTGAGGCTGTGCTATGTAGTCATCTATCAGGCTTTATGAGGTAAATAGGTTACAGAAATAGAGGCACATTACAAACATTATGTTTCCTTAAGGAGCCACTTCATTCTCTGGCTATCAATGTGGTAGACTCTAAAGAATTCTTTAAATTAAATGGGAGTCTTGCTTGTAAACTGATGCAAGTAAAGAGAGAAGCAGTGGAAAATGTACTAATTTTTAGTCTTTTTCTTCCTTTGGTATTCCCTGCCCCCCAGCACACCTATTTAATGGCAAGTTCATTTATAGAAACCGTGATGCTGGGCGCCTGGGTGGCTCAGTTGGTTAAGCAACTGCCTTCGGCTCAGGTCATGATCCCAGGGTCCTGGGATCGAGTCCCACATTGGGCTCCCGGCTCGGCGGGGAGCCTGCTTCTCCCTCTGACTCTCCTCTCTCATGCTGTTTCTCTCTCGTTTGCGCTCTAATAAATAAATAAATAAAATCTTAAAAAAAAAAAAAGAAACCGTGATACTTTCCAGAATTGTTTAAATCAGACCATATCTTGCTTTCCTGTAAAACCAAATAACTAATTTGAGCTGGACATGCCACCTTAAAGATAACATTATGGAAAAGTAACCAGCTTTTACTAATCTGGAAGAAGGGATTCCCTATCACAACATAATCACCCACAGGTACGATCTGGTTTGACATATGTACTCAAACTTTTTAAACCTTATCAAATGCTCTAAGACTGCTTTCAGGGGAGAAAATATTTCCCACCAAACTTATAAAACACCTTTTTTTACTTCTCCTGCCAGACATGGATAAATATTGTATAGCAGAAAAAAATGTTTAATCTATACAGACTTTTTCCACCTCTAAGTCAAGGTTTTCTTATAGGACTAATCCCCACAGAAGTTGAGTTTTGAATAAAACACAAGAAACTGTTTAAAAAAAAGTCTCTGCTTTCATCCCCATCCATGACTTATTTATTTTCCAGCTGCGAATTTGTACTTCTAAATCCTCCTTCCCTATTTCAGCCCCACCCACTCCCGCCCCACTGGCAACCACATTTTTTTTAATCCTTAGACTCAGATTATTTCCTGCTTATTTATGAAATCAAATGTCTAGTACGAATTTCGACAAGCCAGTCGGGAGAGTACAGCTCCAAGAAACTTTTGAAATAATTTTTTCCCTAGAAATGGATTAAAAAATGCATAGCAGGAAAATGTATAGTTTTTTTTGTTGTTGTTGTTTTAAGATTTTACTTATTTATTTGCCAAAGAAAGCGAGAGAGAGCACAAGCAGGGGGAGCGGCAGGCAGAGAGAGAAGCAGGCTCCCCGCCGAGCAAGGAGCCTGACACAGGACTCGATCCCAGGACCCTGGGATCGTGATCTGAGCTGAAGGCAGACGCCTAGCTGACTGAGCCACCCAGGTGTCCCGAAAACGTGTAGTTTAATATGTAAATGTTATGATCCAGTATCAGAGTAATGTTACCTATAGATGTAATCACCATTTGAGTATCATAGAAGGCAGGGAAATCAATATTTTTTTTTCCATTTTATACCTTGTTGAGTTGATATTGAAAGAAACAAAATAATGTGTCCTGTTAGCCTCTTCTCCATACATCAGTTTCATTTCATGCAGCTATCAATTGGCTCAGCCATCTTTAAATTTGACAGAGTAATTGAGAATATGAAATGAATCTTGGAAACTACAAGAGAAATAAAAATAGACATAAAAATATCTCTAGATACCTATATCTAGGTCCATACTTAGAGATCACAGCCAATTATTGAGGCCATCAAAATGAGACTGGGTGTAAAAAAAAAAAAAAATGAGACTGGGTGGAGTATGGGTTTATGACTTCTCATTCTTTTTTTTGAAAAAAGATTTATTTACTTATTTGAGAGAGAGAGAGAGAGCTAGTGGGGGAGGGGCAGAGGGAGAGAATCTTCAAGCAGATTCCCCACTGAGCTCAGAGCTGGACTCAGGGCTTGATCCCAGGACCCATGAGATCATGACCGGAGCCAAAAACAAGAGTCTGTTGCTCAACTGACTGAGCCACCCAGGTGCTCCAAGATTTTCATTCTTGTTTACAAAACTTCCTTACTGTTAAGGACTTTTCCTTACTATTAAGATTTTTTCTTGTTTACAAAATTTCCTTACTGTTAAACACTTTAACTGTATTCTTTTTAAGCAAAATCATGTTTTCTTATTTAAAAAGCACAGAAAAGTGGTGCCTGGATGGCTCAGTTGGTTAAGCATCTGCCTTCGGCTCAGGTCATGGTCCCAGGGTCCTGGGATTGAGTCCCGAATCAGGCTCCTTGCTCAGCGGGGAGCCTCCTTCTCCCTCTACCTGCTGCTTCCCCTGCTTGTGCTCACTCTCTCTCTCTCTCTCAAATAAATAAATAAAATCTTTTTTAAAAAAATAAAAAGCACACAAAAGTTTACAATGTAACTCTAGTATATCCCAATTAATAAAGGATTTAAAAGTGTAGGCTCTTCAGATTCACAGCAGAATTTGGCATTCATTTTTCTCCTACATGTTGAAAGCATATATTCATGTGTTCCAGAATGGAAATACCTTATTAAATGGTGCAGCATCTGCAGTGACTCTTTCAGGATTCACAATGTTTGCTATGTGACACTAGACTCCTGTTCCTCTTTAAAAACCATCCAGCAGGATGGAGATTCAGCTGTCAGATGACTGACTGCTTTTGTGGGAAAAAAATGTGGTTTCCTCAGGAAATGCTTAATAGTCTACCTTGCCAAAATTTCCCTATTACTCTTGTAAAGGACTTTTCCTCCACAGATTTAATTAAATTTTTCCTATTCCCAATGTCTATCCTTGCTTTGCTTTCACTAATATAATCTAAAACTCTCGTGGACTTTTCCCAAAAATAAGAGGGATACAAGTGTAAATAGCAAAATGTTGTTTGGAAAGAGTTTTCTATTATGAAGAAATATTCTTTGTTAATTTACTATCATTACACACCCAAAAAAATTCTAAGACAGGAAGATTGTCTTTCTTGGCCTCTAAAATTAAATGAGTATTCAGAAATTAGCCACTGTCTTATTGAATCATATGGTCTTGTTTCCTACTGATGACCTAAATTTGAGTTCAGAATGCTCTTTTATTCATTCAGCCTTCATTGTATTTATTGATTACTGTCTTGACACCATAATGGCACTAGGGATACAGCAGTGAAGAAAATGACACAATTCCTGCTCTTATGGGCTTACCGTCTAGGAAAAAGTCATAAACAAATAATTATAAATGTAATCATGTTATAAAAAGGAAAGTGGCACATGTTAGGGAAGCATATGAGTCAAGAGTCCTACACTTGCTTTGGTGATTTTCCTTGAAGGCTAAATGGATAAAATTGTGTGGGAAGCCTATTTTGGCCTAAAGCATGAAAGGAGGCTAGTCCTGTATCTAAACAAATGGATCAGCAGACTGTCCAGTTTAACTTAGGAGTTACCAAAACCAGCAAAATTTCCAAATCAATTTCCAAACGTTATGAGTGCATTTTCCAAATCTCCAGACTGTCTTTGTTTTTGTTGTTAAGGCAGTGAAATCTGTTATTTAAATGTTATCTGGGAGACATTTTCCTCGGCTATAAACCAATGGAATTGAATAGGTTGTGAAAAAAGGTAGCCAAGGATTATGTAAAACAGAGTGAGATTACACAGGACAGACACAGAGCAGAGTTGAGGAAGGACAAGCCTAGGTGAGTGGGGAGAGGAGGGTGAGTGTGTTTAGGAAGAAGGAGGTTTTTTGCATGGGCACTACACCGTATACATTTCTAGAAGCAGGAGATTTCAGTGGTATGTATTTCAGTTATATACACATGTATGCATATATATATATGTATATATATATGTTATATGCTGTATATGTATATATAGTTTGTTTCTTATCTCTAACACCCATCGTATACTTTGTCACCTGTGTTTCCCAGGTGCAAAATGTGTTGTAACCATGGTCTTTCATCAGCTCCTTTTGTTGGGGACAGATTTAGTTTGAGAGTCCTGCAACCCATCCGTAGTGAGAAGCACGCAAGTTTGGGGCAAGTTCCAGCCACATAACAATTTGTCTGTGATTCCATCTTATCAATTTAGATCAAGTTTTTCATTGTAGCAGACTAGGGGAGTTTGAACAGATTCCTAAACAATTTGCTTCCAGATCCTTTGAGACTTCAGCATTGCTGTTGTATTCATTATACTGAATAAAAGTAAGTCTCTCGTGCCATGTTTCTTTACCCCTTTGGGAAATAACATGCTTCCGTTAACCTTCCTGACATAATTTCTATGCTTTGATGACTTCTGGGCAACCAGTCAGATTCATTCCTTCACTGTCAGTCAGTCAACCATTTAATAATTCTTTCTTCCATTCAACCCATAATTTAGAGCACTAAATATTCATTGTGTTCAGAGCCATGTGAAAAATACTTCCTGCGGTTCCTAACATGGATCTTGCCAACTTGCAGGCTAATAAGACATGTTTGACAAGAAAGTTAAGTAACAACAGAAGAGTGCACTAATTATAGAAGTCAGTATGCGAATAACTTGGATTGAGTGGCCAAGATCACTGTGAGTTGGAGTGGTCAAAAACAAAAGTTGAACTTGAGGGAAATAAGCTGATTCTTGAAGGATCGGTGAGGGTGAGTTCTACAGAGAGGATGGAGAGGGAATTGCAAGGAGGGAGAAAAATGTGCAGCCAAACTTGAGTTGGGCATATCCAGGAAACAGGGATATAAACAAATACGGCATAGATTGCCTGGAATACATTAGATGTTTAATGATAATGAATAAACACATGGATGTAAACAGGAACTAGAAGAAAGTTTGGAAAGAGGAATGGTTGGCAGTAAAATTTAACTGAAGATGATTTCATAAACAACATGATTGTTGGAAAACTGTAAGATAATAAAAAGGCCCGAAGAGGTCATTTCACATGCAACCCCAAACAACCTGTTGCATCTGCCATCAATTTTATTTGTGTCTGTCAAGGTCTTAGAGGAAATGAAAAGATCAAATTATTTGTCTAGTGAATATAAATATTAGGACAACATGTGTTAATTAAGGAATGTGGACCAGGCAACCCTGCTTCAAAGACATGTTTCCGATTATATGGAATTTACAGGTTAATCAAGAAGTTTGGAAAATAATAAATTCAAAAATTTTGTAGGTTAAATGGTATCTCCGGTCTCTCAAAGTTGCACTAATGCATCGGTTGTACTTCTGAAAATAATTTGTATAGTCATATAGACATCTCCATCCTCCACTGTGAATCTGAGATTGCTGATGAAATTTGTGTCCTCAATCTCCCTTTGTTTTCCTGAATTATCTGTAGGATTTAAGTACTTGCTTATTTTTTTAAGTGATTAAAGAATCTTCAGTGGCCAATTAAAAATCATCATTCTGTTAACTTTCAGACTTGAAAATGAACAGCCCCATGAATCATAATTAAGGCTTGAAGTTTGCAGCACATAAAAAGCCAAACGTTTAGTTGGCTTTTTCCATATCTATTTTAGATGCTCTAGTGATTGATTCATGTTTCATCTCCCTCACAATTTGACTCAGATTTCTAGGCTCTCTTTCTACTGTTGGGTCTCGAGGGATGTGAAATGCTTTGGTCATAAGACAAAAATGACATGGAAACACAGAATGAATTTTTGAATGAAAACATACACATGTTGTCTGTACCCTCTGCCACCATATTATAACTCTTACAGAAAGAAATGACCAGATGTTTAAAAATAGAAAGTTGATAAACCTTGTCTTCTTCCCTAACCTTCACATTTTTCTGCTGTTCTTTGATCTGAGTAAGAGAAGTGTGGTCATAACTTATGTATTCAGAAGTATTTTGCTGATTTTCCCCACAAAGATTTTATTTACAGAGAGTTTATGATAGTTGGTAAAAGTTGGTTGCAGTATAAAGAGAAATGCAAAAGAGGTATTGGTATTCAAAAACATTAAGGGCACATAAAGACAGGGTGGGAAAAATAAATCAAAGATTTTTAAAATCCACCGTAAGCTGGATTGTAGTGAGCAAAGTCTCAAAGAGGAATCCCCGTTGGGGAACTGTGAATAGTATTTTAAGAGGAAGAAATCTCATATGTACAACTGGTATTTATCAGATCAGGCCCAGCTGTTCTAGCCCACAGTTCTTGGTCATAGCTAATGGAAAAAGTTCTCCCTGGTCTCCTTTTCTAAACGCCTATCCCAGATATTCATTGATAAAAAAAAATGTGTCTTTCCTGAGATAAGATGTCTATGAGTATTATTTTTTTACAATTTTAAAAATTAATCAAGATGACCAGTGGACTAACTGGCCAACAACATCGTAGACATTGCTGGTAAGGACCCCAACTTTGGGGGCGCCTGGGTGACTCAGTCGATAAACATCTGCCTTTGGCTCAGGTTGTAATCCCAGGGTCCTGGGATTGAGCCCCGCATCGGGCTCCCTGCTCTGTGGGAAGCCTGCTTCTCCCTCTCCCACTCCCCCTGCTTCTGTTCCCTCTCTCGCTGTGTCAAATAAGTAAATGAGATCTTTAAAAAAAAAAAGACCCCAACTTTGATTTCTTTACTTAGAAGTCCAAGTTCCAAATCGACTGAAATATATACTCTCCTACTAAAAAAAAAAAAAAAAAAAAAAAAAACCAAGTACTAGAATCATTTGTTTGCAAACTCTGGTGAGCAACATAAAACAAAAAAGAATCCACATGTTTCTAACTATTTCTTCCTTTGGACTTTACTAACTATTTGTAAGGATTATGCTTATATATTTATAGCCACACTCACTACTTTTTTTTTTTGATTGTGAATATCATTTACTTGCACTCACTACTTTTTTTCCTGAAGTGGAATTTTCTTTTTTCATAAAATTCAAAAGATCAAATTCAAAAGATCAATTTCCACCCATTAGGGGTGGAAAGTAGAGCAAAACTATTGAGGACAGGCTTAATTTAAAAAGATATCTTGGGGCACCTGCTCAGTCGGTTGGGTGTCCGACTCTTGATTTCAGCTCAGGTCATGATCTCAGGGTCATGAGACAGAGCCCTGCCGTGCTCAGTGGAGAGTCTGCATGAGATTCTCTCTCTCCCTCTGCTCCTCCCCCCACTTGCATGCTCTTCCTATCTCTCTCTAAAATAAATAAAATCTTTAAAAATATATCTTTTAGTTTTTTTTTCTTTTTTTTAATACTTCATTTGTTCCCAGACCAATCGCTTACAAAGTCTAAATCATCTCCATGAAAGTTTGGTAGGACAGAAACCCTCTTACCATGGAAGAACAAGCTATAACCCTTTGGTTTGTCCTTTCCAGTAGACTAAACATCTTTTCCTTTCTTTCTCTTCCTACCACCAACCCCAGAGTTTTGACCTATATATATATATATATCTCGACTCTTACTTTTACCTGATCTTCATAACCAGTAATTTTTCTCCTTTGGGTTTTCTAAACCACCCCTTCATCATATCCCTTCCCTGCCCAGGAATTTCCAAAGGCATCCATCCAATGGCCTGAAGCAATGTCAACTACAAATTCGAGTTTACATTTTTTAATACTCCAACATTCTGAAATATGTTTGTCCTATTTCTCCCTCCATACCTTTGCCCAGGCTATTTACTAGAACCTATACTTTGAAAGCATTAAAGATCTGTATTTGAATTTCTGTTCCTCCACTTGAACAAATGACTTCTATGAGTCTTTCCTGCTTATCCATAAAAATGGAGAAAAATATTAATACAAATCTTAATTTGCCATCAGAGTTCATGGAGATAAGGCATATAAAGTCTTCAGGACAGGGTTTGGAACATAATCAGTTTTCCACAAGCAGTAGCTGCTGCATGCCCTCCAGTACCCCCTCTCCCCAGCACCCATATTTAAAAACCCTACCCATCTTTTAAACCAAGTTCATTTCCTACATTCTCCCTGAGTCTTTATGTGATCAGTTATTAGAAACACTCATTTGGCTCCTACGTTGTCTTTCCCTATGTGTAGCATCATCCCTCCTAAGTAAATCACGAAGAAGAACACATCCTGTCATTTAACACTATGTTTGCACATTTTGTGTTAATTAATAGTTTAAAGTGATACTTGTCATAACAGTGTATCAGGATTGTCCAAGCAGAGAATATGGATGACAGCAGGCTACCCAAACAGCTGTTCCAGGATGAGCTTAAGTGCAATGACCAGAGGAGGTTTATACAAACTACCTCCGAAAATGGAGCATAGCCATGGAATGCTGGGAAATCATCCCGTCTGAGAGATTACCCTGGTATGCAGTAAGCAGAAATGACATGGCTCATTTTAAACAAAGACTTCGGGTAGATTATGAGGTTAAAGAGTAGGACTGTAGATAGAAACAAACCTTGTAAAGAGTAACAGCAGCTGCAAAGGGAAAAGAGCATCTTTGTGAGAACTTACTGTGGTAAAGGTTGCTGGTCACAGATCGGTCAGAAGCCACATCTACACCCCAAAGGGCTGTCTCATTGATGATGGGATCATCCGCAAGGACTAAAAGACCAACCACGATGATAGCCTGTAAGATTTGTCAGAAAGAGGGAAAATACGATTCTGTTTGGGGAATGGTCTAGTAAAAGTATTACCCTCTTGGGGGTGATAATACTTTTTAATTAATTTATTAATTAATTTATTTAATTTGTAATTAATAAATATTAAATTAATTAATAAATAAATATTAATTTATTAATACTAGCAAAATTTTAATGTCATTGTTATCTTTACATTTAGAATTGCATTAATTTTTTTCTAAGAATTCATAGTTTGGTCTCTCCAGATTATGAGGGAAAAACTCTTCCCTTCCCCTGCTCTTTTCCACTGTAGCATGTACAGGAGTGATAGCATAGTGGAGAAAAATGGTGCTCAAATTCACAAGGAACTGGGTTCAAACCATAGTTTTGCCCCTTCTCGAATAGTTTTAGATAAGTGTGATAACCTTAATAAACCTTTCCATGAAGCCTCAAATAAGCAGGAAGAGACCCAAAGAGAAGAATACAGAGTGAAAGACCAAAATGAAGAACCAAAAAGGTTTGTGAAGAATCTCACCCACAAACGGTGATTTTGTAAGTCATACTATTTATTCCTCTGGAGGATATCAGAAAATTAAAAATCAAGGAATCTTAGAACAAAGACTCACTTTGAGTTCTCTGATATGACTTCAGAGATGTGTTACATTAGAAAACTTGGGTTGCAAGCAATAGAAATCAATTTTTTAGCTTCAACAGACAAAAGAGGAATTTATTGTAAGGATACAGGGGTGTCTCAGAACCCCAAAGCAAGAATACAGCCTGACTCATGAAACAAATACAGAGTGCTGGCTCTCTCCTGCTCGCTCGCTCGCTCTCTCCCTGCTTCCCTCCACGCCCCCCTTCTTGCCCTTGGTTTTGGCAGAGCATCTTTCTCATTTACTCAGTTCACCTCCTGGAAAATGCCATGCCTCCAGATTGAGCATCTTCTGTCTTCAAGAGACCAGCCTCTAAAGCAATTGGAACGTTCCAGGCCCAATTCCAAACTCTCAGAAAAGGATCTCCAATTTGCCAAATTTTTACCGCATATAATGAATAGCTGGTGATGAATAAATGATAATGATGGGATAAATGCTAGTGAACTGTATTTCAAAGATCTGTTCATCATCTAGTTTGCTACTCTGTGGTCTAAGTCCAACACTTAGCAAGATCCCATTGAGATTATCATTGTGTGTGAAATACAGTTTTCCATAAATAATAGCATTTTTCATTGAACACGACATTACCAGATACTTATTTAAGGCAGCTGAGTCACCATATTGATGTCTTCTTTATATAGAAAAGCATCTAAGTTAAATTTATAGGTAAGAGATGGGAAATACAGTGGGAGAGAATGTGTATTTGAATGACTTACACCTCCAACCCCACCTTTCATCCACTTTAAGTATCTTTGTTCCCCTGCATCACACTCTCCATTTAGGGGTCACATGCCACCTAGATATCAGCATAGTGGCAGATAAACTCTGAGAGTGAGATAACGAAGGATTACTTAGTAGCTTTTAAAAAATCAAAGAGCTGATTTTAATAAGGACTTGTTTTTTTTCTGACTAGGATGTATGTTTAGGCTCGCTCCACCCCTCTTTTAATTAACTAGTTAATTTATTTTGAGTGAGTCAGAAATTTATATTCAAAGGCATGTTTATTAGACATAAACATATGGATATGAAAGCAAGAGTGAACTTTCCAATTTTTGTCAGTGATTAGGTGAGAGTCCAGGCAGGACACATTTAGGAAAAAGAGATAATACCTTCTTAAAAGAAAATAAAAATCTACAAATTCCTTGAAGGAAATCTAGGGCTTGAAATGACAGGGAAGACCTACAACCCTTCAATTAGTAGGAAGAACGCCTTCAAAAAGAAGCATGCACAGAGACATGCTATCATCCTTTATTTTATTTAAAATTTCTTAATAATAATATTCAACAACCAGCTAGTCTTTCATTGTTCTAACACTTCATTGATCTAGCAATCTTGTTGACAGAATATGTGGCAAAAATAGAATTTTTCTCCTCCATTTTCCATGGCATGGATTAGGGTGTTTTTCAAGATTTTGTCTAATTTTGGTTTCCCACCTAACTTTAAAGACGCTTGATCTGTGCTCCTTAATCACCAGTTGTTAGAAAAATAGAGTGTTTTGAACAATTTTCATCACTCTATGCAGAAACTTCTATGGTTGGAATCTTTATCAAATAATGCTAGGATATCGCTGAATTTTTTATCTTCGTTAAGACTGACTGATGAAGAGATGGAGATTAATAATTGATTCAAGGTCACTCAGGAAGGGAGAGATGGAGCTAGATCTCTAAGGTTGTAACTCTTTCGTAATTTCATCAGACTAATAAGACCAGGTAAATTTACTTGCCTACAGAAAAATAATCAATATGAGAGTTAAGAAACAATAATTTGCAGCTTGATCTCATTGTTTGGCAGCAATTCCTTCCCAAATATAGGTTTTTAAGAATACAGATGTCTTTCCTGCCCTTGAGGAGAAACAAAAGCCTTTCTCGGGAGGCAAGGATAGGCTCTAGGGAATAAAAATGTAAGTTAAAAAAAGGAAAGAAAAGAATTGTATGACCCAAGAAGACTTTCTTCATAAAAATTAGCCATTTTAAAAGTTTTATCACAGCAGCTCGTAACCACAAAGATTTCTGCCTAAAGGTAAAGGAAGTTTAACGAAGAATGACCAATAGTTCAGCCAATAATGCAGATTAAAAGAGAAAGGAATAAATTACAGGCTTCATAAATGCTTTCAGTATGTCAAGGTCAGATAAGGACAAGGGTCTGAATAGAAATGATTTTGGAAGTCTGTGAATAGTTATGATACTATGTGATTAGAGCACAGATGAGGCCCCCTACTGCATTTTGGAAGTGACAGATCATGTCCTGATTAAACTGCAGAGTCCTAAGATGATTCGGTGAATAAATCTACAGCCAATGTGAAATCCAGCCTGAGAAGCAACTGTGGCACCACGGTTTCCCTTTGTGTTCGTAGCATTTCCACTGGTTTCTCGTTGGAAGTAATAAAACATGGCAGTGGAAATGGGGGTGGTCCTAACTCGCTGCTTCCCGTGCTTTGGTTTGCTTCTTAGTGCTTATCACTACCTGAGACATTTGTCTATTAACTGCCTGTCTTTCCCACTAGAATAAAAATATGAAGGCAAGCACCTTGTTCTTGTTCTTGTTCTCCAATGTGTCTCCAGAGCCTAGAACTATGCCTGGGACACAACAAATATCTGCCAAATGACAGTGTAACATTTGTATTTTTTTAGAGAATCCTAGAGTGTGTAGGAGTCTTCGGCCAAGAAAGTGCTAGAATAATAAAAACAGGCTGTATTCAAAAACAAAACATAAACCATAATGTTGACCCTGCTCTGAAAGCCAATTGTTGAGTGTTCAGCAAGGATGAATTATATCCTTTTCATAAAATATTGTGGACTGGTGAAGTGAAGAAAAGTAAGAAAAACATAATGATAATCATAACGAAAGGGCAGAAGAGAGCCCTGCAGTTATTAGTTCCAAGAAAAAAAAGTAACCATTAAGAAAAGCCTCTGTGTAAATTACTCTAAAGAATGAAATGAGAAAACTCTTGAGTAACAAATGGGACTTTCTGGCCGACCAAGGAAAGTTCACCATTTTCATTCTATCTGATCAAGTCCTGTTTGAAATGGCTGACCCCTCTTAAGGAAGCCTTAGTTATCGGCCTCAAGGCCTTTTGATTTGACTCACGATTGAGTGCTCAGATATATTGAATGGAAGTGAAAGCATTTTAGGAGAAAAATTCTCAAACTTCTTAACCTTCAGTTTAGAAGCAGCTTTACACATAAAATGTCTTTCGTGCTGTCTTTCTGATGCTGTTTTCCAAAAGATGCTATCTTTTGCTTTGTGTAGAATCCCTCTCCCTCCCCACCAACCCCGTCTCCAGTTGTATCTCCCATCTCCTTGGCCTGTCCCAGGATGGCCATACCGTGGCTTTTACTGAACTTCGTATGTGTCAGTTTAGTGAGGAACCCAGGGACAGAATCAAAGACAATGCTAGAGGGAAATTTTCTAGCTGGTGTATGTGTGAGTGTTTGGAGTTCTGTTGGGGGTGGAGGGAAGTCAGAGGAAGGGATTGGAGGCTAGATCTAATGGAGCATTGATCTGACCTCTGTGGGAATCACTTGGGATATTTTTATCCCTGACTTATCACCCCTGCCTCTGAACCTAGATTGGTCTCAATGGCCAATTTGGTGTGGTGGTCCCAAACAGCCGAGCTGATGGAAGATATAAGATATCCCAGGGTCCTAGAATGCTCCTGATGTGTCAAGCAAAGATGAGGCTTGGCCTCCCGAAGCCCTTGCCCCCTGCCCTTAATCCAGTCAGCACTAAACAGATCATTTACCCGGACAGAATCAGTGAATTTTAATGAATTATTCAGAAATGTTCATTTGTTTTCAGGTAAGATAAGCTTGGTTTCACAGAGAGTATGCAGGCCCCAAGGGCTCCCCACAATACTATGTATCAGAGTTCTCATAACCCAAAGCAATATATGCATTTCCTTTTCCTGCAATTCAACCCATGTATCCCCAAACCCTCCAGACACTCAGACACGGCCTTCTTGGAAAGCAGAAAAGCAGTGTTGTCTCTGAGAGGTGATTTAATGGAGAATGTGCAGGTGCTCTATTTTCCACTCAAGTACCTTTCTGACTTTAAATGAAAGGCCTAAGCAAAGGGTAGATGGGAGGTTTTCACTTCTACATAAATAGGGACAGAGTTTAAGAGATGTTCAAGGACAAGGTCTACATGGGATCATTGTAGAGCCTCCTCTGAGGAAAATCCAGAATCATCAGAAAAGCAGTGTGATGAGACTTCCTTCCTAGAGAATCTGCTTGGCAGATGCAGGTCTCGTGTACGCATCAGCCAGACCCAATACGGACCGAGGCTGGGTAGCCACACCTTCAGAAAATTGCCTACTCACTAAAATGTATTTGTAGTCCCCGAATCAATACTCACAAATTTTGCAGTCATGCGCACACAGCAGTGAAAACTCAGAGTCATCCGCATTCCCAACTGAGGTTGAACTAGGTGATGCTCTCCTTTGTTATTTTAGCCCTCGTGGAGCTGAGCAGATGATAGAGGAGCACAGGGAGGGCAGAGAGTGTGAGAAGCTTCGGCTCTGGAGCCAATCAAGTGGGCTTTGAATCTCAGTTCTGGTACCTGTGAGTGGGGCAAGCCACTCATCCTATGAACCTTCATTTTCTCGTTTGTAAAGTAAAGAAAATAGAACCTAACAGGATAAATTGTTTTAGAATTTAAGATTATAATCTGTGTGAGGTGTGTGTGTGTGTGTGTGTGTGTCTATTTCCTTATTTTTCCACGCTTGGCCAATTACAAGGATAGTATTCCTAGATATAAAGATACGTAACATGATACTGAGAAACAACAGCAGCCTATCTCCCTGGAGGTGTTGGAAAAGCTTCCTGCTGAGATGACATTCAGCTGGATCTTGGAGGAGGAGTAGGAGCTCAACTCAAAGGAGGAAAGAGTGTAAGCATGGGCTTTGGTTATCAGAAAGTGATGGATTCAAATCAAGGCTTACTAATTTGCATTAACTTGGGCATATCACTTGACCCCTATGACTGTTTGCCCACCCGTGAAACAGGAATGATAACATGTATCTTTCCATGTTATAAAAAATGAATGATGTAATGTTTATCAAGTGCCTGATACATCAACTAGTTGATCAATGATAGAAGCTGAGTAAATGGCTACTGATATTAACTGGGGAGTTTTGCAGAAAGAGAACAGTATGCACAAAAGCACAGAGGTGTTCATCCTAATGTGCAAGTGATCCTCTGAATGCAGAGGGTATTGGAGGTACTGTGGGGAGATGATGCAGGAAGATGGGCACCATCCAGATCACAAAGACTAGTGCTTAGCTTGCTATACTGTAGTACATGAGCTTTATTCACAGTTCATGGAGAGCCTGTGAAAGATGTGTCTATTAATTACTGCATGATCATTCTTAGACATGCATTAAACCTCTTTCAGATAATAATATATTGGCATACAAAAATATTCTACCATTATTCTTTACTATTTCAGAAGTGCCTTCCCTCCAATTAGTTCAAATTAATGAGGTTTTGCTTGGAATATTTATAGCAAAGCATTTGTACATTGGTTTCTTTTTAAATTAGTTCCTTTTCAGCCCTAAATATTCTCATGATTCTGGGAAGATAAAATACGGCAGATGGGCTTTTCTGTTTTGCTCAAAACCATTTTTAAAATTCTTGCTCTTGATAGAGTAGTTTCCTAGGGTTGCCATAACAAATTTTCACAAACTGTGTGGCTTAAAACAATAGAAATTTTTTCTGGAGGCCAGAAGTTTAACATCAAGGTGTCAGCATGGTGGGTTCCTTCTGGAACCTCTGAGGGAGACTCTGTGCCATGCCTTTGTCTTCCACTGGCTCTCAGTAACCCTTGGTGTTCCTTGGCTTGCGGCTACATTGCTTCAACTTCTACTTCTGTCATCATGGGCCCTTCTCCCCTCTCATTTCTCCTGTGAGAACACTAAGTCATTGCGGCCCACCTTAAGTACAGGAGGATCTCATCCTAAGATCATTAATTTAATCATATCTGCAAATACCCTATATCTAAATAAGGTCCCTGTCTTAGTTCGGACTGCTATAACAAAGTACTAAGAACTGGTAGTCTTATAAACAACAGAAATTTATTTCTAATACTTCTGGAAGCTGGAAGTTCAAGATCGGGATGCCAGCACAGTTAGTCAGATTCCTTCTGTTGTATCCTCACGTGGCCGAAAGAGGACGAAGCAGCTTTCTGGGGTCTGTTTTACAAAGGCACTAATCCTATAATGAAGGCTCTACCCTCATGACTGAATTACCTTCCAAAGGCCCCACCTTTAAACCCCATCACCTTGGGGGTTAGGATTTCAGCATATGATTTGGTGGGGGGGTGGGCACAAACATTCAGTTCATAATAGTCATATTCACAGGGACTAAGGATTGGGACTTGGAAATACCTTTTTGAGGGACACAGCTGAAACTTCTACATAGAGAATGAGTTAAAACATGATTAAAAACCTACTTTAAATGTTTTGAATATCCATAGGCCGCCTGTTTGTCCCTGTTAAAGAGGCCAAAGGGGGAAGAATCTATCAGCAGATGGCTTTTATTGAAAGTTCGTTGATCTTGACTTTCATTGAACGAAAGCCCCTGGTGTCAGTCCACCCATTAGGGGGAAATCAGCTTTACCTGGAAAAGGATGTTGAGGTCACTTGTGTACAAAATTAAAGCAAGAGAATCACATTCTTTACAAATGTTCACCAGTATGAAGCACCTTCACTCTCTCAGTGTTGTCCTTTGCTATAACGTTTTTAGAAATCCACCTTTAAATTGAGTCATTTTCTCTCATCGCATTTGTCTTCTGTCTGGAAACGGGCATCCCTAATTTCAAGTACTGAAGGTTTCTAGTTTTTCTTGTGTAACAAAATCTCCTGTGGGCATTGAATGATTATGCTTTTCGTTTTGTTTTGTTTTTAAACGTACCACTTCTCTCCTCCTCCTTTTTGGGGGGCAGGAGGGAGGTGAGATAGGGATATTTTCTTCCCACTGGAAAAGGAGGGGATGGCGACAACCTTTGGTCATTCACAGTGATTCATTATTGAAGGGTTAACCACCTGCCATTTTAAAGCTTCAGGACCCTGCAAATTCAGAGTGAGGACCGTTTCCCTCAAAAAAACAAAGGAACAGAGAACCAGTTTTCAGTTGACAGGGATTACTGTGCTGTTTCTTCCTTGTCTGCTTTAGGCTCTCCGCACATTCCATTCCTAGATTTTCCTCTTCATTCTATGAACACCGATTGGCTGCACTATTCAGCTTCACATTTAATTTCACTGTTTTACTTTATTATTGATCTGTTTTTTAAGTTTTTAAAAATCTTTCTCATTAGTTTTTAAACTCTTAAAGTAGAGAAACTACGTTGCTCTTTGACTTCTTTTATCCTTATCGTGATCCCTGGTAGCTATTAGGCAAGCCCTTATTAAGTTCGTTAAAGATCCAAATTGATTTTAAAATTTCTCATAGGCCTCACTTCCAAAAAAGCACTGACCTCTGTCTTATTAGGAGGCCATTTTATCACAGCCACTAATTAGGAGCTGGTGTTTCCTTTACTCTTACTTAACTAATAAGCAGTGAGAAGAGTAAAGATGACGAGAAGAGGGAATAAATGAGATATAAATAAGTAAACACTCAGAGGGCTGGAAGAACACAGAGAGAGGAAAAAATAGATAAATAAAGACTGAGATAATTTCTGAGATTGGAAGAGAAAAATTCTATAACTCTATGGAGAAAGTCAACTGTGTCTACCTTATTCCTTGCAATATGTCTGTAGTTCAGGAATTTGAAATCATGCAAGATCCTTAGCCACACGGAACTTAGATCCTCTAACCAGTGTTGGTGATCATCTATCTCTCTGAGTTTTTTTTTTTTTTCAGCTTTACTGAGGTATAACTGACAAATAAAATTGGACAAATTGGACAAATAAAATGACAGATTTAAGGGATACAACATGATAATTTTATCTATGTATACATGGTAAATTAACTCAATCAAGTTAACTGACATATCCATCACATCACATATTTACTTTTTTTCATGAAAACAAAGTTTAAGTTCTACTCTATTAGCAAATTTCAAGTATATAATAAGGTATTGCCAACTGAAGTCACCATGTTACACAGTAGATCCTCAGACATTATTCATCTTATAACTGAAAGCTTGTACCTTTTACCAACTTCTCCCTATTTCCCCCACCCCAAAGTCCTGACAACCACCATTCTACCATCCTACTCTTTGTTTCTGTGAGTTCAACTTTTTTTTTAAATTCTACATATAAATGATACCATGCAGTAGTATATATCTTTCTCTAAGTTCGTCAATGTTGTCGCAAATGTTAGGATTTTTTTTTTTTTTTTTTTTGTAATAATGCTGCAGTGAACAAGGGAGCATGGATATCTCCTCAAGATAATGATTTCATTTCCTTTGGATATATGCCCAGAAATGGGATCGTTGGATCATACAGTTCTGATAGTTATATTTTTAATTTTTTGGAGGAAACTCCATACTGTTTTCCACAGTGGCTGCACCAATTTACATTCTTACCAACAGTGCACGAGGGTTTACTTTTCTCTGCTTCTTGCCAGCATTTGTTATCTCTTGTCTTTTTGATACTAGACATCTTAGCAGGTGTGAGATGATATCTCGTTATGATTTTGATTTGCATTTCCCTTATGTTCTGTGATATGGAGCACTTTTCCATGTACCTATTAGCCATTTGTATGTCTTCTTCAGAAAAAAATGTCTATTCAGATCCTTTGCTTATAGGAAGTGCTTGTGCGCCCATTTGAAAACTGCTTTTTTTGTTGTTGTTTAATATAGTCCTGTGGGACTCTGGAAGGTGGAGCCCTATTGGCTATCAGAGCTGGGTGATTTGAGGGCCCATCCCTAGGGTAACAGCCACAAAAGTTGGGATGCTGGATGTGTGGACAAGCTGCCTCCAGGAAGAAGATGGAGCCTTGTTTTTTTTGTTGGAAGGATCCAGACGGAGAATGTGGGGGAAGTGCCCACTGGCTCCTTTAGGGTCCTGGAAAGATTGTAGTCAGCACCTAGATGCATTCTGATTAAAGTTAGATCTTTGAGGCAGCAGCTTGTAAAGTATGCAATCAAACCCTTTCCAGGGAAAGACTGGGAGATGGGCATTTTTGTCTGCTCCCTCTGTGCTGAGCCCTGGGGCGGGGGGGTGGGAGGGGAGATAACCTTGGTGGATGCTCACAGGTCCATTAACAAGTGTTGCTTGTTTGCCGTAGTCCTGTAGGACTCTTGAACTCAAGCCTCATTGGCTTTCAGAACTAGATGATTTGAGGCCCTATCCCTCAGGTGGCAACCTTAGTTGGGATGCTAGAAGTGTGGTCCGAAGCCTTTGCCTCTCAGGGAGAGCTGAGAGTTGGGTGTTCCCTCCCAGTTGTGTGACTTCTATGCTGGGGCTGGGGTTCATGTTGAGTGTCTCAGCCTGTCCTACTCATTTCAACATATTTTCTCAGTCAGCCAATCTGTAGGAATCACTCAGTTAGTTTCTAGATTTTTCTCAGAGGGAATGGCTCCATTTTGTAGCTGTGTATTCAGTGCTTCCATGGGAGGAGGGAAAGACAAGGAGCCTCCTATGCCATCATCTTGGTGATGTCCTCCTCACCACATTTTTCTTAATGAGCATTTCCACAGGAACATCTTTTTGATTCTTCAAACTTGGCATGTCACAAACTGAAATCAGTGTCTTTTTCAAAACTGCCCCCCTCGCTGGTGTTGTTAAAGGGACTATGTGTACTCTGAGTCACTATGCTTGAACTCTCAGGATTTTCCTAGGCTTTTCTCTCTCCTCCTCCCTGACAAATTAACCAGGAGTCATTAGCTGTCATGTATTGAGCTTCAGATCTGACGTCGCTAGAGTTTTCTATATGTTTTGTTTAATTCTTGCAACTGCCTATAGTGGTACACTTTCATATCCCAAAAGAAGTTATGAAACTCACCCAGAGTATAAATGGTGCCATAAATGTATCAAAAACGCATTTGAGAGAATAAATATTGTGGGATGCGGCCTGAAGGCTATGCTCTCTGTGCTTTCCCCTGTCCATTTTAAAATTTATCGCACTCCACTGCCTTGTTAGACCCCTATCGCATTCACCAAAACGGCTTTGCCAATGTATCATTGTCCATATTGGAAGGTTGAAGAAATAATGCAGTGAAAAACATTACTTTGTGTTCTAATTAATGAGGATGCTGTTTATTCTTAAACAGTGTCAGTCTCCATTAGGAAAAAATATTTTTCTAGAAAAAATTTTTTTCCTAGAAAAAAAATTTTGACTCAGTGTCAGGAATACTTGTATTCTGAGCAACTAGCTTGATCTGATTTTATGGATCTAGTGAACCATGCGACTGATTGGAAAGCTCAGAATCAAAGCTCAGAAAGCTCGGAATCTAACAATTGAACTGAACCTACATTGTTACCTTCTCCGATTCCCTTGCCGGTCTATCTCCTCCTTTCTCTCTTGGCTACCTCCCGCTTAAGCCGTCTCCCTCCTCTTCTGAACTTGAATGGAACAAATGCACAAATGGGATTTAACTTCACTTGTGACCACAGCGTGGCCAAAAGCAACCAAAAAGTATGGGGGAGAGGGGCCCACGTTGGGGCGCTATAGCCTAGGAGGCCAGAGGGAGCCAGGGTGAGGATGTTCTTCTTCCTCTGTTTTCTGAGCTACATCTAGGTGTGTTTCCTGCTCAGGACCCTTCCTGAAAGTCTGGTAGAGGAGTGAGCAGGCATGCCTTCTGAGAGACCAGCTGATTTCTTAGCGGCTCATTGCAAAGCCGTAGCCAGCGCAGCGATGTGTCCTCTCACAATGCTTTCTTTGCTTATTTCCTCACCTCCATTCCCCCCCACCCCTGGCTTTTTTCCTCACTCTCCTTGCTTCGGGCTTCTGTCTCTGAAATAAAATGTCAGCGCCTTGATCCGTGCTTCATGCTGTGCTTTCTTAAGAACTTGGGCTAAGACAAATGTGAAAGAATCCCTTACAGGCATAAATCAGACCTTCTCTTTGCTGCCTTCCTGGTTGATTGGCTGGTTTTAAGGGTAGTGACCACCTTTTTTGATCATTGAACTGGGTCCACATTGCCAAGAATTTGTATTTGGCAGAAACTTTTTCCTTTTGATGTCTTTCTTAACAGAAAACTGAGACTAAGTGTAATTCCAGTGTTATCCCCCAAACTCCAACATTTTGACCCCTTATTTCTAGTTGGAACTGCAGGAATGCGAGAAAGCACAAAAGAGCAACTGACTGTAGCCTGCTGTTAACATAGTTGAAATAACTTGTCAGACTTCCACTGTGAAGGCAGATTTTTTTTTTTTTTCTGCTGGCAGAAGCTAGAAGAAGTGCCATAAAATCAGAAATAAGCTGTGAAATGCACTTTAAGTTAATATGAAAGTGTGTTGTTCCATTGACCCAGCATTCTGAAAAGTGAGCAGTGTTGTCTTTGGAAGGATAATAAAACTGTGATGAGGACTTCTTTGTGGCAAGGGGGGTGTGGGGAGGAGTTCTGTTTTTATTATTTATTGTTTTGTTGCAAAATAAAAGTGACAGCTCTCTGTGACCTGAGCCAGAAGTAAATCCTAAAAGAGAATGTTAGCAATTTTGATGGCTCTTGCCCACCTCAGCCACCTGAACGATGAACGATTTGTAGACTTTTTTGTGTACCATAAGCTTACTTTTGGCCACAAATGTGTTTTTCCCTGTAGTCTTTCTAATTAT
This sequence comes from Mirounga leonina, assembly GCF_011800145.1. NCBI lineage: Eukaryota > Metazoa > Chordata > Mammalia > Carnivora > Phocidae > Mirounga > Mirounga leonina. The sequence goes on along the minus strand of NW_023270316.1, from coordinate 16,299,560 downwards.
TTGACCTTTTAGAAGAAGTTAATAAGACATCCCTTTCATAAATAAATGTGTGTGTCTGACATGAGCGAGAAGTGCCATAAAATCAGAACGAAGCTGTGAAATGCACTTTAAGTTAATATGAAAGTGTGTTGTTCCATTGACCCAGCATTCTAAAAAGTGAGCGGAGTTGTCCATCTCAATGGACTCCGTTTGGTCAAAGCCGAATATGGTCAGTGTGCCATCTTCCTCCCAAAGACTATTTTAATTTTATTACTTTTTAATATTCAAAAACAAGTCATGGCAGGGAAATAATTGGCTCATGTTAAAGAGAGGCCAATTCTTATTTCTTGTTTGCTTTTACGAGGACTCAGCCAGGAATAGAAAAACATAGGAACTATCCACAAAACAAGAAAGAACAGCGATTGGAAGGAGAAACCCAGAATTTTTTGTTCCCTTCAAGTTTGAAACCCTACCACAGGAAAAAAGGTTGTATGGAAGTCTCTTCCAGTGCGGTACAAGTCTTTTGGATGCACTACGGAATCTACTCTGAGGTCATTAGAGAACATTCCCTTTGACCAGTCTGCTAAGGCACCACAAGGAAGATGAGCCCTGTGTTGAGTGAAGACATGGTGATCAGGCAATCTGCTCTGGCCTGAGGACATTTAGAGGACCCTGGGAGCATTGCTGAGTCTGATTCCATGCCCCAGACCGGAGAACTTGCTGTCAGACTTGCACGCTGAAGCCTTGGGGTGCTGTGATGATGAACTTGACTTTGGGATGAAAGGCCCAGTGGGATCTCGGCTGCATCAGCTGAGCAGCCCAGGCCTGTCACACCACAATCTTCCTGAGTCTCACTTCGCCCAGCTATGAAATGTTCAGACCTGCCTCACAGTCCTTGAAGATCAGTGAAAAGTCTTTTTAATACAGCTGTTAGTTGATCATAATTGCATAGGACGGGGCTGGTTTTTCGTCTCGTCTTTATCAGTGTATTCTCATCACTTACTGTGTCGCAGGACCTCAAGATTTATTTATCAAGTGGTTTAAAGGGACTTAAAGCTGCCATTGACTAACCTATGTGCCAGGCAATCTTCTATCGTTATTGGTACTATGAAGGCGCTATTTTGTTCAGATTTTGAATGGTTTCTTGAGGATGGTCAAAAGGACAGTTTTGAAGTACTTTATCTGGCAAGCCATATCAAGGTCACTGCAAGCCATTAAAGAAGGCTGAAAAGATGTGACTCCGGGCCTCTTATCCTCCTGGCCACCAAAAAGTGCCTCTATCTGTATAGCTTTTCTCCTCTGAGATTCCCCGTTAAAGGTCAGTCGATAAAGAGGATTCCAGGGCCAAAGCATGGTTTGGAAACTTCTCATCTCACATAATTCAGCTTTCACACTAACTGGTGGTCCTCCCAGAAACAACACCCTCTGTTCTTGGGTCTTTGTAGTGCCCACGTCTGCCAAGATATCCAAAAAAGGACACAAGCCCGTGAGAACCCTAGAGCCTGGACTGTGTCTCTGTTACCCTGACCCAGCAGATTTTCCCGCCAGGCATGCATAGGTCCGAGATCTCCACTGGCGGTAGGAGCACCTTCTACCTGCTCCAAGTTACAATCCGTCCCCTGTGAGTTCGTAGACCAGAGTGTTGGGCTTCATGACTCCTGGAGCCTGTGACTCCGTGGTCTTCCACTGAGGAAGGCTGGAACTAGGTGTGTCTGTAGCAACCCCAGCAAGGGCCTCTGCAGTCTTGTGGAAGCCACCGCTTCCATGGCACCATCGGCTCTTTCATTCAATAAATTATGAAAGGGTTTGTTAATATAGGTGTGACCACATTACACCTCCTTCCTACATCCCCTTTAAAAATGATAACATTTTCGGGCGCCTGGGTGGCTCAGTCGGTTAAGCGACTGCCTTCGGCTCAGGTCATGATCCTGGAGTCCCGGGACCGAGTCCCGCATCGGGCTCCCTGCTCGGCAGGGAGTCTGCTTCTCCCTCTGACCCTCCCCCCTCTCATGTGCTCTATGTCTCTCTCATTCTCTCTGTCTCAAATAAATAAATAAAATCTTTAAAATAAAAAAAAAAATGATAACATTTTTTTTTTGTCCTGCATCTGTGCATAAAAATGTAAGAGACATCAGATATTTATGGGAAGTAAAAGGCACTAGAATATTAGGGACAGGGCCCCCGAGAGGAAGGATAAATGAATGCTTCAGTTAACGAATCGGGAAGTTTTAGAGATGATGACAGAATAATCTGGACTCATGCGCTGTTCTTGCCTTATTTTTTTTAGAGTGTAAGCCTGAAATGCTGGCATTCCTGTGTCCATTTTTAGCTATACACCGCTTGGTCATGTTCCTCCTCATTTCTGTTTTTCATGTTCAAACTTTGTTTTTCATACACACAGTTTAGGAATAGAAGGGGAAACAGAAGGCTTAAGAAGAAGTAGGTTATTAATAGGAGTCGGGGATTTGGGCTCTTTTCCTGCTGCATAGAGACATGTTTAGAGGCTTCTAGCCTAAAATGCACCCACTTTGTCCATCCCCCGCCACCTCCCTTTCTCTCCTCTCTCTGCTTCAAGCATCCACGTCCTGCTCACCTCCCTCTGCAGATTTCACCAGTCAGTTTCCCCCATGACCACGTACAGTAACAGTCCCCTCAGTGGTCCACGATAACTTCCTAATAAACAGTCCACTGGGCTTTGCTCAGTTTGTGCTCCATGACCATTCCATAGCTTTTAACCACCCCTAAGTCTTCCAGCCTGACCTTTGCTTAGCTTTTATCACACAGTGCTATCCTCATTCTATGACAACCATTCTGATTATTGCTTCTCTCTCTCTCTTTCCTTTGCTTCTACTCTATTTCCACATCCTGGAACGAAAGCATCTCCCACGATGCTGGCCCCCTTTCTCCCCTTCCTCATCCAGTTTCTGGGGCTTTCACTACCATCTCCATATAAATGACTCTCACCTTCCCCAGGTTATTTTTCCATCGGCAACCCCTCTCTTTAACTTCATTCTAATACTCTGAATTGCAGGATGGGAACGTCAGCTTGAAGGTCTCCCCAATATCTCAAGTTTAACAAATCCAAAGCTGAATTCCTATTTCCCCCACGCTGCTTCTTCCTTCTGAATCTATGTTTCTTTTAAATGGGATCACCATTCCCCAGACGCCCTGAATCAACTCTGAATCAGTCCCGTTTTTCACACTCTGTGTATCCAGAGCCATTCTAACAACTTTCTCCTTCTCACTAGTTTCCCTATGCCCTCCCAGTGCCACCCCCCTGGTTCAGGCTCCTATTACCTAACTCATTCCCCACGTTCATTTTTCCTGCCTTCCCATCCATCTGCCCATTGCTCTCCAGATTAATCTTCTTCATGCACCTATTTGCTTGTGGCATTTCCTTGCTCCAAAATCTTCCAGAATTCTTTCTTGCCACCTAACAAAGTAGACTTGTTTTCATTAGCCTTAGGTCTCTCCCTTTCTATAGCCAACTGACATTCATCGTCTTTAACTATCAATAGTATCCTAAGCCACTGCATACTCCAAAAAACAAGACTGTAAGTCATTCTCCAGCGGCACTCGGCTCTTTGCTAACACTGAGCTTTTGTTCATTCAGTTGCCTCTGTCAGTCCTGCCAGAAAGCCCTACTTCCCCATCTAGCCCCATTCAAGAAAAATGTTAAGATTCCCTCAGTCTAGTTATAATGCTAAGTAGCTGAGGAAAAAAAAATCTTCCTAGTGGGATATAAAAATACTCAATAGATATGTGTTACATAGAATTCAAATGAATTGAATTGAACGAAGGAAACATTTTAAGACTTCCATATTGAGTCCCACCAGAGGGAGCAAGAAAGGAAAATAAAAAGGGAGGAACGAAGAGGAAGAGGAAAGCGACGTGAAAATGGGAAGGTGCAGGAAAGAGAGGACATTCTGAACTTTTGCTCAGTGCCCACGAAATGTCAGCCTTGTGTCTTAGCTCAATAAACAAATGTCTTCCTGACTCTTTCCCATGAGGGAGACTGATGGAGAAGAGACCCTGGATCTTTAGTGGTTGCAGGGTGTCCCAAAACGCCGTATGTCCATCCTCTTTATAACAATGGAAACGAACAAAAAACAGGATGCAAATGAACTTATGGAATGAGTGATCTGCTGTTAAATCTGGTACTTGAGGACTTAATATTGTGCAAGAAAAGGGCAGCTGTTCTGGTCTTGCTCACGTTAAATCAGGATACTATGTGTCTAAATCAGCATTCCTCAACCCTGCACCATTGCCATTTCGAGGCAGACAATTCTTAGTTGTCAGGGGTTGCCCCATGCACTGTAGGATGTTTAACAGCATTCCCAGACTGTACCCACTAGATGCCAGGAGCATCCTCTGACCCCCTTCCCAGCCAAGTCAGTAAGAAAAGCTCTGGACATTGCCAGATGTCTTCTATATAGCAGAAGCCAAATGTAGATAAAGATATGCACGGTTAAAATGCATCTACTCCCCCCAAACATTGAAAATGGCCATGCCGATACACTTTCCCATGGAAAAACAACTGGACCCATATGTAGGTCCTCATTCCAGAACCCCTCCTGTTTACATTCCTTTGGGCTGAGCTTCTAATCAGTTTGTATTCTGTAATATTATGCAAAATTCTCTAAAATTTATAATAGTTGACAGCTATGAAACAGACAAGACTCACAGGCACCATTCCAAACCATCTCTTATAATGAATATACAGATATGGAAGGAAAGAGCCCTACTGTCCAAACTGTGATAACTCTTGATTGGGGTCTAGTGAACAATTCAGCCGTAAACATCCCCTCGTTATGACAGAGCAGACAGATGCAGGGGAAAAAAAAAAAAAAAACAAGGCAAGAAAACGAGAAAAAACATCATGCTAAAAGACATTTCTAAACTGGAATAAATTTTCCTTTTAAACAACCTCCCTCATTGTTAAAAACTGATCTGTGTCCCTGAAATGGATTTTATGTTGTGTTTCATTTTGCCTTCTGCAAACGCAGTACCGGCCTATAGATGCACTTAATTATTTTTAATGGCAGTAGTATTATTTGCAATGCTCTTCTGAGGGGTAGAATGAAGCTAGAATGTTAAATAAATTTTGAGTCAAATTACAGGGAAGAAGCAATTGTGTTGGAACAAGGGCAGCTGTCTCCTCTTGCTATAATCACCTGCTGAGTGACAGATTATTGGGTCTAATATTACAAAATCCCATTCTTACAGGGCACCAAAACCCCTTGGGGAGGTTACCACTCTGTTTCAGATACAGATAAATAAAGGAAAAAAAAAAAACCTCTACTATTCTGGAAGCGTCTTTATTTTTTAAAAAAAAGAATAACCACTTTCCTCAATTTTAGCAGATATAACCCTTTTTGTCCTAATGGACAAATCTCTAGAATTTAAGACTTAAATTTCTTTTCCTGTAAGAGCTACTCAAAGAAACCAATCTCTGTTTTGATTAAGGCAATAAAATATGTTTTCACTCTTCAAAATAAAAGATTTGTTAAAATAACCCACGGCCGAGTGCTCAGTGGTGGTGCTGTCTATGTACTTTATACAATTACTGTCAGCATCGGATATGTGTCAAATTTATTTAAACTCAGCTCCCTTATTTAGCATGTGTTTATTACAAAGCAGGGCTAATTTATTACTCATGAGTCTATCATTCTCCCCCTTCCTATTTATTATTCAGCTTCTTATTTGTGTATAAAGTGATGTAGTTTCAAATTTGTGAGTCCACACCAAGTGACATTGTATGCACATCAGCAGCATGACCAAGGTCTTATTTCATGTTCTACTTTTTGCATTGCTGATTAGTTTACTGGCAACTCTCTAAATTTACAGGGTCTGTAAATGCAAAAGTTATGATAGTTCTTCAGATGTTAATTATTCCCCTTCATACACTCTCTTTATTATACATGTGATATATAGTATATTTGCTGTCCTTTGTATTCTGAGATAATGCTACTTGTGGTGATTCCTGTCTCTGTGGCTTGTGGTGCAGAAAAGAGCAGTGTGTTTCTAGCCACCCACACCATCCCGCATACACAGGGCAGTATTCAGAAATGAGAAATGTCCAGTTTAAATTAGAACTGTTATAAGACTTCGTACTTTTGCCTTCATCCAAGTCACTGAGTTTATGTTATTTTAACAAAAAATGTATGCTAAGGAAAAGGAAACCAAAAAAAATTTTTTCCCAAATTCTATTATGGATTTTTGGAAAAGAAAACACTCTTGTACATCCTGGATCTGATGTGAATTCTTCTTTCAACCCTCTATTTATTTAAAGGAAACAAGTGATACTAGTTTCTTTGGACTTCAACATTCAGGATGGCAGCTTTTATTCTCGAATATAAATACCTTCTTTGATTCAGGTTAATTGAGACGTCAGAGTGGTGGTGTTTATGTTTTCTTAAGAGCTAAGATAACACTTGTTCAAAGTAAATCTTATGCCAGAACTTAAGAGGTTTTATTTGTATGGATATATGTATATAGGCCTATAAACATGTGTGCATACGTATATATGCATATAAATGTGTGTGTGTTTGAGTATACATATACATACATATGAATGGTTAAATCCAGGATGGCAAAACCATCAACATGGTTCCTCCTCATGCCACTTCCTTCCCTCCCCCAGCTCTTGCCAGCCCCTTAGGCAACCCTGTTACTGCCCAGAGTCCACATTGAAAAGCACCGCTCAAGTAAGTTACCCCAAGAGGTAATTACATGCTAATAACATATATAATCTTACACCAGTTGTGGAATTCTCACATTGTCTTATCTCTGATAGGTAGAGCAGAACCCCCTCTCTCCATTTGAAGGAATGACAGACACCAAAACGAAGGAGATGGTAGACTGTTGAAAAGAGGTGGCATCTACTGGGAAGAGGCAGAATGTGAGCATGTCGAAGAGGTCAAAGTAAATAGGATGAGAGCAACCAGCAAGAGAATGGAATCTGGGAGAAATGCAAGGTCACCTGGCACAAAGGGGGAACAATGGGAGTGAAGGTAGCTAGCTTTATATGCCAGTTGCTGAGCCAAGCATTTCATTTATCCTCTAAACTACAGGGGGAGGTCAGAGGTCTGTTAGTCTCACTTTAGAATGCAGAAATCAGAGCCCAAGATTATGCAAGGCATAGACAGATGGCAGTGCTGGACTTGAACTCAGTTTGCAGACTCTAGGCTGGTGCCTTGAGCCATAGTGCCATACTGTATTTTAGAAACAGAAGTAACAGGCCTTTTTGTGGAGCACAATGGATTAAAAAAACTGAAGGTCCCTCTAAAGCCTCTTCCTTATAACTAAGCTGTTGGGCATAGTTAGCTTGACATAGAGGAACCAGCCCTGTTCTAGAAGAAATGGAGTCTTGTCCCAGCTGTATCATAAACTTGCTGTGAGATGTTGATCTTTTCACTTCATTGTGCAAGACTGTTTCCTCATCTATAAAATAAGATTAGGATAGATGATTTATTTAGGATAGATGATGGAGAGATAGATCTCTTCCACCTTCAACAATCTTTGTATGAAATTAAAAAAAAAAAAAAAGGTAATATCCAGAGACTGCTGCATCTTGATGTAGTGTCATCCCCTGCCTCTGAGGGCTTTATTGGCATGATTGATACCTGCCAAAACCTGCTTGCTGATACATCCTGAACCACTTCCATCCGTTGCACCCTGATGGCGCTTTTTCACTCTAACCCTCCCTCAGTACCCACTGAAAGTGACAAATGACCCAAAAGATAGAATGAGTGTCCCTGGAGGGGGAAGGAGCAAGATGGCGGAGGAGCAGGAGACCTAAATTTCATCTGGTCCCAGGAATTCAGCGAGATAGGGATCAAACCATTCTGAACACCTACGAACTCAACAGGAGATCAAAGAAAAGAATAGCAGCAACTCTCTGAACAGAAAAGCGACCACTTTCTGGAAGGTCTCTTCTAATTTGTTTAGTGAATATTTTTCTGGGGTTGTTGTTACCCTGTTAGCATTTTGTTCTCTCATTCATCTGTTCTTCTCTGGACAAAATGACAAGATGGAAAAAATCACCTCAAAAAAAAGAAGAGGCAGTACCAACTGCCAGGGACCTAATCAATACGGACATTAGTAAGATGTCGGAACTAGAATTCAGAATGACGATTTTAAAGGTACTAGCTGGACTTGAAAAAAGCATGGAAGATATTAGAGAAACCCTTTCTGGAGAAATAAAAGAACTAAAATCTAACCAAGTCAAAATCAAAAAGGGTATTAATGAGGTGCAATAAAAAATGGAGGCTCTAACTGCTAGGATAAATGAGGCAAAGAAAGAATTAGTGATATAGAAGACCAAATGATGGAAAATAAAGAAGCTGAGAAAAAGAGAGATAAACAATTACTGGATCACAAGGGCAGAATTCGAGAGATAAGTGAGACCATAAGATGAAACAATATTAGAATAATTGGGATCCCAGAAGAAGAAGAAAGAGAGAGAGGGGCAGAAGGTATATTGGAGCAAATTATAGCAGAGAACATCCCTAATTTGGGGAAGGAAACAGGCATCAAAATCCAGGAGGCACAGAGAACCCCTCTCAAAATCAATAAAAATAGGTCAACACCCTGACATCTAAGAGTAAAACTTCCGAGTCTCAGAGACAAAGAGAAAATCCTGAAAGCAGCTCGGGAGAAGAGATCTGTAACCTACAATGGTAGAAACATTAGATTGGCAACAGACCTATCCACAGAGACCTGGAGGCCAGAAAGGACTGACAGGATATATTCAGAGCACTAAATGAGAAAAATATGCAGCCAAGAATACTATATCCAGCTAGGCTGTCATTGAAAATAGAAGGAGAGATAAAAAGCTTCCAGGACAAACAAAAACTAAAGGAATTTGCAAACACGAAACCAACCCTACAAGAAATATTGAAAGGGGTCCTCTAAGCAAAGAGAGAGCCTAGAAGTAACATAGACCAGAAACGAATAGAGACAATATACAGTAACAGTCACCTTACTGACAATACAATGGCACTAAATTCATATCTTTCAATAGTTACCCTGAATGTAAATGGGCTTAATGCCCCAATCAAAAGACATAGGGTATCAGATTGGGTAAAAAAACAAGACCCATCGATATGCTGTCTGCAAGAGACTCATTTTAGACCCAAAGACACCCCCAGATTGAAAGTGAGGGGGTGGAAAACCATTTAGCATGCTAATGGACACCAAAAGAAAGCTGGGGTGCCAATCCTTATATCAGACAAATTAGATTTTAAACCAAAGACTCTAATAAGAGATGAGGAAGGACACTATATCCTACTTAAAGGATCTATCCAACAAGAAGATCTACCAATTTTAAGTATCTATGCCCCTAACATGGGAGCAGCCAATTATATAAGCCAATTAATAACAAAAGCAAAGAAACACATTGACAACAATACAATAATAGTGGGGTCTTTAAAACCCCCCTCACTGAAATGGGCAGATCATCTGAGCAAAAGATCAACAAGGAAATAAAGACTTTAAATGACACACTGGACCAAATGGACTTCACAGATATATTCAGAACATTCCATCCCAATGCAACAGACTACACATTCTTCTCTAGTGCCCATGGAACATTCTCCAGAATAGATCACATCCTAGGTCACAATCAAGTCTCAACTGGTACCAAAAGATTGGGATCATTCCCTGCATATTTTCAGGGGGATAATTTTGTAAAAGTCTGTAACTGGATATTCTCTGTATTATCTGGGAATAAAAGAAGAAAAGAAAAAGAACATGTTATACTTGTAGCATGAGAAATTTGAGTTGACTATAAGAAATGGTTTCTTGACAAATTTGTATGTGTAACTAGCCTTCCCTTGAAAGGGCTTCAAAAGCTCCCTTTTGAGGTCCAAGCAGAATAAATTCTACATTGGGTCTTAACTTTCAGAATAAGTTCACTTTTGGGGCACATGGGTGGCTCAGTTAGTTAAGCGGCTGCCTTCAGCTCAGGTCATTATCCTAGGGTCCTGGGATCGAGCCCCATGTCCAGCTTCCTGCTCAGGGGGAGTCTGCTTCTCCCTCTTCCTCTGCCCCTCCCCCGTTTGTGCTTGCCCCCCCCCCAATAAATAAAATCTTTAGAATAAGTTCACTTTTACTAGTAAGTATTTAGGGCACTGATAAAAGCCAAATCTGGTCATCTATTTCTGTGTAACAAATTATCACAAAACTTAATGAGATAAAGCAACAATGATGTTGTCATGCTCATGATTCTCCATGCCTGGAATTTAGGCAAAGTATAGCTGGGACAACGTGTCTTAACACCCTGATATCTAGGGCCTCAGCCAGAGTGACTTGAATGATGGGAAATGGTTGGAATGGCTCATTGAGGTAATGTATCTAGAACCTTCTTTCTGGCTGTTGGCTGATTTCCTTGTTTCTTCTCTCCATGTGCCACATTTTGGGACTAGAATGCACAATATGGCTTCTTTTACTCTGATGTCTTGCCTCTCGTTTGGATGGATGGACCAGCTGGGGGCTGGCCCGTCATCTGTCTCTCTTACTCTTTACATAGCCTCTTGATATGTATATCTTGGGCTTCTTCACAGCATGGAGGTATCAGGGTAGTTGGAATTCTCACGTGGCGACTGCCTACCAGCAAGCATTCCATAAGAGCAAGGTGGAAGCTACAAGGATTCCCAAAACCTAGTCTCAGAAGTCACACAATGTCACTTCCACTGAATTCTTTTGGTCACACGGATGAGTCCTGGTGTGCTGTGTGGAAGGAGACTAGACAGAGGCATAATTACTGGCATCTGTGGCTTGATGGAAGCCATCTTTGGATACTAGCTACAAGCCCTGTGGAATTTTTAGGGTTGAAAGACATATAAGCAGCTGGCTAAATGTGCTACACAAATAAGCCGTTTATCTAGGAGAAAAAGAAAAGAATATGCTAGAAATAGTCGTCTAGGCCACCAAGGACAGTTTTGTGTATGGATTAAAGGTAATGTACCTCCATAATATTCTAACATCTCCCTAGGCAGAAAAACTTCAGGAGTCTCGAGTGAATTACATATTAATAATTTGTATTTTCCCATATATATATATAAGGGTAAAAATTGCTTGGGGCTATAACTTGTAGCTTTCAATTTGCATCTTCATTGCACCAGGGAAAGCTGCTATGTGACACATATGTTTTACTATCCTAGCTGAAAATAAAGTACTATGGGTTTAATTCTATTGGCGAGAGACCAACTTTCCATAATTTTAGCCTAGTGAATCATTATGGGCCATAATTCAAATTTAATGATCTGACTCACTGAAATGATAAGATCCCAGCTTTGGGCAGGCATATTGTTGCTTCTCATAGGAAAGTCTATTATTTTACATGTCAGGTACTCCCTCCCCTTTCCCATGTACCTTTAAATAGAAGGCAGATGCTGTTATCTGGCCCTAACCAAGGCAAATGATTGAGTCGCTGGAGCTTATGGGAACATGTGTGGTTCTGTATTTGAATCTAGTAAGCCTATTGCTAATGATGCTGTACAGTTCAGAGATTTCACTGTTGACAAAGACCATATGTTCCCTTAGCAGCTTCCTGTGTAATGTTCTGTTTACTGTATATTCAGCAGAGGATTTGAACAGCTTTACCTGGAGCAAAATATTCTATCCACAGGCTGTTCTACGTGATGTGCTGTACGAAATAGATAAATGTTTCTAAAATATGTGAGAAGTGAGTTCTCTTACTAAGACAGCCTAGAATGAGATAACTTTGCTGCTAAGACATATAATCTCTTAGCCTGTCTATGGAGAGCCAGAGAGAATTATGTTGAGTCTTTCATAAACAAACTCATAAAAAACTAAGACTAATTTTTAAATCATAGCCAAATAGCTTCTGTTGAAGACAAAGATTATGAATGATTACTTTATGTCTTCTACCTACTTATAGTCAGGAAAATAATTTCTTCCTTCCTCATTGACAACTTGTTATCAATCCTCTTGAGGTTACCTTGGTTATAGTCTTTCACTTAGAAGCAGAGTAGTTAAATGAGACCAATTCGATTGACCAGAAAAGACTAAAATAACACAACAGGTTCTTAAAGTGGTTTGTTTCCTTATCCTACTGTTTTGACTGTTCAAGGATCAAATACATCAAAAATCTGAATGCTTAGCAGTTAAGAGAACACACCTCCCCTCAAAAAAAAAAAAAAATCATCGGGATGAAATCCTGGATCTACTACATGGGAAAAATGTGCTTTGGCAAGTTACTTAAATTTTCTTTGCCTCAGTTTCCTTCTTTGCAAAAAAAAGGGGAATTATAATACTGTTTCTTTAGATAACTGTGAAGATTAAATGGGATAATTGATCCAAGAGTTTAACACAATTCTTGATATACAGGAAGTGAATAAATATAAAGTTTTATTAAATCCAGTTGATTTTTTTTTTGATCCCTGAATGAACTGTATTATTACTTGAACTTCCAATTTTATCCATGGAGGCATCTACCAATTAGACTCAACTGAAAATTGAGGGGATGGAGATTAAGAATCTAGAAATGTTTTAAAAGTAATCAAACTGAGGGTTGCTGTAATGAGCACTGGGTATTCTATGCAACTGATTAATCACCAAATTCTACCTCTGAAACAAATAAAATAAAATAAAATAAAAATAATCATATTGTAATACTTTGAGATGATCCACTTCTGTTTTCTTTTACAAAGTATGGGCAATTCTTTGGATTTGGCTCCTTTGTTCACCTCTTGCCCTTCTAGTTAAAGACCCTTGTAGATAAAGGTCCAACTTTCAAGGACCCTGTGCAACCAGGAACAACTTCCAGAGGTGGCCAGTTCAATTGCCACCCAACCCCGTGCCCTCTCCGTATCCCACCCCCAACCCCTGCCCCAGTCCCAGAGTAAACTTAACATAAACTGGATAGTGGGGGCATAGGTAGAGAGCCATCCTGATACCATAATTCTAGATCCTGAAAACTTAAACCCATAGAGAAGTAATATGTTCTTTTATGATTTTCTTGAAAGACCAGTGTGGGAATGAAGGTCTTTATATATCCATCTCCATCAGAACACGGATTTTAGGGTTTCTTTGGTTTGTCTTAATGAAAGAGGAAGGTATAAAGGGCAGCTCTCCTTTGGAGTTGCTGGCAAGATAATACAGTAATCACAGAGATGCTTTTATGATGAAACTTGGCGCCTCAAGTAGTAAATGAAGGAGCTTCTCCAACAGTGGTTTAGGTTCAAATACTAGGAGCAATAGTAATAGGGAAAATAGGGAGAAGGAGCCTCAAACCTCCATTTGTTTCAGATTGACAAGACCTCTAAATAACTAGGGTTGCCCCAAACAGGACATTTTCCACCTTCACTCAACCAAAGCCAGCAGATGCTCATTTTCTGGAGCCTAGTACTGAGGCATTACTGTGGTCCAGAAGAAGATAACTCTATATAAGTCATCCAGGTAGATAGATAATAAATAAGAATTAAGATTCATTTTGCCTGTGAGTATTTTGGAGAAAATCCTCCCTGACATATCATTGAGATATGCTGAGAGAGGGCTTTCTGCTTGTTCTCTGTGTGTGATTATATGTGTATATGTGTATGTGTCCATGAACATATGTGTATTTGCACATGTGTACATATGTGTGTGTGCATGTATTTTTTTAATTACACGTACTAGAGACCACAGGATATGTTTCTACGTTCTCCTGGGTGTTACCTTCTCTGGACCAGTAAAGCACTCATGAGGAAAAAAACACTGTGTTCTCTTGAGTGTGTCTGTCATTGACAATCTCCTCACCTCTGTGGATACTTCAAAAAGTTATGTCAAGTCCTCGCCGTCTAAGAGGGTTTTGCTTTAATGATTCAGAACTGGCCCTTTCAGTGCTTGCCTCTCAGGTTAAAGGCCAGAAAGTCACCCTCTTCAGAAGTCTGATGTGCACTTGAACTTCAGATTTATGACCGCTGGACTTGATTTTTAAAGCCGTTTTATCTGAGTAGATACCGTTTATTCTGTGAACAGTGATATTTTACTTCCACCGTATCTGTATGTTTTGTATCAAGGTATGCAACTTTGCTATCCATTCTGCTCCTGTTAATAATGTATTTATTTGAGAATGTTGATGATATCTTTCTCAAATAGAAAATAGCATCAGTTTCATGTAATTTTTTGAAAATCTCTAATCAATATCTTAGAGGCAATGAGAGAATCCTGACAATTTGCCAACTATATTTCTGAATGTTTGACACTATTTGGGAATGCAGAGTCTCTACTTGCCCTACATTTAGTAGTTGTCCGCTCTATACCAGGCGTTTGTTGGAAGTGCCGAGATTACAAAGCAAATAGGAACTAGACCTTCTTGCCCTCACTGAGTTTAGAATCTGATTCAACGCTGTCCAGTAGAAATATAATGTGAGCCACACTTAACAATGGTAAAGTTTTCAGTAGTGACACTAAGTAAAGTAAAAAGGAACGGGTCATATTAATTTTCATAGTATACTTTCTTTAATTCAGTGTATCCAAAATACTATAATACCTGCATGTAAGCAATTTTAAAAGTTATGAATGAGGTAGTTTATGTTCTTTCTTTATACTGAGTCTTTGAAATCCTGTTCGTATATTGTTCTTACAGCACATTTCAGTTTGGAATAGCCACATTTCAATGGCTTGATGGTCTCATGTCATTTGGACAGCATGGATCTAGTTGTTGGAATAAAAGGAGCAATGATCATAACCACAGGGAGATGAAGATATGACCTCGGTATTATGGGAGGAGAGGGTACCTACCACAGTTGGTTTGGCAGTGGATAATCAGACTCCGCTTCCAATTTAACGTTGTATTTTATGTGTTCTTAAGTGAAAATAAAGAGCCCTCCAGGCCAGCATAATAGCAAGAACATAGATTTGGGAGTCAAACAGGCCAAGGTTCAAGTCCCAGCTTTACCACTGATCAGCTGGATTCCTTGGGCGAGTTACTAAACTTCTGTAAGCTTCAGGTTTCTCTTGGTCGTGTTGGGGTAAGGTTGTGGTAAGTGAGACCTGCACTGGCACATTGACTGAGATGCACTAGATCTGCTCAGGGGACGTGAATGGCTATTGTTATAACTCCATGGAAGACCATAATGCAAAGTATCCTAGTAAGTTGATTGAAGGTTGAAGGGCAAGTCGTTCTCAACCCTGGCTGGTCGTTAGAATTACCTGGGAAATTCAAAAAAG
The DNA here is from genome assembly GCF_011800145.1 of Mirounga leonina. Taxonomy (NCBI): domain Eukaryota; kingdom Metazoa; phylum Chordata; class Mammalia; order Carnivora; family Phocidae; genus Mirounga; species Mirounga leonina. Next base: position 16,284,401 of record NW_023270316.1, on the reverse strand, counting down.
CAATGATGAGAAATCCAGGAATAAGTCAAATGACACTTGAAGGAAACCAGCTGAAAAATCCATAGAGTAGTACATTCCACAGAACAATCAATGCATTTCCACAATAGATCAGAGAATAGAGATGGGATTCATGGGGTGGGGGGGTGGGGGGACGACAGTTGCTCTAGATTTTTGAAGATTTAATGGGTTTCACGTCCAAATGTGATGTGTTGATTTATTTAGTTCTGATTCAAAGAAACCAACCACAAACACATTTTTGATGGGACTGGGAAGATTTAGCATAGTCTAAGGTATGAGATAATGGCAAAGAATTATTGTTAATTGTTTATGAAATGGTGATATCTGGAACTTGTTTTAAAATATTTAACAAAAAGTAGGTCAATAAGTGTGGTGAAATCTTGATAATTTTTGAAGCTGACTGATAAGTATATGGGAGATTTATTGTACCCACTCTCTTTTTTTGTTGTTGAAGTTTGAAGGTTTCAAAATTAAAAATACATACTTATTACATAATATTTAGAAAATGCCAGAACTAAACAAAACACTGCTCCTTTGGCACTAGAGATTCTATTTTAATTTGCCTAGGGAATGAATAGGGACTGAGGCATTGCTTTTTTTTTTTTTTTTTTTTTAATACCAGAGAGGAGTCTGGAGGAATGGGCAGGTGCCATGCCATCATTAAGGTCATTTAAAGGTTATTGGAAGCCAAGGGTTTTCAGTTGGGAAACAGTATGTTTGTAGCCATATTTTACCAAAAGACCACTCCAGTGGGGCTAGGGAGAATGGGTGACTAATGGGCAAATTGGAGGCTGGGAAGGAAAGAGGTGAGAAATGGTGAAGGTCGGAACTCAGGGAGTGAATATAGAAGTGGATATACATATTGAAACGAAGGGACAGGGTATAATAGCCATCTCCAGGATAGGACTGACCAAAATTGTGCGATGTTTGGGGGAGACCGAGAAATGGCAAAGCAGAAGAAGGAGATGGAACCTTAGCTGCTATTTTGGACAGCTGGATAAAGGGATGGAGACGCCATTTATTAAAATGAAAAATCTCTGCAGATTTTCAGGGAACGAAGAGGGAAGCCATGGCTTCATTTGTGAATCACATAGTTTGAGGTCACAGTGGAAATACTTATATAGGCAAGAAAAGCATCCGGTGGATCAGGAGGTGTCTTAGAGAGATCAGGCGCTATGCTGAATGCTTCCTTGTGTTGTCTCGGAAATCCTCACCGGAGCTTTCTGAGGAAGGTTCTGTAATCATGTCCATCTGACGGATGAGGAAAGTAGCTTACCATGGTTCAGTAATGTGCTCGGGGTCGCCCAGCTAGCAGGTGCAGACGTCAGGACTTAGAGCTGTCCAACTCTCAAATCCATGCTCTTAATCACTGTTACAGAGCCATCCAAAATGGGTGAATGATTCCAGAATGGGAAGGGAGGACAGAAATAATAGATTTGGCATTAATGTTAGAAGCCAAATATTTAGAAATGCAAATAACCCACAAACATATGTCTGATAACAAGACCTTTGCATAATGAGAACATTTTTATTGCATATGATATTACTTCACTCAAAGATCTCCTAATGCCTTTTCCAGTATTTTAATTGTCTTGCAAATAGGGCACATAGGCCAGATTAGTCTACTGCTTAATCATAATGCTAAAAGGAATGCTGATTGCAAGCCTAAGTTTTGTTGCTGTTACTTAGATTCTTTTTGAAGGAAATTTTGTGCAGAGAAGATGTCTCCAGAAGTTTAGAAATGAACAGGCTAGTCAGAATGTTCAGCATCAATGGTAGCACAGATGTTTGAGGACTTTGGCATGCATTAACTGACCATTTCTTTTTTCCCCACTTTTCCTCTTCAAATTTCTAAGAATTTCTTTCCCAGATGATCCAGGAGGCCAGAAGTCCAAAATGAATCTCACAGGGGCTAAAGTCAAGGTGTTGTCGGGGCTGGTTCTTTCTGGAGGTTCTAGGAGAGAATCTATTTCCTTGCCTTTCTCGGCTTTCCAAAGCCACTTAGATTCTTTGGTTCTTGTCTCTTTCCTCACATCATTCCAAGCTCCTGCTACTATGACACATCTCGGGCACTTTGTACGTGGGACAGAGAGGCAGTTCAGTACAGGACAGCAGATCTCCAGCAGGGGCAATTTTGCTCCCCGATGAGGAGAGGTCTGGAGACTTTTTTGGTTGTTACAACTTGGTGGGGGTGGGGAATGAGGAGCGCTGCAGGAATCTCATGGGTATATTCATGTATATTCACTCCCTGCAGCCTAGGAATGCTGCAATGCTCATGACAGCTTCCCCATAACAAAGAATTATCCTTCCTAAAATGGCAATACTGGCAAGATTGAAAAAATCTTGGTATCTAGGTGATGATTACTGACCTGAGTCTGAAGGCCTGGCTTTGAACCTGGATCCACCACCCACCAAAGCAGCCTTGGCCATGCATGTCATCTCTCTGGGCCTCAGGAAGTTTGTTTGTTTGTTTGAATTTTTTTTTCTGTCTGTAGAACGGGAATAATGATAGTATCCATCCATCACGTAGGATTGTTGTGTGTAAATGTTATGTACATGAAATAAATGTATGTAAATGAGATAATTTATGTAAAACCTCAGAATAGTGCTTGATACACAGTAAGCATTCCATAAATGTTGGTTCTCCTTAATACCAGCATTGGCATTCAGGAAATAGTAACAATTGTTTTCTGTGCCTTTTCAGAGACTTTCAGAATATACTGAAAACAGGTATAAGGGCAACTTTGGCAGCGTTTTATAAATACAGTACATTTAACTCCAATAGTAAGCCAAATTACTACACCAACCATTGTTTAGAAAATCAAGATGTTTGCAGTACTTTAAGTCCAGCTAATGAGCTATCTAAACCCCTGCCACCTCCCATGGAGTCTGTCTTCTTTCATAAAATCTCACTTAGGCCACAGAGAAGGACCCGCAAGTAAATAGCTTCATATCCCACAAGGCTGTATCTCAGGTAATCAGACCTTGGCAAAACCACTTAGCATGATGCACTTCTGGCTATCATAATATGCCCTATGGCTTTGGTGGATCCATGTAAATACGGAGGCTCATCAAATCACTAGTTCTCCTATGGTGTAATTTGTTTACTTTTGAACATGCCCGTGTGGTCTTAGAAAATACGCGCACAATGCTGTCCTCCACCCCTGCATGATACATATAGCTCCCGGCCACATGTAGCTGTAGATCATGTGAAGTGTGGTTATTTCTAACTGAGATAGGATGTTTTATACAAATTACATACCACACTGTAGAGCTTTAACACAAAAAAAGAACATAGTATCTCATTAACATTTTTAGGCTGATTACATACTGAAACAATAGTAGTTTGATATATTGAGTAGAGTATAATGTATTATTAAAATTAAGTTGCACCTGCTTTTAATTTTTTTAAGGGGGCTATTATTATAAAGTTTAAAATTACATATGTAATGCACATTACATATCTGTTGGACAGTACTGTTCTAAACTTTGTTCTCTCGGTCTGAGGCAAATACAATGGGAAACACCCGGTCCTAAAAGAGCAAAGCGTGTCGATGGACATGAGCAGGAATTGCAAAGGAATTAAATTAAAACATGAGATTTCAGTCCCCTCAGGCAGTGTTTCTCCAGGGGTAATTCTTGAACCACCTGCACCAGAGTCCCTTGGGGTGATTGTGAAAAATGCACAGTCATGTGTTCCGTTCAGTGATCACAGTTCAAAATCTCTGTGTCCAGGAATCTGGATTTTTTTTTAAGATTATTTATTTATTTATTTGACGGAGAGCACAAGCGGGGGAGGGGCAGAGGCAGAGGGAGAAGCAGACTCCCCGCTGAGCAAGGAGCCCAAAGGGGGCTTGATCCCAGGACGCTGGGATCATGACCTGAGCCAAAGGCAGATGTTTAACAACTGAGCCACCCAGGCGCCCTGAGGAATCTGGATTTTAAACACATTCCCTCTTGATTCTTAGGTGTACTGACATTTGAAAATCACTGACAAATATATCAAGACTAAAGAGGAAAAAACAAAGATCAGACAACAAAAATACCTCAATACATGAACAATGCCTGATGTAATATGCAGAATACCACTCACCGCTAAACAAAAGACCGAAAGCAGTGGGTATTAGTGAGTTATATTTGGGTTGTGGAGGAACTAGAATTCCAATATCATCTATTTCCACGAGAAGTCATAGTGTACCTCAGCTTTCTGAGATGAAAAGTCATCTTATTCAGAATATATAAATGGAAGTTAGCCCTCTCTGTCTTCACTGTATGAGGTCATCTATAGACCAAACTGCAAAAAAATATTGGGTTGTTTGGTTGTTGCTGTTGTTAAGGGAAAATACTGGTTGTTACGTAACCCTTTTAAAAAACAAACTTTCTTGGAGGAAGGTGGAATGTGTATGTGTGGGTATGTGTGTGTATGCATGTGTGTGTATATATATGTGTGTGTGTGTGTATATATATATATATATATGTAATTGAGTTAGCTAAATAAAGTACATATTAGAAATCCAAAGAAGTCATTTGTGATAAATAAGGTTGCTTATTACTAAGCTACTATGATTATAGAAATTTAATGAAATTTTAATTACATTATGCGCCTACTCAAATATTGGTTTTGAACATTAATCTAGTTACTTGAAAAGCATTTCATGGAATGGGAAATAAGAATGAAATGGCTTATTTACTTATCCCAATGCATTAAAATAAAACTCCGTAGGGAAACTCATAAGAACAAAAATGAGAACCCTATCCAGACATCTCATTCAATAGAAACCACGTGTGGGTTTTTACCTGCATCAGTCACCTTCGGTGATTGAAAAGCACCATAGCTGTGCTCACAAGACAGTGCTTAAAATGCAATATATACATGGCTTAGGTGTAAGTTATGGCCCTACTTGCCATGTGATAAGATTAGAAACCCACCAGGTAAGTTGCTCTTCACAGGTGGGCAAGATGTCTTTTGTTCTGTTCCAAACCAGTGCTGTTTGTCAGGTCCAGTAATCAATAGAAAGGAAGGATGAGAAGGTGGTTAGGGAAAGCCCTAGGGAGAAGTGGGGGAAGGGGGTGCTTGGCTCTGTTAGCAGGAGGCTGACTTTCAACTGCCCTGACAGCTCCACATTGTAATCTCGCATATGTTTTCTGTCCCAGTGATTTCTTTCCTGTTATAAATTACATGGGACAGTGACTTTGCTAAAACCTAACATGGCAAACTGGTGTACTACTCCATATATGTTTATTTTTTAATTATCCTCAGAACTATCCTAGATTCAGGTTAGCAGCCCAGGATGACATGGGAATTTCAAGGGACAGCCAGGTGTTCATTTTATTCGTGAACAGCCTTTAAACATGTATTGTCAGTCAGGTGCATAGTGGCCAACGACTTTTGTCAGTTATCAGATCAGTCATATCCTCCGACACATGGAGGAATGTCTTTTGGAATATAACTGGGGCACCTCTGAATGAGCTCTAGCTTCATCTAAAGGCAGAAATTATAGCCTTAAAAAAATACACCGAGAGCAGAAGTTAACACCTACATGTAACACTCTCAAAATTGAGCAGTCTTCATGTGTAATATTATTACCTTTTACTATAACTTCTAAGAAAGAGCAACTGATAGAAATGCATACAGAATTTAACTTCTTTCCAATGAATCACTTTTAATTTTTAAAGACTCTTACATAGGATTGTGTTGCTTAAAAAAAAAGATATTAAAATATCCTCAAGTAGTTTGGCACACACACGCAAAAATCTCTTCTGATCTTAATTGTGAGAACCAACCCTCTAAGACGATTTTCTTGGCCTGCAAGTTTATCCCCAATGCTGATACTATATCTCAAATATCTTTTAAAAATTAATATAAGTATAACCACTTTTTCGTGAAAACAAAACTATGAAATAGAAGCCAGCCCAATTGATGCTGAATTCGTAAGTAAATTCATTTTTGTTACTTAATCCGAGTCCATAAATAATGCATTTAAGCATTAAATTTAACCAGTTTCATTTCAATTTAATTTGAGGTCCAATGGCTCTTTCTTAGTTTGTAGAATTAAGGTCAACACAACTGGCTGTCTTAGAGATTTAATGTTCATAGATTCTTAGGCTTTAGAGACCCTACCATGTTATGCTAATAGTGAATTGTTTTAAAAATGACATTAGGTTTATTAAATGGTGTAGCTGAAGAATGGTGTCCAGAATATGAAACTCCAATGACCAATATTTTTCACACAAATAAAAAGAAAGAAATTTCGAAAGGCATCAGAAAATTGAATGACAAAGAAAATCCTCCCTGATGTTCTAAGAGCTTTGGGAGGTTATGAAGGCGACAGATTTTAAATTAGAAGCATTCAACTCACATATTAAAAAAATTGGAACAGGATTTTTTTGCAGGAAAGGAAGAAACATCAGGCCTTTTGAAAAAGAATCTTGCTGTTGAATCCCAGCTGACTTGCAATTAAAAATGAAGGAGCAATTGAACATGTCTGAAAAAATTCGATTCTCTATGCATTGGGCATGGCTGAATAGTTTAGACTGTCAAAAGCACTAGCTTGCCCAATATATATTAGGGACAAGGAAAAAAAAAGAAACATAAAACTGTTTAATATAGAACCAGAATTTTGACAGCCTGCATTGTATCTTAATTGCTTTACATTTACTTGGGAAAAGAAAATGCCTTATTTATTCAGAGAAAGACTCAGAGTTATGTTTTTCAGTTCTTTATCTCAGTTGACATCTGCTGAAATGGCAGATGAGCCAACACAACAAATAAAACAAAACAGAGCACCAAAATTTTAGGGGCACTAAACAGTCTCTTTTTTTAACTACATATTAATGAACAAATGCACACTGCTAAATGTGTCATATACATGGTCCCATCCTATGCTCATTCCAAACTGGAAGGTAAATATACACATTTTGTCCATTTTTCAAAGGGGGAAACTGAGGCACAGAGGCACCATCCTACCAGCGCTCACATAGTTTAGTGTCACAGCTGTATTTCTTATAGAAGCTAACTTTAATTTTCTTCTTTTATATAGATTAAGAATAATATGTATAACTTATGCAAAATAATAGCAAGAAAAGAAATCTTTTTCCTTGCCTTGAGCTCCAAAACCATCTGATTTCAACCTCTCCTTTGACACATATTATTTTCTATTTTGCATTATTATTTACACACTTTTCTGATGTTCTCATTGAACTTAAAGTGCTTCTGCACAATTAGCAGTTTCTTGACTTCACTCTTTTTTATATGCATCAATTTTAATTTAATAGAAGACTTTACATTTAAAAAATACAGGAATTAGGAATATTCACTTGTCTTCTCCCACCTTCCCTAGAAGTTTTGAGCTTTATAACAGAGGAAGCCTCCTCCGTAGACTTTCAGGAAGGATATTAAATCTGGTGTGGATGGGTGAATGCTTGTATGGGTAGAGAGATAACAGGCATAATGAATCATATCTGAATTGAATGATACCTCTAGATCTAAATATCACAAATAAACAGCACAAAAAAGGGGTGAGCAAAGGACCTGTTATAGATTTAGAGACCTAATAGATATAGCAGCCAAAAGGAATGTGTGAACCATTTTTGTATCCAGATTTGAACAAATAAACTGTAAAAGTGTACTTATAAGACAATTGAAGGCTAACACTGAGAATATTTAAGATTTGTTTTAATTTTTAGGTATAATAATGGTATGGTGGCTATGTTTTCTTTTAAGAGTCTGTATCTCTCATAGACACATACTGAGATATTTATGGATGAAATAAAAAGATGTCTGGGATTTGTTTTAAAGTAATTGACCATGGTGGGGTGGGTGGAGAGTAGGCAAACAAGATTGGCTTTATTAATAAGTTGTTGAAGCTGAATGATATATGTGTGGAGGTTTTCCCTATTTCTCTGGGTGTTAGAGATTTTCCCAAAATAAGAAAATAAAAATCAAGAAGATTTTAACACATAATTGGTATCGCGTTAAATTAACAGTTTCATTCCCAACCTCATAAAACACTACCATTAGATAAGAACAATATAGGTCCTAAAACATGTTGTGCTCCAACACAAACATTTTGATTACAGAGAACCCACTGAGGGGCACCTGGGTGGCTCAGTTGGTTAAGCATCCGACTCTTGATTTCCACTCGGGTCATGATCTCAGGATTGTGGGATCAAGCCCCGCATCAGGCTCCGTACTGCACTGGGCATAGAGCCTGCTTAAGATTCTCTCTGCCCCCCCCCCACCTCTCTCTCTCTTTCTCTCTCTCCCCCTCTCAAAAAAAAAAAGGGGGAGAGAGAGAGAGAACCCACTAGATATCTAAAATAGACTAGAAAACTTATGCTATATCAAATATTACAATACCTTTGAATAGCAACATAAAATAGAAGTCAAGATTTAAGTTTTCTGATGAGTGGACAGAAACCATGTGGTGTGTTAGAACACCGACTGCTGGATACAGGAGATATTCTTCTCATTTATACAGTGCTGGAGAGGGTAAGAGTGCCTGATTGTATTAGGTGTCTCTACCATCATGCCTTGTAACTCCCAAACTTGATTTTTTCAGGTCCACTGGCCCACTATATAAATTCATCAGAAGGATATGAATTGTGGCCTGTGATTAAGGTACAAGCCAATGGCTTGAAATGTCGACCATGGCCCTATAGTACACCCTGCTCCTAAGATGTATTTTGACACTCTCGTCAGTAGTGGATTTTGTTTTTATTTTCAAAGTCCTGTACAAAACATGGAATAGTTGAGTGATTTCTGAAGCAGTCAAAATATCAGCTTCTTCCACATGAATGAACCAAGGCATATTTTTGTGCAACTGCTTGTGTCTGTCCTTAGAGAGAGATGATATGTCAATCATTCCAGCACTAATAAGACCATCCAGGAAATAGTATATTCATCAAAATAGACACTTAAATATGAACTCTTTTGTAGGACATTGTCTCAGGTCTCCAGGGACCTATCCCAGAGAAGAGGCAATATATCCTTAGCTTGACCAATGCCCAGGACTTTAAAATAGTGTATTTAAGTTGGTCTTTAAAAATATGCAGAACTTTAGTACAGTGCAAAATGATGATAATATCAGTTCTGACTCTTTCATTAGGGTCTTTCATAAAAGGTACCTGGTGTACAGAAATCTCTTACACAATGTCCTCCAGGCTGGTCGGCCATATGTATGGAAGGTATTCGAACATTAAAGAAAATCCTAAGTCAGGGCTCAGATGCAAGATTTCACATCTTATTATATAAGAGAAACGTTGTCTAAATGTGAAACTAAGCTACTATCCTCATTCATGATAGTGGAAAGCATTTCACACAACAGATAGCATGGTAACTAGGTGAGTCATATGTTGCTGCATAACAAATTACTCCAAAACTTAGCTTAAAACAACACACATCCACTGTCTCAGAGTCTCCATGGGTCGGGAATCCAGGTACAACTTAGCTGTGTGTCTCTGCCTCAGAGTCTCTCATAAGGTGTCGAGGTGTCTGCTAGGTCTGTGGTCTCATCTAAAGGCTCTCCTGGGGCAGGAGTACTTCCAGGCTCACTGATGGGATGTTTTACTGAGTCTCAGATCCCCTTGGCTGTTGGCTGGGGGCCTCCTGGGTTCCTTGTTGCATGGGCTTCTCCACAGGACAGTTCAGAATATGTGAACTGCCTTCCCATAGAGTGAGCAAGCAAAAGAGGGTAAGCAAGAGGGAAGCCACAGTCTCTTTGTAACCTAATCATAGAAGAGATATGTCATCACTTTTACCATATTGTATTCACTAGAAGCAAGTCACTATGTCCAGTTCACACTCCGGGTGGTGGTGGGGGGATTACACAAAGGTATGAATGCCTATGGTTGGGGATCTTTGGGAGCCATCTTAGATGTTGCCAACCATACTAATAGTATTTTCAAACTACTTAACGAATGTTACATGAAAGTAGCAGTAGAGCATTGTAACTAGGTTTTGATGCTAACTGAAGGCTATTTTGTAACTCTCAGAGTTTTCACTTTTGTTCATTCTCCTCCCTCTGCATGGTTTGTCTCACCCCATTCCTTTTGCCCAAAATACACAAATATCTACCCATCTTTCAAATCACATCCTATGCATCCCTTTCTTTACGTCTCCTTTTTCTGACTTACACAAAGTGGAGCTGACCTCTGCTTTCTTAATTCTCCTGGACTCTGCTGTAGCCTCTTTGAAAGCCCAGTAGCACCTGTTTACACCCTATATCACCTGTGTGTCTCTCTACTCACCCAGCAGACTGAACTTAGCTTACGGCAAGGACAATTAATAAATATTTGCTGGGTAAGTGAATAATGGATTATTTCTCAGTTGCTATACAATTCTATGCATAGTGTATTCTACATGGAATCCCATCTTAAAGGGGGAAAGGTCTAAAGATAGTAAATAAGGCAAAAACTGCTTAGAATCAGAATCAAATGACTCAAGAAACTGGCTTAACCTGTTGATATGCCTACATAAAAAGAGATACTCAAAACTGACACATTGGTAAGAATAGAAAAGCTACACCCCTCATCTCACTCTCACTTTTTTTTTTTTTGTTACTGAAGTATAATTAATGAACAGTGTTATATAAATTTCAGGTGTGTAACATAATGATTCAACAATTCATTCAGTGCTCACCACAGAGGTAGTCACCATCTGTCACTGAACAACATTATTATAATATTATTGACTATATTCCCTATGCTGTACTTTTCATCTCTATGACTTATTTATTTTATAACTACAAATTTGTATGTCTTAATCCCCTTCACCTGTTTCATCCATCCCCCGTCCCCCCCCCCCCCCCCCCTGGCAACCACCAGTTTGTTCTCTGTATTTGAGTCTGTTTGTTTGCTTGGTTGGTTGGTTTTTTAGATTCCATATATAAGTAAGATCATATGGTAATCAAGAGCCTTTTCGAAATGTCTTCCTTCTTTTATTTCTCCAGTCCTGTTTCTCATTACTGTTGTACTCTCCTGCATTAATGAGCCCCAAGAAATGGGCAGACACCAACTCTTATCTGAGGATGAGTTAGAGGGAATAGCGAGACAGGCAGGGCAGGAGGGAAGGTTCTGATCTCTTGGACATTAATAAACGCTATCTTTGTCACAGTTCTGGGATTTGATTGAAATATATTTTATGAATGATGTGTTGTTATTTTTCCTGAAATAGGGGGTCAATTGCAAATCACAAATACCACAACTGAGTTCTCCCATCCCACAGCACCCCTGTATCCCGCACCGTGGGGTTCCACACAGTACCTGTGAGTCCTACACGGTTCTCCTCACAGCCAGGCAGTATGTGGCAGTTTGCTGGATCCAGTGCCTTAGTATAAGGGACTCCCGTAATTGCAGCAAATCTCCATAGGCTAAAACATTTTTCAATTTCTTCTATCCCTTTGATAATGTGAAGAAAAACTTTATTTAAGCAAAAGATACCCAGGTTTTATTTTGTTTTATATTTGTTTTGCGGTCACCAGGCAGTTAGAAAAAAAAAAATCCCAAGTCCATTTGTACCCTGTGTGTAAAGAGTTTCAGTAAATACGTTTGTTGTGTTATTATATTGCAAAGAATCTATTAGTTATAATTCACAGTTCTTTGACATAGTAAATTCTGTTTATTGTATTTGTTTAATTATGGTTTTGGTGAATTGATTGTAATTTTTATTGTGGGCTCATCTTCAACAGGACTTTACCTGTGCAACAGAGGGCAAATTGGAATTTGGGGGTGTCCCTCCAGAAAGGATTTGTACTGGCTTCCACCAGACTAGTCAAGGGTATCACTGACCAGAATCCTCGGCAAGGAGGATCCTTGTTACATGAGGGGTGTAAATTTGACTTCCAAACTCAAGTGAAAGCAGACCCAAGATTAACATTTTCAGAATATTTTACATACTCAGAGCCTATGTTGTCTTTCCTGTGCCAGTGGGCCACTTTTTCTTTTTTCTTTCCTTAATCCATGTTTCAGACTGTAGGCCCAGTGGTGTGGGGATAAATAGCTAAGAACCAACTCTTTGGAAAAAAACTATATGCCTATATATACAAATGTAAGCTTCTCATAGATTTTACTGACAACAAAGAATATACACCTATTACAAATAGTAATAAAATATAAAATACTCTTAATTTTAAGTTCCATATAGCCAGTTGATTCTCATAGAATGCTTTTGTGAAAATAAGCAAAGATTCCCCCAATGAGAACAAACCAAGGCTCTATATTCAGAGCGTGCTATATAGCAAGGGAGTCAGCCCCACTTGTATTAGGCAGAGACTCAATGGCATTCCATTTAGGGCAGTGGGAAAGTTTTATAGTGAAGAAAAGAAAGGAAAGCTTCTGATATGCTCTGACTGGAAGTTGCTGGCAAGGGGAAGCTGGAGGCAGGAGAACTAGAAGCGGTCATCTTCCATGATTAGGTTGGGGAGCATATTTGGCTTTTTCTGATTTGTCCTCAGATGGAAGGGTGGATGAAAAATAGGGAAGCTGGAAAACGTTGACCGAGTCCTGAGTATTCTAGGCTGACTGCTGCAGAGGTTTTGGATCAGAGTTCTGGGGTCCTATAGAGTCTGGCCATTGTCCATGTTATAGTCAGTCTTTCACTTCTATTGATTTTCACCAAACTCTTGTGGCCATGGCTCTGGCTGCAACTGGCAAATGGCTGTAGTTCCAACATTTGTGTTGGTTGCCATGTTTGTTTTTGTTAATGAATATGAATAATTATTTTGTTGGAATTATATTTGTTCATGAATGATATGAGTGACTACTGAATCAAACAAGACAGATATCAGACACTTTAAAGATTTATTTATTTATTTATTTACTTGAGAAAGCGTGGGGGAGGGAGAGGGAGAAAGGATCTCAAGCAGATTCCACGCTGAGCGCAGAGCCCAACATGAGGCTTGATCCCACAACCCTGAGATCACAACCTGAGACAAAACCAAGAGTTGGAAGCCTAACCAACTGCTCCACCCAGACACCCCCACACCATTTAAGTTGCATCTTCACTGTTAACAAATTCCCATCACTATTTAAGTCTAGGCCATCAGCAAAGCAGTAAGTGAAACCCTGTAGCCTTTGCAAATTTCCATAGTATAATACTGCTATCACAGCCAATTTCAGGGTACCAACATGATATTACTGAGCATGGCGTTTGCAAGAAATGTGCAGAGGAACACTACCAGTATTATGTAGAATGTCCTCCATAGAGATACAATGGACATAAATAACCTCAAAAACATAGGTCATAGTGAAATATAATGAATAATTGGGAACTACTGTGTTTTGAATGTTTATTACCTTTGTTTTAATGTAATATATTTACTTGCAAATGTACACAATTTTAAATAATGCATCTGTTTGACGACAAGTTCACAAAATTTGTGAAAGTTTAACAATTGCCAGTATATTCATGGTGTCAAGACACAGAATTTACATCGATATGCAAAAGGGTTAATCCCTCTGGCTTCCTGTTTTTGAGACTTTGGGTGTGGGTTTTTGTTTCACCTTGCACAGGTCCAGGCAGTCCTCACATTTATGCAAAAGGCCACTAAAATCCAGAGCTTTATGTCTCCCCCTGCATCAGGCAGCTCGGGCCCCTGCTGCTTTTTAGTTTCATCTTGGATTTTGGCACCTAGGGATTTTCCTTATTCTCTTTCTACCTTATTATGCATTTAAAAGGGTGTTTTTGTAATCTCATCCAGCATTTCTAGGTGTTTTGTTGAGGGAAGTTTTTAAGATGTCTGATTTTAAGATTTCAGAAACACTGCCAGGAATAGAAGGCACCTGTCTCGTATTAGCACTCTGGAGAAATTTCTGACCTTGACTCTGACACTGTATAAGCAAGTTTTTCTGACCTTCAAAATTCAGCTTTTCAAGACTTGCTAATCACCCAAGTTCAGTTGACTTTATGCATAACAACTTGCAGTGCTTCAGTGATTCTTATCATTTTTGGCCTTCAAGAGACATGCTTTGATTGAGAAAAAGAGGACCAGTCGTTCCTAGATGAGCGGGCAATGAGGAACGTGCTGTGGGAGCAGAGTTGACTGCCCCATGCCTGGCTGGTTGCTCAGTGCAGCACTCAAACATGTTGATTTCAAAAAGATGTTTAAAGGCAAGACAGTGACATATTCGTCCAAAGTAAAGAATGAAAGAAAGAATTTGTCCCTAAGTTAGAACATTCACATAAATTCATGAAAAAAGGTGTTAAAGCACAATGAACCATCAGTAGAAAAAAAAAAAAAAGATTAATGGTGATAGTTCACTGACTTCTGAAATAGTCTCATAATTACAAAACACACAAGAAGAACATGAAGTTGGATAAGGGAAGCAATTGACGGATATCGAAATGTAAGTTTTTAAATTTATCAACACGAACAACCACAATATTGATCTAAAAATAAAAGTTTAGGCAACTGAATTGAATAATGCCTTGTTTTCAAAAGTTACTGTGATATATAGAAGTCTATATAAGAGAAAATACCCGTATCAGTGAATACAGTCTGACACGTAGAATGAATCAACACCGCTTCATATTAAAGTTGAATTCCTGTACAAAAGAGTGGGTTTTTTCTCTTTGACATATTTCTTTTTCTTTTCTTTTCTTTTTTTTTTTTTTTTTACCACTAAAATAGGTAGTTTCCCTTATGGTACTTGGCTCTGTTATTTTTATAGATTTTGGAAACTTTCCTTAAATTCTTTGGAGAATTAGCCTGGTCCTAAAGGGATCTCTTTCTTTAGACAGAAAATGTCATCTGAGCACATAAAGCTCAGGGATTGAGGAGGAGATATGCCTGTGGCTATCTCCCACTTTTCAGTTTCCCTTACTGTTTATCAGTTTAAGTAGCATCCTTAATTTTCCCACCCTCATTATTTGGGGGTATTGTTATATCCTGGGTGTAACTTCTAGAATTCTCTTCTGATAATACAAACATCTCAAGTAAATTTAAATTAAGAAACAATAAAGTCAGTCATCAGTTACATGATTTTAACTGGTCCAAAATGGACTTTGTCTTGGAGTGGTATCAACAGATACATCAACTCCTTATAAAAATAAAAATTCACCTGTCAACCATGCATTAAAAGAGCCCCTGTTAAATGACTATATTCTTCCTATCATATTTTCTCTGATTCAAATACATATTCATGTGATATAAATTTCATTTTATGCAAGAATGACAACTAGTTGTGTCAGGCTAGATGGATTCGATTGATTTTCTTAACAAATGTTTTCTTTTAGAGAATCCAATTATCCTTATAGGCCATCTTGGTGAATGTACGCTTGTTCAGTAGCTTGATTCCTAGATGTGGATTCATTTAATCATGTTTCACTATAAATACATGAACTGTAGATAGTGGTGTCCAAGCAATTTTTTTCTTAAATTATTAGTGGAAATATCCAATGTTGGGTGTGGATTTAAATCATTGTCCCTGGTACAAAATATGTTTCATAGCAAAAATATGATTTAATGCATAATTTATTTGAGGATTAGCAAAGATGCAGGAGGTGTTCCTTTCCAAACGCAAACATTTTTAAAAACAGTGCTAGATAAGTAAATACGATGCTTTGAGAGGGAGTGTGTGAGGAGTAAATGTCATCCCCAACTCAGATAAACAATAAAATTATTTATGTGATGATGGAGATGTTTTTGTGGCATCCGTGCACCTTTAAAATGCAGCCAGGATTATTGATGAATATGCCCTTTACAGTTGCTTTGGTTTGCCTGTTTTTTGTTTGCTTTGTAGTCATCTTTGACAGATAAAATTGTTTTTCCATTAATCCCCCTTCATTCCAATTTTTTTAAAATACCCATATGTTCTGATATTTCCAAAACAGTGAGTTGAGATATAAAACTTATCTGCGGAGATGACAAAGCTTTCCCCCTTCATTTTAAACTGACATTTGTTATTGATTGAATACTTAGTGTTTACCCCAACTTCGGGAACCTTCTACATAATTGGTTTTGTTTTGTTTTTACCCATAGGCAAAGTCCTTTCTCTGTCTCAAATTTAATGTCTCCAAATTACTTTTAATTTTTTTTCATTTCAAAAGATGTTTGTTTTCCTAATCAATGAGAGATTTCAGTAATATTCCGAGACACTTTTCTTAGTGCTTTAACCTGCAATTTAGAAAACAAAGCAACTTTCAATTACCAGCTTATGTTGTGCTTTGCCTGGCACAAGCAATGACACTCGCCCTTGGAGAAGTCACTAGATTTTTGTGTTGATGTGTGCACATGTTTATATGTGAGGGTGTATGCCTATTCGATTATGGTTGAGAGCCTAATAAAAAATAACCAAATTAATAGACCCTGATATTCAGAGGGCATAAAATCTGAGCTTTTCAAGGATCCCTCAAATTCACAATGAAGGAATAAATGATGGACAAGAACAGGTTCACAAGGCTGAATTGAGATGGACATACTAACCATTTGCCAGACTCAGCCATTACTCAAGTAACATCCCGCACTAGAGGTGCAGCTTGGTGAATAAAAATATCTAAGAAGGTCTAACAGAAGTTACCTAGTACTGGGAGAAGAAGGGATGGGGAATTACTATTTAATGGCTACAGAGTTTCCGTTTGGGATGGTGGAAAATTTCTGGAAACGGACAGTAGTGTAGTGATGGTGACATGACATTGTAAATGTTCTTTATGCAATCAAGTTGTATATTTAATATGGCTTAAATGATAAACTTCATGTTATGTAGGCTTTACCATAATGAAAATTAAGTAATTGAAAAAATAAAATATCTAAATTTCATGAAAATTGAGGAACAACAACAAATTTGAAATACTGAAAATGTGAGATACCTGAATGGCAAGGATTTGCCATATTAGCTAGTGATATTTATGTTTAAGCTTTAGAAAATGGGGTGCCTATTACTCTATTACACTTAGATAATACATATATATAAAGGAATACACTATTTTTCTTTTGGCTCATGTGCTATCTAGCGCTATAAGGTATGCCTTTTAAATCACCTGCTCCAGTATGTTTAGATGAGTAGACCTCAAAGTTACTAATGATGATGATATTAATTATGATAAATTTATGCTGATTCCACTTGTCCTTACTGGTCACAACTGCTTAGTCTGATCTCTTGTCTCCTGATATTTTACCTAACCGAGTGATTAAGTGATGATAGCAGAGGGTCACTCTCTGTTCACTTTGATTCATCTACAAACATCCGTATTTTCATGATTCTGCCTGTTTTGTGGACCTGTCTGTGACCTTCTCTTGTACTTGACAGAGTTGGTTGTGCATCCAGAAACTATTCTGAAGCCAGGGCAATTTTTTATTGTCAAAGCTCGTAGGTGCTGGACATTCACAGAGGAGAAATCTCGAGTCCTCAAAACTAATTTTGCTCTCTCAGATTCCTGAGGAGAGTTACCCATCATCCCCTTCTACCCTAGCAGACAGGACTCCCCTCCTCAGAAGAACTTACCTAATTTGGTGGTCTGAGAGTGTAAAGGGTGAGTTTGGCCAAGGTCATATTATCCTTTATGTTGGTAACAGAAAATAGCAAAAATAATATTTTATTGTGTTTTACATGCAAGGTAAATTCAAGTAAAATAGAAAATTTAACTTATATATTTCAGGAAAATTATTTGGGCAGTAAGAGTAGGTATGCCATTTCATGCTGACCCACTCTTACCAGCCTATCTTCCTGATAAATGCTTTTCATCCTCAACAAAAGACAGAACATTACTTCCTGCTTGATGCCTTCCTCAAACCTCCCAGGTCACTTTAATCTGGTGAACCTGCCAAGTTTAATTATTATTATTTTATTTTAAGTCCTTATCATTCTCTTTATCTTCTGGAGCTCTCTAGGGCTGGGAGTATTCCCACTATTCAATTTCCCACTATCTTCTTACGCTAGAGCATTGTCATTTTTCTGCTTTTTTCCCCAGTAAGCCTTGAGTGAATGAATGAATGATTATAAGTGAATGAAAAAATATCTAGCCTTACATATTTTATTTATTATTTTGCTTCTATTTTGCTGATATTTAGTAAAGGCTTTTGAATAGGAAGTTTGATTTTAACTTCTATTTCTTAGAAGCACTGTGACCCTGATAAATTACCCAACCTCTCTGAGCCTCAGTTTCTTCATCTGTATAGTAAGGCTAATAATACTTATTTCAGAGGCTCAAAAGGAAGACGAAGTAAAGGCCGTCAGGTGATTAGTATTAGGGAACAATCTCTTGAAAAGAACTAATCACAGCAGCAAACGAGATGTAAACAAAATCTTGAATTTTCCTTATAAGACAACATTCAGAAGAGAAATCAAGAGCCACAAAGGTCAGTGGAGCTAATTAGCTACCAGGGATGAAATGATGGATATATTTCATAAGTAATCTTCAACCTGAAATAAACAGGTTGTGTTTTAGATGATTGCTTCTGAGTCAATTACCTTAGAGCTCAGAACTAACCTGCTCCATGCAATCAGCATGCCAGTAGATGGCTCAGTTCTGAGAACAGCCCGTAGCTACCTGACAATATGCAGTGTTAAAGAATTGTCCATTCCAGGGGCGCCTGGGTGGCACAGTCGTTAAGCGTCTGCCTTCAGCTCAGGTCATGGTCCCAGGGTCCTGGGATGGAGTCCCGCATCGGACTCCCTGCTCCGCGGGAAGCCTGCTTCTGCCTCTCCCACTCCCCCTGCTTGTGTTCCCTCTCTCGCTGTGTCTCTCTCTGTCAAATAAATAAATAAAATCTTTAAAAAAAAAAAAAAAAAAGAATTGTCCATTCCAGTTACCATACCTGTATGTTTTTCTGCACAGTAGAGTATATAAGTCAAGCTCCCAGGGAGGCATGAGATATTCACACAGTAGCACTGTTACTGGCTGACACATCTGGGGGGAGAAATTCTGAGAATTTTGGTAGGGGAGTAGGTCCAAAAAATGCAACTTATTGAAACCAGGGAATAAAATTAAAATTAAACAAAAAATGGGCTTTTATACCCATTTCCAAGATGGTGATCAAAATCAATCAAAAATCTCAAATGAATCTTTAGGGAAGCTGTTACGATGGGAAGAACTGGATGAATGTTATTGTGAACTAGAAACACGTTAAAATCCTGACTTTGCCATCTATGACCCCAGAATTGTGAAAACTGTATGCACCCTCTTGAGTTTTAATTTCCTTACATGCAAGGTGAGAACATGAATATAATACTTGACACAGTCGCCAAGAATGATTATATGCCATAATTTATTTTGATTTATTAGGAAGATCTTTCATATATCATTCGTCTCTCACTTTTGACCTCCCACATGAGCTCACATTTACACACAAAAAAATATGTAGATTTCATTGTCCTTGAAACTGTGCCATTACAAACATCACCATTATTGGGGTTTTTTTTCTTTCTACAGAATTCTCAAACTTTCATGTTTCTTTCTTAAGCCTACTACTCCTCTTTATCCTTCTCATCGTGCCACCCTTCGAAGTCATCAGAAACTCATTTTGCTTAGCGTTTCCATTCACCTCGCTGCTCTGACTCCCTCTGAACTAAGTCCTCCTCAGGGTCTTCCTTTTTCACCACTTTTGCTCCAGGATCTTCACCTCTCTTTTCCAGGGTCTTTGTACAAGCCACCTACCCCTGTGATTTTTCTACTTCTGTTGAGTGTTCTCACGTAAAGATTTTATTTAGCTTTTAAACCCTTCCTTTGAATGTCCTCTTGTCTTTCTCCTTTCTCCCTAGCTATTGTAGTCTTATCTTCTGAACATTTGCTTCCCTCTTTCCCCCTCAGCCTGGGGCTTTCAGTCCACTCTAGTGGAATATTTATCTCTAGTTCTTTTGTTTTTCCCCCTGCATTATTGCCCTGGTTTTTTGTGTCTTCCTTTCCTTCTCATTTGAACAAAGCCACCTGTCCTTAAATAAGTCCTGTGGCTCCCTTTCTTAGAACAGTCCTGTCCCGTGTTCATTCCTCTGCATCTTATTCTTCTTAGATATTTTCATTTTTCTCATCAGACTTTTCTTACATTTGAAATCTAACTATCAATGTATTTCCCATAGTTTTATTTTGAATTGTTATTCCAATACTCTAAATTCATCTTGATAGATATTATTTCCTTCTGTTCCTTCAGATTGGCTTTGCTTTTTTGACTCCCTTTTCCTAGGATCTATTTCTGGAAAGTTTGCCCTGATATATCAGATCATGAAGTCATAAAATCGTAGAGGTGGAAGGAACCATAAATATCACTTAGTCAGACCATAGGTGTTAACAAGAAGGAAAATGACTGGGAAAATTTTTCCAAGAGCTCAACTCGTAAGTGTCACCCCCTCCTCAGAAACTTGAGGTAGAGCCTCATTCTGTATTGATGTTGTCCAATGCTACTTATATAATTTTCATTTTTTCTATTGAAAAAAAGTGTATTGATACAGTGCATATGCTTTTAGAAGTTTGACAAAATATACATAACATGAAATTGTTCGTTTCAGCCATTTTAAGGTGTACGCTTCAGTGTCGTTAAGCATGTTGGTGATGTTGTGCCACCATCACCACTATCTAGTTCCAGAACACTTTTTATCATTCAAAAGGAAACTCCTTACCCATTAAGCAGTCACTCCTTAGTCCTCCCTTGCCCCCAGCCCCTGGCAACCACCAATCTGCCTTCTGTCTCTAAGGATTTACCTATTCTGTATAGTTCTTATCAATGGAACCACAAAGTGTGGTTTTTTGTATCTGGTTTCTTTCACATACACACATACATATAATAAGCATTTTCTCTTAAATCTTCTTCTACATTTACAGTGCTTTTTTCTCTTCCAAAGTTTTGCACATTCTCTTTTTATGGGTGGTAATATTACATTCTTTTTCCCACCTCGGAAACACCTTTTCTGATATAGACTTTAACTCATGAAGCACACAGATGAAGTGTGCCTTAGGTGGTCCTGTGTAACAGGTCTGCATGGGAAACTCCGGGTGGGCACTCAGTCTCACTCTACAAAGCTCCTTCACTCCTTCTGGTATTTTTCTCTGGTACAGTCTCTCAAATAGTTCCAAGAGGAAGACCAATATGAAGTTTCCAAAAACTCCTCACTTGCCCTAGATTTTGTAACTCCAGTATGTCCAAAACCAAAGGCTGCCTCCTTCAGCATCCACCATTTGCTAGTGTAGTTGGGAATGTGGAGATTTGTCACACTTATGCTCTTGAGTTGTCCACATGGCAACTACTTCACATCGATTGCTCCTTCCCTCCCCCAGTGATCTCTGCTTACTTTCTGTAGATTTCTGCCTGACAGTCCTGCACTGTTGTTCTTACAGAATGCTGGATCCCGTGAGTGCCATTGACTAGGGGGAAAATGGTGGCTGGTCACACTTTGCTTTATTGCCCTGCCCCACCTCTGTTTCTTCCCTCTTTATTATCTCTCTTTTGTCTCTACCAACAGACCTTTTGATATCTTCCTGCCAGTGTGAGGTAAAGAAGGAAGCTGATTATTGTTGGGTAAAGAAGGAAGCTGGCTATTTGTTGGGTAATGCTTGAATGAACCACACAAGCATGCACTTCTACCTGCCAAACACAAATGTGGATTTTCAGTGATAATATAATCTAGCTCCACATTAAGGAAGCAATATTATCTACACAGATCACCATCTTCAAAGACAACAGGGTTCAATATTCACTATTATGCAGATTGGTGTCAATCACACACACTCATTAACAAACAACAAGATGTACCTTCTGCCATCAAAGTTATGCTCAAGAGCCCACCTACATGAAAAACAGAGTCATCTACTCACTGATGACAATACAAACACCTGGTAGAATGTTTAGAATTACTGCTTTTCTGTCCCTTAACACAAAATCACATTTCTAGGTGATACCTCACTGCTTTTTGTGAACAGAAGATGGTTATGTGAGCATCTCCTATACAAGTAAGGGGGCTGTTGAGCAGGATGTTGAGATGGGGGGACAGAATTCCAGTTTCATGTTCCTTGGATTCAGCCCATTTAAATTAACAATCAGAATCATCACGATATTATTTCTGTCTGGGCAACTGTTGTACTATTATGAGGCAGCCTTTTATAATAAACCTTACCTTGAAAGAATTTAACAGGTATCTCTTAATAAAAACTGCTTTAATATTCTTACCTTCTGTCTTCATTTTTTTTCCACCTTCATCTTGATAGAGAAGTTAGCCCTAATTAATATATTTTCATTTTCCTACCTTTTAGTCATAATTCTGTCTTTTCTTCCTCTCTCTACCCCAGTGAATTTTTCAGTTTTTTGGCTGTTTCATTTCTTCAGTTAATGACAGCTTACAAGTAACTGCCTACCCTCTTATTCTGAGTGGTTGAGAGAGATGGGAACCATCTTGTAAAGCAAATATATTGCCCTACATTTATTTCTTTCCCCCAGACCTCCTGTTACTGTCCACCTTCTACTCTGGTTGGTGTCCTTGAACTGCTGTTCTACCCGCCCTTCTTTCTCTCCCTTGGTGGCCATATTGACTTCCTCCAAACATGCAATCCACACTCATTAGACCCTTGTGACAATTCTCCAAGCACGCTGGGGATATATCATTATCATCCTTCATCCAGCAGATTACCTATTGAAAAGATTGGGGTCAAGAACCCTGGTGTTCTACATCCAAGTGTGATTATTTTTCCTCCTTATTACTGCCAAAATAGTGATGCTAGTCATTTCAATGTGAAAACTAGTCAACTTCAGACTATTTTACCGGAGAAATCCATATTAAATAGAGATGATGAGTGCTTGTTTCTCTAGGCCACAAGTCAAAAAGGATTTTCTCCAAAACAAAACTGTTGAATATATGAGGATTAGTATGTGAAAGCACATCCTGCTGTTTCCACTTCTGCCCCAATCCTAGATTGGGATGACACAATCAATTAATCAAGTACCAAGTATTTATTCAGCACATACTCTCTACTAAATGGAATTAAAGCCAAAAGAGCCACATTTTTCAATTGATGTAAAGGGCAAAAATATATCTGTGTCCAACCGGGCATATTTGTTTTCAACAGATGGATAGGCACCTTCTTCTATTCATCTGCATTTCATTGACTTCCTTTCCAAATGCATGTTCTGCAGTCACAGCCGCCTTTGGAAATTTTCCTCATTTAGAAATGATTGTAGAAAATCCTTCCGCCACTTGGTTCTTTTCAAGGTGACTTATGTAGAACCTAGATAAAAACATCTGTGTACAGGAGGTTATTTTAAAAACCATTTTGCATATTATTGTGTTTTCTTTCTAGAAATGTCTACTAATATGATATCCCATAATTGTCCCATTATCTAACCCATTTTTAGGTAGCCTGTGAGGGACAAGATTTCTGGGTCCTCTTGGCATCAAGGCAACAGATGTGAATTATGTGTCCACGGTGTTGTTGAAAGATGAGGGAGTTTATTATACAATCCGGCGTCTAGAAATAAGTGCTTCTACCTTTGGATTCCTTCCAGGGATAAAGTTATCTCTTTAGTCTATGTCAACCCACTTTGGTGAGTAGATAGACTAGCTAGCTAGACTGGACTGAATAGGTGTACTAGATCTCAGAGGTCAACCAGGTGGCCAACACTGCCGGAGCTCTCTCTATAGCCAGGCACTGTTCCAAGTGTTTTACAAGTATTAACCATTTAATCCTTAAAATGACTCTAGGATCTAAGTATAGATAGTACCCATTTTACAAATGAGGAAACTGGGGCATAAAAGGTTTAAGTAGATGGCCCAAGATCACACATCCAGTAAGTATCAGAACACAACCCAGCAGTCCGATTCCTTCACTGCCTCTAAAAAGCCTTGAGAATTACAGATTTGGGCTTGTTACCTCGCTCATCTTATCTAGGCTCCTGCAGGAAAAGATTCCAAGTAATCTCCCACACCCTCCCAGCACGTTCCCCTCTCTTAAGACTTCAGATCTTATCTGGGAGAGTGTGAAAGGCTAGGAAGAGTAAATCACTATCTTTCCACTTTGAGCATGCCCCCCTCTTTGCTGGTATTTCCTCAAGCCTTAGAAGGTGGACTTTATTCTCTTAGGGATTCTTGTGGCCATAGTTTTATTAGAGCAAAAGGATTTTAATATTGTGCGTAGTCACAGATGAAATACACGCTTCCCCAAATGCAAATCAGCTTAGTTGACAATCTGAGTGGGTTCCTCCAAGATGGGTTTGACTCACTGGTCTGTATCATTCTCTTGAATTCCAGCCAGAACACATCACAGGCAGGTGCCTGAGAAACAGCAGTGTGTTTTTCAATTGCAAGTTACCTCTGTACTTCCCCCAAAACACTCTGGAGTTGGGGCAATCAGAGTCACCCTATGACTTAGGACTTGATCCTCTACACAAATGTGCCTGCAAAGGAAGAAGTATGGCAGAGGGAGTAACTGGAGAGTGGGGGTGAGTGGGGTAAGAGGAGGGGAGAATGTTACAAAAATGAGAGCCAGCCACTGATGTCCATGACTCCTTCTTGTAGTCTGTCACTGGTAGAGGGATTGGCTGTAAATGTTTAAAAATACTGGCATACTGCACAGATTGGACCCAAGATTTTTTCCACTTCACTTGATTGTCTTTGGTGGTCTTCGATCCCCAGTCTCTGTGATACTGCAGCCATCCCTGTTCTAATGAGGATTATTTGACATCACACAGAACAACCAACCAGTTCACTGCTGTAATGTTTTATCTTCCCAACTGTTGGCTGCTTTGGCATCCTGTTGGGTATTGCCAGGTGCCATTTAAAACGTATTACTTAAATCTAAATTTTAAGAGGAAATCTTAAAATCTAAAAGGAGAAACTATAAATAATTTCTTTGGTTGAAACTGGTCAAACAATAAAACATAGCAACAATAAAATAGTGCAAATGGAATAACGAATCTCTAAATTTAAACTACCATAGCTTTAACCTCCAGCTGGGTGTTTAGAAAATAAATAGTGAGAAGAGGTGGTTGGGGGCACAATTTGGTTTCATATGAAAAAAATCGAAATGTTCACCTCCCTCTTTTCACATTCCAGTAAGAATATTAAGTTGAATCTTTAAAAGTTGGAATATATTTCCAAAAGAAAAAAAAAAGATTCATGATTTCTTCAGTTATGTTGCTGCCATAAAAGAGAAATACACAATAGCTTTCGGATGCACAAACCATCACAAGTGTTTTGAGTGATGAAGAGAAATATTAGCGTGCTTTGATTTTGCCAACACGTACCAGACATTGTCTGCCATTAGCTCAGTGAACAGTTCAAAGTCAGAGATGATGAACATCTGCTTAAACTTCATAAGATACTTGAAAGTTTAGTTCAGTTGGAATACAGCTAACTTCATATGTTCTAAGCTGTTTTAAGTTGAAATTTCACCTTTTTTAAAAAATAAGAAATCTAAATAGCAGAGGTTTCAGGCAACTGTCCACGTTTATTTTTTTCAATTAGCCATTTCCATTAAAATAACTCAAAAGCCATGCTATTGTACTCTACTCGAGGGTAGAGTTTCCCATTAGCTTCACCTAGCTTGAACCTAATTTTAACAGCAGCTGGAGTCGGCTGTTGTTTATTGAGACCCTATTATACACAAGGCTATTCACCAAGCACATTACATAAATTATTTCTAGTCTCCACAACAGCCTATTCAGATCGATATTATTATCTCAATTTTACAAATGAAGAAACAGCTTCAGAGGAGTTAAGATGAAACAGCTGGTGAGTATTTGAACCCTATTGCTTTCTCAATAAAATGGAGCCCATTACCAGAAGTTCCCCAAAAAACATGGTTATAAATTCCAGGGTTGAAAATCAAGCTTCAGTTAGGTTCAGTTTGATATATGCATATTTCATCTTGAATAAGTAATAGCAGGTTGTTGTTTTTTTAACCTCCAAGCATCTGATAAGGTTTTCTTGCCCAAACTAATTCTTTGCAAGAATGATCTGATACGAGGATAATGAGGGATGTTATGAAATTTACCCCATGTTACACAATTCACGAATGGTGGTTGGCAAAAAGGCATTTTCTCTCTGTGACCTGGATTCTCTCCTTCTCACACTGTAGCCTCGATGCTTACCCCCAGGGCTTCCCTGCATCCTAGACAATCCATAAATATTTGCTGAAAGACTGAATGCACCATTGAATGATTACATGAAGGAATGAACACATAAATCCACAACTCTCCCTACATGTGTGTTTGCTATTCTTAAAGGTCTCTTATTGGTTGACATGGATTCCCATGTCCTTTGAAATTTGAATCCAGATGGTAAAAACCTGGAATAACAAGTTAGTTTATTATGCAGATGCTGTTTCTCTCACCCCAAGAAGTACTATATGGAGGTTTCAGTGTACTATAAATTAAACATGATCTCTTCCTTGCTCTTTGGGCAGAAAATGAATAGAAGATGAGAGTCTGTGAGCCCGCCTTTGTTGGGTTAAATGGAATATTTCACAGCAATGGCAATAGGTACTTCTAATCAAACTCTCAAATATCATGTGACAGCTGTTCTGTCTGACTAGTTTTATCTCATCATTAATTAAGAGTTCTTGAAGCGAAATCCATCAAGGAGAATTCATAATACCTCATGTCTGGGATTTAATGGGTTCATGTACATTGTCTTCTTCACATCAAGTATACCTATCTCCCAAATTGTGCATCATTATTTTGTTTTCAGGTTCTTTCCTCTCTGCTTGGGTATTACTTTTACAAGTGAATAATCACCTAGTTTTATTAGAGATTTGCCCGGTCTTCTAGATTTTCCAAGATCACTATGAGATTTATAAAATAAGTAAAATCATGCGCTATGGAGAAAAGTGCTTTTATAAAAGGGTGTTAGTGGTTTGGGTGACCTGATATATTCTTTCTGCAATGACCTCACATATTCTAGCTAATGAACAAAAGCTGCAGATAAACACTTTCATTTATTTATGATTCCCCTATAAAATCTAAGTTTTCAATAGTTTAGTCTCCGATGAGAAAATTTTGTAAACACCAGGTGGGGAGGACACAGGTGAGGTAAATATCTTCCACATTTTCAAATGTCAGCTGTTCCCAAGAGAGGATGCTTAAATAAACACCATCTATAGTCTTAGCAGATGTTATCAATGCATACCACTTGAATTGCAGTTTTCCAATATCTGTGCTGTTAATAACAGTTCAGAGGAGATTTGAAGTGTTTTGATTTGAATCAATGGTCATTTAAAAAATAGCTGTGCTAAATGATGTATGTTTGTCTTTGGATCATCTCCCCTCAACAGATGGTATCTTTGGAATTGTTGTGACACTTCATTGTTTCTGATGGCTGATGACTCATTGTAGGAAAATCCCAGCGTACACAATTTGTGAAAATAAGATTGTTTCCTATGGCTAATTTTCAAACAGAATTTCAACAGATGTGACAATTTTACCAAGATGTCAAAATAAGAGCAACCCACCGACAAATCAAATCTGGCTCATGTTTAGTCCTTTGGTATCATTCTGGTTTGTTGCCTGTATCAGGAGACTGTGTATCAATGTCATCCCTGATAACTTGATCATTTCAGATGGCACACAGTCAATTTTTTCATCCTCCCTGATGGTTTTTCTTCTCTACCTCCCCCAACCCACATATTACCAAAGGAGCACTGTTTGTAATAGATCTTTAGACTTGCTTGGAAATACAATGAGGTCGTCCACTGGAGATATTTAGAGGTCACGGAGAAAGATGATCATTATGAAGGAATTTCCAGTTTAGCTGTGAATCTGTTCCACTGATAACCTTGCATAGTTAAAAAGGTAACTCCCATAACAATTCGGAGTCATTGTATCCTTGACCAACGTGGCAGAACTAGCCCCGAGAAAATGAGGTCAGTGCACAGTGGTATCATGCATTATTTTGTGTGTCAAAAAAGGCCATAAAAGTAGCCCATTATCATCAATGGCAACTGGACAAGCAATAATGTTAAAATACTGGGTTCTCATTACAGGGAGCTGACGTAACAGAAAACTGAGAACCACTCAGTGTAGCCTAGCACAAAAACCTTTTATGATGTGTCATCCTTTCCAAGGGCTAATCAGAAACAGAGATAGGGTGCCTGGGTGGCTCAGTTGGTTAAGCGACTGCCTTCGGCTCAGGTCATGATCCTGGAGTCCCGGGATCGAGTCCCGCATCGGGCTACCTGCTCGGCAGGGAGTCTGCTTCTCCCTCTCCCACTCCCCCCTCTTGTGCTCTCTCTCTCTCTCTCTCAAATAAATAAATAAAATCTTTAAAAAAATAAAAAATAAAAGAAACAGATAAAAGGGAGGAGGCGATAACATTTGTGCAAGGTAAATCCTATTTTGAAAGAGTAATGAGACTGAGGTACAATTTTGTTTTTAAGAAGAAGCTGGTATTGTGTATGGTAAAAAGTCTTAACTGCATTTTCTCTGAAGAGCATACTTTTATTTCTGATCAGCCTTCCAGAAATTCCTATGGGGCAAAGGTGTGAGTGAAAGCAATACAATGAAAATTCTATTGTTTCTTCTATTTCTGAAGTGACTGGTGTTATACTCAAGCCACATTATTCAGCTATTAGAAAGAGAAAATAGCCGAAAGTTTTACATTTCCATTTAGGCTCAAGTAATTCTCATTCTGTTCCACAGGCTTCTACATGGGAATAAAATATGTTACAGCATGCAGTACATTTCAAAAACTACCTCACACCCAGAGCCCTTATCAAGAGAAGAAAGTTATAATACTGTTTCTACCATATGAAAAGAGAAAGAAGAAGCCACTTAAGAAGATAGCTCATTTTCATTTACATGTTTTATAATTATCTCCTTAATTATTAAGTTTTTGGGTCATATTTAAGTATTAAATATACAATTATTAAGTATTTGGAACTGCTATAGATTTCATGTTTTTTGAGCAAAGGAAGTTTGGTAGATTAAGAATCGCCACAGATACTTTATAGCTTTTCTCAATGGGAGGGGTCCGTTTCCCTCCTCCCTCTATCTAGGCTGGCTCTGTATCTTACTTTGACTAGTACAGTGTGGTGGATGTGATCCCATGGGACTTTGTAGCTGAGGCTCAAGAGGTCTTTGAACTTCCTCTTCCACCTTCTTAGAATGCTGTCTCTAGGATGTAAACAGAGTAAGCCTTCTGGAGAGGCCAGTGGAGAAGAACCAAGTAGCCTGGCTGCTACCTTACTATCTATGTACACAAAGCCTATTTATACCCTCCAGCCCCAGTCAAGCCACCAAATGATGGCTGTCTCATAGATGACCTCAGCAGAGACCCACAGAACTGACCAGTGGAGCCCAGCCCAAATCAATTCCCCAAATCATAGACAAATAATGTATTGTTATATGAAGCCACTAGGTTTTATGGCAATATATTATGGGGGGAAAATGTGACTAGTAAAGGAAAAGTAGGGTGAAAAATCAAGTCTAGCCTGGCCAGTCCTCTCCCTGCAGGCCAGCAAACCCCTCAGCACCATCTCTTTTGCTGTGACCACAGGTCAGTCGTAAAAGGAAAAGCACCATGGTCTTCCAACATGAACTCTGTGCCTTTCCACCTCCTGGGAAAAATTATTCCTCTAAGGTCACGGACTGAGTTAAATCACAAGCTGAGATATGCCTACTGGGGCACGTTTTCTCATATGGTCCACCAAAATGCTAAATAACAGACTCTAGTGGTCCTTCTGAATTGTATAGGCTGCAGGCAAATCTGCCTGATACCTCAAATAAAGCTGATGACATAATAGCAAATAAGAATGTAACCACGGTGCAGCTCTAGATATCAGTAACACACACCTTTGAGCAGCCGGATGGGTCCTCATCTCCCGTACTTGCCTAAGGCAGTATAAAAGAGTTAGCCGAGGTACCTTGCCTCTCACCTGCTTTTGTTGGTTGGTTGGTTGGTTGGTTGGTTGGTTTTAACTTTGCATGAGCTACCTGCCCTCTACTTGGGGGCACACTCACTTATGTACTTTAATCTCCTCTGCGTCCTTTGCTTGGCTTGTTTACTGATCCAAGAAAGTATAAGAGACCTTAGGTGAGCCCACATCACCAGTCTGGCCTAGCTTTTGTGGCCCTGGCCTAGCACAACTACCGAATGCTTCAAGAGCAAAGGAGACCTTAATATCAGCTTTGTCTGTTTCTTTGTTTGTTTGTTTGTTTGTTTGTAAGACTGAAGTCGATGCTGCAGATTTAAGCAATTTCTTCCTAACCAAAGTTTTAGACTTGGATATTAAGGCAGAAGAATGAGTGAGGAAGGGAAGCTTGAAAGAAAGTCTCCAAAGACAGAAAGTGACGCTGTGGAAACAGTCCTGCAGGGTGGTAACTCAGCCACTTGTCACGGTGTCATTGAAGCAGGGCAACCATTTTGCAGGACGAGAGCTCTCTAAAGAGCGCCCTGTCTCCCAACACCACACACAACTTTTATATTGGAAATGGTTTGTGCTCCATACCTACAGGCTTCTGTTGTCTTTAGAAGACTGGAAATGCTGTGCATCTCTTTGTATTCCCCATGCCTAAGCACACAGGAGAAGCTCAGTAACTGTCTGTGATTCCCGTTGTAACAAATGTCTCTGCTTCCTTCCACCTGCCCCCTGAGTTATGGACTGTAAAGATCTTTCTGTGCTTATTCTACATAGTGGCTATCACTGTGTGGACCCAGTAGGGCCTTTATCTGATACAACAATGTGACATAAGACAAATATTTAAGTGATTTCTCTAGTCATCACTGAATACATGAAACCCATTCATTTTTAGACAGTGAATGATTTTGGGTGAATCCTAAATGTTCTTCCTCTTTTTACCAATCAGATTTCATTGTAAGCTCCCAGAACCCAGATATAAGATCCTACTCATCTCTTAAGTCCCTCTAACAGCACAGACATAATAACCCTTTATTTTTTTTTATTTTTTTTTTAAAGATTTTATTTATTTATTTGATAGAGACACAGCCAGAGAGGGAACACAAGAGGGGGAGTGGGAGAGGGAGAAGCAGGCTCCCCGCAGAGCAGGGATCCTGATGTGGGACTCGATCCCAGGACCCTGGGATCATGACCTGAGCTGAAGGCAGTCGCTTAACCAACTGAGCCACCCAGGCGCCCCATAATAACCCTTTAATAACTGTTGGCAAAGTGACTGAATTGATCTGTAAATAGAATCTAATGAATAATTCCCTGGGCATTGACTCCATACAATTAAATGTCCTGGTCTATGCTCTTTTTAGAAATACTTATGAACAGATGAGTAAAAATAAAGCATTAGGGGGGCTCACTTTAAGGTAAAATTTGTACCTGAACTTTTAATTTTAATTCCTCTGAACTCAGGTCTTTCAAAGGAACTTAAGTATAAGGCACAGCTTTGTCTCTTAGATAAAGTGCCCACTCTAAGAGGAAATAAAAGAAGGCCCGGTTGGTGTGGGACAGAGATTGGGCTTTGGGAGTACAGAGCAAAAACCAAAAATACTAAGAAAAGTGAGAGCTTAATGCATTTAAATTTTTACTTTAAAGAAAATATTAAGTATGAAAAATCAAAAGTTTTTTAAATATTTAAACTTCTATAGCTTTATCTGAAGGCAATTTTGTAATCACTTAATTCTGTGAAAAAGGAACTGGCTAGCAAAATTAGTTTAAAAAACAGTTTTTAATAGTCACAAGGCACTTCACTTGCGTTATACTAGCTTTTTCTTTAACCAAATGTGTTCCATTAGTATAAGACAACCTACAGACAGTACTATCTTATTTGTAGCAAAACCTTTTCTGTAGAAGCACATGATTAGTTACAAACCAACTGAAATCAAAGACTTAGAGGAAAGTCACATTTAACCCAATTAAAATGGCCATGCACTTTCCCATCCTTTTTAAACAAACCTTCAAATTAGAAATCTTTACAGGTTTTTCTGAGACTGGCTTTAGAATACATAAAAGTGATCTCATTGTATCCCATTCTAACGAATGGGGATGATGGAAATTTCCATAGATTTTTTTAAATTCCTATTTAATATGAAATATATAGATACAGATATATAAATTTATATTATATATATTTATGGAAATAAAAAATTAGAGTTTACTGTATGCTGCTCTATCATGAATTAGTGTATACCTATTTGGAATGATTGAGTAACTGGAAGACTTGAGAAATTTCTGATGTTTGACATTGGTATTTGATTTAATTTCCCCTCCAGGATCTGGGCATCTCCTGAAAACATTGGCTTTTTACTAGGCAAGGTTTGTACCCTTGAGCTATCTTAACACTAGATATGCAGAAGCATGAAAAATAAGCTGGCACCCACCAAAGAGATAGGGAAAAAGTGCTATATGCTGAGGTTATCTGCCCAGCTATATTCTATGTCTCCTTGTTTTATGTCAGCCAGGTGGTTTGGGTGGTTAATACCAACTGTAGTTTACCCCTGCCTTGCTGTGAGAGCTCCTCGAAGAAACCCTCACTCCCCCTGGGTGTAGGAAAGGGAGCCTGGTTGTATATGGTAGTGTGTTGTAGCCATAGATCGAAGTGTAGCCCAGGGATGCCTAAACAGAGAGATGAAATGCATCCGGAGCCTTGGTAATATCGCTGAGCTGCAAACACAACCAACTACAACTACCAGTAACCTCAGCGACCCTCAGCTCTGCACCTCTTGTTACTCGTTTCCTTTCATCTCTTTTTTAAGGCCATTCCTGCACCTTCCTAGTATTCTCATAGCCATTTTGCAGTGGAAGGCCTTCTAGCTAAACATATTAATACTTTTAAGCAATCAACAATTAACAAAGGACATTTACATACAGGATTTCATCTGATCTTTGCCAGGAGTTACTGCCTTCTACATGGGAAGAAAGTGAGACATAGAGAAGTTAAGGAACTTACTACCTAATGTCCACATGGTGAATTGAGCCTCACTTTGCAAGATAATTTGAAAAAATAAAAAAGAAATCTTAAAGGATCTCTTTTTTTTAATTAAAATTATTTTTTGTAGAGATATAATTGGCATATAACATTATATGTTTAAGGTGTATAACATATTGATTTGACACATTTATATATTAAAATATTATTACCACCATATCCTTAGCTAACATCTCCACCGTGTCCCATAAGTATCTTTTCTTCTTTGTGGTGAGAACATCTGAGATCCATTTTCTAAGCCATTTTGCAGTGTGTAATACAGTATATGAAATATTATTTGGCTACAAGAAAGAAGGAAATCCTGCCATTTTGCTTACAACATGGATGGACCTTGAGGGCATTATGCTAAGTGAGATAAGTCAGACTGAGAAAGACAAATGCTGTATAATCTCATTTATATGTGCAGTTGAAGGAACCTCTTTATATTCATTCTCTTCTTGTTCATTCCTCCACGGAATGTGTACCTAAACTAAGCCTCTAGGAAAGGCACCAGACAGTGATGGGTCTAGAGGGGCTATTTGTAGCTGTATACCACTCATGAGGGTGTCCTGCCGAGAAGCCATGGTACCATAAATCAGCTCTGCTTGAGGAATGAAGTATTCACAGCCACAGCAAAACCTGAGAAACAAAAATTGAGAAATAACGCTTTATCTTATCAGAAAGGTTTGAAAAGAAGGCAGATGATAGGGAGCAGTAATCAAGAGTTCCCTAAATGAAAGAAGCGTTTATCCCAATCTTTCTGAGATGGCCAACCTCATGTATAATGTAATTAGGAGTATTACTGGTTGCGTTTTCCGAGGTATCACACCTCCCTCTTAGCAGGATATTCTTCTCAGCTCTGCTAGGGACAGGCTTCTATGCCTGTTCTTGCTGCTGCTGGAAGTCTAAGATTAAATGAGTAATGAGACACCCAGTGATGCGATACTGTGTTATATTATGGAACCTCTGGTCACTCACGCTTCACACCCCATTAATTAGGTGCTAATTGCAAAAGCTACTTAAAAGTAGTTTTTGCCTTGCTCTCTGCCCTAACAACCTGCTCTTAGTGTGAAACTCCCATCAATATCAAAGCCTCAGAGAAACAGGCCTAATATTTGCAATGTTAAGGTTACAGAATTTAGCCTCAAAGGAAATCTGTGCAAAAGCTTAAGTTTTCATAGAGGGGCAAATGCCCTCATTATATATGCTTAAAAAAGGCAAAATACAACGTGGCAAAATTATCTTTCTACAAGGACTTGTATTTTGATAGTTACCTGCTAATCAGTTATCCAGAATAAGAATCACGTAATTTCAAAAAATAAAAATAAAAAAGATGTTACTTAAAATCAAATTAGATTTCTCCTAAGGCAACTGCTTTTAAAACATCTTTGCTGTTACAATAATAAAGTATTCTACACTGAGGATCAGTTTCACGAGGACACTCAACTTTCATAAATCAACTGTTTCTGCCTGATTCAGTTCAAAACAAATTATTTCACTTCCTTATAGCTGAAGCACTAACGCTTTTGCTTGACATGACTCAGACATGGCTGAACATATTAAGAGAAATTTTCTAAAAGCATTCACCTTTGAATAAGTAATTTATTGACAAAATAGAGAATGAGAAACTTGAAAGAAACTAAAACATGTGATAGAAACTTTGCAAGTTTATTTTACTGATCTAAAATATTTTATTGATTATAGAAAACCAGTCTAAACTCAGACAAATTACAAAAAAAAAATTTGAAATATAACTTGCTTGAAATATGGGGATTACCAGTAACCTCTGTTACATTATATACTATATTATGAAATGTCATTAAAAGAGCTCATAGATCATATATAAAATTTTGTGTTTGAAACAAAAAGGGAAATGTCCTATACTAATGATAAAAATCAACTGAAAACACATCTATTGACCAAAAAGCAATGTGTCTCTACTGGGTTCTTTTCCCTTAAGGAAGATGTAGTTTAAGACATATGATGGTTGCAAATCAGAAATATGGAAGAATGATCACCAGCCCCAATGACTATGTCCCAACATTCTTCATCTTTGATTTCCATAGCTAAGATGGCATGATATAGTGAGCCTCATGCTGGGCAGCAGGAAGATCCAGCATGAGGGCAGTGACAGCGCTGGGGTTGGAAAGCTCAGTCTGATTGGGTGAGTCTGACATGGAGGACAGATCCTTCTCATAGGAAGAGAAGGCTGACAAAATCAGACAGGGTATTTGGGCTCCAGCCTGGACTGTAGAGCCATTATCCTGGTCTACAAATGAAGCCACAAAGGCTGGGTCCAGTCATCTGGATTAGGCAGAGGAGGCCTGGCAGCAAAATGGTAAACCCTCCCCAAGCACACTTCACTCTGGATTGGCAAGATTTATTGCCACCCACTACTAATGACTGAGCTACTTGCTAGAACTTGTTTATCGGCTTAGGGCAGAGCTTGCAGATCGAAGGTCTTCAGTGACTACAACTGAGCAATCCTAAGAAAAAGAAGAGAGATTGATAGCCCCTATATATATGGATTTTTCATTTGGGATTATTTAGCTTCTTCAGGGAGACTGTGAAAGTCCCTGTGCATCTTTATAAATAGAATGGATACTCATTAGTCAAAAATCAGGGAGATAAAATCAATAATTTCTGAAGATGTTTTGCATCCTAATTTCGTGTGCTTTCAAGTTCCCCCATATGGCATTTTCCATCATTTTACTTTGGAATGTGCAAACTGTCATGAGGTAATGCCTCTGAGAGCATGAATCCCAAAGTAGACTCTGACAGTTCTCTCCCCTTCTCCTTGAAGCGACTAAAGACCCACGTTAAAAAATAATAATACATTTTAAAAGGTTGTGGCCCACTGCATATTTTTCCCTTCCAAATTAGAGAATGCTATTGAAAATCTTCCAAAAAGCCAAAAAGGGATAATAAGGCCCTTGTTCCAATGAGATGCAAACTCCAGGTGTTTGGCTGTGATGATTCACTAGCTGGATGACTCCTCCACAGAAGCCTTGCAAATTCTGATCTCAGCAAAATGATAGATTTCTGTAGGACACAGCACATGGTGTCTTCTGTCTCTCATGGTCAAATTTCCTTAGTGTTAAATCCATAAATATCAAGATTCTACTGCACTGATTCCATTAAGATGTTTGGTCTGCAATTGGTGTAAACTACTTTGAAGGGACAACAGGGTTAGAACCTTAGTTGGAATAATCAGATGCTTCTTGATGTACTTAACTGAGCCAAAGAGAAGAGCATGATCATTCACTTATGATTTCCTATAACAACCAGAAGGCATTTGTTTTGTTTTAGTCTGTGGTGAAACAGCAAAGCATAACCATCACGCATAGTAATATTATTTATTATTTAAAATACTATAGGTATTAACATTTTTTTTACTGAAAATAGTAACATCTCTAAAGATTTGAGTGCCTTTCTCATTAATACTTACCTTGTTTCAGTTATTTAAAGTCAGAGTTTCTTAACAGAGGACACATAGGATCACCTTCAGACTGTTGACCCTCCCAACCAAAGTTCCATGTGTGTGTAACTGAGGAGAAGGTTGTAGAGTTCTACCAGGTTCTCAAAGGGGTACATGACCCAGAAAGGTAAAGCACTTCTATTTTAAATGAAGTGCCTTCTTGCCCTTCTTTGAAGTAGGCTCAGATAGGAGTAGTGTAGTTCTTCTAAGTCACTTTGAACCCTTTTATACGTCTGGGTCAAATATGCTGCCGGGCTCTGGAAGCATCTGGCCTCAGTTACTTTTCCTCTGATGGATTGAACACCGTCTCCTACTTTAGCAATTTGGCATGCTCATGGTTCCGCAAGAGAAGCTTAATTTCCCCAAGTGTCTCTTTTTGGCAGCCCCTCTCACACCTTTTCTTTTGATTCCCTCAAAAGAAGAGTAACACAGCGGCATAATGGCTTTGGGAACTTGTGATTCTTGTTTGTTTTGTTCACATTTATTCAAAGGTCTTTCTGGGATTAAAAGGGAATGCCCATTTATTACCAACTACAGAAAAACCTAGAATAGAGAGGAAAGATCAAAACAATAGAATAACCATTACCCATTATGCAGAGATAATGACTTTTAAGGGTTTCTTTTTTCATATTTTCTTCCATGTAAATATAGTATTATGTACACTTACAATGTGTTAATTCATTAGATATTTACATACATGAAGACTAAAAATGTAAGTTATAGTCTTAAGTATCAAAGCTTAATGATTTTTTTTAATAGAACACAAAATAGCTAGGTGGCCCTGTAAAAGGCTATCTCCCCAGTATGGAATCTGGACTGTCTTTTATTAGAAAAGATACTCAGCCTCCAGCAGTTAATAACTTGTTTAATGTTTGATTCTTGAATACATGTACATCTTTACTCAGTGATACATATTTTCTTAGAGGAAATTTATGCCTGAATAAGATGCACAGAAATTTTCTCTTTAATCTATTTACTTATATTTTTGCCATATCCTATTTAGAATAGGAACTGATTGTTACTGGGCATTTACTATATTCTAAGCAATTCACATGCATTTTTTTCCTTTAGTCTGGGCAAAGATCCTGGGATGGTGGTACTGCGTGTATCCTCATTTATAGATGAAAAAGCTAGGAGATACTAAATCACTTAGCCCGGATCTTAAGCACAGGAAATGGCAGAGTCAGGTCAGCCTGGCTCACTTTAACTTGCCTGTGCTCGGGTCTACTAGTGGTTCTCAAAGTGTGGTCCCTGGACTGGCAGCATCAGCTGGGAATTGGTTAGGGATGCAAATTCTCAAACCCCATTCTGAACCTCGTGGATCAGAAATGCTAGGAGTGAGGTTAGCATTCTGTATCTTAACAAGCCTTCCAGGTGATTTTGATAGATGCAAAACTTTTAGGATCCTCTGCTAATAGACTCCAAATTTTGAAAGGTTGCTGATACACAATTTTTTAAAAATCTAGTTTTTGAAAAGAATCATGTTAGGCCCCTGCCAAAGTATTAAGTTAGCGTTTATTGCTTAAACATTCAGAATTTTACTTTCGGGATTCTTTGAGTGTTTTATGCATTAGTTCATAAGAACTGAAGCTTAAGACCCAGGCTTTTGTGCAGGCTGGGGAGTGGTGAGTACACGCTGCTAACCCTTCCATGCTGTCCTCACATTACTCATGAATGGTGATCTGAATTAGGATCCAGCTGAACAGATGACTACAAAAAAAAAAAAACCCATAAAACAAAAAACCCAAACCAAACCAAACCAAACCAAAACACCCACAACGCTGTTACACAGATCAGGCTTGCTCATTGTTGAGTAAGAAAAGGAAGTTTTAAAACAGGCCCAACAGGTTAGACGTATTTTTCAAATTCAATGGGTTCTTTACTGGAAGCCACTAGGACCCCAGTCTTAGTTCTGCTGACCCAATGCAGGGTTTGCACCCCAAGGCTGACTCTCCTGATCCTGGTGTTTGTGTTGTTTTTTCGTTTTTGGTTTGTTTTTTTTTTCCCCTCTACTCTGTATGTGGCTCCTCATGGAGGAGAAACCCATACATTCAGAATGTCATTTGCATATTTCCTAAGTCCAAGGCATTTTCGTCGTAAATGTATTCGATTTTTAAGAACTTAGGAGTGATTAGGTATAATTTAATATAGATATGGCCAGCCTCGGTGTCCCTGGGTAGCTGAAATTCAATTTTTTTTTAATTAGTATTTGAAAAGGAAGACCTCCTCTAGCCATCGTAATCATATTTTCACTGTATTTTTATTCCTTTCCAGATCTGACTGTCTTAAAATTTAATTACTGTTAGCAAGACCTTTATGGGAAGAATAGAAATATTCTCGTAATAGTGTTAGCATATTAAATGTAATTTTCAGGTAGCCCTCCTAGGATTCCAGCACTCCTCAATAGAGCCAATTTAGCTGCCTTTTTCTGCCCTGACAGTCCACACGTATTCAACTCACAAATGTGTCCTTTCCCTGGCTCTTCTGATGCTATTAGAACTTTATTGTCCTAGTGCATTAGAGTGTTCATTCGCTCCTGATAAGACCTCAAATCTGAGATGCATTTTAATGCTGTTCATACTAATACCATTAAACATGCTAATTATAACTTCTGCACACTAAGGCACACTTTTGTTGGTTTGTTTGTGGTTTTTGTTGTTTTTTAACCATGTTAGTTGTCTACAATTCAAAAATAGGAGGGTTTGGGAGCACCTGGCTGGCTCAGTCAGAAGACCGTGCAACTCTTGATCTCGGGGTCATGAGTTTGAGTCCCACATGGGGTGTAGAGATTACTTAAATAAATAAAAAATTAAAATAAGAGGGTTTTGAAAAAGAAAAATCAAAGATTGCTATATAAAAACATAAAGGAAAGAGTACACACCTTTGTATAAGAACCAAGGTCAAATGACTCAAGAATTAAAACAAGTGATGATAATATGTAATTTTGCCCAAGTATTAAAAGAAATATGTAAAGGGATGTTAGACCTCAAAGTCCGAAGAAATGGAAGGACAGCTTCTTAGGCCTGAGTCCCATGTCTGGGCTAACATAGGAGACTGGGACTAAAAGTTCGGCTGTCCCCCCTCCCAGCCCCTGGTGTCCTGTCTCACTTCTGGTAAGAGCAGCTGATTCTCCTGGGGCTCAAGGACTCTCAGGCAATGCCCAGCACTTCAACAGAAGGACCTGCACCTGCAGCCTTTTACTCACGTCAGGAGGTTATTTATCAGCTATAGGCTCTTCCTTATTTGGAACGAACATAGCCATAGTTCTGTGTTTGGTTTTTTGTTTGTTTGTTTGTTTTTGGGAGAGAGGGTGAGAGAGAGAGCAGGAGGGAGATGGAGAGAGAATATGAAGCGGACTCCATGCTGAGCTCAGAGCCGATGTGAGTCTTGATCCTACAGCTGTGAGATCATGACCTGAGCCAAAACCAAGAGCTGGTTGCTTAACCTATTGAGCCACCCAGGAACCCTCTGTATTTGGTTTTAATTGAGATGTTTAGTTCCTAAACAAGGTATCTTTCACATTTTAATTGTTTTTAATCGTATATCTTCTTTTTTCTTGCAACAAATAGATCATTCTGTTAAATTCTAATCAGCGAGAGCTCCTAGCTTCCAGTGGGAGGGAGGATTCCATTTTTAAAAAGCAACACCCAGAGTGGGTTTTAGCTGAGCTCGGTGTATGGTCGTTGTGCAGAGTTCCAATAGTTTTGTTTTCAATCACCCTTTCAAAGTGAAGGCCAGAGAAAAACTTGATGTTTGCTCTTCAGGTCTACACCATTTTTGTTCGTTAGCTTGAATATGCGATAGTAGTAAAATAATCCAAAAGAGTACAAGTTCATTGCTGCATTTGGCTTCCTGTCATAGAAGAAGACAGAGAGACAACCAACTGGGCTTCACTGTAGGATCAGTTAATGAATTTCCAATTCCCATTGCATTTATGCTTTATTATTTAAATTTATATAAGTTTGTGCTGTCATTCCAAGCAAAGTGTTTCCTGCAATTTCTCAAGATGAGAAGGTGTTTTTCTGCAAAATGCCAAGATGAGAGAAAGAGAAATATGTCTCTATCTATCTATTATCTCTCAATTTTTCTGTCTATATATCTTCATGTGTGCTTATTTCATTTATATATATGATATTCCTTTTGATTTGTGACAGAGCTTGTTTGAGAGAACTGGAACTTGATGTTACTTTAAGGATATAAAACACAACATCTGATGTTAATAATTTGTGGCACAGAATGGAAAAAGAATTCATGGGTAGAAATAGCCACCTTCTTCCTGCCTCCTGCTTGAGCCTGACTGTCAGAATCCATGCCTACCCTTGTCCCCCTGGAGGACTGCTGTGGCATCTGTGACCTGCAGACAGTCAGTCCCCTGAGGATGCCATGTAATGAATGATGAAAGCTCAGAGCCGTTAAAAAGAAGCATTACAAAAGTGTGAACCCTGTGTTGTTTGCTTTCTCCCCCAGTAATTAGTGAAACAGAAGGAAGGTGAAGAATGGAGAGCTTTAGCAACTGTCAGAAGTATTTCATGTTAAAAATAAATAGTGATGGGGGAGGGGCTAGGTGGGGGAGGGGCATTATGGAGGGCACTGTTGTGATGAGCGCTGAGTGTGGTATGGAAGTGATGAACCACTGAATTCTATTCCTGAAGCCAATATTGCATTGTATGTTACCTAACTAGAATTTAAATAAAAAATTGAAAAAAAATTAAAAATAAATACTAATAAGATTCCTAATCAGATGCCCTTAACATAGGGAGATCATCCTGGGTTATTTGACTGGGCTCAATATAATCATAAGGGTCCTTAAAAGTGGAGGGAAGCTGAAGAGGAGGTCAGATGACACTATGTGACCAAGACTTCATCAGCTGTTCTTGACTTTGAAGATGAGGGAAGGGGCCAAAGAGCCAAGGAATATAGACTGCCTCTGGAAGCTAAAAAAGGCAGTGAAACAAATTCTTCACTAAAGCCTCCAGAAAGAAATGCAGCCCTGCTGGTACCTTAATGTTAACCCAGTAAGACTCATTTTGGATTTCTGATCTCCAAAATTATTAGATGATAAATTTGTGTTGTTTTATGCCACTAAGAAAAGGGAAGGGGAGGGGAGGGGAGGGAGAGGAGGGAAGGAGAGAAGAGAAGAGAGCCAAAGTTTTAAGTAGAGGAGATATTAAGTAGAGGATTTATTTATTTTATTTATTTTTAACAGTTCTCAATACAGATTTTTAAAACATAGTCTACAAATATAACTAGTACTGAAATAGGCATATATATATGGACATATATACATATGTGTGTGTGCATACATGTATAGACACGTATATTCCATGTCTTCTTTTCTACGGAGTCAGTCTCCACTCTTCTTTCCAGGTCTGTGTAAGTCTCACCCTGCACTGTAGCTTTTTAGTTATTCTAGTCTAGTAAGGTATACCCCCTCAACTCAACTGACTTTTCCTTATAATCTCAAATATTTCATAATCTAGCCTGAGAGAGCAAAACTTCCCTACATCATTTATTTAAAGCACAACTAAAATCACTTTCTATTTTTAATTTCTAAATACCACTGAGTCCCTAATCAGATTATAAATATTTTGAGTACATGCACTAATCATTATTTTCTTTATTTTCAATGTGTATAGTTAGTATAGTGCCCAATAAATACTATACTTTTAAGTCTTTATACAACTAAGACTTAGGTGTAATGCTTATTAGTTTGCAATGATACTTACAATACTTATTATGACATGATGATGATTAAAAGTTGAGCAGACCTCTTTTGTGAACCTTAAGATAGATCTAATATGCTGATAAAGACACAACGATGTTAAGAGGTAGTGCACAAAGTGCACATGCATTGAAACTACAGAAGATTTTGTGATGGTCCTAAAACAGCATTATCCAATAGAAATCTTCAGTTTCGGAGATTATGGAAATTATTTCTATTTCTACTCTCCAATATAGGGGCCACTGGCTACTTGGTTAATGAGCACTTGTGATGTGGCTAGTGTGACTAAAGGACTGAATTTTTATTTTAATTAATTCAAGTTTAAATTAAATGGCCACATGTGCCAGTGGCTACCATAATGGACAACGTGAAGACACTTTTAGATTGATAGATCGCTGTCCACGTTCTAAGGGCAAGTGTTGTCAATGAATAGGGTCATTTTTGTCTTTGCAAATGGTCTTATTACTGAAGCAGTGAATGAATAACATGGAGCAGTGATACCCAAAGTGTTCTGCAGTTCAGACCCGACAATGAACTGTTTGTTACTAGTCCATGACAAGTTAAGAACTTGAGAGTAAGCATTTAGAAACTTCTGTGGCCACTTGGCATTGATGTAACATCCAAACGCGGACTCAATGGATTCATCTCACTAAGCAGGGCATAGACCACTTTGGGTATTTTTAAGCTTGCACAGTGAGTGCCATCTGGTGTTAGCACAGGTGGGTGCAGTAGGACCCCATATTGGCCCATGGAAGATCAGAAATTTTTAAAAAACTATCCTCTCCCCAAATAGCTACAAATAGTTTAAGAAGCCCAGGTGGAGAAGACTCGGAATCAGAAGCCAGGAGGCCAGTCTGTTCCTCATAACCTGGCTCAACTGTATTGACCAGACCCCTCAGAACAAAGGGACTTAAAAGAGAAACAATTAGAAATTACAGACTTCCACCCTCTCAACAGACAAATGAAAAATCCAAGTCCCAGGAACGATGTGACATACTTCAACTACTTCCATCTGAGCTTGGAGATCTCCTTTTCTGACCCTCAGGCAAGCTCTTTTTCCACCATGCCAAGTGGATATGGGCCAAGAGCAATCTTATGATGCCCTCACACAAGAAATAGAGGAGTCTGAGGATATTACTGCAACACATCCATAAAATCCACCGTGCAGTCTGCTTGTGCCTGTATCAACCTTGGTTCACTTCCCCTTTTTAATGAGTTGTCACTACAGTGAATTTAAGAAAAAAACAATGCAGACAATGTATCCATATGGCTCAGTGCATAGAGAAAATGAATCAATGAAACCAGCCCTTCTACTCAAGTGTTAGATTTCACACAAACTATGCATCAGTTTGTTTTCCTAAACCATGAAACGATGCTTCCCATTTTGATTTCCTGCCTTGATTTGTTCTGAGATAGTAGCAAAATGGTAATAGGATGCAACAGTTTAAGACCCCTTAGGAGCCCAGAAAGAATTCAGGAAAATGGTATTTGTTGTATTGGAAATAGGGCAGCTTATATGATCAAATGTGTAATAGGTAGTGTCAGTGCCCCAGTGAGATGCCCTGTACTGACAGGTTCTTCCAGACCCACAGCCACACCTTTCTCCCAAAGACTGCCCTTAGTCACAGGAGCCATCCAGCTTAAGAAGTAACAAAAGAACACCTCTCTCCCTTTCTATCCCTCTGTGAGATAGGGGCAGTCTGCCACCAAGCGTGGACAAATGTCTGTCCCTTTGCCTCACAGTGGGATCAGGCTAAAACCAGCCTCCAGATGAACCCCTTTACTTATTCTGCCTCTCACTTCCTTAAAGGTTCCCGCTGAGAATGTGCCTTTAAGAAACCACTTGTACAAGAATCCCCATCTCAGGCTCTGCTTCTAGAGAATTTGACCCACAACAGAGAGTACACAAACTAAAAACTTTTAAATAGCTCATTTTCTTATTACCGCAAATATTTTGAGCTGTGGCTTGATTTGAATTCAGAAGAGTTTAATGATCCTGTTCTTTAAAAAAACAAAAGAGGAGGTATCTAAATTTCCAGATCCTTTTGAACTATCTTAAAAAGTTTTTATCTCCTGTTTGGCCTCCTTATTGTCTTTGATCACTGACTTCAGATCAAAACTGCTGCTCCATTAGAAAGCATGCAGCTATTCCCGAGCATGTGCTAATTGCTATTTCCTATCTGATAAGACCATTGTAGAAGTTTCTCTACAAGAACATAACAGCATATCTCAAGTGCATGACTATTTTCTTATGCAAATAAAAATACCCTATACTTTAAAATCTATGAATATTGTTGCTATGTTATTTAGTGGGAAAATTAATCATCCAAAAGTTTGTCCTTTTGGGGGGTGGGGAGTAGGAGAAGCCTGCTTTATTAATTTGTGATAAATAACAATATGTTTAAAATAACAAAACTTGGGAAAACATAATTTTCAATTTTATATTCAAATCATGTCAGTTGCATAGTTAATGGAATTTATTAGGGAAAATGCTATAGCTATTTGCATAATTTTCTGGTGCTGAAACATGAGAAAAATCTGGCTGCATGTTACTAGAGCCCGGTTTAACTTTGCTTTCAAATACTCATTCACCAACCTAAGCCTTTTTCTTTTCTCAATCTCTATGGAGCTCACATAAAATATGCACTTAAGCTCATGTAAAAATAATTCATTCTTCCATTTTCCTCCAAATCACTTCACTCTCTCATGTGTTTATTAATAAATTTAGTTGAAAGAAATTGAAGAAGACACAAAAAGATGGAAAAATATTCCATGCTCATGGATCGGAAGAATAAACATTGTTAAAATGTCTATGCTACCCAGAGCAATCTATACCTTCAATGCC
Organism: Mirounga leonina; assembly: GCF_011800145.1. NCBI lineage: Eukaryota > Metazoa > Chordata > Mammalia > Carnivora > Phocidae > Mirounga > Mirounga leonina. Next base: position 16,239,558 of record NW_023270316.1, on the reverse strand, counting down.
ATCCCGATCAAAATTCCAATGACATTTTTCAAAGTGCTGGAACAAACAATCCTAAAATTTGTATGGAATCAGAAAAGACCCCGAATCACCAAGGAGATGTTGAAAAAGAAAAACAAAGCTGGGGGCATCACATTGCCCAATTTCAAGCTATATTACAAAGCAGTGATCACCAAGACAGCATGGTACTGACACAAAAACAGACATACAGACCAATGGAACAGAATAGAGAACCCAGATATGGACCCTCAACTCTGTGGTCAAATAATCTTTGACAAAGCAGGAAAAAACATGCAATGGAAAAAAGTCAGTCTCTTCAATAAATGGTGCTGGGAAAATTGGACAGCCACATGCAGAAGAATGAAACTCGACCATTCTCTAACACCACTCACAAAGATAAACTCAAAGTGGATGAAAGACCTCAATGTGAGACAGGAATCCATCAAAATCCTAGAGGAGAACATAGGCAGTAACCTCTTTGACATCAACCACAGCAACTTCTTTCAAGATACATCTCCAAAAGCTAGTGAAACAAAAGCGAAAATGAACTTTTGGGACTTCATCAAGATAAAAAGCTTCTGCACAGCAAAGGAAACAGTCAACAAAACAAAGAGGCAACCCACAGAATGGGAGAAGATATTTGCAAATGACACAACAGATAAAGGGCTGGTATCCAAAATCTATAAAGAACTTCTCAAACTCAACACCCAAAAAACAAATAATCAAGTCAAAAAGTGGGCAGAAGAGATGAACAGACATTTCTCTGAAGAAGACATACAAATGGCTAACAGACACATGAAAAAATGTTCATCATCATTAGCCATCAGGGAAATCCAAATCAAAACCACACTGAGATACCACCTTACACCAGTTAGAATGGCAAAAATGGACAGGGAGAGAAACAACAAATGTTGGAAAGGTTGTGAAGAAAGGGGAACCCTCTTACACTGTTGGTGGGAATGCAAGTTGGTACAGCCACTTTGGAAAACAGTGTGGAGGTTCCTCAAAAATTTAAAAATAGAGCTACCCTATGAGCCAGCAATTGCACTACTGGGTATTTACCCCAAAGACACAGATGTAGTGAAAAGAAGGGCCATATGCACCCCAATGTTCATAGCAGCAATGTCCGCAATAGCCAAACTGTGGAAAGAACCGAGATGCCCTTCAACAGATGAATGGATAAAGAAGATGTGGTCCATATATACAATGGAATATTACTCAGCCATCAGAAAAGATGAATACCCAACTTTTACATCAACATGGATGGGACTGGAGGAGATTATGCTAAGCGAAATAAGTCAAGCAGAGAAAGTCAATTATCATATGGTTTCACTTATTTGTGGAACATAAGGAATAACATGGAGGACATTAGGAGAAGGAAGGGAAAAATGGGGGCGAGGAATTAGAGGGAGAGATGAACCATGAGAGACTATGGACCTGAGAAACAAACAGGGTTCTAGAGGGGAGGGGGGAGGGGGGATTGGTTAGCCCGGTGATGGGTATTAAGGAGGGCACGTACTGCATGGAGCACTGGGTGTTATACGAAAACAATGGATCGTGGATCACTACATCAAAAACTAATGATGTATTGTATGGTGACTAACATAATATAATAAAATTTAAAAAAATAAAATAAAATAAATTTAGTTGTCTGTCATCTCCTTTGATAGCTGTTTCTGTTAGAGACTTCATAATGGTGGTAGAGCCACTAAAATTCCAATCACCGTCTTCAACAATGTCTCATCTCTCTATTTTATTCATCCATGTGGCCAAGTCTCTTACCAATCATTCAACAAATCTCTACCAAATGTCATCTTCTTATTCTTCTATTTCCTCCTAAAATCTTAACAGTACTGCAGACCCCCTTCCTAATTTGCAAAATTCCCAGAATTAAGTGCCATGGAATCATTCGCTTTCGGCGAATATGACTAAACTTGGAATTTTCTGTGGTTTTGAATGAAAGCAGAATCATTGCTAATCAATCCTAACTTTCACCTTGTGCTGATGGGACCCAGGATCTACTACAATTTAACCAGAGCAAGACTTTCTCACAAAAATGAAAGAGAGAGAGAGAGAGAAAGACAGAAAGAAAGAAAGACAGAAAGAAAGAAAGACAGAAAGAAAGAAAGAAAGAAGGAAGGAAGGAAGGAAGGAAGGAAGGAAGGAAGGAAGGAAGGAAGGAAGGAAGGAAGAAAGAAAGAAAGAAAGAAAGAAAGACACATTTTTGTACATGACTAAACAAATATTTATTATTAGCCAGTGGGATTAAAAATGCAGTCCCTACATTCAAAGCAATCAAATTCTGAAAAGGAAGACAAATACAGAAACAAGCAATCCTAATACAATGTGATTAGTACCAGATGTTTGGACAGGAGTCTGGAAGCAGAGAAGGGTGGAGAAAACTTGCCCATCTGTTGTTTGGGAGAGACTGAGGGAGAGGTCAGGGAAGATTTTTAGTTGATGTGGTTTGTAAATTTTAATTGAAAAGGGCAATTTTAAAGATATTAACCCTGAATTATTTAATTCTCTTATCTATCCTTACTTAGGTAGCTCTTTTTTCTGCTAGGTCAAAATTCAAACTGTTCCTGCCTTGCTGAAAGCTTTTATCTCTCTCCTAACTACCTCCCTTCCACATCCACCAACTTAGTAAGGATTAGGTGTGTCCACTTGTCACAGGAAACCCAAAATAACAATGGCTTATAGGAAATGGAACAGATTTCCCCAGCTGGTGGACTGTAAAATATACCGTTGATCAAAATCTTGTAAAACCGGCTTTTCCTTCAGCAGCACCTTCTCTGCCATATGGCGCTGACGTGAGTTTCTGCAAAGGCAGTTCTGCTATTGCGAAGGTCTGACTGCAGACCTTGTTCACTCCATCGTACTCAGGAGATTTTTGGATGGGCTGTTCCAAATTTTTTAAACTTACGTTTGGGTAATCCAATTCCTACTGAAGATAATGAGGCTTATGTCAGCTCTGGGTGCTCCCTTTTTGTGGTGGGAATTTGGCAAGTGGCATCCTCGTTTGCGTTGGGATTCCAGCTCTTGGTTTGTGTCATCGAAGAAGTACAATTTTGTGCCTATGTCAGATATTACCTTTGACCTACACTGATGAGAAAATATATATTTAACAGGCGATGTTTGTATGTTAACTGATGTTCAGAAAATTAAGAGGATAACAGGAAGAACTTTCACACAGAAGAAAAGGAAAAATTGTGCAAAACCTGAACCCTGGGAATATATATATACTACTAGTAATTGACAATGCAAAAACCCAAAATCTAATTTGGGCGATACTGGGTACAGCAAATGTAGGTGTTTTTTCTCCTGATCACCAAACTGTATAGTATGGATAAGGTCACTCATGTTAAGGGTTGAATAAATCAATCAGCAACTGAATAATTCCCAGCTTTCAGATGTGTAAGGAAATCATGCACCCAGAATATCACACTGCACTTATTAAATTCCTACCTTAATCAATAGCAAAGACATTTACAGCCCCTTAACATTATAAAGGAATATACAGGTGTTAAACATGACTCCCAGGCGCCTGGCTGGCTCAGTCATTAAGCGTCTGCCTTCGGCTCAGGTCATGATCCCAGGGTCCTGGGTCCTCCTCGGGGGGAAGCCTGCTTCTCCCTCTCCCCCTCCCGCTGCTTGTGTTCCTGCTCTCGCTATCTCTGTCTCTGTCAAATAAATAAATAAAATCTTTAAAAAAAAAAAAAAACATGACTCCCAAAAGAGAGAGACAGAGAGAGGAGAGAGAGAGAAGAAACTATTTAAACCTCCAGTATTGAACATCTCTGGATGTTTTGCTTACATCAGAAGATTTACTCATATCACTAACAAGAAGAATAGTTCTCAAGAGTCTTGGACTGATTAGAAATCCAGACAGTAGTTGATTTTTTTGTCTCATATGACCTCAACAGCAGTTTGGGGAATTAAGAGCAAATGAAAATTTTCATGAGATCACGTGCCTGTCTTTTCATAAGAAGAAAAAAACTTAAAACAGCAAAATGGTAATTTGAATCATTTATTGGGAATTTGGGGGACAAGTTGAGATGTTCTTTTTTTTGTCCTAAAGAATCATCAGAAGACTATTTTTTCAAACACCGGAGCTTCCTGCTGCTCAGTATTGTGTTGGCTTCCTCTGGTTCCTAAGGTTCTGACGGATCTCTGCTGCCTTGTTTTGATTCAGTAGCTCCCAGAATAATCCCAAATGTACATCATCACAGGGCTATGAAACTCCATAATTACTGAGGAGGTAGGTGCTGTTTTCCTTTCTGTCCATGTTTAGACATTGTTCTAAGCATTATTTGATGCCTGAGGTAGGCTTTACATAAGAAATACAAAAGCTGTTTTGGTTTTATTGTCACTCAGTTTTTATCCCTATAATAAAACAATAGCACAGAATGAATGCTCCAAAACTGAAATGGAACAAAGATGACAGAGTGGGAAAAAGATCCCCAAAATAAAAAATTCACTCACTTTACACAACGTGGTCATTAAATACATTTTGTGAAAATTTCTTTTTGCAATAAGGAAATAGAATTAAATTTACTGTAACTTTCCTTAGATGCACATAAAGATATTTGTGCCAAAAATAGTGATCACTAGTAAGTGAAGAATCTGAGCAAAGAAATTAAACACATAATTTTAATTTTTCTTAAAGAACCCTCAAATATAATTTCAGTGAAACTAGGGGAATGTGGTAATGTACGAGGAAAGAAATACTGCTAAGTTGCATCTACATGTACAAACTCAAGGGTGTACTTAACAATCATCCCTACACATTAAAGCAAAAACTGACAAATGTCTCCTTCATATTACTATCTGCACGTATAAGTATTTTGTAAAATGAGACAAAGGATAATATTTTAGAGAACTATCTTGGACTTCATTTTAATAGGTATAGCCTAAAAAATGGCTTGTCCAATTGGATAACATTTCCTGTCTTCAAACAACAGAAAACCAAAATAGCAGTAACTGAACCCAAATAAAATGTATTCCTCTTATGTAAATAAAGCCCAGCAGCTAACAGCACAAGGCTGATGTGGTAGCTCTCTTCTCAGCAAGAACCCAGGGTCTGTCTATCTTACTGCTCTGCCATCCTCAACACAGGGTTACCCAATGGCCCAAAAGACTGATTAAGCTCAGCCGTCACATCTCCTCTCCAGCTAGAAGAAAAAGAAAGCTCAAAGAAGGTCACCCCTACCTTTAAACACACTCCTCAGAAGTTACTCACTTGAATGTAGATGGCCATCACAGGCTACAAGAGAGCCAGGGAAATGTAGTCTTTATTTTAAGCAGCCATGTGCTTATCTGAAAACTGGGGGTCTTATTACTGGGGAAGAATAGGATTAGATAATGAGGGACAACCCACAGTCTGTTATAGCCACTGTGTCTGAAAATACACAAATCATTATTTTTCCCATTTTTATCCAACTGACTGGGGTTTTTTAAAGCCAGATAGACACAGGTCCTTGTAGGATAAAGGCATGAACTGAACCGTTACTCAATTCAGTTTCAGTTTAAAGAAGAAAACAAATCTAAATACTGTGTGACACAGTTTGAACCACAGCATTCTTTTCATCTTTATTTACTTACACCTAGACTTTCCAAAATCAAACATTTAGTTTTGTCATCTTGAGAGGTTCGGTTTCATCAGGATTAAACGTGTTTAAAGGGCTCTTTTGCTTCTAAAGTTATCCCATTCACTTACTCACTCTCTCATTTATCGGCTAGTGACATCCACTAATTTGAAAATTTCACTCTGAAATGTAGATGTTCAACTCTATGATAGCACAGAGTTCATCACCAAATATATTTTCAAGACCAGTGAAAGATGTAACAAAAAATTAAGGCTCGTGTTATGATCTCATTGGAAAATTTCTTTTGATCAAAGATGAAGTAGATTCAGCGCAACCCTTGGGGTAGGTATGTAGAAGATAAGAAATGATGAAAACACAGGGACAGGTAAAGAGAGCTTTGGGTGACTTTAGAATAACTTTAGAATTCCGATGTATTTCCAAATATGGCAGACAGCAGGAAAGTGAAGATTGATATTAAACAATCGATCATCTGCCTGTCTAAACAACTAATATACTTTAAACAATTTCCTTTTATAATATTAGAACCTGTTAATTGTAGCAACATCTGCAGAGGAGTGTAAAGAATAAAAAAATTATTATTCAGCATTTTGTCACCCCGGGGAAAAAAATACGAAGTACCCTTAATATGTTGTGTGCAGGGGCGCCTGGGTGGCTCAGTCGTTAAGCATCTGCCTTCGGCTCAGGTCATGATCCCAGGGTCCTGGGATCCAGCCCTGCATCGGGCTGCCTGCTCAGCCACTCTCCCTGCTTGTGTTCCCTCTCTTGCGGTGTCTCTCTCTGTCAAATAAATAAATAAAATCTTTAAAAAATATATGTTGTGTGCTATTTTAGTAATTTACCTACATTTACAATTGTGTGTATTTTCTCATTGGGTTAATATTTCACACACTGCATTGCAAATCGCCTACTCTTTTGTCAATTACTCTTTTTTTCAATTAACATGAGAAAATGCTTGAAATACAGTAATCTTTTTAAACATGACTTGAATGGTTGAATAATATTTGTTCATGTGGGTTTTTTTTCCATAATTTAACCCACTTGATATTGGAAAAGCAGTGTGTATTTAGAATGCATGCACTGTAGTGGGTTGTCCTATGCTTTAATCCTGATGACATCTTTCTTTAAGTAATTTGATACCAAATTTAATCTTCCGTTTCCTCATTTATGAAATAGGATGAATATTAGTGCCTCCCTTGTAAGTGTATGACAAGGATCAAAAGAGGGGCAGAATTCATAGTAAGGTCTCAATACCTAATAACAAGTTTTAGTGGACATTAGAATATTTCTAATTTTATGTTACCGGAAACAGCTGTTGACCCAGAACATTGTTGGGTAAGGTATAAAGGACCATTTTGTTCAATCATACCTACCTGCGTTCAGTCCCTCATTTAAGAAACATTTATGGGGCAGTTCCCACTTGCCAGGTGCTCTTCAGCTTTATAATGAGCCTCTTTATTATGGGCCTTGTAAGAGCCAATTCTTAAGTTTTGACTAACACTTTTAGCCACAATTATAATATTAACTGTTCGAGTAAATGTTATTTAAAACATCCCATAAAGATTCTGTGAGAAGATAAGAGTCTAGGAAGGTAAAAGTGATTTTAAATTTGACTAGAACTATGAAAATATTCTTTCCACAGTGATTTCCCAATATTCAAATTCGTGTTTTGATCATTCAGATGAAATACGTGTCCCTTTCTTACCTGTTAGGGGCAAAATCAGTAAAGTAAAAGTGTCACTTTCTTTTTTTTTCTTTTTTTCTTTTTTTTTTTTAAAGATTTTATTTATTTGACAGAGATACAGCAAGAGAGGGAACACAAGCAGGGGGAGCGGGAGAGGGAGAAGCAGGCTTCCCGCAGAGCAGGGAGCCTGATGTGGGGCTCGATCCCAAGACCCTAGGATGGAGCCCGATGTGGGGCTCAATCCCAGGACCCTAGGATCATGACCTGGGCCGAAGGCAGATGCTTAACGACTGAGCCACCCAGGCGCCCCTAAAAGTGTCACTTTCAAAGCTATTTCTGTACAACCATAATGCTTCAGAGCTTAAACACTATGCAGCCCTTCGTCACTTTGCCTCACTGCCTGTTGGAAAGTCCTGTCAAGATAAAGAAGTTAGAGGTAGTACATTTATTCTCTGCTTTTTGGGTTGTTGTTTTGGGGGGGGGTGTGCGTGTGTTCTGTTTTGTTCCATTTTTGTTTAGAAACAGGTTCTTTAGAAACTATGCTGAGATCTGACCGTACCTCAGGAGGTAGAATGTAAATAATGAATAAAAGGAGCTCAGAGTGGTGGACCTAGCCCCATCCGTGAAGGGTCAAACCCTCTTCCTGTTCTTATCCTGCTCTTCCCAAGCCTCTGCCACGTGGAAGAGTGGTCTTCCTGAATCTCAGCTCCCGCCCTTGACTCTCTTCTGGGCATCCCCATCTACTCCATCTTCACCACCTCCCTCACTGATTCCAAAATCTGACGTGGGCTCATAATTACTAAAGGGGGTTTTCAAAAATACAGATCCCTGAGTTCCTACCAGAAACACTAAATCAGAAACATCTGTGTGTGGGACTTGGGGATTGTTATTTTCCACAAGCTTTCTTGGTGATTCTGATGCATACCCAAGACTGGCATTGGGAAACTCTTGGCTTCTGATCAGGGTCTGTGATGTACTTCACCTGCCACCCCGTGCCCAAGCGTGCCCTGGGTCCCTCCCTCATCTGTTGCTTCCTCTACCTCCCTCTACCTCATCTGTTGCTATCCTGGGCCCCTTTGTATGCCACATTCCAGCCTGAGTAATGACAAATGACATTCGTCAAGTGTTCTTTTGTGACAGGCCTTCTATACAGAGGCACTAAAGCAGCTAATATATTTAATGCATAACATTTAATGACACACATATGATGTGTTAGAAGCATGTCTGACACACAGAAAGCATATAATGCATGTTAATGAATTATATCTAATTAAATATTAAAAATAGATCATGACATATTATCTTTTCCAGCTTTATTGAGATATAATCAACATAACATTGTGTAAATTTAAGGTCTAGAACCTGTAGGTTTGATGCTCATATAGGTTTTGAAATGTTTACCAGTAAAGTGAGTTAACACATCTGTCACCTCACATCATGACCATTTTTGTCGGGCACCTGGGTGGCTCAGTTGGTGAAACGTCTGCCTTTGGCTCAGGTCCTGATCTCAGGGTCCGGGGATCGAGTCCCACATCAGGCTCCCTGCTCAACAGGGAGTCTGCTTCTCCCTCTGAACCTCCCCCTCTTGTGCTCTCTCTCTCATTCTCTCTCTCTCAAATAAATAAATAAAATCTTTTTTAAAAATGACCATTTTTGTGTGTATGGTGAGAACATTTAAGGTTTACTCCCTTAGCCACTTTCAAGTACACAATGTAATATTGTTACTTATCACTATGTTGTATATTAGACCCCGGATCTTATTAATCTTTTGACTAGAAGTTTGTACCTTTGAACAACATATCTCCATTTCTCAAAACCCCCAACCCCTGGCAATAATCAATCTACTCTCTGTTTCTATGAGTTTGGCTTTTTTTTACATTCCACATATAAGTGAGATCATACAGTATTTGTCTTCCTCTAACTTCTTTCACTCAGCATATGCCCTCAAGTCTCAAATGGCAAGATTTTTTCCTTTTTTATGGCTGAATAATTACATACCCATTTTCTTTATCCTTTCATCCACTGGTAGAACTTAGGGTGTTTCCATGTCTCGGCTATTGTAAATAATGCTGCAGTGAACAGGGGGATGTGGCAGGGTGCAGATATCTCTTCGAGATAGTGATTTTATTTCCTTTGGATATATTCCCAGATGTGGGATTGTTGGATCATAGGGTAGCTCTATTTTTTTTAATTTTTTTGAGGAATCTTCATACTGTTTTTCATAGTGGCTGCACCAATTTACTTCCCCACCAACAGTGCACAGGGGTCCCCTTTTCTCCACATCATTGCCCATACTTCTCTCTTGTCTTTTTTATCTTAATGACATGTATTATTTTAGTTAATCCTCATAGCAACTCTGTGAGGTAGATCCCATTATTTCCCCCATATTATAGAATAGGAAACTGAGGCCCTATTCATAGAAAAGTGTAACCCAATTATGGACATTTGTAGTTTCTTGAATGTGCCATGATTTCTCTTATGTTGGTGAGGAAGGTGAGAAAATTGATGTGTGTATTCTCCAACCCTAACTCCCTGACAAACGTTCTCCTGTGTAGTCCCTATTCACGTGTCATTGGTTGTCATTGTCTGTTTTACCCTTTGGTTTTGCCAACTGGATTTTAAATTTCTTGAGCTCAGGAATCATGTTTTATTGATAAATGCATTGCCAGGACCTACACTGAGCCTGACACATGGCTAGTGTCCAGTGGCTGTTAAATAAGAAAAGAAGGAAACTACTTTGGAAACCACTGCCGTGCACCTGGTATAACTAGTGGAATCTCAGTCATGGAACCTCAGAACTAACCTCCAGAGCAAGGATAACAAAAAGAGATTGAGTTCTCGTGAGAACTCCAGTCATTTGGTGACCTTCTAGAGCACAGTGGGGAGAAGGATTCTGAGTTGAAGTGTAGGCTCAGGGCCAAAGAACCATCACCCATGTCACCTATGGTCTTGGGAGGAGGAACATGGAGATATTCATGCTGTGTAATCATTATCCTTTGATGGTCAGACTGAAAATCAGTAATAACATGGGTGGATGTTAAGTGAATTTAGACAGAACACAGCCATGGTCACTAGACTGACTGATTTCTCTTTAGACTGTACTTTCTGAGGAGGCCGTTGAGTTAGACTCAATCTTTCATATATGTTTGGTGCCATCCCTAAATGAAATGAAATTGGAAGCACATAAATACTAAGGGTCCGTTTTCCACAGATCTAAACTTTAAAAATATCTTCCTTTCTTTATTTACTATGTGAAAACAAATAATATGGAAGAGAAAAGGGATAAGAAAATGTAAAAAGCATAGCTTTGAAAGACACATACTCATACACGCAATGAACTTCTATCTCAAGAAAGTATAGATGATCATCTTCAGACACATCACAGAAAATGTGCTTGACACTAACATTGAAAAAAGGTAGTAATCATTCTACTACCCAATCAATTCTAGAGCTATTTCATTAATTAAGAACAAGCTTAAGTTATGTTATTTAGGAACGAAAAATAAGTCCAACCTAATGATGTCCGAAGAGTGGTAGTGTCTGCCTCTTCGTAGAATTTAGTTTCTTCACAGCGCTTATCTCCATATACAGTGATATTTGATATTTCCACAGGAGCAAAGGAAGGAAATAGCTATTTTTTGATGAAACATTGTGACTTTCAAGGCCTGCTTGTGTGTGAATTAGGTCAAGCCTTTAGGGACACATCTAGGATAATATTTCATAAGGATAAAATGTTGAGTTGGGAAGAAAACATAGAATTTTAAATTCTGTGTAATGTCAGAGGAGGCATATCTTTTGTAAGTGGCAATGTGGCCTATATTATTAGTTTAGAAACCATAAATATATGACAACTCTATACTTTACTGATGGCTTAAAAGCTCATTGCTCCATTGATTCTTTTTTCTTCTTTACTAAAATCAGAGTGGACATAAAAGGAGGAAAGATGAGAGCATTAGCACGAACATCTCAACTGAGTTTTCTTAAACACTCTTAAACACATAAAATGATTTTAGCTTATTCTTCCAGTTCATTTATGAAATATTGCTTAGGAAGAAGAAATACACACATACATACATGAAATGTTTTTTACTGTTGTCTTCTTGGGAAAACTGACTGGCAATACAAATTTATCTCATATCAGGTCACAGTACTTTATCCCCAGTATCTTTAGCCGTTAACAAAAGACCACAACCAATGTTTTCTCTACCACACCGTGTGTCTTCCACTTGAAACTAGACATTCCACAGAAATTATTTTATAACTTTTAAAAGGTTTTTCCAATTGTGTATCAACAAGCTTTACCCTCCTTCTGAATTCCAAGCATGTCTTCTTAAATTCTACTCACACTTGATTTATAGGAAGATCTATCAAATATCCTTATGTAATTCTAAAGTGGTAGTTAGGTTTTAGGGAAGGCTTCCAAGGTTATAATGTAATTGTAAAGATACGGAACTGTAGGTGTCCAAGCACTTTCCAACACACCGGAAGTGGGAGAGCCAAAGCAAGGGCCTTCGCTGAAGTGTTCTCTTGAGTTGTGTCAAGTGAAATTGCTTCAGTAAATCACCATTACACATCACTAACAGGATAACGGATGCCTGGGTGTGTTTAATGATGTCACATCACTCTTGATCAAGATTAAACTTTAGAATTGACATGTGTTTTAATTTCATAAGTCTGAAGGTTTAAAAAAATATTTTCTCTGTGTATCTGTCCTGGAGCTAGCTTTGTATATTTCCATAAAACATCTAACTCTACAGATTAACATACACGTATATAATTATGTTTATTTGGTATCTAGAGACACATATCTAGTATTTTTACACATGTATTCCACTTGTGTTTACATATATAGTTCACATAATTTATATTATGTAGTATATGTATATAAATTTATATATAAATATATTTGGGGGTGTGTGTGTGTATGTATATATACGTGTGTGTGTGATAAATTTTTGCTTTTCACAGATCCTGTATTAGAACAACAAACCTAATTTCAGAAGTTTCGGTTTGATGTAGCATGTATTTGTTTAAGATTAATGTTAATTATTAAAACTAGGATCTGCTATGCAAACTTGTAAGGTGTGAAAGAACACATCTTTTTAGTGAAATAGTAGGGTACAGTTTGTTCCTAAAAGTATAGCTTTTTTGATTAGATTAATTTAATTGTGCACCTTTTTTTAAAGGCAGTGCTTTTTTGTATGTTTTTTTTCTCCATCTTTGTCGAGGTGTTGCCAAATAAAATTGCATATATTTAAAGTGTACAAGGTGAAGATTTGAGATACATTTTATATAATTTAAAAAATAATTTTACATAACATGTTACCTTTGGTGCTGTCCCCATCAAGACAATGAGAGAAGTTTGTTGGTTTGATATCCTAGCGGAGAATATTTTCCTTGCTTTTATTTGTAACCTGTGGTTGTACTCAAGGTTAATTCAAGGTATCAGGAAGGTGTGACTATGGCAAGAGGTAGGGATGACAGGGGCAAATTAATGCAAGATTAGTGGCCTGGATATTGATTCTTATCATGGGATCTTGGAGAAATGAAGTCATTTTTTAATTAGACTTTTAGTTATAATAATAAATGATGCTCAGAGTAGGCTGTCCATAGCTTTGATGTTGGCAGTTTCATCACCACTTGTGAACTGAAAAGGACAGTAAGTAGGAAATTTAGAGAAATGGTAGAATCATAATACACCCATAGGAAAATCGTATGTGCTAAGCTTCTTTTCCTGTGTAAAGAATACAAATAGTTTGTCTGTGAAGTCATTGGCTCTCAGAACCCCTTGGTGAATATGTCTAGTTGATCATTCTACAGAATTCTCATGGAGATTATCATATCTGATTTCTTTCTGATGGAAACAACTTAGTGAAGTTAACCCTCGTTTTGGAGCAATTTCAGGAAGATCTTGGAGCTCGGAAATGGCATTATGTTAGATCCCTTCCTTATGCATGGTTTTTAAATGGCTGAGTCTGAGAGCTAATAATGAAACTTCTCTCCTGCACTGTGGCACACAAGACAAATAATATATCTCTGTGTAAGCTGCTTTTGCTTATGCAATAGATGGATTTGGATCTGATTCTTTCTTGCAGATCCACTTTTGCAAGAATAACAAAAAAAATAACAATAACAAAAAATTCCAATTCATGGGAATTCTTGCTTTTTTCACAATAACTTATTTTCTTTTTTACTCGATCAAATATAAAAATAAACACGTCTCTCTACTGAAATTTCTGGTTTCAATTTACTTTGCTTCTAAAACACTACCACTGTGCTTTGTGTGAATTAGTGCTATGAAGGTTCAGTTGGATAGATATTTTTTAAATAATTGACACGGTTTTTTGTAAAAATCCAATGCAGCTATTACTTGATTAGTAATATGAGGTTGACAAAATTGCCAACATTTCTAAAGAATACCCTCTACATGGGCATATTTTTTTTATTCTAAATATTGAATAAATTCAAAATAGATAAACCATCTTATGTGTTTTTCCCGATATAAAATGTGTGCTGTTCCTTCATTTTAAAGAGTCACAGCAGCCTGGTACAGTGAAAACAAAATGCTTGTAATTATAAGGTAGAGAAAAAGCAATGAAGACTCTGATTTTAAAAATATTCTCAAGGGAGGTTATATTTTTTTCAAATTAACAAAAGTAAATTATCATTTTTTAAAGAATAACTTCAAAGTCATATTCCTGTTTTCTTCTTTAAAAATTAAAAATTTTCAGGTAAGTAAGTGCATGAATGTAATCTATCCCCTAGGTTAACTCTTTATATTCTTGGTGGAGTGTAGGCCAATGTGATAACCTCTTACTCTGAGAATTTAATTGCATGTTCAGGAATATTTTACTTTAAAAAAAAAAAACTACACTATTTCCTCATAAATTGGTTTTATCTTGACTAGTTAGTTTAATATTTCTTTAAGTATTGTTTGGGTTTTTTTTTCAACATTATGGCATTGTGGGTTGATGATAGAGCACATTTTTGTTCTAGCCCTGATATCCAGTTTCCATTTTTTCCCACAAAACAGGTTGAGAATCATTGCTAATTCTAAACAAGAGACTTTGACTCTATTTTACTTCATTCTTTAGCTCCGGGGAGGTGGAAATCAGTATATGCCACTCATTAACAGTGCATGGCCCAGGACAGAAGCACAAGGAGTATATGGGGAAGGTGATATAGCAGTGACCAGAGATACTAGTTCTGGAAGGATGACTCTAATCATGTCTGTTGCTGGTCTTTAAGTTAAAGAAGCAAGTGTTTCTCATTTACAGAGTGGTGGTTTTGTTTCCCCAATCTGCACTTCAGTGATAATTTTAGTACGGTACCCAGTGCTATTTTTAAATGAACACACCCATTCATTTATTCACTCCTTTACCACATACTCATCAAACATATACTACGGGTCAAGTTATAAACTATATGCTGAGAATTCAATGGGATAGAAGGTAGTCGTGAACTATGCTCAGGCAAAACTTACATGTTAGGGGTTCTGTAATGTAGGTCTCATTTTGCAATAGGGAAACAACCTGCGGGGCTTTCAGTGGAAACACCTATGGTATACCTTTCCTGGCCTGATTCTAGATCCGTGGAACAGGAGTTTGATATAAATGTTAACTTCTCATATTTTGAAGTATTACAATGGCAACAAAGCCTTTTCTTGTGTAGCTGTTTCTTGTGACACTGGCCCTTTCCATATTGAACCCCATGCTCCTGCTATTCTTAATTGCTTGCAATTCCCATTAAGTTCATTGCCTCAGCTTCTCTGACTTCTCACACATTAAGTATGATTAACCTGGTGTTTGTGAAAATTTGTTTTTAATTGTTTCTGGCACCAGTGAGCAAACAGGAATGCTATGGGAGCTAGTGTTCAGTGATGACAGAAGTTTATCAAATAATCTGGGGTGCCTAGGAGGCTCTGTTGGTTAAGTGTCTGCCTTTGGTTCAGGTCATGATCTCAGGGTCCTGGGACTGAGCCCCACATCGGGCTCCCTGCTCAGTGGGGAGTCTGCTTCTCCCTTTGCCTCTGCCCCTCCCTGCCCTGCTCGTGCTCTCTCTCTCAAATAAATAAATGACATCTTAAAAAAGAAGTTTATCAAATAATCATACACAAGTGTATTTTTTCCGACTGTAATTACACAGTGATGGTATGAGAATCATTGGAATTTTAAATCAAAAAATATTTTCCTCCAACTTCATGGCGATATTTCCTGAATATTTTCCACAGACCTCATAAAAATTAACTTGACAGTAGCCGCTAGAGATACGAGGTAGAAAAACTAGTATATTGTAATCCTTCCCAGAAAAGATGAATGAAAAAGCAAATAGCTACAAGTTGGTTTCATCATGTTGAAATATCCTAAGAAAAATTAGATTTTTGTCAGGAGGAAATTTAAAAGTAATTTTGCTTTTATAAATTTCAAGCTAGTAATTTTGATCAAGACGTTGGAACTATCATTTGTGATTTCTCTGTAATTATTTCCTTGAACTATTCTTAGTTGAAATCTGACATCTTTCCCCAACCATGTTGAAGATGCAGCCCACACTGAATGAGTTTACTGTTTTTTTAAAGATTTCATTTATTTATTTCAGAGACAGAGCACGAGCAGGGGGAAGGGCAGAGCGAGAAGCAGGCTTCCCACTGAGCAGGGAGCCAGACGCTGGGGTCGATCCCAGGACCCCGGGATCATGACCTGAACTGAAGGCTGGGCCACCCGGGCACCCTGAATGACATTACTATTAAAACTACAGTTTCCCGGGGCACCTGGGTGGCTCAGTCGTTAAGCGTCTGCCTTCAGCTCAGGTCATGATCCCGAGGTCCTGGGATCAAGCCCCGCTTCAGGCTCCCTGCTCTGCGGGAAGCCTGCTTCTCCCTCTCCCACTCCTCCTGCTTGTGTCCCTCTCTCGCTGTCTCTCTCTGTCAAATAAATAAATAAAATCTTAAAAAAAAAAAAAAAACTACAGTTTCCCTTAAAATGCTTGGCATGGTATAGTACTGATTGTATACTTAAAATCTCAAGGTGCACAAAGTACATAAAGGACAGAAAACGGACTAAGGTTGATTATGAATACAGGTTCCATTGGGAATAGCTTCTGATTACTTCAGCTGCTTTACTGTGTGGTCAAGTATTTATTCTCAGTTAAAACAAAAACAAAAACAAAAAACCCTCCTTTTTGCCACACACTGTCCTCGAGACGATCAGACTTGGTTTCACTAAGATTTTTCCAGTGATGTGTGGCCCGCCCTGCTTTTCCAGGAGAGCACAAGTGACATTCCATCAGGAAGGTATGGAATCTTTAGGTGCATGGACCCAAGAAAATATTTTTCTCAGTGGTTAGTGCTTTTTTGTCTCCACCCACCTTTATTTTTTCAAAACACTGTGCACTCATTGTCCCTGATTAGCTAAGCACCACTCCAGCTAACAGTAAGTGGCCAATGTTATACACAAAATAATGTTTTAGAGTTCTGTGGAGTTCATGCAAACTGGTCTGAGGGAACAATTTTTTTTAATAATTTTTAAATTAATTTCTTTTTAATTCCAGTATAATTAACATGCAGTGTTATACTTGCTTCAGATGTACAATGTAGTGATTCAGCAATTCTGTACATTACTCAGTGATCATCATAAGTACATTCTTAATCCCCTTCACCAATTTCACCCATCACCCTACCCGCCTCCCCTCTGGTAACCATCAGTTTCTTCTCTATCTTTAAGAATTTGCTTTTTTGTCTCTTTTTCCCCCTTTGTTTGTTTGTTTTGTTTCTTAAATTCCACAAATGAGTGAAATCATATGGTATTTGTCTATCTCTGACTGAATTTTTTGACTTAGCATTATACCCTCTAGTCCATCCATGTTGTTGCAAATGGCAAGATTTCACCTTTTTTGATGGCTGAGTAATATTCCAGTGTGTGTGTGTGTGTGTGTACATCACATGTATATAGATATAGATATATAGATATATATATACACACACATCTTCTTTATCCATTTTTTATCTTTATCTGACAGTGGACACTTGGATTTCTCCCATAATTTGGCTATTGTAAATAACGCTGCAATAAACATAGGGGTGCCGATATCTTTCTGAATTAGTGTTTTCATATTCTTTGGGCAAATACCCAGTAGGGGAATTACTGGATCATATGGTAATTCTATTTTTAAGTTTTTGAGGAACTTCCACAGTGGTTTCACCAGTTTGCATTCCCACCAACAGTGCATGAGCATTCATGATGATGATGACGACGATGATGATGTCCTTCTTTGTCTCTTGTTACAGTCCGTTTTAATGTCTATTCTATCAGGCTTTCTTTTTGCTCCCATTCACATGATAAATGTTTTGCCATCCCTTCACTTTCAGTCTGCATGTGTCTTTAGTTCTGAAATGAGCCTCTTGTAGGCAGCATATAGATGCATTAATTCAGGGATCCTACCCCTTTTGCTCACTACTATATTCTCAGTGCTTGGCAAATAATTGGGGCTCAATTATGTTTGCTAAATAAACTACTGAAAATAAAACACTTTTGAATTCATTTACACTCTAATGTGTGTGCTGCTATATTTATTCTTCTATCTTACATTGAAGGGATTTGTGGATGTGTGTTAACATAAGCCATAAGCCCCTTGAGGGCAGTGGCACTGTCATCTTTCTATATAAAACCAGAGCAATGTTTAGCACTCATAGCAAGAATTTAATAAATATTTATTTTATTTGAACATCTTCTAAACCTGTCTATAGCAATGAGATGTCTCCCCATGAATATAAATCATATTCAGAGTCAGACAGTAGGGGCTGAGGGCTTAGGAATGACAAGACTAAGAAAAGGTGTTTTGCTGATGATGATGTATCATCATAAAATGTATACAAAATAGGCCTGGTAGGAACTTAAAAGGGTACATGAATTCAGTTATCATAATAAAGATAATCACTTTGCATTTACATAGCACTTTGCAGCAAAATGAATTTCAAAGCAATTTGCCAAACATTTTTACAAAGGATCACTTGGCTGAGTCCCAAAGAGTGTCTTCTGTGTTGGGACCCTGCAGCTGTTCACAGAGTATATCAAGACGCCAAAGAGCTGGCTTCCTAAGCTGTGCAGGGGAGACATGCTTATGAGAAGCTGCCAGGGGACTGGCGCAGCTCTTCTCCAAGGATGCCTGGTCCTACTCCATTGTGGGGGCTCGTTTCCCTCAGGAAATGCTGCCATTTCTAAGAAACAACACGGGAGAAGGGTTTCTAAACTTTTTAAAACAGGCGTATTACCCAGCTTAGGAAGAAGAAATAGGCAGAGTAATTGATTTAGTACCCAGAGGACAACCTAAGTCATTACAATTCAATCCAGCAAACATTTATTGAACACCTCAGGCAAGTCACTTAAACTCTCTGAGCCTCAGTTTCCTTACTTGAAAAGTTCTTTCCTCAGAGGTTATTATGAGATTAAATGAGTGTAAATTAAATTAAGAATGAGTGTAAAGTATTTAGCATAGAGCACTTCACACATCTCCCTTTTACCTGGCATTATTTTTATTATCATCACTGATTCTATATCATAAATATCACTATGTATAATTTGAAAAAGATAATTAGATTTCTTCTTAGAAATAGTATCTCTTTTGCATTTTTATGATTATAAATATCTTCCATGATGCCTTCATGTTATTTTTTACAAATTCAAGAATTGTCCAAAATCAGTCTTACAAAATCACATATACTCTAAAATCTCATAAAAATATGGGCTTTTGTTATATGTTATATGTAGGATTTTATATAGGATTACATTTATAATCTAATGAGTAAGAAGTATAACTATATTTAATCAGATCTAGCTAAATGCCATACTACTCTCTAAATTGTTGTACATTTCAGGGTACAACAAGAACCCCCAGAAAAATCAAAACAGTACCAAAATAGAATGCGAGATTCAAAAGTAATATACTATAAATATGAATGAAAAAACAGATGATTTTATTCAAAACTATAGTAAGTCAAAGTCAATGAATTGTCAAAGAGAAATTGCAGCCCATAGAGTTAAACAGGCATGGAAGATTTTATATAAGACTATTGCAATAGGGGACCGAGACTATTGCAGTACCAGGGAAACATGGAACTCAACTCCAGAGAAATAAAAAGCAGAAGGGTTTTTAAGCACTGAGGTGAACTATTGAAAAATTACTGGAGGAGGTTGGTGGGAGGCTGGTCAGTGTTGTCAGGCCATTTCTGTTTGCTAATTGATGCTTATTGAATTGACATTAGGCTCCTGCTCTTAGAGAATAGGAGACAGGGCCCCTATCTTTTTGTTGATTCCTTTTAAAGGGATGGCTCATGTCATTGAGAAAGATATTCTTGGATTGCAAAACTGACAAAAGGCTAGGAGAAGTTTTATACCTCGAAAGGATAGAGAAAGAACTTGTAATCACAAGTTTTCTAAAGTAAATGCTCTTAAAAGGGAGTTCAGGGAATAATAAGAAAGCTTTCTAAAGTTTAGTCAAGCTGAGGGGAACATTAAATTCATCTTGGTCAACACCCTCCCATGAAACTCGGTCAGCTCTGTTCTCCAGAATTGTCTTAGTGCAGTGAACAGGGGTCAAAGCATGTTAGCAAAAGGATATTGTTTTTTTTTCTCTATGCCTACTGATCATGCCACTAGGGAAAAGAATGACAGATAAATGTATTGGTAGAAGTGACTAGTTGGAGTATCTCAATATTCACCAGATTTACCTTAATTTATTCTAGAAATTAATCTATTTTTTCTTCTGCCAGAACATTTCCTTATTACAAATGAATTATCAATATATTAGAGAGGCACACTTGGAGTTGATATAAAACAAGGCGAAGTACAGCATAAAATGCTTAAGAATTGAAAATCCATTGCTGATTTTTATGAGTTCCATGTTTCCATGTAAATGGGAATAAGTTCAGAAAGGAAATAAGTTCTCACTGTCTCAAAATATGTGAAGATATAGCAAATCTTAAAATTTTAGAAGATTTTTGTAATTTTTTATAATTAATGGAAATTTGCATGGGGCACATAGATCTCAAAGGCACTTTGTAGAGTTCGACCCCGAGAGTTATCCTAAGGCTGAACAGATTCTACTGAAGCCTGGAAAAGGGAAAAGGCCAATTGCAAAGTGCTCTAATTTGTTTCTAAATGGCTTTGCAAAACACTCAAGAAGAGTCACTTTCATTGGACATTTGGCACGATGCTGCTATTGTTTCAGATTCAGACAGCTAAAGAAATCAACAGTAACACAGTGCTCTTGAAAGAGGCAAAAGCTGACAAAAGGAAAGTGAATAATTCACATCCAGCTGAGAACGAAAATAGTCTGAAGCCACAGCTAACTAAACCACGTGCTCTTTTTCCAGTGTTGGTACCCATGGTCAATAACTAGTCACAGCTAAGAAAGCAGCATGTACTTTCTCTGAGGTTGGCAACTCCAGTCAATAAAGTATAATTGGAACCTGCCAAGAAGGTAGTGTGTCAAAGGTGTATTTAAGCAGAAACTTAGATGTTGAACTGTTTGTATAAAAATTGAGCACATAGTCTAATTATAAGTTTAAGAACTTTAAAAAGCCTGAACATTGTAAATCTGCCATGTGAGTGACTTACCCTGCTACAACGTGACAAGTGCATCAATAGAGCTCAGTCAGAACTGAGGAAGAAGTGTCAACATGACAAAGAAGGGCATTGCTTTTAGTAAGTAACTGGAGGGAAGGTGGAGAGAAATGGCCTGTTTTTAGTTGTAACTACGATTACAGTAATAACTACTGTAATATAATAATTAATATGATTAGTTATCACTAGCTATCCCCTTTGATGAGGATCAGCAAAAGGATTAAAATATCATTTCAGTGTATCTCCTTTAAAGAGACACAAGTGAAAATAAGACTTTTTAAGTCAATAAACAGCAAGGTTATTCTTTTGCTTGTTATGTGTTCAATCTATTACCATGTACCGTCATACAGTCTATTTAATTCAAACTTTTTTGGCACTCAAGGAAAGATTATACAACATTAAAAAGAGAATTGAAAAAATATGCGCAAGCCACTTCACTGTTGATTGGATAGGTAGAGTATGGAATAAAATAGGACTGAAGTCAGTACTAAAGATCGTAGACACTTTGGTAATCATAATTATCCCTTCTTGTGACTCCAAATCCAGAGGCTTCTACAAAATCACTGCATGTCTTTCTCTGGCTGTCTCACTTATGAGGCTGAAAAAAAAAATGTTAAGTTTGTATATCTGAGCTCTGCCCTGCTCTGGGAATCAAAAGATTTCCCTTGGTGGGTGTGTCATTCAAAGAATACATTTTATTACTAGTAGTGCAGATCAAGGATACAGACTTGATTAATGGACTAGTTTGTTCAGTAGGATAAATGAAGTAGTGCCTAGGATCACTTTTGTCCACATAACTTAGCAGGTAAAATTGCATTAATCATTCCAGCATTTCCATAGAGTAATCTCAAATTTTCCTCCATGTCATCTTGCTGATAGATTGGGCCCTCGTCTGTAGTGAATGCTGCTTTGGAGAGGAGATTTTTATTTATACCATAGATAAATTTAACATGCATTATTACAGAAAAGACCAAAAAATTGTTTGCACATTTTGGTCTTATTTGCATCTCAATTCATGTCAGATAATTAGAGGAATAATTACATGGGATACTAGGTAATATGTTTACAAGGTCTGCTTTGCTGTATTGTAGCCCAGCCAGACTCCACTCCAACCCCTCCACCCCCGTTTCCATTTTTGGTAAATTGGCAAACAGCACTTAGAATATATTGGAGCATGTAGACATTTCAACTGAACTGAATTCTTTTTTTAAACCTTAAGATGATCAAATGACTGATTTTTTAATACTTTTGTTTTCAAAATTATATACTGTGCTTCTTCCTACCGGATTTATCAAGTTAGTCAGGTTTTACATGAAAACTCTTTATGCATATTTTGACTTTTTACTATGTCACTATGTAAAATGCAAGAACTAGAAGAATCAGAGTCGAGCTAAGGTTTCATACAATGCATGGTGACCTGTAGCCCTTTAAATATGAATGGGCATTAGGAATACATGAACTAATATCTCCTTGCGCTTAATTAGAAGGTAGAGTTGAATTGGGATTGAAGGAGGTATGGGAAGTGAATTTAGAATTCCAAGAGGATGAAATTGATTCTTAAGATTGCTCTGTATACATAGCTCATTCTTCACCTCATTTACATAGTCTAGAATGAGGTCCCAGTTAGCATTCATTTTAATATGTCAACATTGGCACAACAGTTTACCAAGGCCATTTCAGGTTTTTATGATATTCCATGTTGGGGAGTTCTGTGATGACCTGCATAAAATAGCAGCCTCTTTGAAATCCAGACATTCCTTGGCTTCTGGACTCACTGTTTAGTCTAATTATTTGTCCAAGTCAGCAAACCCCTCTTCACTTTACAAGGTCTAGTACAGAATCCCTATGCGTGGGTTCTTTGCAAGGTTAGAAGCTTGGATGTAGTAAAGCTATATGGAGAGAAAATAAATCAGGAGACATGGGCTCTTTTCAGTTGTGCAACTAACTAATCAGTCACAAGACATAAACAAGTCACTTCGGTTCCCAGAACTCAGTTTCCCCACCTGGCATTCCCCTGATTCTGTACTTTTTACATTATTCCTGTATTCTCAAATGTTAGCCAAAATAGGAAGTCACAAAAACAAGCCCTCAGAAGATTAGACTGGTTTATTACTTTACTCTCATCATGTTCTTTCCAGCTTATCTGTGTCTGCCTCTCCTGGTATCATTTTCTGAAGGCAAACTACATATCCTCTTAAAATAAACATTTTCTAAAGGCATGATTTATTTCTGGTAAGTGTCTAAATTAGATCAGTTATTTTTTTCAATAATCTTCAATACTCTCTGCCTTAAAAAACAAAAAAGAAAGAAATATTGTGCTGAGCTCTTTGATTTAGAAATGCAAATGATATTGAAATTCCTCCTTTCCTAGGGGTAAAAAAGGCTATTAACCACCCATTTGTTTATTGGCTCTACTTAATAGCTACAGTAAATGAACATGACAGATAGCACCAAATTTCAGTGTTCTAACATTCTTATATAGACAAAGCTGGCACATTAAACCAGAATCCCCATTAAACTAACCCAGGTTACTCACATACTCCTCAAAAGCAAAAATGTGTTTAAGTGTATTCTTACGGTGCTGACACTGAAGTGGGTCAAAACATGGAGATTTATTCTAGGCTCCACCATTTACTAGATGCATGGCATTAGACAAGATATTTGGCCTTTCTCACTTCAATTTTCAGAGACGAAATGGGGATCTTAAGAGGTAATTTCAAGTTTTGAATGAGGTCATATATACTGGATTATTTGGAGAACTGCAAAGTCCTGTGTAAAGAAATATCACTGTTTTTGTTTATGTCAGCAATTTGACTTATTTATTACTCATATTGGTATGAGAAATTTTCATTCTCATGTCTTCCATTTTCTGGAAAAATAAACAAAATATCCTCCTCAAATCTGAATTCCTTTTCTTAGTCACTATGCTATTTCTCTCCTTAAGAATCAATTTTTGAAGGAATAGTCTTCAATTATTAACTTAAAATTCTCCAAAATGGCTTCCTAAGCCCTAGGTCCAGTCACTTCCTTTTCAGTTCCCCAAATCAACCTTAGCATTTGCCATGCATGACCACACCATTCTTCAAGTTCCTCCTTTGGCTTTCATAATACTGAAACTGTGAACTTGAATCATTCATTCATTTATTCATTCATACAAATACCCATCCAGTGATTCAACAAGTATTTACCTTCACTGTGATTAGACACTGTTTCAAGGCACTAGAGATAAAGCAGTGAACAGTGAATCCCTGCCTCCATGGAGTTTACATTCCGTGGAGACAGACAATAAACACAGAGATATTTACAGCAACTCCCCAAGTAGTATCTTTGCATACTACCCACGTCTAACACAGTGTTGCTGCTGCTGACCACAGAGAGAATTTGGAAGGTAATACGGAGAGAAGTAGAAGATACTCAACTGCCTTTAGTCCTTCATTCTGAGTCTTACTAGTCCCCCCTCCGTTTCTACTTCCCTTAAATGGGCATTATGTGATTGGTCGCCGTGACCCTTTTCTCCCTTCAAGTTTTCTTAGTTTTTTGTTTTTGTTTTTAATTTGTAAAACAATTTCCATTGCTACATTAGATCTTTATGACCTGTTAGCATGTTTCAGTCCTTTGAGAAGCTGGACTTGTAGCTCATTGAGAGTACTAATCTCATTTTCATTTATGGAGTCCGCTCATGATAAATGATGTCAATAACTTATGCATAAGGGTTTTTTTTAAATGTTTGAAATGTTTAAAATGACATTTTTTTTCTCTAAATGTGCATCTGGCTTACATTTGTTAAAGAAAAGGTTTAAATACTGTAGACTAAAAGTAACTTCTCAAAAAAAAAAGAGAAAGAAAAAAATTTATCGAAAATATCACCCTAAAAACAGAGCATCTATTTTTATTGCTCTGGGCTCAATTTATATCTTTGTCCACATACATTCCAAAATGTATCAATATTTTTCTATCGTCCTGTAAATAACAGCATCCAGTTTCTTGCATGTCTGTTCCACTGTCCACATTGTAACAAGAATTGTCTTTCCAACCAGCCCACCTCATATCTCCCACACTCACAGCCACACTGAAGCTCTCAGCAACTTTGACCCTGTGATCACACAGAAAATGGTATCTGTCCCTTCAGGGAACGATCAAAACCAGAATTAGAGGGGCAGATCCAGTGTAATTGTCTTCACAGTTTTTGTTTGTGGCCTCCCGAAAATCATTTTGAAAAATCTATATATGCTCAGGAACCTTTTTGAGTTATCTAAAATGTTTACTATAGTTTAAATAATTGGAAAGGATATAATTTCTGCCACACTGTAAACATTGACCGTTAAGACAAAGCATGACATTACTCTTTTAAACATGTTCAGTGAGGGCGCCTGGGTGGCTCAGTTAGTTAAGCGACTGCCTTCGGCTCAGGTCATGATCCCGGAGTCCTGGGATCGAGTCCCACATCAGACTCCCGGCTCGGCGGAGAGCCTGCTTCTCCCTCTGACCCTATCCCCTCTCATGCTGTTTCTCTCTCTCTCTCTCTCAAGTAAATAAATAAATAAAATCTTAAAAAAAATAAAATAAAATAAACATGTTCAGTGAAATAAAAATCTAAATATCTCAGCAATGTGTAATCCATTAGGATCTATTTAAAAAGACATGAACAAGTTTTTCTTCAACAGTTGTTTTTCTTTCTCCTGACCTCATATTATCATTCTAATCCCCCCATAGAAATTTATGCTAATATAATATATATTTATATCTTGAACAATTTAATAACAACTCTACCATTTCTGTGACAAATGCACGTATGTAAAGTGAAATTAACCTTTTAAAAAATTTCCGTGACCACAAGGCTCTAAGTGCTAACATTTTCTTCTGTATTGAATTAGCATTACAATTACCATCGGTACTAAATTGATCAAAACCACACATATGTCTTATATTCATTGATAATTAAAGTTTTGTTGCAGGTTTTTTCCTTAATAAAGTGGTGGGATCCCTGCCTCCACATCAGTTCATAAATCTTTGGATGAATTCTTTCTTATATAGAGAATAGTTCTGCATCAGTTCCACTCCTTTTTATTGTTACAGAGTATGTATTGAGAAACATTATTCAAATAAATGGTTAGCTAGGAATAAAAGGAATGTTGTTAGTGAAAGTCACTCAATTCTTTGAAATTATCCCAAGCTATAGGCCAAAAATAACATAGTAGCTATCTTCAGAACCGACTTTTAATAATCTAGCAGCTGACAGTTTGACTAAGTCCTCTTTCAGTTCTGTTGAAAGCAAAATATTAAAAATGATCTGCTTTGTAAAGGATGACTGTAAGGGACCTGGACACTATAATAATTTGCTTCTCTAGATGAATAATATTTTCGATTGTTCCTAGCATCCCACCCCAATTTCTGACCCTCAGGTACTTACATTGTGGTCCTGTGCAATATAACATTTAGGCATGGATGAGAAGAATGTGTTTGTGACTTGTGGGAAGTAGATGATGAAAGAGATGGCCTTGCCAGTAGGCTCGGTTTTGGCAGGTCTGTTTCAGGAAAGAATTTGTCTAGAGGCTGAAGATGTGGAAATGGATTCACACAAAACCATCTCTGCTCAGCTGTCTCTCAGGAAGGCCTCGTGTATCTTATTTAAGGCCTGGAGGATTGGAGACCAAAAACTGTACCTCTGTATCTAGAAACTCAGTGGTGGCCTGAGGTCTGCCGTCGGCGAGCAGAGAATGGACGTGGGACTCAGGAAGGCTGTCCTGAGAGTCATGTATGTTCAGCTGATGGAGAAGTTTACCATTTTTCTAGTCTAAGTTGACATAACATTGATAGCTAAACTTTAGCACCTGTGACACACCTATACTTGGCCAAGAACGTGAGTTCAGTTGACATTGCTATTAGAGTTGTTACATATTTTGATAGAAATTTCGGAAGAAATAAAGCTCTATAGATTATAGTGCTCTAAATTCATTTTCCCTGTAGGACAGTAAACAGGCAGCATTTGAATCATTTAAAATAACTTCATAGCCTGCAAAAACAAACCAAAATTGAAGGTAAAATAATCTATGCATAGTATAAGAGCAAATGTGTTTTCAGTTACTCAAACATATTATGCTAACATGACTATTCCAATGAAATCTGGGAGAAAGAAAAAGTTTAAAAAGTGAATGCCAATGAATATTTAGAAAAGAAATCTTAAAACTTCCTTCAAGAAGGACTTGAAAAGATTTAATTTTTCTTCCTAGGTGTGATAGGTACATTTAATATTCCTCTACTTTAGATGGAGATTAACATTAGAAGGGCAAGGGTAATGAAAATGCCGACAAAAAAAATTATAAAATCCAGTTTTACCCATACTTAAGTTTTTCTCTATTAACAAAGTAGGATGCCTCCAGAAACTGAATTAATTCTTTAAAGTTGCAAAAGTTTAACATATGGTCCTAAAAGATACTCTGTATGCAAATGCTTAATTACCAATAGACTCTCCATAGGTAGTTTTGGGGATCACTCTTTACTCATTAGCACTTCCACAGCAATATGGAATAAGCTAATGAATTTTGTTGTTAGATTTTTATATATTTAGAATAACACGTGAACTATGTAATAATGTTTAAACACAGCAAGCTCCTTGGGAACATTCATAAATTATATTTTTTAATCATCTGTAGAATTTAGGATAATGTGAGATAGATATATCCTTTACAGCTCAATAAAATTGTGCTTAATATTTTCATTTCAGCTTTGACCTAAAACTTAATCGGTGGTTTTATATAATTCTTTTTAAATATAGGGATTAACAGTGGATGACATTCCTGGAATTTGCACTGTGAATTGAAATAACATGAGTCTAATAGGAGTTTTCATAAGAAAATGGTATTATGGGGCTTTTCCCCCAACAAGGGCTCAGTGGCTACCGTAGAAAGGAATGTAAACATCATATCCTAACCACCCACATGTGTTACTAAAGTTTTCCCAGTGTTTATAAAATCACCAATTGAGCAATCACATAAAATTGTTTGTTGATAAATTATCATGATGTTCAATGAAGCACTATTTTAGTTCTTCAGAATACGTTCCTTTTTACTAACACCTGTCAGAAAGGACAGCCACATCAGGGCCATGGAATGGGGAGGGCTTCTTTGGGGGAAAAAATTGCTGGATGAGATGTCTGGGAAAAACTTACTTTTTCTTACATTTCATCATTCTTATGAAGTAATCACTTTAAAGTAATATTGCTTATTTCCTTTTTAAAAAATTTTATTTGAGTATAGTTGACACACAATGTTACATTAGTTTCAGGTGTACAACACAGCAATTCAACTTCTCTATATATTCTGCTGTGCTCACTGCCAGTGGAACTGTCATCTGTCACCATAAAACGCTCTTACAATATCATTGACTATATTCCCTATGCTGTGCCTTCCATCCCTGTGGCTTATTCATTCCATAACTGGAAGCCTTTACCTCCCACTCCCCTTAACCCACTTTGCCCATCACCCCCTTCCTCTGGCAACATCAGTTTGTTCTCTGTATTTATAGGTCTGATTCTGCTTTTTGTTTGTTTATTCATCTGTTTTGTTTTTTAGATTCCACATGAGTGAAATCATATGGTATTTGTCTTTCTCTGACTTATTTCACCCTCTAGATAGATACCCTCTAGATTCATCCATGTTGTCTCAAATGGCACAATCTCATCCTTTTTTATGGCTGCACAATATTGCTTATTTCTGTATCAAATATGCCATAACTTACACATTGGTTTCATCCTTCATAGTAAACCTCTTTTGAGACTGAAGAATTATTCAGGTAGCCCTGGATTATTTGGGGGAACAACCTTTTAAGCTGCCTTGACACAAGAAGATTAGAAACATTATTTTTATATCACTCTTCTACAAATTCTCCCATAATTCATTTCATGGACTTTTGATTTTGTTGGTATATTTTTCTCTCCCTCACACATCCCCAGGACACTTGGGAATATCAGAAGTCCTGAAAGGCACAATGTGCCCTGTAATCCTGTAGACTCTTATCAAGTTGTCCTTATAAGATGTTTACATAAGATAAAAATAACAAAAACATTAAATCAGTGAATAGTACAAGATCACTGAATTCCCCATGCTCCTGATATTTCATTTTATGCTTCTCCTGTTCTCCTGGGAGTTTCTCATGATTAACCTCCCACTGGCCTTTCTTAGGTGAAATCAGGTTCTTCACTAGTGCTGTGTTTCTTGACCAGTCATTTGAACCCCAGGTATTTCTCACCTGCTCTCTCCCTCAGCTATAGATCTTGCTCCCTGGTAAATTTGAAATCCATTCATTTTCATTATAGCACCTTGAGCAGTTTCAGCACATGGTGATGCTTGTTAAATACTTATTGCATGAACTTAAGAATGAATTCATTCATAGCCTTCCATTCTATTAATATTGAAAGAAGAGGGAAGAAAAACCTTTCCTTGGTACACTACAATTGTTTTTCAGTCTCAAAAACCACCATCTTAGCTTTTTTTTTTTTTGCCTTCTTCTTCTTCTTCTTCTTCTTCTTCTTCTTCTTCTTCTTCTTCT
>NW_023270316.1:15983025-16210098 GCF_011800145.1 Mirounga leonina | reverse complement strand
TCTTCTTCTTCTTCTTCTTCTTCTTCTTCTTCTTCTTCTTCTTCTTCCTCTTTCTTCCTCTTCCTCTTCCTCTCCTCCTTCTCCTTCACCTTCTTCTTCTTCTCCTCCTCCTCATTACTATTTTGAAGTGTAGAGTCACCATTGGCTTCTTTTGGAGGATCTCTTCCTAACCAGTTTCCCCCATGTCCACAGAAATTTCCAAATTTAATACTCTCTTCTTTGCTAATGACAGTCTATGGCTCAATTGTCAGCCAACGTATTAGAGCATAGCCAAACTAGTGTTCTAGATTTGCCCCGAAACTTTTCTTCCTCCTTAGGACTTTTTCTGAAAAGGTCCATGTTGGTACTTTGCAGGATGAAGTAAAGAATGGGAATTTTCCATGGAAATACTCTGGTGCTTTGAGCCACAGGGATTCTCATGTAGGGTTCATCAGGAAATAGAATAACTAATGTGAATCTCTGTGTGTGCTCACAACGACATTATCCATAAACTAGATGACATCAGTGCTATGGGCAGGAAGGCATATCACTATTCATGGGGAACTGTTGAGTGAGAGATAGATAAGATTAACACAAATTTCATATCCATGTGTTTTGCATCAAAAATTACCAAAACACAATATGGTGTTTGTCTATTTTCCTGTATCCATCAGACATATTTTAATATTATTCCCCTCCCACCATATGCCAGCTCTTTGCACTAGGAGTTTAAAGTTATCATGTTCATTAGAGAATGAGTGATTTGGTTTTACACTCTTGAAAATGCCACATCCCCCTACTTTCAGAGCAGATTGTGTGTATTCCAGAGCAGAAACATTACAAATATGTTAGTTCCACTGTACAGAGGCTTGGAATTCATAGCTTTTACCAAAGTGGATTCTCACACCAATGACTCATATTTAAAGTTACAACTAAAATGTTTCTTCCAAATGAAGTAATATTTAAACTATAATTTCTAACTGAGGAAGGCAACTATTCCCTGATGAGACATTTAGGGATCTTATTTTACATTCTGCATTCCCATTTGAAGATTTACATTTGGGTAAAGTTTAGAATGTCAAGCAGACTGCACAAATAAAAGGCAATATCGCCAAGAACTCATGATGATAGAGCAAGGTAAAATTAAAATGATACTGTGTTTTATTGGGTAAACACATCAGAAAGCCCTCTGAAATATGTATTTAACTAGTAGGAAGAGCTGTTTTATTCTAATGGATGAAAAATATCCAGTCTCTGTGTGTGTGTATGTGTGTGTAATTTATTTAAATGCTATTTGGAACTATTCCAAAATGAATAATAACATTCATTTACTAACTTCTGTGGCAGTTTTATTTATGTTTTGAAGAATAAAATTAAATATAGGAACTGGATCTAGGTAACACTGAATTTGTGACATAATCTGACAAGCACTAATGGGGCTGCTAAGAACTGACATAGACCTTAAGTCACCTTACTTCCCATGTCCTGATTTTAACTGTACATAGCATCGATGTTACTTAGACTTGGCTTTGAAAGTTCTGCAGCTCCGGCTATTAGGTATGCAAATTAGGTCTGTTCCTTTTCTCCCAGACCCAACAAGCTCAATCATTTTATGGTTTGCAAATGCTTCATAAGCCTCATGTTTTTTCTAGGGGGGGTTTCTAGCTAATAAGTAAATTACATTTTTAAAAATAGGCTGAATTTTTATCATGATGGCACTACAAACATTTGTCATCCATATAGGGAGTATTTTTCCTTCAGGCTCTGATTTGCAATTCTTGATTGCTTCCTGTCTTATCCTTGTTCACTCTTGATGGTATGAGATGGAGAGAAGATAGTTTTAGAGCATATACATTTTAATCAACATTCAAACTGAATTAGATGGCCTAAAGGTTTTCTCTTTGTGTACACGGTAATTCATTCCACCAAGCCACCGTTGAGTAACAGTTGAAATAATAGGTGACTTTCTCAAAAGAAAGTGTTAAAATATCATTAAAGTCATGCACATCAAACTAATTTTGGTATAATGTAATTTGAGCTTAACATTATTTAAACAATTTTTATATAACCACATGCCTAAATAAAGCCCTGGTTAGGTGACAAAGACAGTAATTCCTCTGTACAACTTACAAATATGGTAGTAGGAAATTATTTGTTAAAGGCACTTCTCTCTCTCTTTCAAACAGCTTTACTGAGATACAATTTATATACCATAAAGTTCACTGGTAAATATAAATGGTATTTAAAGTGCAAATGTCAATGGTATTTAGTATACTTACAGTATTGGCAATGATTAGTGTTTCTGTAATTGTAGAACATTTTCAACACACAAAAAGAAAACTTGTACCTATCAGCCCCAACTTATGTTTCTTCCACTCTCTTACCCAGCCCCTGACAACCATGGATGTGTCTATTCTGGACATTTTGTAAATGCATGGAATCACACAATACATGGTTTTCTATGACTGGTTTAATGTTCTTTCAAAGTTCATCAATGATGCAGCATCTCAGAATTTCATTCCTTTTAATTGCTGAATAATATTTCACTGGATGGATATACCACATTTTGTTTATCCATTCATCAATTGATGGAAATTTGGATTGATTCCAGGTTTTGGCTATGATGCTTTTATAAGCATTGTACAAATTTTTGTATGGTGTATATTTTCATTTCTCTTGGGTACATAACTAGGTGTAGAATTGCTGAATCATATGGTAGTTTTGTTTCCACAGTGGCTGCCATTGTACATTCCCATCAGCTGTGTATGAGGGTTCCAATTTCTCCACATCCACATCAATGTTCTTTATTATCTCTCTCTTTTATTGTAGCCATCCTAGCGGTGTGAGTGATATCTCAATTTGATTTTCATTCTCTAGTGACCAACAATGTTGAGCATCTTTTCATGAGCTGCTTAGCCATTTTATATCTTCTTTGGAGAAATGTCTATTTAAGTCCTTTGCCTATTTTATAATTGGGTTGCTTGTCCTTTTTTTGCTGAGCTTTAGGAATTCTGTATATATTCTAAATATAAGACCCTTATCAGATATATAATTTACAGACATTTTCTTCCATTTGTTAGGTTGCCGTTTCACTTTCTTGGTAATGTCCTTTGACGCACAAAAGCTATTAATTTTAATGAAGCCCAATTGATTTTTTTTTCTTTTGGAGTCATATCTAAGAATCCGTTGCCAAATCCATGGTCATTAAGATTTACCCTATATAGTTTTTTTCCAAGAGTTTTATTGATTTTGCTCATATTTAGGTTATTTATCCATTTTGAGAAATTTTGGTGCATGGTCTGAGGTCAGGTCCAACTTCACTATTTTTCATGAGGATATCCAGTTGTTCCAATATGATTTGTTGAAGACACTATTCTTACCCCATTAAATAATCTTCACACCCTTGTAAAAATCAATTGGCCATAAATGTGTATGTTTATTTCTGGTCTTTCAACTCTATTTTACTGATTTAAATGTCTATCCTCATTCCAGTACCACAACATTGATGATGATGGTGGTGATGATGATGATGGTGCTGGTGATGATGATGATGATGATGATGATGATAACTGTGAGAAAACACATATCTTCCTTCTTGACAAATTGTTAAATATTCCATACATATTGCTAACTATATGCACATAGTTGTACAGAAGATCTCTAGAACTTTTTCATCTTGCATGACTGAAACTCTATATCCATTGAATAGAAATTCTCCATTTCCCTCTCCCTCACAGCCCCAGCAAACACCATTTTGCTTTCTGGTGCTATGAGTTTGACTACTTTAGGTACCCCATATAAGTAGAATCATGCAGTATTTGTCCTTCTGTGACTGGCTTATTTCACTTAGTATAATGTTCTCAAGGTTTATCCATGTTGTTGCATATTGCAGGATTTCCTTCTTTTTTAAGGATGAATAATATTCCATTGTATGTACATACCTCATTTTCTTTAGCCACTCATCAGTCAATGAGCATTAGAAATAACCTCTTGGTTATTGTGATAATGCTGCAATGAACATGGGAGTACAAATATCTCTTCCAGGACCTGTTTCCAGCTTTTTTTGAAGAAATACCTAGAAGTGAGATTGAGGGACAGTACCACTGAGTTTTGATTACTTTAGCTTTGTAGCAAGCTGTAGTACATTTTGAAATCAGGAAATTTGTTATTTTTCAAAACTGTTTTGACTATTTGGGTCCCTTGCAATTCCATATGAATTTGAGGATTGTCTTTTACATTTCCTCCAGGAAAAACTGTTAGAATTTTGATAAGGTTTGCAATGAATCTATAAATTACTTTGAGTAGTATTGCTATCTTAACAATATTAAGTCTTC
Source organism: Mirounga leonina (assembly GCF_011800145.1). NCBI lineage: Eukaryota > Metazoa > Chordata > Mammalia > Carnivora > Phocidae > Mirounga > Mirounga leonina. The sequence goes on along the minus strand of NW_023270316.1, from coordinate 16,205,785 downwards.
CAATACACAAACGCAGGATATCTTTCCATTGATTTAGGTCTTCTTTAATTTCTCTCAACAATACTTAATAGTTTTCAATGTAAAATTCTATCACCTTTTTGGTTAAATTTTATTCCTGAGTATTTTATTCTTTTAGATACTGTTGTAAATGAAATTGGTATCTTAATTTCTTTTTTAGTTTGTTTATTGCTAGTGTTAGAAACTCATTGGATGTTAGAAACTGGAGAATGGCATGGACTCTTGCTTAAAAACACATTTTTAATTTATTCTGGTTAAAGAGTTTACTTTCATTAACTTGTTTGTCTTTTGGGAGAAGTCAAATAGGTTTATTTGATTATTTCGGCTGTCTGATTTCCATAGAAACAAGCACTCACTAGGTATATATTCATTGTGTATAAATATAGATTTATAACTTTCACATGTTTTCTTGTTTTCTAAAAATATTTTAAGTGACAATTATTTTACATTGGCTACTACTAGAAATTACTAACATGAGCATCAATGCATGAATGTTGGTCCAGTTACAAAAAAGTCTTACGTATATTAAAGACCTGAAATGAATTGCTACTGTATGGGTAAGGGTGTGCCATGCCACAAATCACATTTAGAAAATGTAAGAATTACTTGCTATAACATCCTGATACAGGTGAGGAGCCAGGTAGATAGGTCTTAGTCCTCTCTCCCCATACTGCTTTACTAAGGGTTCTTTTTGTATTTCTTGTCATGTTTCAATGTATCTTGCTTTAACCTTTTAGAAAAGAAATACAAACAACAACAGAAAAGCACAAGGTTGCAAACTAAGAACTCAATATTTTTATGTTATTTTTGTTATTTCACCTACAGACACAACTAAGAAAACTTAGATATAAATTATATGATTACTAAAACTTGTCAATTATAATACCAACTGTAAAATGATTATTAATGTCATTATATACAAACAGCTTCAAAAGAAGTTAACAGAAAGACTAAACCCAAGATGCAAGGAATTGACCCATCAATTGCACTCTTGGGCATTTATCCCAGAGAAACAGAAACTTACATTCTTGCGAACACCCGTGCATGAATGCTCATAGAAACTTTATTTCTAATAGCCAACTACTGGAACAACCCAGATATCCTTCAGTGAATGAAGAGTTGTACAAATCCTGTTATAACCAAACAAAGGAATATAACTCAGCAATAAAAAGGAATGAGGTATTAATACATGGAACAACTTGGTTGGACCTCAAAGGCATTATGCTCAGTTTAAAAAAAAAAAGTAAAGCTCAAAAGGTCAAAAGGTGACAACTATGCGATTCCATTCATATAACGTTTTTGAAATGATATAATTATAGAGATGGAAAATAGATTATTGCCAGGTGACAGGAACCAGGGTAGCATGGGAGGTAACACAAAGGAGTTCTTTTGTGGTGATGAAAGGTTCTCTATGTTGGTTGTGGTATTATGACACAAGTCTGTATATGGAATAAAACTGTACATATGTGTACACACACAAATGAATGCAGGTTGAAAAAATCATGAAAACTGAATAAGGGCTATAGACTAGTTCATGGCAACATACCAAGGTCAGTTTCCTTGTTTGATACTGTACCATGGCTATTTTTTTAAAAGATCTATTTATTTATTTATTTTAGAGAGAGAGCAATAGCAGGGGGAGGGGCAGAGAGATAGAAAGAGACAGAGAGAATCTTAAATAGAGTCCACAGTGAGTGTGGAGCCTGACGCAGGTCTCGATCCCACGACCCTGAGATCACAGACCCGAGCCAAAATCCAGAGTCAGATGCTTAACCAGCTGAGCCACCCAGGTGCCCCATACCACAGCTGTTTGAAATGTCACCATCAAGTGACATTGGTGAGTGAAGGGTACCCAGGACTCTACTATTTTTGCAGCATCTCATGCGTCTATATTGATTTCAAAATAAAAAGATTTTTTTAAATCACTATAGCACAATTATAAAACACTATTAAACATTTAAAAATGGAAATATCCCTCACACAACTGGCATTTAAAGCAACCTTCTTTTCAGAGGCTTACTTCTAAGTCTTCAGTTTGAAGTGATGATTTTTTTTATTTTAATTCACACATGCAGTTATGTCAGTTCAACAAATATGGGTCTGTGAACATGAAAGCTTAAACTTTGATCCTCCACACTCCATTTTCTTCTTCTTCAAATGCCCTTTATTTGACCAGGAGGGATGTCATTTCCAAAGGTACTGAGAGAGCCACATTTAACTTGAACAACATTGTTCTTTGGGGTTATTAAGGATGTTCAATTTTCTCTGTTGGTTGCTACCCTGATTTGGAGACTCTTCTAAAATGTCAGACTGAGAAAACTGTACTGGTTCCAACACAATTTAAAACAAAACAAAACAAAACAAAAAGACCTTGGAATTAATGCAATCAAAAATTACCTTTGAAAACATACTTAAAAGGTAACAGTTGAATGCTAAGATGTATAAATCTATCTGTCTTTCTTTCTTTGAATATCAATGTGGCCAAGAAATTGAGAAACACAATAGAGAGTTCAATTCAAAAGCACTTATTGACTACCTGAATCATAATCACAATGCCTTTTAAGGATCTGCATGTTTTGCAGAGCAGTGCAGGTTATAACGATGACAGAGTCCACACTGCCTAAGAGATCCCTAGTATTGACAAATGCTCCCAATTTACGCTGGCATACTGAGGGAGAAGAAGCAAAGCACTGTGTCATACCAATAGCCAGAAAACCAAAAATCCAATAGAGTTAAAGGAAGAAATTGCTTAGCCAGCTCGGCTGAAAATAGGGTTGGTCTCTGGAGAAAGGCATCAGGGTCAGGACAAAAGTCACAAATCTAAGGAAAACAAAATCCTACAGACACAAATTTGTAGGAATGCCACCATATCAAATAAGTAAAATGCACAAGAATTTGAAATTCCACATAAATCCTGTATGGAGAATACAGATTTTTTTTCCTCTTTTTTCCATGAATGACTTGGGATACAAGTGGATAAAAGAAAGTTTTAAGATACTATTGCTCTGGTGTGGATAAAATTTGGCATTTTCACAAAATAGCTTATCTGGAGGAGATGATATCGTGACACAAATGTGTGCTCAAGTTAAAAGCCACCAGATTCCTCAATTTTGTTCTTAATGTTTTTTGTTTTGTTTCGTTCTGTTGTTGGAAAATAAGTTGTAAAATTAATGGATACTAAACCATTCTCTAAATACCTTTGTAAAGTAAGGCCAATTATATTTTACTGTACTTTTTGATTTGGAGTACTTAATATACCAACTTTCTATTGTTGATCATGTTAATTCTATCTTATTAAAGCCAACATTAAACTACAAGGAAAAGTAAAAATCAAAAGGATATTACTTTGAATGCATAAAAAGTAAGGTGATTAATGGATAGATTGAAGGATGGGCAGATATATGAAAAAGCAAGTATAGGAAAATGTTAAATGATAATCTAGGAGTGAGGCTATGGGTATATATTATAACAGTCTTTCAACTTTTCTGTATGTTTAAAAACTTCTTACAATTTTGGAAATAAAATCAAAAGAACAACCAGAATTTTCAGTGCCTAAATAAATAAATAAATAAATAGCCTTGTTTTCTGAAACAATGTATTAAGGGCTTAGTCAGTATACATCGTTAAAGTAAGAGAATGTTACAAAAAACAAAGCCTTGCATTAAAAACCTCAAAGGTGTTGAAAGACAATTACCATACGATTTCACTCATAAGGGGAATCTAAAAAAACAAGTGAATAAGCAAACAAAAAGCAGAATCAGACCTCTAAATAGAACAAACTGATGGTTGCCAGAAGGAAAGGAGTGATGGACAAAGTGGGTGAAGGGAAATGGGAGATATAGGCTTCCAGTTATCGAATGAATAAGCTACAGAGATGGAAGGTACAGCATAGGGAATATAGTCAATAGTATTATAATAGTGTTGTATGGGGACAGATGGTAGCTACATTAGTGGTGAGCGCAGCATAAGGTGTAGAGAAGTTGAATCACTATGTTGAAACTAATGTAAATTGTGTATCAACTATACTCAAGTTAAAAAGCTAAAAACAAATTCACATGTGGTTTCTAGGTAAAGAATATAATGACAGGGCGCCTGGGTGGCTCAGTCGTTGAGCGTCTTGCCTTCGGCTCAGGTCATGATCCCAGGGTTCTGGGATCGAGTCCCACATCGGGCTCCTTGCTCGGCAGGAAGCCTGCTTCTCCCTCTCCCACTCCCCCTGCTTGTGTTCCTGCTCTCGCTATCTCTCTCTCTGTCAAATAAAAAAAAAAAAAAAAAAAAAAAAAGAATATAATGACAGAGATTGGCTCTAGTAGTGTAAAGTACCTATTTATGCAGAACTACCTTTCATTGTCTCACCTTTACATTGATGTTATGCTTCGTCAGTATCGACATGTTCTTGACATGGAAATGCTCCCTACGTGCCCTCCCTGCATGCCCAGGTCGGTCTGATAAGACTGTGACTCTCCGACACATCCAAATGATACAAGTTAGGCTTGTTCTCAGGTCTGGAACACAAGAACAGCAACATATGGTTACTTGACTAAGACACCAAAATTACATGGCACTAACCAGATAAATACAATAGTAATTTTGTGTCTAGTCATAAAAAGAACTTTCTGTATTTTCTTCCATTGTTGGTCCATGCTGTTTTAAATACTCTTTCCTCTTGAAGTCAAATTAGAATTTTCAATGAGTCCAAAAAAGATTTTATTGGCTTGGAATTGATTAACTTAGAAGCACCTCAGCTTTTCTTATTCAAGGCAAATGCCACTTCATTGTCGGTTGATTAGTAGCTCCTGTGAAGTACTACAAGGATTTCTCCTTACATTCAACCCTGGGTCCATTTTCCACAAAGTTCCCAGACCTGCAAAGCTTCAAATGCCTGAAGACATTCTCTCGGCAGTTCCCATTGCTTCTAAGCAGGCCTGGGTCTTAGAAATGCCAGACAAGTTGATACTGATTCTTTTTAATAAGTTACATACAAAGGCAGTAGATCTGCCAGCCTCGTTTAGAAACGGGGTCAAATAACCAATTGGAAAACTTTCGAAAGGTGTCACATCAAACTTTAATCATGCCTACATTTTTATGGAGCTTTTAACTTTGCAAATTGCTTTCACGTGCATTATCTCATTTCACGTGCTACGGCCCTGCAACAGCGTCCAGGTTTTAGGGCTGGGTTACAATGACACAGATATCAACATGTGGACGGGGACATCTCACGAAAACTGATTATTGCCATGTCGACCTGCCTGGCATGGAGATCGAGTATGACAAAGGGTTACGATCCTAATAGCTGCTTTGCTCCGCGGCTGCTGGCGTTTCTCAGAGCCATTTCTCCTTTTTCTTTTTCAAGGAGAAAATGGGTTACATCTTTTGTCTCCCTCCCGCCCTTCTTAGTTCTGATTTTCTTTTTCTTCTCAATCGATCGACAGGTCAGCCCGACCCCGGGGTGCATCCGAGCCCTCATGAAGATGCTGTACTGCCCGTACTGCCGAGGGCTTCCCACCGTGAGACCTTGCAAGAACTACTGCCTCAACGTCATGAAGGGCTGCCTGGCCAACCAGGCTGATCTGGACACCGAATGGAATCTGTTCATAGGTAAGGGGCGTTGCCACGGAGCCGTGACGTCATTGCGGTGACGTAGATCTCCAACGGAGCTGTGGGCCGGGTGGGCGGCTCTGACGTCGTGATGACGTACGGAGCCCGCGAGGATTACATACAACACCGGGGAACAGCTTTTAGCAAAGTGTTGACATTACTTTGCATTTTTTTCTTCTTTTTCTAAATCTAAAATAATAACAGTAAGAAGAGGAAATCGTGGTATGTTGTGAAGGACGGTCCTGTACCGAATTCGCTGATCTCTCTGACAGAGTGAAAAGTACTCTTGTTGACTTTCTGGGAGCTCCTGTGGAAAGGGACAAGTTAGGGGAAGAAAACAAAAATCTCATTAAAAAGAAATCCACAGCACTGGCTCTTACTCGTATTACCTCAACGTAGTCACAGATACTAGTAAACCACCCCTTCCTTAAACGTCCATGATGAAACTAGCTCAATATTTGTGCTAAAATATGCAAAATTTGTTCCTCATTCTGTGGAGAAGAATGCTTCCGGCGCCCTAGCGCCGAACAGCCTTGCTGTCTTTGGAAGGTAGGAGGAGAGAGGGTGGGGAAGATGCAGCGAAGGTCTGGGGAGTCAAGGCTCTCGTCTTGAGTTGCAGAAATCGCTCAGGGACCGCATTCCCAAATTGCAATCCAAGGATAAAAGGACACATTTTACAGGCAGGCTGCTCCCAGGAAAATACACAGGCCTTGAAAGAGTGTGTGTTCTCCCCCTCTGTCAAATGGCCTTCAAATCAAAGTACTTTTCGATTGCATTTCCTGCACAATTGCGTGGTGACAGGCAGAGTGGCGCGGAGGCTTCCGTCAGCCGCCTCATTTATGCAAACCTCCAAACCAGAAGGCACGCCTAACGCCTTCTGACATCTAAGATTCCGGTGGGAGGGGGAAAAAGATCTAGGATGTGTTGGAACGGGGCGAAACCTAAGCCCCTTGTACAAAGATGTGCTTAGGTTACAAGCCTTCGGCTTTGGCTCTGTCACCCACCGGCTAACATGCTATTATGCTTAGGAACGCCAAAGAAAATGGTTTTGAAGTTTTAAAAAAAGATTTGAGAGTGGGTAGATTCAAATGGAACTCATCGAACAAAACCCCAGAAATCATTTCAGAGAGAATGAATTGAAATGTTGTTCTCTCTCCCTGTAGTGGGAGTATAAAATCTGTTTGCATGATCTTGGGTTACTTTATTTGAAAAATGAGGAAGTGTTTTAAAAAGTTAATCATTAAAGTACCCTTCTAACTCAAACATGATATGATTCTTTGCTGAGATTTTGGACGGGAGTATGAATTAAAAAAATATATAAGAATAACTTGATCTTCTAGAACATATATTTAGATTAATTTTGGCAAAGACACTCTAGCCAAATAATGCTAATCAAAAAGTACTCTCATCAAGAAACCTAAAAATATTTGCATATTTTAAAACCAGATTAAACCTCATAGCATCCCACTTTGAGTCATACAGATTATTCATACTTTTTGGTTGAAACTACCCGAATTTATAGCACAGTTAAATTGTCTTTGCTCAGCCTGCACCTTATTGATGAAAGCGGGCATGTGGATTTTGTTACTTAGAGCAGGACATGATTAAGAATGAGATTATAGGCTTTTAACTTATAAGAGCAATGGTGACTGCCCTATTGGCTTTTTCTCCTCAGTGCTGGTTGTCTATTTTAACATAAAACAAATCTTTATGCTTTCTATCAGTTGGGTTTCCTGGTTGCCAATTAGATGTGAAGTTGAATGTCTGGAAAACCATTTGATTTAAAAACTAAAATTTGAACCCACCGCGTGTTGGACGTACTTTAATGAAAAGGGAACGTGGTGGTTAGCCCTCCCTTAATATATCTCATACCCTTTCTCATGTTTTTTTTATTAGTCCGTGAGAAAAATCCGACTTCTTTCTTTCTTCTGGTTCTGCTATGGCACTGAGAAGTGACCACCAACATAGACTTTTGGAGCAAAATATGTTCTTGCTAATACTTGTCCCGAAGTGAAGTGCCATAAATCAGTCAAATGTGCCAACTCTGTTTTCCACACATATGCATTCAAGATGACAGGGCTCCAGGGTTCATGAAGGCAGCAGGGAAGACCAGTGAGCAAATCAGTAACCCAACAGTAATTATATATAAAGCCCTCTCTCTGGTTGGCATCTGTAGCCCATCACTCTTGGGCTTCTACCATCTTTTCATCAACCCCCTTCCCTCCTGTTGCTGAGTCAAATGCGCCATCTCTGTCTGCTACATTCATGTCCTAGCTTATACATTTTTATGGTGTTTTTTTTTATTATGTGCTCATTAAAAATGTTAATAGTGGCATGCAATCGATGGTCAATAAAAGCAAGAATCGAACTGGTAGCACATTCTCATGATCTTTACTATGCCATAAATTAATTGCAAATGAGTTGTAATTATTTTGAATTCAGTTGTTGTTGGGTTTGTCAAAAGAAAGGCAACTCATGGACAAAATGAAATGTTTTAAGTGTTCAGCTGAACACCCCAATGGCATTCCATTCTCTTCTGAAGCTCTATAGTTTGTCAATTTTCATTTCTTTGTAATCCTAGAAAACAATCAGGAGTCTACTCGGGATGCATTTCCATAGTTTTCCTTGAGGACGTTTAATTCTGTGCCCTGCACAGAGTGGGTGTTCAAAAAATTTTTATCAACTAACTGTTGTAGGAAAAAGAATTTTAGATAAAGAGCTTTTTTGGTTTTTTTGAAAAGTTACTGACAACTTTGAAGAAGTTGCTGCTAGACCCATTTTAGAGAACATGAAAGTCTCAGTTGATCTCTGCCAGAACTGTCAGCTGCTTTCTAGAAGCATGTGGGATTCCCCAGGACTGAGCCCAGCCCAGCCTCAACTTGGGGCACCCAAGCGGCTGGGCATGCTAGGCCACACCCCTGAGCTAGGTAGGACCCTGGGGACACAAGAGTGGGGTGCAGTCTGCTCTCACTACCAGGCACAATGCAGTAAGAGAACAATGTAGTTTGAGGCATTGACAGGCACTGCTTGGGCGCCTACCCCAGGTGTTGCTGTCCATTTATACTCAGCTGATTCCAGCCTAGCCTTTGAATGTTGCCTGAATGCAAAAGCATTTTCTCAGAAAATGTTTATGTAAATTAAAATTTCCTAAAGGGAAACAGTTTGTGGGCAGAATTTGTTTTCAGTAACATCCTGCGGTTATTTTGAGTGTTTGTCATTGATACCAACACTCCACAGATACGAGCTGTTCTGTTTGACAAGGGGCCATGGTGCAGATTACTCCTAGCTCAGGAGCTCAAAAGTTAAGGCTGAAATTACATTTGTGTAGCTGCAATAAATCTTGCATCTACTTTAAAATCTAGGATGTATGGGACAGCCTCCTCCAAACATCTGGTACCTTCTAAGACTTTATAGACTGTGAGAACCAGAGAGGGGAAAAAAAGGATGTGGGGAGGGAAATGCTGATGAGACCAAAGGCAGTACTTCTGTTTGTTCTGTAATATTTTTTTTCACTAAAATATTAGAGGGTGTTTACTAATGCAAGTATAAGACTACCATCGCTATCATTGCATAAAACTGAGACCTGAAGATGTTTGTGTCCCGACATTGCAGCCTAATATTTTAGGCTATCCCAGTTGGTAAGACTCTAATAATCCTAACCTATTAATTGGCAACTCACTAGGGTAAAAAAAATTTTCCCCAAGGTAAAAAATATATGTGTCTAGCTTCTTACTCAATTGAGTACGTTTTTTACCCTAGGAGAACTTAATGCAGTTAAATGAGTTATAATCAACTGTGATTTATCCCTATTTTAGGAAAATAGAAGCACAGGATGCTAAGCATCTACTGAGCAGGGTGACTTAATCTAGACTAGGGTGTCAGGGAAGCCTGGTAGATCTAGAAGAGTAAATAAGACTGTACTGAATTAGCATTGTCAGACATAATTGATGCTGGGTAGCCATAACATATAGAATTGCTGCAATACTGTAGAGGCCCCAAATATTCATGAGAGCATCAAACATGAGGTCCCCGGTGGGCACTACACCTGCGCCTGGCCAAGAGCCCCTGCTCTGGGTATCATCCATTCGTCTCCTGCGATTCATGAAGACAACACGTGTTTACCGAGTGCCTGGCGCCGACCCTGTTCTGGTTTCAGCACGAGGGAGAGTGGATGAGGGCCTGCCTGCTGAGAAGAGAGCTCCCTGTATGTTCTCTGTTGAAGTCAATGAACAGCTAGACAGAGAAATGGAAGGGAGTGTCAGAAGAGGCTGCTCCATTTTACTTTGTAGGTCTACTCTTTTAAGGGAAGTATGACTAATTCAGTAATTTGAAGAACACATATCGCTGTTGTTAATGGACTCGTGAGTGCAGGGATGGCGGAAACAAATCAGATAATGAACCTGATTCCTTCATGTTGATAGCTGCTGCCAAGGTGTAAATTAGAGCCAGCCGCCAGCAAGCTGTGGTAGGTCAGTCAGATGACTAGTATCGTGTAGTAAATGGCCACTTTGGGGCACAAATGACTTTCTCAGGACCTGGAAGAGGTGTTTGTCCTCAAGGTACTTAGTATATTCACCTCTTTGTGTTTGCGCGTGTTGCTAGATAAACATTTAGTGTTCCTAGTAAATAAACTTGAGTTCTCTTTTTTTAAACTACACAGGACTGTGTGATGTTGCATTTCAGCAGGATATAAAATAAACACAAAGAACTATTTCAAACATTTGTATAAGATGCTCATCTTTCAAAGACTCTCTTAAGCATGAAATTCCATAATATAAATCTGATCAATTTTTTAGTTACAAAGAATTCCATAGTAAATATGATATGACTCCAGCTGATAGATCCTGAAATGCCATGTTTTAAAAACTTCTAGACCCAAAACATGGAAAATGATTTCCTTTCAACCAAAGACAAAGAAAAATTTAAGAATTATATTTAGCAGCAAGCTTCAAGGTTTCTTAGTCTCCACCTTGTATAGGACAAGAGCCTATTCACTAATACAGTCTAGAAACATAACTCTTAAATTGAGGAACAAAAGCCAAAGCAATTATTTTAGAATCTGATCTCACCGTTAGCTATAGAACTTGCTTTTGCCCTTGTGCATTCCTAAAAGCACCAAGAGAGATTAAAAAAATAAATAAATAAAACACTTTATTTTCTATCAGTTGAAATCTAACCCCACCCATCTCCCTGCCTTCCTTTTATACTCATTGATTCGGTATTTCTCATTTCTCATGGACATTTATCATATGCTGTGTTCTCTCTGTAATGCTAGCAGAATGCACAAGCAGTACTAACTACTCAGTGAGGAAAAAAAAGAGAGAAAGAAAGAGAGAGAGAGAGAGAGAAAGAAAGAAAGAAAAAAGAAGAAAGAAAGAGAAAAAGAAAGAAAGAAAAGAAAGAAAGAAAGAGAAAGAAAGAAAGAAAGAAAGAAAGAAAAGAAAGAAAGAAAGAAAGAAAGAAAGAAAGAAAGAAAGAAAGAAAGAAAGAAAGAAAGAAAGAAAGAAAGAAAGAAAGAAAACAGTTAGATGGTACCCAGCAGCCTTTCACATTTGCTATCAATTTTATATGTTTAGAGAATGGTTTACTTCTGAACTCTGCATATGTGAAAAGTATTTTTATGTGGTGCAATCAGGTTAATTTCTTAAGGGTGATATAATATCAGAGGCTGTTCAGCAAACAGAGAAGCAGGCGTTTCCTTACCTCTGAACGCTTACTAATATTCATCTTGTGGCAACAACTCAAGGGATTCATGGGACTGCAATTTCTGTTCTGCATCAGGAAGATTTTCCCAAGGATCAAAACAGGCAAAGCACATCAATCTTAAAATTATTTGGTGCAAAAGACAAGTAGTCATTCAAAGGTGCATGCATTTCCTTTGCCCTCAGTGCCAACTCTTATACAAACATCTACTCCAATTCCCACATATTCAACTCCTATTAAGCTTATAATTACTGATGACTGCAAATATGATATTCTGAACTAGACTTTCAAGTTGGAATCCATGGTGCTATCAATGATCACACCAACCAATCGCCTGTACCAAGGCATACCTATTTTTGCAAGTAGAACATTCTTTAGGCTACAAGATGTTCCATTTCTAATAAGAAGTTTATTAAAATACCTCTTGTGCCTTATTAAGCTCTCCAATTTCTATGAGAAACAGCAACAGAAGGATTTAGTTTACCAGGATAAAGCAGAGCCATATCACAAATGATGAGAATTGCCTTTGTATTGGGGATTTCGCTTCTAATTTACACTTCAGTTTCAGTGTTTTCTATAGGTAAATGGCTTAATTTATATCCAAAGGACCTTGTTTTTAATGATGGACATCTGATTTTAATGAATTGTGATCGTTTTCACTGTTATGTCTCAACTTTAAGCTAAAACACAGGATGTCTGGCTTTTGGCATGCTGAGAGAAAATATTTGATGATTCCTTAGAATGGAATTAAATGAATTCCCAAAGGCCCAGAAACCCAAGTAAAATTCAAACACTATGAACATTAGTCTGATGACTTTCTTAGCAGTTTCAATCCCAGGAAATAAAAGTAGCATGAGGTAGAAGAAATTGTTGTGTTGTAGAAACCAGAAAATAAGAAATATAAATAGAGCTAAATAAGTGGATTGTTAAAGAAAGCATTCAACTATGTGGCTATTCACAAATAGCAAACTTATAACAAGTCCCAGGGCTACCATAACCAAAAAGTCTTTCAGACGGTGACTGATCTAATAGAATAAAGGAAGGTGTTACCTTCTGAGGCATTTAGATCACTGTAAAAGTCCTGATTAGCAGCCAAAGTGAAAATCTTTATTTTAACCCAAATAATAAATCCTGTGTGATGTTGCAATGCTCTATTAAATGTCTTAATAATAGTAGTGTTGGGTGCCTGGGTGGCTCAGTTGGTTAAGCATCTGCCTTTGGCTCAGGTCATGATCCCAGGGTCTTGGGCTCCAGCCCTCCCCATCAGGCTCCTTGCTCAGAAGGGAGTCTGCTTCTCCCTCTCCCTCTGCCCCTCCCTCCGACCCATGCACTCTCTCTTTCTCTCTCAAATAAAAAATAAAAATCTTTAAAATAAAAAAAATAGTAGTGTTAATGAGGGTACTTAGATTTCTTTTCCTGTAAACATACACTTACCTTTATGTATGTATGTATAATTAAATATACATATGTATCTATCTATCTACAGATAGATAGATCTTCCAATTGCTCTAAAAGCTCCTTTAATTCATGATTGTCTCAGGAGTAGAACTGCTGATCATGTCTTTATGTTTGAGTCATTTTTGAAATTAGTTTTAATTTTCCTCAGGCTTGTTTCTATAACAATTATAGAGACTTTTAGATTCTTATTATCTTCATCTTGTTGTCTTTGTGGCTTGTTTATTATGAACAGCCCTCCAAGGAACCAGGAGTGGAAGCCAGGTTAGAAGAGATGGCCCATGAATTATTCTGATGGTTAAAGGCATGTTTTCATTGGTTACTCTAGAGGGGAAATAGATATAAATGTCCTTGGGAGTAATTTAAACTTTGAGAACCTTCATGATATATGAAAACTTTGATCTTATAATTCATTTAAAAATATCATGCCTACAGATACTTGGTAAGGTAGCCAGGAGAGAATTTAAATTAAAATAGAGCATGAAATATTCCTTGTCCTTCAAATAACAGCTTATATATAAATCCCACATAAAAAAAGATATGCCCTCAATTTTTTTCTTTGCATGGATTTAAATAATTTGCTACACTAAGAATGTTCTTTATTATAACCTCTGAAAAAGTGAAAATTACAAAAAGAAATGAAAACAAGTCATTGAATATATGACATTACACCAAAAAGTGATGCATCTCTATGCATCACATTTTTATTCTTTAAGGTTCGGGATCTTTTAGAAAAATAACACTGATAATTAAATGTCAAAAAAGCCAGTCAGTATTCACTACTAAAATCTCAATGCTTAGGAGATGAACCAAAATAATGAGAGGCCTAAGAATATTGTTGAATGGCCATGAATAAATTAGTGGATGTGAGAGACCTTGGGATGTAACAAGGATCACCAAAGCTGATGTGGTTTTCAGATTGACTCAATCAGAAACTGACCCTGCCCTATCTCAGCCCTACATCTATCTCTCTGGTAGTTTCCCATGAGCTTGAAGTCTTTCCTCCCAGAGAAGCAGAACCATGTTCCATAAGAGAATTCATTGACTTCAAGAGGAAAAGTACTCTCAAAATCTACAGCCATCAACTGCTGGTGAAGGCTGTTCAGAGCCCTTGATATTATCACTTGTTCATGTGCCTCCATGGTTTTCCAAATTCAATGTCCTTGATTATTGTTAGATTAATTCCTTGTTTTTAAAATAGTTTAGTGTTCCAAACTACTCAGTATTAAGTGTTCCAAACTCTTCTGTGTTGACATAGTCATAGAAACATATTCCATAGTCCAAAATCAATGGGTAATATCCAACCAGAGGGGAGAACTGAAATTGTCAATAGTCCTAAGAATGTTAGGAATAATTCTACAAATACCAATACTCAGTGCATTTTGAGGGTATGGATCATGCATAGAAGCTGACTTCTAGAAGGTAATCCCATAAAGCGAAATACACATGTTCCTTCATTAATCAGCCTTGTAGTATTTTTTATTAAATCACTGTGTCTATTGAATAATAAAGTATTTGGCAAGTTCTTGGTGACCGAATTTAATATGTGCCTAATACTGCCTTTATCAGTTGAAGATCCAGATATGTATTTCCCAAGGTTGTCCATGAAAGAATGTTTAAATGTGTCTTGCTACTCAATTACAATCATAGTATCCAAATTCTAAAACTATGAGAGAGTTGTAAGAAACTTTATTCTCTATGGTTCTGAGGTCCATTTGGAGAACATTATATCCATAGCAATAATAGCTAACAGTGATTTGACACTTGCTTTACACCAGGTAGTATTGTAATCACTTTACATTTTTAATCCTTAAAACAATCCTATGAAGTAGTTAATATTATGATTCCCATTGTACAGATGGGAAAACTGAGACCAGATAAATTAAGTGACATGTCCAAGGTCATACACTTGTAAATTGCAATGCCAGGATTTGGCTTTAGAACCCAGATTCTTAACCATGAACAAATTAATTCCTACTAAGTGTTTAGGAAATAACTCTTAGCCTCTGGCTACAGAGGTTGATGGGGTATGTCGGGAGAAATGGAGTATTGCCAGCACTATCTAATAGAATCTTCTGTAACGATGGAAATGCTCTGTGTCTGTATTGTCCAAGATAGTAGCACTAGCCACATGTGGCTACTGAGCACTTGAAATATATCTACTGAGACTAAAAAACTGAGTTTTTATTTTATTTAATTTTAAGTAATCTAAATTTAGTCACATGTGGTTGTTGAGCATCTAATATATGGCTAGTGTTTCTGAGAAGCTAAATTTTTCATTTATTTTTAGTTAATTTACATTTTAATCATTATATATGACTAGCAGCTACTGTGTTGGATACTGTAGGTTTAGACCATTAAAACACCTAGAATGTCCATGATGTGGCTCAGCATCTGAGTATGTCTGATTATCTTCAAAAGTTATTTAATAGACACCTTTTTCGTGCATATGGTAGACATAAAAGAAATAAAAACTGTACTGGCTGATCCTTGGAAATTATAATTTTCCAAAGAGACGAAATGTATATTTTCAAAGTGGGAGTTTGGTTAAGAGAAGACAACATAGTTAAGAGCAGTAGTTCTTGAATTGCTGTGTGAGTTCAAATCCTGACTTCACCATTTATTTTTTTTATTTAAAATCTTTTAGCCAACATATAGTACATCATTAGTTTTTGACATAGTGCTCAATGATTCATCAGTTGTGTGTAACACCAGTGCTCATCCCATCACGTGCCCTTCTTAATGCCCATCACCCAGTCACCCCATCCCCTCATCCACCTCCCTTTCGGCAACCCTCAGTTTGTTACCATTTGTTACCTGTTTGTTACTTGGGGAACATTATTAACCTTCATAAATCTCACTTTTCTCATCAACAAACTAGAAATAATAGTACCTATCTCTTAGCATTGTATGGATTAAACTAGGTAATGCATGTAAATCTGAGGGGTTGAGTTGTGTCCACAGAGATAGCACTGAAGGAGAAGCACCATGGTTCCCTATTCAGGTGATAACCTGTGAAGGTATGAAGAAAATAGAAAGTAGAAAGCAGGGGCTCCTGGCTGGCTCAGTCAGTTAAGCATCCAACTCTTGGTTTCAGCTCAGGTCATGATCTCAGGACCCTGAGATCAAGCCCCGCATTGGGCTCTGTGCTCAGCACGAAGTCTGCTCTTCCCCCTGCTCATTCTCTCTCTCTCTCATAAATAAATAAATAAAATCTTTAAAAAATAGTAAAGAAAGTAGAAAGCAACAGAGTAGGCAAAGAGGTGGGAGAACATCAGGTACCAGAAACATAGAAAAGAGAACAAGGGTGGGCTGAAAACCACAGGAAAATGGTCAGAGGAGAGGTAATCAGTAAGAAATGAAGGTACAAGATTAAAGAAAGTGCATTTCATCAAGCTAGCTTCTTCTTTTCCCTGCTCTGGATTTGCCTAAATTCCTAGGAGATGGGATTTATCCCAATAGAGATGAACTTGCCCTTGCTCAAGTGAATAAGCACTTGGTGAGACCAGGTTGGGAAAACAGTAGTATGTAAGTTAGAATAAGCATGATGTGCTCAGGAAACCAAACTGAAAAAAAGTACTTGCTGGTGTGTCCTGGGAGGTAAGATTGGTCGGGATTGGACTGCTTAAACTTTGAAAGAGAGGTCAAATAGTTGACTTTCTCTTGTCTTGTAGGCACTGACTAGTCACAGGTATCATCTCATTCAGAGATGAGCAGGATCCAAGTAGCAATGTGGCAGCCAAGTAAAGGATGGATTCTAGTGGTAGAGACTGGAGGGGTTATCTCAGCATGGAAGGAGAAAAGAAGGAGAAAGGAAGGCAGCACTCACAGCAGAGTTGGAAATAAAAATTTATAGGACTTCATGCCTCAGTATTGGTGACTAGGTGTAGAGGGCAAGAAAAGAAACACATCAGATAAGACTGAGATAAGCACCCACAAGAAAGATGGTACTGTCAGCAAATACAGAAGCTAGTCTGGGGTATGGCAAACATCGATTTCTTTAGTCTGTTTACGGTTTGCTGGATTTGAGAAACAGTGGTACCAAAAATGGGACTATCCAATTGGATGCTGAAAAGAGTAGTGTTCTGGAGTAGTGTTCACAAAACAGGAGCATCGGGATGCCAAGAACCACTGGAGGGTTTCCACAGCCCAAACGGTCCTGTGGCCAACTTCCCTAATCAACTCCAACAGATTGTGCCCAAAATTCTCTCTCCTGGGTACCACCTGGGTGCCTGCATGTTCCTTCCCTGTGAAATTCTACTGCCTTCACCTCTAAATGTTAAATATTTAACAGCCTGCTCATCAATATGTATTCTCTGAATGAGCCTCCATCTATAATCCCCAACCTCTGTAATTAAGTGTAGTTAGAATGTCAACTGTACAAATTTGAGAATGCTTAACATAATGATTCAGCAGAGACAGGCCCAGATTGCTCCCCCAAATATATTTTCTCAAGATTCAGGAACCCCTGGATGGTCATATTTACCATGCACATCGACATTTTATAATTGCAGTCAATCCAAGAGGAAATTTACTTTCTATTGGCTTTGGCTTTTGCAATCCTTAATGCATGAAATCCAGGATTACTTTGTTTCTGGCCGCTGCCAAGTTCTGGATTTCAAGTTGAGGCATGAAATTTGTTAATTTTATTAAAAAACTTGCCCCAGGGTATTCATTTTCTTCACTGGCAAGAATACCGTGTATCAGGAAGCAGCCCCTGACTTCTTTGCCTGCCTTGTAGCACAATTGTCTCCAATGAAAACTTCACATGTGAGGACCTTTGTAATCCCTTCATTGGTATCTGAACATGGAGTCCACCCCCCAAGGAGCAAGACAAACATACACGACACAGCTTTTGCAATGCAACATTGCAAGAAGCAGTGAGATTTTTTTTTTCGAATCCCATAGTGCCGAGTTACTGATTTAAGAATGCCCTAGAGTATAAATTATTTCTCTAAACCTCTGTGGTGACTTTTGTCAAATGCCTTCTGCTTAGCCCATTAAAAGTGAAAACCATGAAATATTATTTGATTTGTAACCCAAGAAAATGCCCTAAAACCACCTGTCCCTCTTTGGAAAGCTGCCAGAACAAAGTGAGAGGAAAGGTCGAGCCTGAGAACAATAATTTGAGGTTGCTGCATGTGGCTCCGATCAAAGGTTGAGCCTATGGGCTGCATTCAGGCTTCCAGTCTCTTCAGGAGGATTTACATTTATTTTTCTTAACCCACATGGGAGTCCTGAGTTTTGAGATCAACATTTCAAATAGTTTAATAGTGGCCATGCAACATTTTAAAAATAAAATCTGACAGTGAATTGTTTTGAATAGTTATTGCATTTCCTTTGAATTCCATTTGGAGAAGTTAGTTTCAGGATACATTTAATTTCCATGTGGAATTGGTAGATATTAAATTCCATTTCTCCTGAGTGCCTCAGGATTTTTTAAAAATCGCTTTAATTCTGTTGTGCTATGCATCGATTCCTATCCATTTGATCTGTGATCACTGGGCATCAGATTGCTTGTGTTCATCACACACTTGTTAAATCAACCTTTAAGATGTAAGACAAGAAAAGTTTAATTTAAAGCTGCACCCAGGCATTTTTTTAAGATGCAGAAGTTAATAGTTTGGAAATGCAAAATGATAAAGAATAAGCCTCAATTGACAAGTTGATTCAAAGATAAAAATCAAATTCTTTAATCAGAAATTTCTGACCTGGCTGAGAAAGAGCCACTTGAGAGCTAGTTTAGCTAGGTGCCCGTGATCCTCTCTGATAAATCTGTCTCCATTTATACAGAAAAATCACAGTAATCTGTCCTAATTGAGAGAATAAGGACACATCAAATTATTGACTGCTGGAAGGCTATTGGAAACTTATTTTAACATTTAGGTTTGACTTTTTATTGAGTACCTACTGTCTGCCAGGTAATATCATATATGGTATTTTTATGCATTAAGAAATAAGAATGAGTTGTGATTAGTATATCATTTTTGCTTACAGTGTTCCTCTATTTCATTTAAATATCTTAAGATCCTCCCAAACATACACATACTGGATGTGCACATTGCTCCTGGGGTGATCATTTGAAGAGACATTTTTAGCCAAACCCTTACCTGAATGAATAAAATTTCAAATTAGAGGATACTTACCAGGGCTTTAATATATATGCATTAAACTTGACAGATGGGTTTTGTATCCAAAGGACTATGATAAAGAAATAGCGTTATAAACAGTTAATCTCCAATCTTGATCTGCTTGAAATCAAATTGCATTTTAATGCTTATTTGAAATAATTTTGACTTACATAGAAAAGTTGCAAAAATAGTACAGAATTCACATACACTACTCTGTACTCAGCTTATCCTAATGTTAACAACATACATACATAAGCATAATACAACATTCAAAACCAGGAAATTAACATTGATACAATGTTATTAACTAGAGTACAGGCCTTATTCTAATTTTGCTAGTTTATCATTTTCATATTTCAGGATCCAATCCAGGATCCCACATGCATTTATATATTTTATCTCTTAGTCTCCTTCAATCTGTGACAGTTTCTCAATTTACCTTATCTTTTATGACCTTTATACTCTTGATGAGGACTAGTCAGTCATTCTGCAGAATATTTTTCAATTTGAGAAACATTCTCTCATGATTAGATCAAGGTTATGCATTGGGCAAGAATGTTACAGAAATGATGTTGTGTCCTTCTTATGTATCATATTGGAATGTACATTGCAGTATCTGCTGGGTTTTTCCACTGTGAAGTTACTAATTTTTTCCTTCTATCGATAATACATATTTCAGAGGAGACACTTGAAGTCTATGATAATATCCTGCTTTTCCTCACACTTTTCACCACCGATGTGACTTTCACATCCTTAAGAGGGTCTTGCTTGCAGTATTACTGTAGCATTTGCAAAATGACAATTTTGTATTTCTCTTTTTCCTTCTCTATGTATTAATGGGAATCTTTCCAAAAATTGGACTTTTGTTCCCTCTCCCAACTACTTATTTATTCAATTATTTATTTATATCAGTATGAACTCATGGATATCTATTTTATTTATGGGTAGAAGCCAATAATATTATTTTCTGTGTTGCTCAAATTGTTCCAGTTTGTATATTGGGATCACCTTACAGTTAGATCCTGTATTGTTCTGACATGCTCCCCATCCTTTTTTGAGCATTTCTTTTTTTTTTTTTTTTTTTTTGCCATCACAAGTTATCCCATAATGTTACCTTATTTTCCTTATTCCAGTCCTGGAGTCAACCTCTTCTCCAAGGAGCACTCATTCTTTTTATTGAAGGACGATATTAGAAATCAAGATCTGGATACTGGATGTGCACATTGCTCCTGGGGTGTCACTGCTGTTAAAGCCTTTCTGGGGCACCTGGGTGGTTCAGTTGTTTGGGGCTCTGACTCAGTATCAGCTTGGGTCGTGATCTCAGGGTGGTGGGATCAAGCCCCGCATTGGGCTCTGCCCTCAGCACGGAGTCTGCTTGTCCCTCTCCTCCCTCTCTCTCTCTCAGTCTCTCTCTCTGTCTCTCTTTCTCTGTTTCTCTCTCTCACATGAATGGGTGAATAAAATCTTTTACACACAAACAATGAATCATGGAACACTACATCTAAAACTAATGATGTAATGTATGGGGATTAACATAACAATAAAAAATAATAATAATAATAAAATCTTTTACAAAAATAAAAAAATAAAAAATAAACCCTTTCTGTGTGCAGAGCTAGGAGATACATACATACATACACACATATATATATATACACATATATATATATTCTATTCCACACATACGCATTTTTGCCTATGTTTATTTATTTTCTATGTTTATTTATTTGTCTATCTCTCCATCTCCCCACCAACAATGGATATATATATACTGGAGTTCATACTGATTCCCGTTCAACACTACAAAGTTCATTCTAGCGTCTTTCTTTCTTTGTAACTTCTGTCTCCATCAGTGAGAAACCTGGCTTTCATGATCTTCAATATGTTAACGTATTTGCCCAACCCGAGTATATACCTAAGTTATATACCTAACTCATAACCCTTTAGGAAACATATCTACCAGCTAGAGCATAGTATTTGTATACAGTTCTTTTTGTCTTTACAGGATCCAGTCAAAATGCAGTTTTTCAAAATTATATCAATTATTTTCTTCTCTGTCTTCCTGAAAGTGATCCTATTATTTATTGGTCACAGAATGAGGTTTGTTACAGTTTGTATTTCATGTATTTTCTCCTACATCATTTCTTTTAATTATTTCATTATTTGGGGGTAGAATGTGAAAACTTTCTGTAGTTCTAAGTCCCAAAACTATATACAAAATTTATATTCTGAAAACTGTCTATACTAACCCAGGACCACCCTCCACCCTTCCTTCTTCCCATCCCATTCCCACCCACCATTTGTAGGTTGATCAATCCATTTGATTTCTGGTTTATCTTTTCTGTGCATCTTTTGCATGAATGAGCCGATAACTGTGTGTTTTCTTATATCTCCTTTTTTCTTACATGAAGGGTGGCATACTATGCTCTTTCACACATGCTATTTTTACATAATTGTGGAAATCATTCCAGATCAGTCTGTAGAGATCATCCTCCTTTTCTGCAGCTGCATAGCCCTCCTTTGTCTGGAAGAACCTTTTGCTATTGCAAATGATGCTACAATGATTAACTTAGTGCATATCTATTTTTGGAGGTGTATTTTCTGGGCAGATTCCTAGAAATGGGATTGTGAATCAAAATGTAAGTGCATATGTGGTTTGATTACGTATTGCCCATTTTCCTCCTGGAGATCTGTTTGTACCAATTTGCATTCCCACCTGCCACTAGTGTAAATGTTTCTTTCCCTATAGCCTTAGCAACAGAATGTGTTGTCATACTTTTTTATTTTTGTCAGTCTGATAGATAAGAAATTCTATCAAATTATTTTTTACTATCAAATTATTTTTTAATTTTTTCTCTTATCATTATGATGTTGTTTAACAGGATAAATTAACAAATTTTTTCACTCATCATGAGTATCACATGAGAGTTTTTTGTTTACTGGTGTATTCTTATTAAGAAAACTCAAAAAAACATCCTAATAGGTGAGATATGAGTGAGAGATATGTTAATTGATGAATAAGTAGAGCAGATTTATTCTTTAATACTTTTTTTTAATGTTAGGAAAACATTTTTATTGTTCCCTGAACTCTCATAATGTATCTGGACTTCATCACAAATGATTTCCTGTAGTAGAATTCTGAGAAATAAGTATGAACATATGAAGAGGGCTGTAATTACTGCAATTATGGAAAAGTAATTTACTGGCTTTATAAATTCAACAGATTTCAAATAGAGTGGATAGGCCATAAAAAGCAAGCAGGATATTGAAAATAAATATTTTGGGAGCTAGGAAATTGCTGGTTAAATGCACATACCAAATGTAAATGCTTTGTTAACATTTATATAATTTAGTTTCTTAAAACTAAAAACCATCAGGTTTTTTTTATCTAAAAAAATCAAATAGATGCTAAGATGATCAAGTGTTTGCAGACATCATTCTCCCTCTTGTCTATCTGGTAGATATGAGACACCTAAAAAAAAGTTTCATTTTGTGATAATTGGGTTAAAATTAAGCAAAAAAACAAAAACAAAAAAAATGAACAAAACTAGCAGAATTCTTCTTAAAGTTAGAAATGTTAGAGCCCATTTGGGAAAGAATTATTGTGGAATATGGTAAAAATATTTAAAAGCGGTAGGGAGCAGAATAGAGGGGAAAGGTCATAGACCTTCCTTCAAGAGAGACCTCAAGGGAACCCCTACTTGGCCACTTTTTAGTTGCATAGTAACCTGCAGCCACCTGCATTCACAGGGTCTTATACTAAAACAAGGTGGTTTTCCAAGAAAATGGCCCTATCATGAAATATGCCCTCTACCATCACTGTGCTCCCATCCATTCAAGCAAAACCTCTAGTAGTAGGCCCTGTAAGTTTCAGAAGAGGATGTCTTGTTCTTTCTCTCTGTCAAATAAATAAATAAAATCTTTATTAAAAACAAAGCAAAACAAAAAAAACAGTAAGTTCTTTTGCATTTTTTTTTAATTCACCGAAACAGTTCCAAAAGAGAGGTGAAATTATTGTCCCCATTTTAGAGAGCAGGAAAGTGAGCGTCAGAGAGCACAAGGTCATGCTGCCATTAAGTGGTGAAACCGGGGTTCCATGCCAGATTTGTCCAGAGCAAAGCCCGTATTTTAACCTGCAGGCTACAATTTCCCTCCACCCAGCTCTATACTCCACCCAGAGGGCTGCCAAAGAAAATAGATATGCTGTGAACCACAGACCTAGCATAACTGATCCCCATGTCCCATCCGTGGCAATAACAGGGAACTCACTTTTTTTTTTTGGTTCTTGGTCAAAAAATATCATTTCTAAATTGTTGCACACAGCTCACTCATTTATTCATCTTGAATAAGATGTTTTTCTGAATTCTAACACTGAATCCTGGGCCATATTTCTTTGAATGTTTATAGAATTGTTTTTACAAAATGATATTCTGTACCCTTACTGGCCATCTACAGTGAGGTCTTACAAGAATCGTCTGAGTTGAGCTCACCATTGAACTTCCTATGGAGATGCCCTGGAGAGAGCACTCCACTATATCATACAGGATCCCCTTGAACTGACTCGGAACAGAGTCAAGAAAAAACCTAGTTCCCAAGCAACCAGTTTGATTTAATATCATGGAAGTATCGTGAACAGAAATGTTTCCCAGATTCATTTGACCCGTTGACTGTCAGAAGGCAGCCCACTGTTATTCCATATAACATGAAACTTTTATTATTGTACCTTCTCCCTGGAGTCCTCTCATTTTTCACTTTTTTTGAATTTCTCTTTTATTTATGTTCTTTTCCTGTGTGTCTGTGTCTATATGCCATGTAAGTTCAGTTTTCAATGAAATTAAATTTAAATAAACTTGCTCTACATGTCCCTGGGCAAATTACTTAAGATTTCTGATTCTTAGTCTCATTCGTTATAAGGTGCTTGCCTTTCTTAGTTGTTAGAACTAAAAGTAGTGTGTGTAAAATATGTAACATAATACAACTTTCAGATAAATAGGAATTATGCGTGCTGAGAAGTTTAAGGATTGTACTTGTTAAAAACAAGTTTAAAGGTAAGAAAGGAACTTAAAATCTGTAGTAATAAGGGAGATAATATAATTCTTAATTATATTATCAGTAATTTGATGTTAATTTGATAATACTATTATATCATCGATTTGAATACTATTAATGATTGCAGAAGTCTAATTAGGAGCTTGAGTACTAGTTCCTATATTTCTGACTACCCAATAGGTCCACCTTAGTATGCCATTGAAAATTTTTCAAATGTAGTGTTATTCTTGGATAATGATAAGGGATAATAAAATGAGGAAACAGCACTAAGAATTGCTAAAAACCACAAATTGCCAAACGACAAATCAGCAGTTAAATATTACCAAAATATTTGAGTACATTGCTCTTCCCAGTGCTCTGAGTTATGGGTGAATGGAATACAGCAGGATCTCTGCTTATTAATCCACTCTAGTTTGTTGAATGCACTGAGTATAGAATAGTTTACCACCTCAAATCAATGACACCCTCTTCCCTTTCTATTCAGTATCCTTCTGTCTTCTTTCCCAGGAAGAGACAAGAACATGATTAAAGCAGGATCCCCTGGTCTTCTTTCACCTGCAAAACCAAAAAGTAGTGTGGAAGAGAAAAATTATATAAAAAACATCGAGAATCTTAATGATTCCTCTAAAGCAAATAATATACAATATGCTTAGGAATAATTTGAGTTGAGAAATTCCAATTTAAATTTTCAAATATTGCTGGACACATGCCAATGTAGTAACTATAAATACTCATTATAATAATTAAAAAAAAAACCCTGTTTTGCAAGGTGTGAATGGCCTTTGCCAAACTATTTAATCAATGTTATTTGAAAGGCTCTTTAAATTATCGTACCAGATGTCGGTAAAATATAAACCCTGCATTTGTATGGAACATTTTGTTAACTGACATTTCTTCACTGAATTCTCAAGTCCAGAAAGTAACCAAGCTTCTGAGTTTTCATGTTTGGCCAAATCACAGCATCTGACTCCAAATTCACAATTGATAGATAATCCCCAAATTTAGTTAAAGCATTTTTTAAATAAATATTTATTTCACAGATTTATTTCAAACACAAAAGGAAGTAACACTGCTGAGAAAATTTCAAGCTTTATCTCTGGAAAAGTGGGGAATTTGGAGGTTTTTTGGGCTTTGTTGTTGTTGTTGTTTGTTTTTTGGTTAGACTTGCCCATAAGAAAAGAAGAAAGGTACAAGAGCTGTGGAAAAAGAGACTATTAATGAGTACAGAAAGGAAAAGGTGAGGAGCCTTCCATACTTTTAGGCCTAAGAATGTGCAAAGGGCCTGTGGCCAGAAAACAGATAGTATTGAGTGCAAGAATGAAGGGTTATAAATATATTTTTGCAGTCATGGGAAGAGCTGTAAGAATGAAATGGTGGTGTCAAAAATGGCAGTTGATTAAGACATGGCATTGATTTTTCCATAGAACTAGAGGCACAGAAATTAGAAACCAGGATAAATGATGTTAGTGTTGGGTGACACAGGAAAAGCCTGACTTGCAAGTCAAAAGGAAGCAGTGAGTGCCTTTTGCTTCCTCTCTGAGGAATATTAACCCTTCAGCTTCCAAATTAATCATTAATTTATTAAAGCTTCTTTAGCCATTTCCTCTATGCCTGGCACTAGGCTAGATGCTGTTAGATGCTGTGGGACCAAGAAAAAAAAGAAAAAAAGGAAAGAAAGAGAAATCCTAGTATCAGAGCTTTGTGGGCAGCTGGATAAACAGTGCCAACCAAGGTGTCTCCCAGGTGGATGTATCTGAGTCGGCAGCAGGTTGTAAGGGTGGGCAGATGACAACAGGGAGAAGGTAGTGAGTGTGTCTTTAAAATACCTCTGACTTGTCCCCTGCTGCTGTCACCTTCTGACCCTGGGCCCCATTGCCCTTACTTTGCTTCTTATTCTATATTCATCCAGGCATACTTCTGGGTGATATTTCCCCTGCGTCTTGTGTTCTCTGCTCCCCTTTGGCCATTATGTCATATGCATATATGTACGGATATACATGGAATGTGTCAGCACTGTGGTCTCCCCCAGATGACCCTAGTAGAGTGCTCTCCACATTATGGACTGATGAATTCATAATTATGAGCAATAATTTACTGATTTAAAAGGGTCTTGTGTGGATTGAGAAAATCAAAGATACCTGTGATAACGACCCACAATTTGCATATGACACCTGGGTTCTGGCCCAGCAAACAAGGCTGTGGGACCCACTTAGCTCTTTTCCACACACAGGCCTCCTCACTATTGCTCAAGCCCTCCCGGCATGGTCTCACTGAGGGCCCTTGCACCCTCTCCCTACATTGCTCTTCCCACAGATTTCCACACGGGAGCTTCCCTCACTCTGTTGAGGTTTCCACTCCAAATTTACCTTCTTAGTGAGGCTTTCCCTTCTTATTGGCTTAAAATGGTAACCATTCTCCCTGCCAACCATTCCTATTCTGCTTCTCTCCTTAATTTATTAGCATATTGTACTGATCCATTTGCGTATTTGGGATCCATTTCACCAATGAGGGCACTTGGTCTGTTTCGTTTTGCTCTATCCCCAGTTCCATTCCCAGCAACAATTCCTAGTATTCAGTAGGTGCTGTATAGTTGTTAAATTAATTATGAATAACAGAGTGCTGTTAGCTTCTGCTTTCTCCTCCATATTGTGGATTTTTTTTTTAAGATTTTATCTATTTGAGACAGAGAGAATGAGAGAGACATAGAGCACATGAGAGGGGGGGAGGGTCAGAGGGAGAAGCAGACTCCCCACTGAGCAGGGAGCCCGATGCGGGACTCGATCCCGGGACTCCAGGATCATGACCTGAGCCGAAGGCAGTCGCTTAACCAACTGAGCCACCCAGGCGCCCTCATATTGTGGATTTAATAACACTTGACCTACCTACATCACAATTATTGATAATCAGATGAAATTATAGATGCATATGTGAAAACTCTATGGTGCTTTTTCATGATAATAGTAGCAGTATTATCATTATCTTCAACATCGCTATAACTTTCTAATCTCATTGATGTCCTATGAGGTTTCTAGCTGTTTAGCTGGCATAGCATGTTGTTCTAGAAGACACCACCATCACATGATGAGGCTGTCACTAGCAAAAGCTAATCTGTTAAGGAGGCGAGGTAGTGTGCACCAACCGGCAATCAGTGTGAGACCCAGACTGCTGGGTTGCCGCCTGGAACCAAGGCCAAACACCCAAGAGGGCCTTCAGGAAGCAAGGATTGTTCTACTCTCCTCATCCCCTCGGGGAGACAGGCCAGGAAGAACCAGTGGCAATTTGCAACCAGCACCACAAATGTCATTCATTACCTGGCTCGTAGTTTCGTAAATACATCCACCAAGTCACACGCTGAGCCCAGTAAATCTAATGCCCCTATTAGATGATCCACTCCAAGTACTCTCCTCATTGCCTGGGGGCAAGAAATATTTATTTCGTTCACATGGTGAGTTCTGACCCAAACAAGTGGCATATCGGTCGTCTAGATTTAGGCCTGCTTTCTCAAGGACTTCGAGCCCTGTAATGGACTATTACTGGACTGATCACTCTGCCTCAATAATTAGGTCTCAATAAGCTGTTTACCCTTGACAAATAGGATTGTTGGAACCACCAGGCTTATTGTGGACTAATGAGGTTGAAGTGCCAAGTTTTCTAATACAATCTCAGCACAACACAATTCTTCAAACGTATCCATTATCTGCCCTTTAAAAACCCACCGCAGTCACACCTTATGGCATGTCTTGCAAACCCAGTTTCTAAAAGTTAAGGCATTTCAACAACTTGGTAGGCCATTTTGTATTATGGGCTATATATTTTATTTCAAAACTCACTTATCCACATGTATCCACATGCAACTAGGCATACCCTGTTGTCATTTTTTTGTGATTTGTCTATGGCCTTCCCTGAGCTTGGTTTGTTTCCTCAAGATGAAGAGAACTTTACAAAAATAGATGTTTGTTTACAAATTCCATATTGCTAGAGACATCCAAATGAGTATAAAGTATAATAGGCATACTTAAAGGAAAATTTAAGAAGTTATTCTTAAAAGAATGCATAGCGATTACATGAAATTAAAGGGCTCTTATTTAGAAAGTATAACTTTTTTTTTAGGATAACAATCTTGCAGACTCCATGCTATATTCAACATAGGTTCAAGGAGATTTTTGCCCTAGACTTCAGTTTTACTGCATAAATTTGGAGCTGAAAGTGATGTAAGCTATTGAAACAACTTTCAGTGAATTTTAGAAAATTTTAAAAGTTTATTATTTCTCATGAAAGACCTCATAAACACCATGAATCATATAAAAGGTTTTTTTATTCAACATTACTTAATAGCTATCTAGTGAGCCCACTAGCTGGTGTTCTACCAGGCAAGGCGGTGTGAATAAAAACATGAATAAGACATGGTCTTTGTACACTGAGCTCCCAGTCTAGGGAGAGAGACGCATAAGTAGTTAACTGTAGAATCATGTTAGTCTTGCTAAAATCCAGCTACACATGTTGAAAATGCTAGGGAGAAACAGATGGGAGTGATTAATGTTACCTAGATGAGGACAAAGAAGGCTTATCATAGGAGGTGCTATTTGAACTGGATCTTAAAATATGAAAGGAAATTGACCAGCCTTTCTGGCCAGGTCACGCGTTATGAGCAGAGGGCACAGCAAATGCAAAGAAACGGTGTGATAAAGGTACATGGCTTATCTAAAGAATAGTCTAACTAAACCGTGGAGTGCATAGATGGGTTGGCAGGTTTGAGGAAGGAGAGGAAATGCCTAAGGATATAGTTATTAAAGGATTGGCTTAGGCCAGGTTATAAACTACTTCATATGCTATGCTTTGGAGTTGATGTATTTATGCCGTGGACATTCCAATTTATGCCACAGGACTGGAAAATGATTAATTGTACTCAAAATATATCAAACCCAGTGCCTCTCCTTTAAAACTTCTCTAACGGTTTCCACTCTCCTAAACTGCTCTTGTTTGCTATATCCCTCAGGGTCTGCCCCACACGGTTCCACAGTAAGTGCACCCTGATTTGTACAGGCTATTTCTTTTTCATTTGGGTCGTTCTTTGCCCCCATTAAGCTTTTCCAAACCTACGTTTAAGCTTCTTGGAGGCAGGTCTAAGCCAAGCAATTAATTATGTGAGTCTCCATCACCTCACCAGAGCTAAGGTCAGAAGTCCCCTTGCTAAGGGTTCTCCACCAAAGCTCTGCCCCCAGGGGTCTCTGGTTCTGTGGGCTCTCAGGGGATCCTTAAGGAAAGCCAAGGTAGAAGCTCTCCCGCCTGCACCAGCTTCTCGCCTTCACTGCTCAACTCTCACACGACACGTCTTACACACACAGCCGCCTTAGATAGCGGTCACACCGTCCCCCGTGTTCGCAGCACTCAGTGTCTACCAAATAAGCATGTCACAAAGGGTTTTAAGGGAACTTAAAATCAGCGACTTCATTTTCGAAGAGAATGACTGTCAGGGATAGTTGACAGAATTCCTCCATCTTCACTATCGAAGCATTGGAAATCGTGCAGAAGCACAACGTTTTTGCCACTCCACACAGTTAAATTCTGAAACTACTTCCAGGGGATATGTGATTAGTGTTTTTCAACCCCCCACTTCCTGAATTGGGATTCCAGAAGTCCACTAGTATTTTTTAAAAGCTTCATAGGCAATTTTGATAAAAAAAACTCAAGCAGAGTACCTCTAGATTAGAAAGTTAGCACTACTTTTGAAATGTAATAGGGACTATAGTTGTCACATTCTATGTAGAATGGGATGCTCTTTGGTTGTTGAGAAACCAAAGAAAATAACTGTTTAAATGATGTTTTAGAATTTGTACCGCATCCTTTTGGGTGTTACCCAACAAACTCACAAGAGACTCTGATAAAGAAATAGAAGGTGCAGGGAACTAAGATCGTGTGTAAATCTGACCACATGTCCAATTAGTCCAGGACAGTCCCTGCTGACCCAGCATGGTTACAAATAGACCTCCTTTTGCTTTCAAAAGTGTTCCAGTTTGGACAATAAATGTTATGCTCACTCTACCCATATTTGACTCCTGGGCTGTAAGAGCCCATTTTCTGTGTAGTTGTTACTTGAGGGAACATTGAGATACCTTTTTTTTTTTTCCCCCAGAAAGACCAAGAGGAAAGGAAAACCAAGTAGCTTTCTAGGTGTTAAACTAATAAATCAACACAAAGTATTTCCTTATTTCAGAGACTCAGATACTTATATCTAGAAAAACTACCTAGCTCAATCAGGTATTGTAATACATCTATAGAAAAGAAGTATTAGCAGAAATAAGTGGTCATATTTTTTTAAACAGTTTCAGAAAAACTAATGTGGTCAGAGTATGCCTTGGTGAAAAAGATACTAAATTAGAGGGACATGAACATCCTGCTAAAAATAGAAAGGATGAAAAGTCCTAGCAGTCATTTTTCTTAGTTTCTTCTGATTCTTTGCTCACCAGATGACATTCTGAGTCCTCATATGAATTGTTTAGGTCGGATGATCGAAAGAGGGGGGCATTTCAACAAAGAAGCTGAGCCTTACACGTTCTGCAGAGGAACACCTCCACTGTCACTCTTGACTTTAAAAATTGCCATTTTGGTGTATACATTAACCCATGTGGTTGTGTTTGGGACCAGGCTCAGTGAGGGTGACCAGTTGCCACTGAGCCCAGCCCCTGTGCCAGCAAACCCAATGGGTGTACCTGAACCAATGGCAAACCCATTTGGGTTGGTGGATCTCAAGCTCGGGGGAGCTCTGAAATCAGCTGGAGGACTTGTTAAGACCCAGAGCACTGGGTGCCGCCCCCAAAGCTTCTAATTCAGTTTGTCTGGTGTGGGGAAGGTATAATTCTAAGAAGCCCCCAAGCGCTCCTGATACTGGACCATACTTTATTAACCATTCATCCAAATAATCCCACCTTTTGATACCTCTTGGCAGCTAGCTGCTGGCCTCCCCAGGGCTTTGCTCTACCTTTTCTCCTATTTGGAACCCCAGCAATCAGCTTACCCGCCTTCAAACCTGTCTTGTAGAAAAGAGAGTTCAGAATAGTGCGTCTAATTCACACACATGGCTCACAAAGCCAGTTGTGGGGTCGTTTGTTTGTACTTCGTAAGAATGTATTTACTATGTGGGTAAGGAGACCCATGGGAAATTCACAGAATTTCTTATATTCATCTCTCAGAGTAAATCACCGGGGAGTGGTTTGGACTTTAAAGCAAGCACTTCTTGTACACTCTAGTTTAGAGAGCAGTGGAGTGATCTCAGTTTGAAACTTGATTCATCGTTTACTCTCCAAACACACTCATGGGCATACACATGCACGCACATGTACACATGCGCGTATACGCACCCTACGAAATTCATATTCCAAAAGCACAGAAATGATTAGAAAATGAAACTCACCATGCATCTCAAAAGGTTTGTATGACTCAAGTCACAGGCCAGCTTTCTGCCTTT
Source organism: Mirounga leonina (assembly GCF_011800145.1). Taxonomy (NCBI): domain Eukaryota; kingdom Metazoa; phylum Chordata; class Mammalia; order Carnivora; family Phocidae; genus Mirounga; species Mirounga leonina. Next base: position 16,174,366 of record NW_023270316.1, on the reverse strand, counting down.
TATACGTTTGGATATTGTCATCTGACATGGGCAGAAAGTTGCCAGTTTTTCCACTGCTCTCTCCTGCCTCGGTGCCTGGGAGAGTGGCCTCTGAGTGAAGACAATGAGGGAGTGGAGAAGCAGCCCTAATAAAATCATGAGGGTCTGTTTTAGGAAGGGTCATCTTAACTCACATACAGAATCCTTTAATTACAACTGAATGAAGCAGTGAGGTACTTTAAATCTCCTAGCTACAATTATACGTTAACAGGAGTAACAAGAGTAATATTACAATCTCTAGTCACTAGCAAAGAAAGGAGGAAAAAACAAAAGAAACAATCATCAAGAATAGAACTGGCCAAAAATCCTGCTCACCAAAAGATTAAAGTGAATCACTCTAAAAATGTCCAAAAATTTTTTAAATGTAAATTTAAATGTAGTAACATGCAATTTGATAGTTTCCTTAATCTCAGGGTCTTCTGACCTAATCCTGACCTAAAGTTTTTTTGACTGTTTGAAAAAGAAAAAGTTTGGGCGCCTGGGTGGCTCAGTTGGTTAAGCGACTGCCTTTGGCTCAGGTCATGATCCTGGAGTCCCTGGGTCGAGTCCTGCATTGGGCTCCCTGCTCGGCAGGGAGTCTGCTTCTCCCTCTGACCCTCCCCTCTCTCATGTGTTCTCTCTCATTCTCTCTCTCTCAAATAAATAAATAAAATCTTTAAAAAAAAAAGAAAAGAAAAAGTTTATGGATTGAAGATAGATTTGTCATTTAACTTTATATTCTGTTATATTCTATAAGTAAACCAAATTAATGTGTGTGCATTAGCAAAGGACAATTGTCACTTGGATTCTCAGCAAAAATTGTTGTTGTATTCAAATACATTTTTTAAAGCTTGGTATTTGGCTGATTTTCCAATAAATATAGTCCAGTAGGTTTAACTAGTTTTGGATCCTGGATCCCTTTGAGAAGTCTTTGAAAGCCAGCCACCCCCTCCCTAGAAAAAGAAATGTGACTGCACAGACAGAATTTTGAGGCTGCATCAGAGCATCCTTCGATTCCCTAAAATCCACTGATGAGCCTCCAGTTGAGGGTCCTATCTGCAGTTACAAGAAGGAGGCTGAACTTGAAGTTAGATGTCCTGTCCTGACACTTTTCTGATCACAGCACTGCACCAACCTGGTATCTGACCCCAACCAAGGCACACCTCATTTTGGCTTCCTCATCAGTTAAAAGGAGTAGCTGAGCCAGGGGACTGGTTTGGAGACCAGTCTCCAAATATGTGATCATCAGTCATCTGTGATTAATCCTCAAGGCTGGTTCTTTTCCTTTTATTTGTTCCTTCATTCCTATAGCTATTTCTGGAGTTTTGGACCCATATCCCTTTTGATTCTCCCTAACCCCTTTTTTAATTAATTTAAGGAAACTCTTCTTTCTGTCATTCCCTCACTCCACCACTTTCTTCTCTTTATATAAGGCCTAACTTTTGATATAGAGTATTTTATGTTTTAATTTTTTTAATTTAGTTTTATTTTAGTATGTTATGTTAGTCACCATACATTACATCATTAGTTTTTGATGTAGTGATCCACGATTCTTTGTTTTCGTATAACACCCAGTGCTCCATGCAGTATGTGCCCTCCTTAATACCCATCACTGGGCTAACCCATCCCCACAACCCCTCCCCTCTAAAACCCTCAGTTTGTTTCTCAGAGTTCATAGTCTCTCATGGTTCGTCTCTCTCTCCGATTTCCCCCCCTTCATTTTCCCTTCCTTCTCCTAATGTCTTCCATGCTATTCCTTATGTTCCACAAATAAGTGAAACCATATGATAATTGACTTTCTCTGTTTGACTTATTTCACTTAGCATGATCTCCTCCAGTCCCATCCATGTTGATGTAAAAGTTGGGTATTCATCTTTTCTGATGGCTGAGTATATATATATATATGGTCCATTGTATATATGGACCACATCTTTATCCATTCATCTGTTGAAGGGCATCTCGGCTCTTTCCACAGTTTGGCTATTGCAGACATTGCTGCTATGAATGCTGGGGTGCATATGGCCCTTCTTTTCACTACATCTGTGTCTTTGGGGTAAACACCCAGGAGTGCAATTGCTGGCTCATAGGGTAGCTCTATTTTTAATTTTCTGAGGCACCTCCACACTGTTTTCCAAAGTGGCTGTACCAACTTGCATTCCCACCAACAGTGTAAGAGGGTTCCCCTTTCTCCACAACTTCTCCAACATTCGTTGTTTCTTATCTTGTCAATTTTTGCCATTCTAACTGGTGTAAGGTGGTATCTCAATGTGGTTTTGATTTGAATTTCCCTGGTGGCTAATGATGATGAACACTTTTTCATGTGTCTGTTAGCCATTTGTATGTCTTCTTTTGAGAAGTGTCTGTTCATGTCTTCTGCCCTTTTTTTTTTTTTGCATTTTTTAAGTTTTATTATGTTAATCACCATACATTACATCATTAGTTTTTGATGTAGTGTTCCATGATTCATTGTTTGCATATAACACCCAGTGCTCCATTCAATACGTGCCCTCTTTAATACCCATTACCAGGCTAACCCTGCCCTTTTTTTACTTGATTATTTGTTTTTTGGGTGTTGAGTTTGAGAAGTTCTTTATAGATCTTAGATATCAGCCCTTTGTCTGTAATGTCATTTGCAAATATCTTCTCCCATTCTGTGGGTTGCGTCTTTGTTTTGTTGACTGTTCCCTCTGCTGTGCAGAAGCTTTTTGTCTTGATGAAGTCCCAAAAGTTCATTTTCGCTTTTGTTTCACTTGCCTTTGGAGATGTATCTTGAACAAAGTTGCTGTGGCCGGTCTCGAAGAGGTTACTGCCTATGTTCTCCTCTCGGGTTTTGATGGATTCCTGTCTCACATTGAGGTCTTCCACCCATTTTGAGTTTATCTTTGTGTATGATGTTAGAGAATGGTCGAGTTTCATTCTTCTATATATAGCTGCCCAATTTTCCCAGCACCATTTATTGAAGAGAATGTCTTTTTTCCATTGCATATTTTTTTCCTGCTTTGTTGAAATTTATTTGACCATAGAGTTGAGAGTCCATATCTGGGTTCTCTATTCTGTCCCATTGGTCTACGTGTCTGTGTTCCAGTACCATGCTGTCTTGGTGATCATGGCTTTGTAATATAGCTTGAAATCAGGCAATATGATGCCCCCAGCTTTGTTTTTCTTTTTCAACATTCCCTTGGTGATTCGGGGTCTTTTCTGATTCCATACAAATTTTAGGATTGTTTGTTCCAGCACTTTGAAAAATGTCATTGGAATTTTGATCGGGATGGTGTTGAAGATATAGATTGCTCTGGGCAGCATAGACATTTTAACAATGTTTATTCTTCTGATCCATGAGCATGGAATGTTTTTCCATCTTTTTGTGTCTTCTTCAATTTTTTTCATGAGTGTTCTGTATTTCTTAGAGTATAGATCCTTTACCTCTTTGGTTAGGTTTATTCCGAGGTATCTTATGGTTTTCGGTGCTATTTTAAATGGAATCAATTCTCTAATTTCTCTTGCTACAGTTACATTGTTAGTGTATAAGAAAGCAACTGATTTCTGTGCATTGATTTTGTATCCTGCCACATTACTGAATATAGGGCATTTTAAAGGAAGAAGGGACAACTCCCAACTCCACAGAGGCCGCACTGGGCCTGTATGTAGGTTGGGTTGGTTATTGGAGACTTTCTTGTCTCAAACTTCCATAGGAGAAGATGGGTGGGAAGGTAACTGCATTTAGCAGAAGCTAATTTATGTTAACTGAGGTGACACAAACTGTGTCACTTATATTCTATGAAGCTTTTCTATCATGCTCTGATTTTTGAAATATATATTTTAATGTTGCTTCTTAAGGACTGAAAAATGCAAATAAGGTTTTGATGGAAAAAGCTAAATTTGCAGTAGAAAGGATAAGAGAAACAGTGGCAAAGTAGTGGTGGGGAAGAGAACTCTCTGGGGACACACTGGGGCACTGGGGGTGGGGGGATTTACACCTTAGAGCAGCCTTATCCTAAGCAGTACTTTTCAAGAATGTTCTGAAGCCTTTTCAAAATCCTGACATTGCTTATTCCCTTTGTGTGCCCCTCATTTTGCTGATACTTGTGCTATAGATCATAGTACATTGTTTGCACTTACTAGTTTTTCCTCCTGTCTCTACCAGGAAAGTATGAATTCCTCCACAGATGCCCCACATTATCCTTTTAATTCCAAGAATGCATACTTAAGAGATGCCCTAAATATTACTAGTAATATCTACTATAATATCCCTATAATTATTACTGGTCAAGTAATAAAAGAAACGGAGAAATAGTTCAGTAAACTTTTCTATAGTGATCTTCTGTCTGCTGTATCCACTGACAAATGACAAAAGCCTAGAACAGTGCTTGGCACATGGTACTCTCTTATCAAGTATATTAATAATAAATATATTAATTCATATATATTTGAATGAGTATACATATTCAAGAACGTATTAGGGAGTTACTCAAAGATTAATACAAATGAACATATAATTAAGAAATTTTGTGACCAAATTCAGTGCACATGGAGAATATCACATTGAAAACATATTAATGGGTAATTATTTTCCATTACAGACAAGGCCCTGAGAAGTGATAGCTTGTCCCTTCTGAGTAAGTCTGTGAGGATTCTTATAGGCCCAGGGAGCTAGAGGATGAAGTCAGTGTCTGAGAATCTGGAAGAAGCATATCAAATTTTAAAGTATCATCTAGTTAAGATAAACAAATCTCCTATAGTTATTATAATTATTCTCATGAGTAGTAGATGTATATTTAATTACTGAGAAATTCATAAGAGGTACTAATGATCAATATTGGAAAAACCATTAGTCCAGTGATAATTTCTCCCATAACACTTAAATCCAATCTGTGTGGTCATGTCATTAAAACATAACAAATGTCTTCTAAGTCAGCAATTCTTTGCACTTTCATCCAAAGCCATTATTCTTGATGAGACAGAACGATCAAAAGAGAAATGGCCATACCCTGTTCTGAATGTCATTAACATTACCTGAAATTTCAGTAATGGGAAAAAGATGCTTATAGTTCTCTCATCAACTTATTATGTTGTAATCTTCTGTCATGACCGCTCATATTTACATCCATAGGATGGATGAAACAAAGCTATTAGATTGGCTTGTCAGAGTTCTTTTAAAAATCTATTTCCTTTTGCCTTTTGCACTTGACATATTCAAAATTGTTGTTTGCAATTTGAAAAATAAACTCTGTATAACATAGTTAATAGAACTTAGAAGTGGGTTATGTTCAAATTATTCACATTATTGTCAGTAAAATAATTGAAGGAAAGAATGTCCTATTTGGGAAATATGGGTCAAGTGCCAGCCTATTGTTGCCTATAGGAATAATATGATATACAGATTTTTAAAACATTCTTCCAAATTAGTTCTATTCAGGGATGAAAACATTCAGAATATTGAAACTTCTAACATTATCTGAAGATCATTATCCAATGCCCGCTGAGACTATTACTACAGAGTCTAAATATTTGGCAATCTCAGTGTTTGCTGTTGCAATACTAAGTAGGATTACATTTTTCTGTGTCATTGGTTCATTTAAAATGGCAAGTAGCAGAAAGGAAAGAATTACAAGGAAATAAAAAAGAGGAAGAACCTTCTAGAAAGGACACATCTATACTAGAAACTACCATGGTGAAGTATGTGCCATAATTCTACTACTGTTTCACACATGTGTAGTTTACTTGAAGGTTTTCTAATAAGTGTTTGAATGTGTGAACTTTCAAAAGAAGCCGATTTATTGGATGAAAGAGAATTGACAGAAACCAAGTGTTTCTAAGAGAGCATATGGTCTTAATCAGGAAAAGACCAGCAGAAATTAAACAGGACAGCTGATAAAAGACAGAATATCATTCAGATGTATAGATTTAAAAAGAAAACATGCTATATTCAAACCTATTATAGATTTATCTTGAGAATAATTAATTTCATAACTGCACTCAGTATCTGAAACATATACCCCCCCAGAGATTCTGCTCATTACCCGCTACCCCCAAAACTCTGGAAGTAGAACTTAATTAATATTATAAACAACTCAAGAGAAAGACTTAGTAAGAGTCCAGCTATTCCTTAAACAGCAGGAAAACAAATGTAGACCACTATTACAGAAAACATTTGTCTTTGGAGGAATTAAGAGCCTAACACTGAAGACTTACCCAAATCAAACTTAACTCATTTTAGAAAATCAGCAATTGTTTTTAATTTATGTGTGTGTGTGTCTACACACACAAACACACATACACACACACACACACACACCCTTGATTTTATAAGCTTAATCCTGGACTATTGGAACATAAATATTTAAGGTAGGCAAATCAAGATGATATCTGGCCTCTATTTTCCCCATCTGGCACTGGAGATACCTAGTCCAGTGGAAATGGTCACTTACCTTGCATTGCTTATCTGCTAGGTAAGGACTATTCATTCGTTCATTCTACAAATACATATTAATGTTCTTGAACTAACCTAAGCTAGTTTGGCTGTTCAGTGATTGTCAGGTTCTTTGGCAGCTACCAGAAGTACAATGTTTTGGAGGTTCATAAGACCCATCCCATCTCCTAGCCCCTTGGTGGTTACAATCAAAGCCAACAGCAGACCAGGTTGTGACAATCTACACTTATTAACAAATAGGAATAAAAACATCACACAGCATGTCCTTATAACCCTGGGGGTAGTCCTTCTTTCTGTTCTCAGGAGACTCCAGCAGTTTCTTGCATGACTGGCTCACTCCAAGTATATAGGGCACAATTTTGACTGCAGAACTATCCAGCCCTACATGGGATCAGGCAACAGAGACCCCAAGGAAGTAGCAAACATGGCTTCTGCAGACCAGTAGACCTACAATGGAAAGATGTGAGACTCAGGACCATGTCTCTTCAGACATTGCATTCATCCAGGTGGATGAAGTGGCTCAACAGCCTTGTATTCTGCATGCTCATTTCACCAGCAACAAAATGACTCAGAAAACCCATCTATGCTAATTAACCAACTCTCTGGTGTAGATTTCAGTAATGATGTTTGATGTGAAGAAGCTACCTCTGGATGTTGGTTACTAATTACGGTACTTCAAATACTAACTACTGTCTCTGGTTTGTAGATTAAAGATTAAAATTAATTTATACATATACACTGTACCATTTTATAATTAGAGTCCTAGATAAATATTAGACTCTCCTCAATGGCAGGAACAGCACTGGGTCTGATGTGTACATGATGAGCAAAACAAGAAGGTAAACACTCAGGTTAATATAGAATTGAAATTTTCAGCAAGACTAATTAGGGTGGCCAATGATCTCTGAGGCACTGATGGGGGATGACAGTTGAAGAAAAGGAACAACGATTGATGAAAGCCAACTAGTCACTCTCACTGGCTGGTGAGTTTCCTTCTTATATTTCTCTTATTTTGGATATTTGGAACACAGTGTTGGCAGGTGGAGCATATCGAGCATTTGTGGGTCCAGATAAATGAGAATAAATGCAGACAAGTCCCCAAATACATGCTACTCAATACTTTCTTCAGCATTCCTTCAATCATGCTATTTCTATCTGAAGTCAGTGCTCCAAAGTGTCTTTAGAATTTTCAGCTCAAGGTTTAGCCAACATTCTTGGCTCAGCCACAGTGTTCTCTTGATTAAACGTTTAAAAGTGAAACCCAAAATAGCTTTATATTTTGTTTATAGAGTTTTTGGTTGTTGTTTTTTTTTCTTTTTTTTAAGAAGGCAAAATATCTTACTCAGTTTAACTTTGAAGGCTAAAATCAGGATTAGGCATTAACGTTTTGTTCACTTACACAATGATGCTTGTAGTCAGAGAAGCATTTTTCTTGTTTTCAGTAATCAGATACTGTTGTTTAGGCAAAATAACAATTGCTGGTTGTGGATTAATGGACACTGTTCCATGTTTGTATGTCTCTCAAAAGAGGGTCTACCTATGGAAAGAAAATGTATTTTCTGCTCACCTTTCCTTCTAGCTTCTCCTGTCATTCTCCAGCTTACCACCCTCCACCTCCTCATCTTATTCATCTTGGTGGAGTCTGCAAAGTGTTACCTGTAATACCTCCAGCCAACCTCTGGCTACAAATATGACACAGGAGAAACAGGGTTAAGGGGTGGGGATGAGTCCGAAACCAAACATGCATGTGCTCTGCTTTCTCTTTAAACTCCTCCCTTAATCCCAACTTCGAAGAAGTGTGTCATCCTTCAGAGAGGCCACGAGACCCATCCATGCATTTCTTCTGTATTGTTCTTCATCTCACCACCTCTTCCCAAACACAAGCTCCCTTCAAACCAACAAAAAAAACGTTGTCAACTTTTCTAAAAGTTTCCTTTTATTTGCTTGATTCACTTCCTTCTTTGGAATAGTCCTTTCCTTCCTGAACAAAAAAGAACAATTTGGACCTTCTGTTGATGGTTTTAGAACTTTGGAGGTGGAGGGGAGGACACGCTGGTGTCTCCCACGAAGAGGGCTAACTGGATTATTTTAACTTAACAGGTAACACGAAAACTTACCGATTAAAAATTGCTGCCTGCCCTCTCTCCAATTCCTGGTACCCTGCTCCATTGGTCCCTCCCACCCCCCATCATGGCACTTATCACCTCCTACCAGTCTATATCATTTATTATTCCTTATTTTGAGTGTCTGTTATCTCTCACTAGAGCTAACATGTAAGCTCCACAAGGGGAAGGATCCAAAACAGTGCCTGGCATAAAGTAAGTGCTCAAGAAATATGTGCTGAATTGAAGCAGGGAGGATTCCTTCCTAAGTTGAGTGTGAATGACTGTCTCTGTTCATGTCATGTGCTCCATCAGGTCAGTAAAGACCCGAGAAATCGCAGCAGTCCTCAATAACCACCGTACCCCAAAAGGATGATAATATCTGTACTTTAATAGGTAGTTTCACAGACACCCCAGAATGTTTGTGCTTCTAGTAGAACTAGAAAAGCCAACAAGAAGGAAGAGTGAAAAACCAAATCTTAAGGCGCATCTGAAGACTGTCTTTGATAATTAAGAGATCATCACTCAACCAGGTGTCATCCTGCACTAATCCTAAAGACTAATATTTAAGGGTAATAATATAGTCAAGTGTCTTCCTGGGAGAGTATTAATATCATGCAAATTTTTTTTAATTTGTCAAACTTTCCGAATAAAATGAATAAGTAGTTTCCTTTTGCAAAGAGCTATTGAAAGTAATTGTACATTCAACACTTAGAGTACTTTTTTCATGTTGTAAGAGGATAATTTGCTAAACTTGATTAAAAATCAGACATTGAACTACATCTATCTGAGGTTGTCGAATATACTAGTGACTTTAATCAAATTCAGCATTATTATCTTTTTATTTGCCTTTACTCTGCCTGCAGGTACAATAAAGTGAAAATATGTAAGCAATGGAGCATATTTATAATACTAGTCAGAGTGCCAGGTGGGTTGTAAAATAAATGTAATTGTTTTCGAAGATTGAACCAGATTAGCGTGGATTAACACATTCATTTTGAAATCCACGGCACGAAGTATTCTCAGCATGCCTTCAAACAACCCTTGTTACTCTGTGTATATCCTATATTACTACTACAAAATCACTACCCCATAAAACAGGGAGCATTTTAACTTCGTTCATTTTCATATGAAAGAAATACAATTTATTAAACAAGACAAGAAAGCAGTTGTCTCCCATATTGAAGGCCAGATTTGCAATGATTTGCACTCTGGCTTTCAGCAGATGAACAACAGTGACAGACATGGAAGCCAGAATTGTGACGGCAATAAATATTCATAACAGCACCTGCCCAAGGAGTGAAGGGAAGGTGTCCATGTTTGCAACACATGGCTAACAGAGGATGAATCAGGGTTCGACTGTCCAACACACACTGGCCCAGAAGCCGTGGGCAATGCCATGCTGGAATCTCTCATCCGGGAGGAGCAGCATTACTGGGTGATTTTGTAGTGCCCTTGACTCGTGTGAAGTGAAATCTTTCAGATATGCCCTGCTGGTGCCATTAACCCTCCTCTCTAGCCTTAAATAAACCTCCTTGAGAAAGTGTGTTGTCAGTGTATGATATTCAGCAGCGGAGATCAGCCCTGGGGGAAAAAGTGGTTTCTGATGCAATTTAGGACCCAAGGCTGACTACAAGAAACCTGCCCAATTTTAAGAGCAATCAGTCCTTGGTGAATTATACTCAGTGAAGCTCAAAGAAATGTATGTTTTATAGAGTCTCTGGACAGGCTCAGTGCTGGCAGATCTTCTTGATCCTCTTACTCTAGCTCTAAATATCCCTTCATTTTACAGTGAAGGACTAGAAGCCATTCCTGTATTTACTGTAGGGTTCTTGTCTACTGAGCAATGTAGAAATGTCATGCAAGAAATGTCAGTTGGATTTCCTGAGCAACTGGTCAGTCTTCCAAACTAATCATATTCCTTTGTTTTGTTTTGTTTTGGGCACTTAGGAAACTTGGCGTAGCAAAATTTGTGTTCCTGATTTAGTAACTATGAGATCTTCCCATTGAATTTCTGTGTACTGCTTCTCCTATGTTTTCATCCAAATATCCCACCATTCTCCTCTTGGCTTGATTGCTTTTAGTCCTACTTTATTTATTTTATCTCTTTTTGTAAATGAGGCTAAGTCCTTTATGGAAAGAACACATTATCTAGTGTATGCACAGCTGTATTGACTAATAAAATGACCAATGGTATGAAGAAGTGGCTACAGTTATGGACATATGCATCATTAAGCCGAGGTTATTCATCCTCCCCATGGTGCAGTCAGAATCATAGATATTCTAACATCACCCAGTGCAGTACCTGTAGATATATATAGATACGAACTATTTCTGCAATACTTAACCTGATAGACTCCCTATGGTTATTGACTGATATCTAAATAATTTACTGGGGTGCAATGCTATCAATCTCACAATAGAAATGGAATAATGTCTCAGGATGTTTTCTTCTGGCTCTTAGTGAATTCTGGATGCTGTACATGTGATCAGGTATCATTTCTCCCATGCATCTGATTGCTGTGTGAGGCTTGGTGCACCAGTGTCAGGCTTGTTTTCAATGATGTCATTGATTGCTCCCGTGATGAATACTTAGAAAGCTTTCACTTTCAGACGTTCACTGACTCTTCCAGCTTCCCAGAACAATCATGAGTGAGATCTCTTCAAGAGTGAAATAATTTCTGCCTTTCCAGCTGCCATGAACAGTTCACATGCTCAGCAAATGTAAAACATGCTTGATTCTGAGGAAGTAGATTTTGCAGCATCCAGGCCCTGTTTGGGAATCCCTGTGTGATCCAAACAGAGAGTTTTTCAACAAAACCCTTGGATGTTGTTGCAAGGAGAATACTATTATGTTTTTCCATGCAGTTGCGCTTAGCCCTGGTGTAGAATGTTAGGGGGTGAAAACAACAGATTCTGTTCCCTGAGACTACAAAAGTAGGAATTTTTTAAAACATGGCTGTGAAATATTATTCTCAGGCCAAATTGCCTTGTTTGTGCTTTGATCTGCACTTGTTTGTCTATCTGTCTACATTGGGTTGTTTACAGTGTCCTACTAAACATCAGATGTGTCCATGAAGTAACAACTATAGAAAGAAAAACCAGGATTGGTTTGTCCTTTCTCATGTTTTCATGCTAAGAGAACAGATACTTACATCAGGAAAACACATTATTCAGAACTACAAGCAAAGAGAGGCGTCTCTGAAATTGTTTTCTCTGGAGTCCTTAACCACAGTTATACGAAATATGGATGAAAACATCCTCAAGTTTCAGCATTTTATCCACAATTTGTTTATATCTTTGTCTCATTTGTCTTTAATTCTTTCAAGAAAAGATGCTTCCACCAATTACTTTAGAGTTCTTGTGGTTGGAAGCATCTTCCTGACAGAGTAACAACATGCACAATGGAGAGCTGAGTACCTTGGTTGAAATAATGCATGTCATAGAACTTGTGCTGCCATTTTGGCCCACTGGGTAGAGAGTTTGTTGCCTGGGGTATGTAGATGGCATTTGGGAGACCCGATCGAGGCCTCAGCTTTGGCTCCTACTATGCTACCTCAACCAAATAATTTAGCTGCTCGGGACTACTTTTATTTCATATGTTACTGAGGGGGTTATACTAAATTATCTCTAAAGCGTTTTCTAAGCTCAAACTGGCTACTGTATTCACATTTCATCTATATAACAAATACTTACCTAGATTGATTGGCCTTTTAGAAAAAGCATTCCAAGTAATGAGCTTTGTTTATTTTTTCTCATTTAATCTCCTTTACCACTATCAGTACTTCTCCATCTCATTCCCATCCTAACACATCTGAGAAAGGTGATACCCTCCCATCAGAGACACTGGCTCCCTTGCTCCACAGTGGGTGCAGCCAGGGAACTGGCCCAGGGAAGCATCAGAATTTTGGATGGAGGAAGGGAATGTGTATTGAGTAAGTCCCCCACCTGATTCAGCTCATTAAGAATCAATGAACTGCATTGTTCATTATGAGTAACAGGGAAGCTTGTCCTTTGCGGATAATCAGGACTACTCTTGAATTTCTAAAGTGGCCCCACTTAAGTTTATTTCAAAGCCACTAAAGCACCATTCTCAAAAGCCTGCCTGCCTCCCTAAAACCTTCTGATGCAGTCATTCTTTGCTTATACTGTTCAAAATCTATACTGAGCATTGGGTTAAAACTCCCAGCTCTAGGAGATTAAAAGCTCTCCTGTTTAGCATCCACCTTGCGGTTCTTATCCTACCTACCTGAATGTCTGCTACAAACTGAGTTGCATGTCTGGTTCAGATAGACAATATCATAATTTATTTATCATCCCCCAAATGTCCCAAGTACTCCTGGTATCTTCAGATGTTCGCACTCTACTAAGTATTTTCCTAAATGAATCCTTACCAGTAGGCATGATTTACTCCTCATTTACCTTGTGGTAATTAAGCATGGTTCTAAGACTTCACGAAAATGGCATCAGGGAATTTTAGCATTTTCACAAACAGCTAAGTAAATGTGGATTAGGTAATTATCATCTTTAGAAACATGTCAACTTTTGATCTTTGTGCCTATTTTTTGTGTGATGTGTCACCTCAATAGTAAATTTTCACATGGCTTATGAAGATGACACACTAATAAAACTCATGACATATGGCTTGCCCATTAATCTTTCCTCCACCAATCTGCAATGGAAAAGGAATAAAGGTTAGCCAGGCTTTACAGTAAAGAAACCAAGGCAGTGTGGTCAGTGTAAGCTATTAGCTCAGAGAGAAATGGGGTTAAAAATGATTCCTAGCTTCTCAGTGCTCCATCTATGATGAGCACATGCCTTACAACCCCGAGATGAACTCCATGATCAAGGCTAACTGGCCAAAGCCACCATTTGCAAAATTTGATGGGAAATCTTGCATGGCATTCTTGTGTTAGGTGTAAAGAATAGCTCAAATGTCGTTCTTACACATGACAGAAATTATGTACAATTAAATGCCTTTCCTGCAACAAACAGTGCTAAACAGTGCTGTGATTTTGCTATATTCTCATTTTCTGACACTACTATGTAAATCCTTAACATTCATATATACTACAGGCAGAAGGGCTGAATTTTGACCACCTAGCAAAGGTTCACGCTTCTCATGATTTAAGAAACCTAAGTTATGATCCTGGTATGGTTCTAATGCTGACCAGGCTTGTGGCTTTAGGCAAATGACTTAACCTTATCACACTCCACCATCTCTCTGTACAGTTAAAGTAATGATATCCTATTTTGTGATCCTATTAATTTGTTCCCCATTCAGTATGCATTGAGTATCTACTATAAGACAGCCACTGTTAGAAGTAAAATGAGCTAGGCTGAGCATCCTTTGATCTTCCTTAGATACCCTGAATTACTCACTAAAATAACATTTATATTTTGATGAATCAGCAAAGAGTTAAGCAATGCTAAGTGCCTGAGATATTTTATTAGGTTTTTTGGGAAGCATAACTCTTTGTTATTCTTAACCTTTGTTATTTGCTTTTAATCTTATTTTCCTACACATGGTCAAGTCTGGTTTCTCGGACAGTGCTCAGTGAATTATAATAGACAGTATAAATTAATTTTGTGAATAAAATTTTATGAGACACTATATCAAATACTTCAGTAAAATCAAGATATATTATTATACCCATTGTAGATATTCATGGTCTAATCTTGTAATTATATTTTTTTAAATTGGATTTGTACAGCCTTATTATCCAATTATTCACCCCATGCTGTTCATAGGTACATAAATGTTTATAGCTGTGCTCCTTAATGTTGGCTCATTGTATTTACTAGAAAGAATAATAGCAGAAGCAATTTCCATGATTGTTCTACTTTCTCTATTGTCAATATGTAATTTGTGTATAATTGTTCAATGTTCTGACATTTTTTTAGATAATATAATAGAGCAATACAACATATACAATTGACCCTTGAATGACAAAAGGGCTCCAACCCCTCCCCCACTCCCCAGTGCCATTATAAATCCATACGTAACTTTTGTCTCCCCCAGAACTTAACTACTATTAGCCTACCGTTGACCGAAAGCCTTACTGATAACACAGTCAGTTACCACATATTTTGTATGTTATATGTATCCTATACTACATTCTTACTATAAAGTGAGCTAGAGGAAAAAAATACGATTAAGAAAATCATAAGGAAAGGAAAATACATTTACAGTACTGTACTGTGTTTATTGGGGGAAAAAATCCACATATAAATGGGTAAGTGGTTTCACGCAGTTCAAACCCCTGTTGTTCAAAGGTCAACTGTACTCTTTTTTTTTTTTTTTCCCCAGTGCATAAGTTTGGGTGCTGTTAAGCAATCATTTGGGGCTGAAGTGCCTTTAGCATGCAATTTTTAATAAAAGGAACATTTTTAATGTAACTCCATCTAAACATGATTTTGTCTTCACTGGGCCAGTTCTCTGGGTTCCTAGGAGATTGTGAAGCTCAGTGAGGGACCCTGAGGAGCATATAAGCAAGTCAGCATTCACTCATAAAGATCTTTTGAGTGTCTGTCTACACTGTGCCTTGTACTGTAGAAACCAGAGGTGAATGAGACAGCTCCCTTTTTGCAAGGAGCTCACAGTTTTATTTAACTACTGACCACTTTTCCTTTATAATGTGGGTATAAAAGCTAAGCATCTAGATATAAATATTAATTTTCCTTCTGGAAAAGGTACCTGGGATAGATGTGGGATACCTTTAGTCAGTTCCAGCTAGCATCCTTGTATGGATTACAACTCGATAGTTTTAATATTTTCAGGCTATATGTTTGGGGGCATGTTGGTGATCATCAAAACATTAATTCCACTGGTTTTCTTCACTTTCAAAATATTTTGAACCATAATGTGAATTAAGGTGTAACCGTTTTTAGATAATAAGTTAGGCCACTAGACTTTCTTTGTAATTAGTGAGGAGTATACTGCACAACAGACAAATTCCTCTTAATTGAAAAAAATATCTCCTACTCAAATTCCCAAGTTATCAAGGACTGCATTAAGATAGTGTGGTGAATGTGTAATATATAATAACTGATTATATATCAGATTGGAACTTGGAGAATGTTTGTAATCAAGTAATAAAATTGGGGGCTAGAACTTTATTTAACTACTAAGGAAAAGGAGATCTACTGAAGCAAAGATACTTGCCCCAAGATACGAGAAAGAGTGAACACTAATCCATATTCCCCCTCCCCCTTGATATCCTTTTTAATATGCCTTATTCTGCTACCAAAACTGTGAAGAAGGGTCATAGAACACAGGGATATATTGGTCTACCTATATCTACATCTATACCATCAAAATATTGTGTCCATATTTGCCATCTGTACATTCTCGTAATCTAAGCAAATAAACTGTATGTGGCTGAAGAATGTGAGATAAGAGTATATTTGTGTGTTGGCAACAGTAGATATGAATCAATAGCACGTGAATGGTCAAAAGGATGGAAGCACATTCCTCTGGTTTTCCAACTGCAGCCAAAGAGAAGGATTACATGTGGGGATATATGTAAATGTAGAGAACAAAGATGATCTAACCTTACCCCAGACACACCACTGTGTTCAGTTTCATGGAAGAAAAATAAGTATTTGTGTGTTCCCCAGCAGTAGATGCTTCACAATTAAAAGATGGACATTGATAAACAAAATTAAATAAGATCTAATCATTTTCTAATCATTTTTAAAAGCTCTGGTCTCTCTAAATGCAAAGAAAACTCAGATGATACAGTTTTTACATTTTGTCTTTTTTTTTTTTACTCCTTAAAAATGGATTTATTTCATCAGGTGGTGGATATAGTAATTAAAATATTAATTGTAACTAATAATTAAAAAGGATAATTGTTCTTATTAGCTGATAATAAGCACCTGGAAACTGTGCCACGTGAGGTACTAGTAAAGTATTTAAATATATTTTTAGCAAAGTGAAACCTATAAGGAGAAACTATGAGATAACTCAGTGTCGAATACTTACAGTCCATCTTTTTTAGTGGAATTTGATTTACTCTGTGAGGACATTACAGAAAGACATATTTTGAATTAACATCAGAAACAAATTTCTAACCTTTCTAGGAGCTGGTGTCCTCAAGTGATGTGAGTACTAATGAGGCAGGGTTTCTGCCCCTAAAAGTTTCAAATAGAGGTTATACCTTTCCTGGATGATTCTGCAGCAATTGTTTGAACCAGATGACCTCTAGTCCCTTTTCAACAGTGAATGTGTAACCCTGCTAAGACATTACTGGGCAATTATGCCAACTGGGGGTACGAAGGAAGTCTAAAAACAGAGATGGTTTCATGGATCCAATAGAAGGGTTGTGGTTACCTGGAATTCTGTGTTGAGTAGGAGGAGCCTGAGATCACCTCTGGGCTCAAGATGAACGAGCGCTGTGATGAATAAATAGTACTGCATGCGGAAAGAAGTGAAGAAATGATTTCATCCTGGCACACATGCTTGGCATGTGCCATCTTTACCTTAAAAGGCAATCTGTCTTTTTCCATTTTCTAGCATTTGATTATTCATTCTATTCCATCTTTGTTCTTTAGGCACCTAAGCATATTTGGTTAACTCAGCTTTGAAATCTCAATGATGAATAGTCTCCCATGTAGAGGATTTTTTAAATTAACTGAAAATTATACATTTATAACTTAGAATAAAGCATGTGGTGTATGTTCTAGTCCCTTTTCAGATGACTTATGATTTGATTAAAGATTTTAATGAACAATCAGAAGATTTAACTAATATAAAATTGTATCTAAATTGGTCATTTAAATTATTGAAAATCTATCTGGCTTCATGTTTTGGGAAGCTTCACGTCTGACTTCCACATGCCCTTTGTTCTTTTTTAAAGTTTGCCTGGCTTAAAGGAAATTGTTCAGTGTAGAGCTCAATTACAAATGTGCTCTGACAATCAGGAAGCTGTATCTGAGGTTTTATCTGGAACTCCAACAGAGGTGATAAAAAAAGTCCCATGGTCTGGAATATAAACTCATATATCCACAAGCAGTGGCGGTGACTCTCCTTAGTCTAAAACCCCCAGAAAAGACAAAATTTCAGAGAGCTTCTGCTTCGGAAGAGCAGCAATATCTCCATGACTTCTCTTCTGATCAAATCTTCTTGTCTTAAAAATAATGCATTGAAGTATATGTGAATTGTTATATTGTGCAGCCAGCATAAAAAATTAAAAATTAAAAATTAAAAAGGTAATGATACCTATCAGTATTTTCATGTTTGCCAAAAATACAAATATTATAGGACATCCAAAAGTCTAATGACCTTGAGAGAATTAGACAGTTTGAATTTTCATACAGATGAACTCTCCTAAGTGTTTTTTGCAGATATTTGTACACAGTTAAGCATTTATTCAATGTCAAGCATGATTAATGTCTTTTTCTTCCATCTATTTCCCCTTCTAAATATATTTATTTTGACCATGCTCTCTGGTAATTTTTTTTTTTCCCTCTGAGACCTTGTACAGAGAAGGTAATAAATATAACAGAAACTTAAAACTGAGGAAGGGCCATTGATTTGAGTTTTATTAAAACTTACTATCGAATTGTGTCACTGAGAGTTTACATGTGTCTGTTTTTAACATTTTATATATAACCTATACATAATTTTCCTAAAATAAGTATTTAATGAAGATTGGCACTCATATTGTGAATGTCTTAGAACATCACATGACTTGTTTAAAATCCTTCTTACCTTCTCACAAAGGGCAAGAGAAAGCCCTTCAGATATTAACTCGCACTCCGCGAGGCACCAGAGAAACATATACTGCAGATGCATCCTAATTTCAAGATGTGTGCAACTCACAGGGGGGACAGACTGACCGCCAACAAGACCAGGGCAATGCGGTATGTGTTTCATGCACATTGAAGACCACAGGATGCCACTTAAGCCAGACCAGGGGGGTCATACCCAGGGTCTTGAGGAGGATGGCACCTGGGTGACACCAGAAGGACAATACTTGTGAGAGAGATGAAGGGTGAGTGAGGTCGGGAGAGTGGAATGCATGCAAGGGAAGGAAGCAACATGTGCATGGGCCTTGAGTTTAAAAATGCCGGGCCCTATTCAGGAAATTGTGGCTGTTAGAAAAAGAATATCTCCACACTGGAGAGAGGAAGAGAGTTGTGTCTACATCTAATTATTCTCCAGCTCACACATGAACTCTCCAGACAGTTCTCTTCCTCCTTGACTTCTGCATTGAATGGCCATAAACATGAGTGCCAGCTCTGCACTAGAATAAGAACTTTAGTAATGACTTTGAACCAAGCAATTGTTTGATTCCAATCCAGGAATGCCAGCGTCATTACCCTCTCCTAAAGTACTCACAGATGAAAGCAGTATACTCATGAAATGTGCAGGGCTCTTTACATAAGCTTCTTTAAAAAAAAAAAAAATTGTTTCTTTCATCCTGTCTCACAATCTCCTTAAAATAAAATACTTTCAAGATTTTGCTGTGACTGTGCTCAGCACAAAATGGAGCTACCAGAATGCCAGCAAGAATGTGGTCACACGTGTTACAAAGGGAGGCATTCTCTGGTTAAGCATTTGGGGGGGGGGCACCGATTAGATTTCCATTTGCCTATACTTAGCATGAGGAGTAGCCCTGGCCCTAAGAATAAATTATTTTCCATTTTAACATCTTCACTCTTCATTCCCCTCCCGATGGCTCTCTTGGTACCAGGAAGAGATCTTTCCCAGGGTGGACCCCGAGTTAGAGAACATAGTCATTGGGGGTAATGTTTCAGATCACATGGACACTCTGCCAGTGAGACCCGTTACACAGGTCCAACTATCAGATGGTTCTATGCATCCATGCTGTGGTCTTTCTCTCCCGAGCCACTAAGAGGCCTGGAGACCCTCCAGCACAAGCCTTTAAATAACCTTGGACTTTTCACTAGAGGCTTGTTTAACTTTCGAGAGGAAATTTATGACTTACAAATAATGATATATGAAAATAAGAAGTCACAGTCAACCATCCAAACTGCACAGTTTCCATCTTTTTGTCACTCAGGAAATCATACTATTTGCAAGAATAAATACAATGCTGTTGTCATTTAAAAATAAAGATGAAGCTATATGTTAGAATTTGGACACGATCTGTGAATTTGGTCTGGTTTTTGTTATTTTAGAAATCAGTGCATATTAGAGAACCATACATTAGCAGTTTGCATATTTTCCAGCAGTGCACACCCCTTCTGACCAATGGTATAATGAAGCATAAAAACATCATCAGATTTTATTTGACAAAGATCTTCAATAGCACCTGTGCATTTTTTCAGGATAGCAATTATCATGTGAAAGTACAGATTAAATAACTCATACTCAATAGTTCAGCAAAAATAATACTTTTGTATATGCAGTATAATATTTTCAAAAGAACATTAAATGCAATATAAGTGGGGTTATGTTTTAAACATTACAATGGAGGTTTAAAAGTGGTTTTCAAGCAATTTTAAAAATGACAATGGATTTAAACAGCTTGAATCCCTCTTGCTAACTTGCAGCTCTCAAAATCTCCTCCCCCTCAGGATGCCCCTACTTGACAATATGGCGGTTGAATTTTATGCCCCTACAATAGCAAACAGGCTTTGCATACCCTTGCCTTCAGATGGAAAGATCACCAATGGTTGTTCTTTGATGCCCAGTGTTGAAAATGGAAACAGAGCAGACGGTTACCCAAACTCCACCAGGCTTCCAACCCATCATCACCAGATGCCTGCTGAGTATTTTCCCTCCAACTCTTGCAAGTGAGTAGGTAGAGCTGTCATTGGAGTTCAGTCAGCAAAATGATTACATTTTTGCCTTGCATTGGAAGATGACCTACATAACATAAAAGAAACAAAGAATATTGTCTCACCATAATTTGTCTATGCTTTCTTAGGTTAAAATTTGATTCTATCACCATGAATCCTATCAAACATATAAATTTCGTACAGTGAATAAACTTGAGAAAAAAAATGGAAACTTTAACCTCTTTCCAGGGGTTGAGGTGGTTATTTAAAATTTTAAAAGCTGGTCAACACGAACCATGAGAGACGATGGACTCTGAAAAACAAACTGAGGGTTCTAGAGGGGAGGGGGGTGGGAGGATGGGTTAGCCTGGTAATGGGTATTGAGGAGGGCACATTCTGCATGGAGCACTGGGTGTTATGCACAAACAATGAATCATGGAACACTACATCTAAAACTAATGATGTAATGTATGGGGATTAACATAAGAATAAAAAAATAATAAATTAAAAAAAAAAAAAAGCTGGTCAACAAATAGAGAGGCTGGCCTACCAGACCTTTTGACTTCTAGAACTTAAAATTCTTGATATACTCATCTGCTGATAAATTTGTATACATTCTTAAATTATAGAACATGGGGAAAATATCTTCACAGCCATCATGGAATAGTAGCTCTAGAGAATCATCTGCATTAATGGTGTGTGAAGTCATAACCACTTTACAAATATAATAATATAGTCAGCCTAAAAACATAATTAGTCTTCAAACTCTAGCATGGTATTTTTCATACAAATAAAATCTTCCCAGGCACATAACACTGTTTGAGGTAGAACTGCCAATTAAAATCTGTGATTCTCGTCTTTCCCTTTCAGTTGTAGACACAGTGGTATTTCAGAGATTTCTAACAAGACAGTTTAAAAGTACAGGATAAATGTAAAGACAGGGAAATGCTCTTATTTAGCGGTACTAACAGATCCACACTGGAGGTGTTTTTCATGCCAAGGAATGTTTGTAGCGTCATTGAGATCTCTGTAGATGATATATTTGAGTTTATTGAGGACAGTTATTTCACCCATGGTGAACTTAATGCAAAAATGTTTCTGCAAGCTGCTTTACACTTTAATATTTCTAACTAATAGGACATTTCAAGTGTGCACGCTCCACTTGTACATACGTGTATACCTGCATTCCTCCTGACAATATACATTTTTTTCAATTGGTAAATAACATAGACAATGCTTCCACAGGGTTCCAGAACCACTGTATAATTTGTCTCCATTAGGACTCCTCACATTGTTGTGCAGTTATTTACGTGTCTGTCTCCTGCACTAGACTTTTTAGCTCCGTGGGTGAAAGAGTCAAATATCATTCCCTTCCCCAGCTCAGATCATGTTGTCGGGCACGAGGGGAGTGCCACAGCCAATGTTTGCTAGTTGAGTAAAGTATGTGGTTAATACATTTGGTATCCAGACTACTGAGAGGGCACAATATCCTGGTGTTTTCATTATTTTAACGTGTCGTAAGAAATGCCGTAAACACTACCATTTGTTCTAGTTCTTTCTGTCTTTCAAGGTATAATGCAATCATTTACAACAATCCCGATGAGAGTTCATTGCTCATAGAGGAGAAAACCAGAGTTAGTCCTTTGAAATTCATCAAGCCAGAATCCGAGCTCAGAAGAACACTCAGGTGAAACTTCTTAAGAAAAGACAGACTGGCTTAGCGTCTGGGAATTTCGGGTCTGTACATCCCGGTGCCTACAGTGATGGAGATAGTCATTTCCTCCCTGGCCTCATCTATTCATTGAGATTAAAAAGCTGAGAATTTGAAGAAAAGGCTGATAAGCAATTCCAATTATATTTGAAAAAATAAGTTGTGTAAAAAGAGCAAATAACATAGAGAAATCTACTCTAATGTATTAATCTGTGGAGAAATCTCTCATAGACATTCAGATGATTAGCCATTACCTTAGATAAATGGAATGGAGAAATCCAGTGAGAACGGTGAGAAGGATAATCAATTTAATAAATTTCTCCATTCTGAGGGGAAACATTTCACTTTATTTTTCTTTAGCCTATCAATGACAAAGAATGTTCTCCTAGAGTCTTCTGATGGTCTTCATCGACAGGAGTTATCAATTTAATTGAATATTTAAAATTGTAACAAGTCCCAATGGAGGGAGTATAAGCTCTGCACACTGGTCCAGAGCAACAGGATTAGCATCCAGATATTGTTATTAATGTTGACTAACTCTTAAAAGATTAATTAATTAAGAGGGTAAAGGACTATCTCTGACTTTTTAATATTTATATTAGTCAACT
The DNA here is from genome assembly GCF_011800145.1 of Mirounga leonina. Classification (NCBI taxonomy): domain Eukaryota; kingdom Metazoa; phylum Chordata; class Mammalia; order Carnivora; family Phocidae; genus Mirounga; species Mirounga leonina. Next base: position 16,151,746 of record NW_023270316.1, on the reverse strand, counting down.
ATTCACGTCTCAGATTGGTTTATTTTGTTTATCAACAAATATTTGTGGCACTAATAATAATGCTTAGTTGTGAAACATCCTGAATTATTTATTCTCCATATTGGAAGAAGCAGTTTTCTGGAGCTCAAAAAACATATTTTCTCTTCAATTATTCTCTCACTGGCTTATCCCATAAACTGAAATTCCTGTATTTGATGTCTCTTTAAACTCAAATGGTTAGGGGTGCCTGGGTGGCTCAGTCAGTTTAGTGTCTGCCTTCGGCTCAGGTCCTGATCCCAGGGTCCTGGGATTGAGCCCCGCATCAGGCTCCCTGCTCCATGGGAAGCCTGCTTCTCCCTCTGCCTGCCACTCCCCCTGCTTGTGCTCTCTCCCTCTCTCTCTTCAAATAAATTAATAAAATCCTGAAAAAATAAAAAGCAAACTCAAATGGTTGTAACAAAGCATATGTTAACTTGGTTAGACAATGCTTCCCACCACCACCATCCATAAAATACCGCTACCCAGAATTACAAGAGTAGGACATGGGAGAGGGGGGTTTTGATGAGGAAAGGAGCAGAAGAAGAGGTCAGAATGAGGCAGTGCCTCCTGGCAAGCAGTCAGAGTTCCCACAAATGCACTCCATACATAGTCCTGTTTGGTTTGAAGAGGAAGAAGCTAAATGTCCTAGAACGAAATGTGGTTACAGGGAAAGACACAGGTTGCAAAGACCAACTCTATATTTAATTTTCCAGTTAAGTCCATGCACTATACAATAAATGTGGTTACTAAATAACCTATTAGTATGCACAGATTGAACCCATGGCTCTGCAGTTAGGCTCAGCACTGACCTGATCCACATTGTGGTCCACTCCCGAACCCTCCCATTCCCATACTTCCACTGCATTCCCTTCTTCTGTTCTCTTACAAAATCCATCGAGATGACATCTCCTTAGTCTCTTCCATCCAGCCTGTCTCCATGTCCTCCAAATGACACTTCGCTCCCCAACTCCACTGCCCCTACTCAAAATCAGGACTGTTACTCATGCCCAGGCTCCTGCCACCACCTGTTAGCTGATCTTCCTATCCTCAGGCTCTGCATACTCTACTCCCCAGGTACTTTGCAGCCCCTCCCTGAACTCATCCAACCTATCCAACCTTATCTGCTTCCATCCTCTAAAACATTAACTTTACAAGGGAAGCAGTGTCCTCACTCTCTCTTGTGAATCTTTTTTTAAATTTTATTTTATTATGTTATGTTAGTCACCATACATTACATCATTAGTTTTTGATGTAGTGTTCCATGATTCATTGTTAGCGTATAACACCCAGTGCTCCATGTAATACATGCCTTCCTTAATACCCATCACCGGGCTAACCCATCCCCCCCAAAAAAACCCTCAGTTTATTTCTCAGAGTCCATAGTCTCTCATGATTTGTTTCCCCCTCCGATTCCCCCCCCTTCATTTTTCCCTTCCTACTATCTTCTTTTTTTTTTAACATATAATGTATTATTTGTTTCAGAGGTACAAGTCTGTGATTCATCAGTCTTACACATTTCTCAGCACTCGCCATAGCACATACCCTCCCCAATGTCCATCACCCAGCCACCCCATCCCTCCCAAACCCCTCCACTCCAGCAACCAGAAAGGGAGACAAACCATAAGAGACTCTTAATCTCAGGAAACAAACTGAGGGTCTCTTGTGAATCTTTAAAACTAGTATGGCCATGGAGAAGACCTTAGCCTCTATAAATTTAACCAGCTCTTCCCATAGTAATACCTCCTTCATGTGTAGTTAAAGAATATGAGAAAATAACCTTCATCAGCCACCTTCCACAGGACCTGGCATACAGTTGGTATTCAGTAGACTTTCTGCTCCTCTCACATGCCTTCCCTGATCTTCCCATTCTTTGCCCATGCTCTTCATATATTCTTTCCTTTCATCCTTCATGTTCCTGGATTCTTTTTAGCTTCAGAAGTTGAAAGTATACGTTTTCCATGAAACTTCCCCCAGGTACCCAGCAAATGCTTCAGCATCTACCTCTGGACCCGTTCTGGACCCAGAATCAGTAATATGCAGTCTATCATCTGTTACTCTCTAATAATCCCATGTGTGCTAGGCCAGTTTTTGCAGCCAAATTATAGGTTCTTTAAGGGCTGGACCCTTTTTATTTCTTGTAGAACCCAGCACAGTATAGAATGCTTAGGGATTGACCATGGCATAGCTGATTCATGGAGTGACGTGTGATCTGTCAGATATTTCCACTTAGGTCTCTGCTGGAATGTCATCTGCTTGAGGGGTTTATCTAACCACTCCATCTAAAGTAGCCCTTCCATCATACAGCACCCTCACTTTGCTCCTGGGTTTCTTTATAGCACTTATCTCTACTTGGTAATATGTCCATTATTTATTGCTGTATTTCTTTACTCTCTGTCCCACTGCCATAAAAATGCAAGTCCCATGAGGTCAGGCACTTTATTTTTAACATTGCCATAGCCTCGGGGATGAGATGAATGCCTGGCACTTGATAGTGTGGAAAAAAGGAGTGAATCTGTTTAGGATCTAGTTCTCTGATTGGCAATAAACTCTTATGACTTTGACTCAAATCCTAGTTCAAGTAAGCAGGTATAGGTTTCATATATCATTAAAAGGAATAAATGACTAGTATTAATAAACACTCACATGGACAACTGTAACAGGAAGCCCAGAAATCCCCCCATTAGAAAGGAGGCTTTACTACTCACGGTCCTTTCCTCTTACTTTTCTGATAAAACCCAGGACTAAGATATAAATGTCTTTTTATTAATCTGTCCTCTGTCCACTTACTTAAAGATAAACAGAGCCCAGGGCTGTATCATTATCTCAAATGAGAAGGGGAGTGTTTGGATAAATGAAGAATGACCTAAAACACATTATGCAAGGTGCGAAGGGCTTTCCCATTCATGGCCAATGACTCAGACCTCCTACTACCATGTATTGGACGTAGTTCTCTTGTCTCCCAAGAAGCTAAGGTTTATAAAGTGTGCTGCTTAATAAAATGACTTTATGTCATTGTTTAGTTACCATTATTAATGAAAATACTTGTAGCGCTTTATGAAATGTGCTGTGGACATTTTTTTTTTATCAACTGCACATAAATCCAGAGAAACCGTGCTCTGTTGGTGCCACCTCTTCCTTTAGAGATTTGCATCCAAGGCCAAAACCTGAGTCATAATGAGAAAACCTGCTGAATCCAAATTCTTTCTCTATGTGCTTCTCTCATGCTGCATGGAGCATTTCATTTCTCTACACAGTAAAGTACCATATATATATATATATATATGTATATATATATATATATGGTTTTATATATATATATATATATAAAATTTGATCAAGGAGGAAACTGACATATGAAAAGTTTTACTTTGCTATGATTCATGATAGAAATCACCTGAAATTCATATGATCCATTATCTGCAAGAATATGCATTCATACCCTCATGTCGGTAATTACAAAAGTTAGTCATATGCAAGTGAATTCAAATGTCAGTTACCTATTTCATGTAAGACTAAGCACTATTTGTGATGAAGAAATAAATACTCTTAGAGCTTCTCTCAAAAACATGTGGGGGTTTTGTTTGTTTGTTCTAAATGTCCTCAGTTGAAAAGGTAGTGAGGAATTCTCTTATCCAGACCTTGAGACTATTATTATCCCATCTTAAGTTAATCAAGTTGAAGTCCAGACAGTTTGATTACTTGTCCAAGATTGCAAAGCTTTTTTGGCACAAGAAGCAAGCCAGAACTCAAGTACAGTGCTTTTTATACAATGCTGAGTCACTTGAAGACGCTGTATTGGAGCGCGCAGTCTTGGAGGCTAGGTATCACAGCAACGGGCGTAGAAGCTGGAAATCTCAGGACAAGATTAGAGGCAGTGAGAAGAATGGTTTGACGGCAAGTGAGGTGAGAGATTATGTCAAGGATAAACTATATCCTGGATTTTTCTTTCTCTAGTAAACAGTGGTACAATTACAAAGTTGTTACTTGGGTTGGGGGGGTGTGTATTTTTGCTTTTGAGCAGGAAAATGGCATGAGCAAAGCAGTGTTTTGAATGACTAAACTAGCACTGAGGCGCATGTTGAATAGGATGAGATTCACCAAGAAGCCAAGAGATAGGCTGGGAGGCTACTTACAATGGTCTTTCTAGGTTATAATAAGGGCCTTCCACCGATATTAGTATCTTCCATTTTTGTGACCATATGCTTTTCAAACACTTCTCACAAATATTATTACATTTCATCATGACGAGTCTGCAAAGAAGGCAGGGGAAATTGTAACCACTGTACAAGATATCAGAAACAGCAGCCTGGAGACAACAGGTAACTTGTCCTCACTGCTAATGTGGTTATTGAGCTGAGAGTGGAATCCTTGACTAAGGTCTGAAAGCACTTTCCACTATACATCTTGTTTTTTGTTCCCTTAACTGTTGATATACTGGAAATACACATACCAAATATATATATTTATACACACACACACATACCGTATATAATATATATATGTGTATTTCATTGGTTACACATGTCTTAGACTTTCTAATTTAAATAACATACAGCCAACTTACTCCTTAGCTCTCAGAAAGGAACTTCCCTTGATGGATGATTGGGCGAGATAATCCTCCTTTTCTTCTCCAAAAACACTGAATTTCACCTTCTTTCTTTTCTTTTTCATTTTGATTTTTGTTTTTTTCCCTTTTGGTTCTAGGTTAGAAATCCATGAGAACAGTCTCTGCTTCTATGAATTTTTTAAAATGCCTTATCCATTTGACCTAGCCACTGATCCACATTTTTAATTACAGAAGGCTTTAGGAAGAGAATTCAATAAAGATGCTCAAACTGTCATGCCCAACAGCATTCTTGAAGCGTGCATTTACAGGGCTCTATCTTGAGTGCTAGAATATCTGGTGACAGAGAGGCTGGTATATGCATGACTGGGTTGTCCTCCCTGGAGGGACAGAAAGCAGGTGGCTAATGTGAGAGTGTACTGGTGGAGTGGAATGCTGGGGAGTGCCTTTTTGTATTGCATATCACAGAGATACTGTCACAAGAGTTTGTAGGAAGTAGATCACATTCAAATATACTTTCTTCATGGTGAAGAAAAAATAATCTGTAAGTATGGTCTTCGCTCCTTAGGTGGACATGGGTCTTTAAAATGCCAGGCAAAAGAGTCTGACTTAGCAAAGAGAACACAAGAGGCCAAGAATAGAAGTCCCAGTCCCAGTTCCTTACACAGCCTCACTCACCTGGATGGATCTCATTTCCCACAGCTGAATGCAGCAAGATCCTCCCATCTTTGACCTTAAGGGGCAGGATTGATTATACATCAGATAAGTCTGTATTTTATCACTAATTGTACAAAATGCTACAATATCACTAGAAAACCAAAGGGTCTTTACTTTAACAATCTTTAAAGGAAAAGCTTTCTCAGGATAAAGGAAGGACATTATCTGGGAACTCCTTTTATTAAGAAGCAATTTTCCTAGTGAAGAATTCTGAATACAAGTAAGGACATGTGTTTTTATTTGACAGACTATCTTATTAGTGGTTCAAAAGCAAGACTTGTAATTGCTTTCCTTTAAAAACAGGCAAGTTGAGTTTTCTCAGGAAGCCTACTGTAATGTGAGCTATGGAAAATTAGAGAAATGATGACTTTTAATTATTAATGAACTAGAGAAAGAGATGGAATTTGGTCATGGAAAAGCTCTCACCAGCACCTTATAGAATATTATGAAGAAAGTCCCAGTCCTACTTTACCACATGGATGGGGGGTTGAAGTGGGATGTTTGAAGGTATTCATGCATGCTCCCTCTTGGGGAAAGTAGATGAATGAGCAGCTCTAAGAAATTCTGTCTCTCACATTTGGGGATATGCCAAGAATCCGGTCAGAGGCCTGCAAGCTATTGTAGGAGTCAAAGCGCGTGTGATCTAGGAAACAAACCAGAGCCAGGACCTGTAAAACAAGGCCGAGGTGATTAAGTCATCCCCAAAGTGTAAAATATGAGCCAGACCTCAGAAACAGAAGCAAATCAGAACGAAGAATCCAGCTCTTAGCCAACACAAAGTAGAGAACAGAAACAAGAGCAAGCCAACCCAGGTATCATTGTTTGATCAACTTCTTGGAACAAACAGGCAAAGACTGATGTTTATTAAGAGCCCAATACATGCCAGACACTGTTCCTTTCCCTTCAGGATCTCATCAAGTCTGCCTGCAGTCCTAACAGCTTATTGATAAAGATAATGACCTCTCAGAAGAGATTTAGTAACCTGCCGAAGGTCACTTAGCTAATAAACCATAAAATCAGATCTGTGTAATTTCAGAGCTGGTGGTTCTTCACTACCTGGTGCCCTACACTGGGGAAAAATGAATAGATGAGACATGGTCTGCATTTCCAGATTTAATTACGTGACAGCCCTATAGTCATCTTTGACTGAGTTTGCTTTGGAGTCTAACACTGAATGGGAACTTGGATTTGCAGTCCTGAGCATCTGGGAAGGTCCTTTTAGATCCCATGGAGAAACCCTGAATATCTAATCATTCCTAGGGGGGCATGGATATTAGCCCACTGAACACTATTTATAGTAGAGTGGTGTCCAGTCTTTTCTTTTTTAAACCTTTAAACCCAGTGCTATTAGCATTTTGCCAATGTTGGCAGACCTCTTGTAGGAGGCATAGATGAAGTTTAGGAACTCTTTTGTGAGGTCTTCTGCAGCCCTAGGACAGGTCCAATTTCATAACAATTAAGAAATCTGAACACAGTGGAGCACTAGAGAGCCCCTGTTCCCAAGCCACAAGCCACTGGGTGGTAGTCCCCAGCTACCAACCTCCCAAAGGCTACAGAAGCCCATTCTATTGATTTCCTAGGGCTGAAGATTAGACAGCCACAGGATTGTGTGAAACCTACATGGCCAAATTCACTGGCATCTCTCCTTCTACACTGTCATCAAAAATCTTTGCCTGGATTTAGGGTTTCCTTGGTAGGAGCTGTGACCCAATCCATCTCTCAGGCTCAACAGCCCAGTCAGTGTAGAGTCTGCAAGAGGCTGGGTGATCATTTTCACATCCTCTTACCCATGGGCTTTGAGAACACAGTCATTAACATACAGCAGCTCCTGGATTACTGTACAAAGGACTTTTAATCATGTTCTAAATCAATTGAATTGGAAGACTTTCTCAGAGAAACTTCGTTGTGCCAACTTCTATGTCCTTTATTAAGTACTCAAGCATGGCTGCATAAAACCAATTAAGCCTGAACCTATTATGTTTTCAGTTCTTTACTACACTGGCAAGGGAGAATATGGCAGATAATCTTATCAATTCTGACAAAATCAATTTTAAGTCAGGTAGAGAACTTTAGGATATCAGTGACCCCAAGGCAATTAAAAGTGTTTAATACTTAAGTCTCAAACTACTGAGACCATCAAATTATTTTGTAAAGCCAGTGAATGAAGATATCTTGATTTTTTTTCCTCAAATTTCAGTTTTCAACATTCTGCTGTACTCAGAATCGAGAGCCATATTGAAATTCCAGGAGGACATCATCAGTAATGCCATTCAATAATAAATCCCAATTGATTCAGGCCAGTTTTCTGTTTGGCAGCTATTAATGGAGAGAAGATGTTGTAGTAGCCAGCAAAGTTAAATTTCCTCCTTTTCTTCTTAAAGGTTCCTATAAATTCCCTTAAAATTCAATGTATTCCAAATCAATGCAATAATGGTAATTATTATTATTATTTATAATTATTATAATTGACATTATGTGAGCATTTATTATGTGTCAGGCTCTGAGTTATGTACAGTCAATTCTCTTTATTCATAGTAGTTAGGTTGTATAAAGTCACTGTGAATGCAAGCACTGAATTAGTGAACACTGAATTATTGCTCCTAGGGGAAATACAGGGTTGGGTTTCTGTGAGTCTGTGTTCACAACATTCTCATCAACCAGTCAATACAGAACCTTGTTTTATATGTTTCTCCTTAAGGACACCTTATTTAATGTATATTGTTAATTCATTAATGTTGACCTCATGCCAATAGCACTATAACTCATGCCTGAATGAAGCTTATCTAACAAACGTTATTTTCTCCATAAAGCACATCCCAGCCTTCTTGATCTCAGAAACACCAGACATCACTTCAGCTCTGCACTTGGGGCCCTTTTTTTTTTTTTAAGATTTTATTTATTTGACAGAGAGAGCATAAGCAGAGGGAGAGAGAGGGAGAAGCAGACTCCCTGCTGAGCAAGGAGCCCGATGTGGGACTCGATCCTAGGACCCTGGGATCATGACCCAGGTTGAAGGCAGCCGCTTAACCGACTGAGCTACCCAGGCGTCCCCTTGGGGCCCTTTTTAATCAGTGAAATCACCAACAAAAAGCATAAAAATGTGAAAAACATGACACTAAAGAGACTGCAAAAAGGACACTGGTTTACAGCATGAGAGCTGAAACAAGAAGGCAGACCTTTCTTTTGTTCAACCTCAGTAGAGAATGTGGGCATCAGGTGAATCAGATTTTTCATAGCTCTACCCACGCGCATATCCACAAATGACTTCAAGTATTGAGTTGGAGGTTGCAAACAAATTTTAGCGAGTAGGCGAATTTGCAAATACGTAATCTGCAAATAATGAGGATCCACTGTATTGAGCAAGCATTACTTATTTATTCCTCATCTCAACACCACAAGATGGGAATTATTATTATGATCTCGGTTCTATAGCTGAGTAAATGGAAGCTTGTGGGGGCGCTGTTGAGGAAAGTGACCAAGGCCAAGCAGTTGGTAAAAGGAAGAACCAAGATTGAGACCCCAGCTGTCTGACTCTATAACTTGTTTACTGCACAATGGCTCTCTCATCCCTCACCTGCCAATATAATGCAATGTTTGAAATTTATCAGATTATGCAGCAGCATATCTGGAAGGCTAGAATTGTTCCTGACTCTTACAAGAACTCAAAATAGAAAGTGGAAGTTAATTTTTGTTGCTTCGGTAGATGCTGCCTTTAGGGTACTTCATATCCTGTCACAAAAGGCCAATGGGTGCCAATGTGTTTCTATCATTTTGTCAAGATGTACCTCTTCTCTGCGATGTAGTTAGAACCCATTTTCTGCAATTCTGTGAAAGACTTAAAAAGAACAAGTACAGAAAGACCTCACCAAAGATTTGTTGGGTTTTTGTTTTGTTTTGTTTTGTTTTTTTGGCTTCAGGTTGCTATGATTGGGGAGGGTAATTGTATCATCTATTTACCAATCTTTGAAAATGGTAAAAATGGAAAGAGAAACAATCAAGGTAGGGAGGCCACTTCGGTACAACTTGGATTCTTACCATTTCTGTACCAGGATAAAAAGGTGTACTTTGAAATTTTAGGTATCTCTCCTGAAACAAACAGAAACATCTGAAGGAGTCTGATGTTGTTGATATTCCCATTCCATAATGGAAATGAGCTATGCTGTCTACTAACCTGATTCTAGTTTTGTAAATCAATCAATAGAGCACTTCAAAATTATATAAAAGATCATATTCTTTTGATTCACCTTTGGATAGCAAAGCAGGCAAATGATCTGTGGTGTTCTGAAGGAGACTACACAAAAGCATTTGCATCAGAATTATAATAGATGTAGCCAGCCCAAGTCGACAAGCAATTAATTTTGTTACATAGACCTCTGGAACCAGTGATCCATGAATTGGTATTCACTAGGTGGTTATTTAAATCCAATCTTGAAAACTTGATACAGTCCTCATTCATTAAAATATGAAAGTTGATGATGACCAGGAGATATGGGTGCTTGGAATCATCAGTTTCAACCTGGCTTATGGAGTCACTAAAATGAAAAGAGAACACAAGAGTCATAACCCTTTTTAAGTCCATTCCTCACTATAGTAACTGGCATGAAAGAAACCACAGAGCCAGAGATCAAAGCATGTGTGTGTGTATGAGAGAGAGAGTGTGTGTGTGTTTTAAAGGTATCTTAAGCATATATTTTTAGTTCTAAGTAGTTCTAAAGAATGAACACTTGCTTACAGGATTCAGGACTTATTTGAATTTATTTCACTTAATGACCTGATGGCAGAAGTTGTAAAATGAAGCCATCTGGATGTGATCAGCACATCTAATCCTGGAGAGAACTCACTGAGTATTCCATGTACATGCAGAATTCCTGTGAGGTTTGAAACAATGCTAGCACAGGCAAAAGTGCAAGAAAATTGGCCCTGAAATCTAAATGTATGCATTTGAAAATGCAATATTTCAATTAAATATGAAAAAGAGTCCTATGGCTGTGGAAAAATACCTAAGGATGTTAAATGCAGCAACAAGACTGAGAGGTCCTCCCATTGCTATTTATTTAGCTTGTTCCCAAGTTTATATCAGGGCATCATTCAACTTTACAATGACACTAGATTCAGCCACAGAGCTTGAAGATGTTACTTCTATTATTTCTAAAAAATGGAACAGCTGAAGGCTTCCTTCCTGTTTACAGTGTTCAGAGGGAAATTGTACAGCTCCAACAGGGTAGAGATGGGAAAGCAATAGTGCTGGATAAACAAATGATATTATGGCTTAGATATGGCAGCACGAGTTTAAAAGTTTAATCAGATAGCTGGAAAAAAAACATGGCTGCGTACTGGGGTATCAGTGAAGGAAAGTCTGTTACAGAAATTACTGGTACCTCTTGCTTCTCCTATGAGCCCAACAGTTCCACAAAGCCTTTTAAATATAAAGGTAAACTATTACACATAAAATTTAAATATGGTTTGGTTCAAACATACAAACATTGGAAAAAGAGTTCTCCATTGGTGATGCTATTTCTCATTATCTGGTGTCAGGAATGTTTTCCTTCTGTTTTTTCCCAAATGTACCTCAAAATATGAGCAGTGTTCTTCCTCTATAAAGAAGAAATTGTAGTAAAGTTTACAGTCCCTCTTGTATTAACTCAGTTTTATGATTTTATTTCAATTATTTGCTTAGTCTTAAAGAAATTGTGAACCTCACAGTTAGTAGAACAATCAGGACTCTACAACACTAACGTAGATTACTTTTCCCTTCATTTTCTCACCACTTAAATATTTTACGTGTATGCTTTCTAGTGCAATTATTGTATGAAGAATTGTGGAATGCCTACTATGTAGGATTGCTATGTAGGATTGCAAATAAAAATTCAGGGCACATGGTTGAATTTGAATTTCAAATAACCAACAAATAATTTTTTTTAGTATAAGTATGTCCTAAATATTGCAACGCTAAAAAAATTACATCTTGGTTATCTGAAATTCAAATGTAACTGGCCATCTTATTTCTTATATGGCCACCCTACCTAAAGGAAAGGTGTCATGCTAGAATCTTAGAGGGATACATTAAAAGATAGATTTGGGCACTACCTTGACAGAAGCATGCCCATAAATTAAGATAAAATGTAACCAACAGTGTTGAATTCCCTCAGATATGCATACATGTCAGTGAGTTAAAAAGACCCAAAGAAAGAGAAGTACTAGGAAGGGAATGTACTGGAAGCAGTGAGCTTTCCAATTTTGTCATGTGGTATATGAAAAAGAGACTAGTGGGAAGTAAGAGTGAGATCGGGCTCCTCCCAGGCTAAGGAGTTTAAACTTGGTTCTCCAGATCAGCACTGTCCAATTAGAAAAATAATGGGAGCCACCAATGCAAATCACAAATGTAATTTTAAATTTTCTAGTAGCCATATTGAAAATGTAAAAAGAAGCAGGTGGGTAGCCAGCCCCCAAGATGACCCCTGGTTAAGTCATGCTCTTACACAACCCCTTTCATCCGTGGATTTGGGCTGGCCCTGTGCAGCCAGTAGAATATAGCAAAAGGGATGATGTGTGACTTAATGCACATGGGTCATTGCAAGTAGTGCAGCTTCAGCCTTGGTCTCTTGGATCACTTCTTCTGCAGGAAGTCAGCTATCATGACACAAAGGCACTCAAGAAGCCCCATGGTGAGGCCCCCAGCTAACAGATCGAACCAACCTGGCAGCCATATGAGTAAACCACTTTAGAAAGGATCCTCTAGTCCTTGTCAGCCTAGCAGATAATCTGACAGCAACTGCATGAAAAAATGCAAGTGAGAACTGCCCCGTCAAGGTCTTTCCAAGGTCCTGAACAAAAACTAGAAGAGATAATAAATGATTCCTGTTGTTTAATACCACTAAGTTTTAGTTGTGATTGGTTATGCAACAATAGTTAACCATACCGTGGTGAAATAAATTATGGTTCCTCCATACCATAGAATACCCTATAGCAATGAAAATGTCCTACAGCAGTGTGCAGTTATTTGCAGCTATCTCTGGTTAATTTTAAAAAACAAACTATTAAGTCGCATGTATTACATGATCTTATATATTTTTTGTAAATGACTTTTGTATGGATAGAGAAAAGACTAAAAGCATAGTCACCAAAATATAAATAGGAAATATTTATAATGGTGAGACTATGAATCATTTTCATTATATTCTTTCTAACTTTAAGTATTATCTACATTTTTATCAATGACCATGTACTTATTTTATAATAAAAAGCAGTTGAAATTTGTTTTAATAACATTTTATTTAATTCCATATATCCACAATATTATCATTTCAACATGTAACTGGTATAAAATTATTAATGAGATAGGTTGTTTTTGTTTTGTTTTGCTTACTAACTGTTCAAAGCCTATTGTGCAATTTACACTTTTAGGACATTTTAATTCAGACCAACCACGTTTCAAGGGATCGATAGTCCCATGTGGCTAGTGGCTGGCATGCTGGACAGCACAACTCTGAGGAGGGAGGAATCACTAGTGGTTTGGGAGCAGAAGAGTCATGGTATCAGAGGCGAGCTTCAGTTCAGCCACGTTATTACATGAGATAAGTTGGAGAGGTTGGAAAGGGAGAGAACATTTAATAGGGCGTTCCAATAATGGGTAACATGTAAAGAAAATCTGACCTGTCATGGAAATAGAAAAGGGGATAAAGGAATTACAATAGAGGTGATGTTTATGAATGCTTATTCTATACACAGTACTTTTACAGTACCCTGCCGGTGTGGATAGAAGCAGGTAACAGATATTTTCTCCAATGTCGTCAAGTATGCCGCCCAAATAGAGAAAGCCACACAGCTTTCTTCAAGTGGAAAGATCTTTAGTCAGAAGATACTCAAATTGCATATATAAACATAGAGGGAGAAAAAAGCAAAAGTTTTGCAGTAAAGGCTTCTTCCTGGAATTTTTCACTTCTCCCAGTTTCTAGAGATAAACACAGAAAGATATATTTTTAACAGAGCGAAAATGTCTGAAACTTTCTTTGGTACTGACAACTCAAAATACAGAATTCTGTTTCATTGGAATTTGTAAACTGAGAAAAAATATTTTTATGAGTATAAAAGGAGCCAAGAAGGGACTACATCACTGAACCTGCCACAGAATCAGAAATTTAAATGTATCTCAGGACCCATTTTTTTGTCACAAGAGAAATAATTCTATTGAGTCATTAAGAATATAGAGTTCTAGTTACAGTAGTTCACACATATACATTTTAATGAATGAAACTTGCCATTAGCCAGGCTCTTGTGTATAAACCAGTTTATTTGAGAGGGACTTTATTGTTTTAGAGTGTTTCACATCCATTATTACATATGATTTTTTTTTTCCAGTAACTCCCTTGACATAGCATTATTACCTACATTTTTGCAGATGAGGAAATTGAAATTCTGAGAGAAGTAACTTGTCCTCAATCACAGAAATTCATAGGCCAGATCAGAAATAAGAATCCCAGGCATTTGTATTCAAGTCTAGCTGATAAGACTTCTGTGTCCAATAAATTGAGAATTAACCATGTTGGTAGTTACAGCCAAACAGAATATTCCCAGTCTCTTAGGAATAGACTATAAGCATTTTAGAGTGGATGAATTTTTAAATGTTAGATATTAAGATGAACAAATATGGGGATGTATGAGGAAAAACCAGAAGGAAGAGAATTAATGATTCCATTTCCCTCAAAACTTGGCTGCTGCAGCATTGAGTCTATAATACCTCGTGACAGTAGAATAATACTAATCATCATATCCACTGTCACTAGTAAAATGTTGAGGAATGAGACTAAAACATATAACTTTTTTAAAATGTCAGTATAAAGACAGCAATATTTCAAAGTAAAAAGGACCATAAAGTTAACATCGATTGAACTTTTTAATGATAATGGTATGTTTAATATTTTTTCCATATTCCATAGTGAGACATTTTCTATAAAGTGTTTTAGATTACATATGAAGGTGCCAATATAAAGCGATAGACTCAGAAAAACGTAGTTCCTATAGTGATTCATTTGCTACAGATGTTTTGAGTAACTATAATGCATTTAGCACAATACCAAGCACATAGTAAGTGCTCAAGTTTATGTAGTATTACTAACATTTTGAGTAAAGGAAATACCAAATAAGGTAATGGATGTGAAAGTAGTTTGAAGACAATAAAACAAGGTACAAATAAAGGTATGATTAAAATGAGTCAAGTTGGAGGCACTTGGGTGGCTCAGTCGGTTAAGCATCTGCCTTTGGCTCAGGTCATGATCCTGGGACCCTGGGATCGAACCCCATATCAGGCTTCTCTGCCCAGCAGGGAGGCGGGTGAGGGGAGGGTCTGCTCTCTCTCTCTCTCCAATGAATAAATAAAAAATCTTTTTAAAAAATGAGGCAAGTTGTTTAACGAGTATAGAGTTTCAGATTTGCAGGGTGAAAAAGTCCTGGAGATTTGTTTCACAACAACATGAAGATACTTAACACTGCTGAACTGTCCACATAAACATAATTAAGATGGCAAATGTCCAGTTGTGTGTTTTATCCCAGTAAACACAAATGAGGCACCACAGCTGGAGGAAGAATTGGACAGGCTTCCTGTCATTAGCATGTTATCAAGTGCCCTTTCCCTCCATAGCCATCACATTGTGCTGGATTCCCTGTGCTCTCTTCTTCCACAGGTAGGTTAATTTGAGGCCACCAGGGTTCACAGATCAGCTGACTGCTACAACCTTGCCCTGAGAGAAACGTACACGAAGACAAGGAGAGTCAGACAAAATGTCCGTTAAGAAATGTAATGTGGAAACTCTTCAATGTCATTTAATTCTACTTGCAATCCCTTTCCTGGGATTCTTCCTTCACAGCTATTCTGGTACAACACCGAACAGTTTAATATAAAGTGAAAAAGAGTCAGATGTTTCACTTATAGGAAGTCAAGCCTTTGGACATTTTGGACAAAAGTCATTGATTAGTTGATATGTCACCGCTGTACACCATTCTGAGTGTATTTGTTACCTTCTTTATCCTAATAATCTCAAGAATTGTAAAAGGATGTATGCTGAGGAAAGAATGATGTAAATCGTTAGGTATAGAGTTTCTGCAATATTAGAAACATGTTAGAATATTTATCAAATTTCAATATCCTGCATTTATTTTGCAATCAAACAGAGCCCCTGTAAGAAAGAATGCGGGCAATAGCAGGCAAGGGACCCAGGCTGTTAGGAATCTTTTGACTCTCTATTAAATAGGTCCATTTACGCCACAGCTGGATTCTTTGTTGGATTGTTTCTTTCTCTAGTGAATGCAGGTGAGCCTGAGGAGTTTATAAATGATTTTCTGAGTAGGAAAGATGGGAGATTAAACTTTAGCATGCTTTAGTCTGATCTCCTAAGAGGCAGGTATTTAATCTTGCTGAAGTGTCTTGATGCACATTATTTGACTAAATGAGAAGGCAAAATATTTGACAGGACAATAAGACTAATATATATTTTTTTATTTCTTGACATTCTGCATTTATTTGGGAATAAATCTGCGAATTTCTGCTTAACACAGTCAGTATGCATATCATGAGGGGATACACCCATAGAATTAAATTTATATACCCATGAACCTGAAAGCCTTGTGAAGCCCTTAGCAGTCTACAAGAATGCATGATGACTGCAGTAAAAAAATATTTAACCCACAAGTGAGGAGAGGATTGATTGCTCTAGAGAGCTCACGCCATAACTAATTCACAGAGACTCTTTCTTATGATGAAGATAGTCTATGTCATTCTGACCCATAAAGTATACTGTTTTTACAACAAACTTATTGTAATAATTCATCTTAAATGCCTTATGGACATATTTTCTTGTGATTTTCAAATAAGAATCATTTGGTATTCTTGTTTTCAAAATAAGTTTGGGGATTAAAAAAGATAAGTAGCATTAAGTAGCATTGTTATATTTGCTTCAGAAATATAGAGATATAATATTGCATATAAGATGTAAATGTTCCCTTCTTAATATTTACCAAAGAAATATTATTGTGCACATTCCTGGGTATTTTTGCACTTTAAAGCTCATTTGGGGAGATACTGAAGCTGCATACAGACGACTTTATTCACAAATGAACAAATGGGCAATAACTAATCCCTGGTGTGATTTTTTAATCCAAGTAAAAATAATTTCCAATTTCTTCTCATGCACTGCTTTACCACTGCTCTGTCAATTTGAAACTCATTTTTTATTAAAAAGTAAAGGCATATGCTTATTACCTCTATAAATTCTTTGACACTTTTTTTAATCCATTAGTAGAAGTTTGGCATTTTGTCTTTTTTTTAATTAGAAAGTTGATGGAAGGTAGAAGTGCATAATAGAGTGTCTGGGGATAGGGCACTGTGAAAGCTTTTTAATAAACCATTTTTCTTTTGGTTCATGTAAATCATCTTATCTGATGGCTTAGAACACATTTGAGTGCCTTGTGTACTAGGCTTAATGTTGGCAGAAAGGGGAGATATTTTAAATAGAAGTCTGAGTTACAATGGCATGAATTAGGAATGTTGGTGTTGATACCTTCTTAGACTTACTGATTTCATAGACTGTTAGCCTGAGTTAGAGTTAATAGTAACTGCAGGCATCAACTGATAAGAAAATCAGACACAAATAAGTAAATTTTCCCAAATCACACAGATAATTAAGCACAAACAAAGAAAAGCTAAGCAAATACATTTCTATTCTTATTGTTTGAAGGAAATGCAATTGGGAAAGGAAAAATCAAAGTAGCTACATGAATTTTTTTGGATACAATTTCCTCAAATATGATGTCCAAGAATATAACACAAAGGACTGTAAAGCTAGGCATTGGTTTCTGCATCACTACATTCGGAGTCACTTAAACAAAGACTGGCTTTTAATTTTTTTATTGAGGTATAATTGACATATAACACTATATTAGTTTCCAGTGTACAACATAGTGATTTGGTAATACTGCAAATGATCACTACAATAAGTCTAGTTAAAATTCATCACCATTTTTTTCTTATGATGAGAACTTTTAAGATCTACTTTCTTAGTAACTTTCAAATATGCAATTCATGGAGCACCTGGGTGCTCAGTGGGTTAGGCGTCTGCCTTCAGCTCGAGTCATGATCTTAGGGTCCTGTGATCAAGCCCCACAAGGAGACCCACTTCGGGCTCCCTGCTCAGCACGGAGTCTGCTTCTCCTTCTCCCTCTGCCCCTTCCCTGCTGCTTGTGCTCTCTCTCTCTCTCTCTCAAATAAATAAATAAATAAATAAATAAATAAATAAATAAATAAAATCTTTTTAAAAATATGCAATTCAGTATTATTAACTGTAGGACTGGCTTTTTAACAGCCTCAGCCAACACATTCTTTTCCTAGAAGAGCTGCAAAACCTTCCATAATCTCACATTTGGAACTCAGGGTTTGGAGGGTCATTTCTAGTCTGAGTACTTTCTATGGTCTGAACTTATTGAAATGAGTCACTTGGTTCAGTCCAGTTGGTCACTGGCCTGGCTAAAACCTATGATTCCGTCTTTGCCCGAATTGGTAGGGGATAGAACATAGCCTTGGTGGATTTTTTCATTCTTTTTCTTACTGACCATTGGTATTCATCCTCTTTCTACATGTGGCAATAATGCTAATGGTAAAGATTATTTTATAGAAATATGGCACCAGTTTAGAGTCCTCAGGGAACTTTTCCATAGAGCATTTATAGATTGATTGATTAGTTGGTTGGTTGAGTCTCACCATAACAATCTGAGAGTGTATAAGAAGCCATACGAGGGAGTATTGCCGTCAATAGGTTGCAAGATTTGCAACCGGTCATAAATTTATTAAGCATCTGCTAAGCACCGGAGGCGGTGTTAGGCCAATTTATTATGGTGAAGCCAGGACTGGAACATACAGCCTCTGATTCTTAGCCCTGTACTTTCCATTGTCTACACCCACATAGGGCTGAAGCTTCATTGAGGCCTATTAATTGGCCTTCCAGTTTCCACTATCCATTAGTCCATTCTCAGTTCAGAGGAGTAGATCTTGTCCCATCCTGGTGGGAGGCCGAATCAGCTCAGGTAAGGAGCAGCTTGACCCGTGGAGTGACAGGAAATGGTGTGCCCCATTAGAGATGCTGCAATGCTCCGTCTTATCAACAGAAGCCACTCAATTGTACACACCTGAAAAAGGAAGCTTCCCTGAAAATCTCCACTTGATCTGATGTCTGTGGACTCTGTGCACCCTAAGCCCCAACTTTAAGCCATCTGAAGTAGAGCATCTGTGTTGTATGTGATTTCATCTCCGTGGCAGAGCGATTCAGCAAGTTAGAGAACCCTGATATATGAAACGAATAATAAAAGTGGAACCAGCTCACAAATGCTTTAAATATCCTATTTTATGAAAGATCTCATATAGATAATTCTGTTCATGGAAAGCAACTATACTTCGGATAATGCAGGAAAAGATTGTTTTTTCAGTTTGGGGCTGATGATTCATGTATCTGTGAGTGAAAAAGCAACAGTAAAAGGTAGGGCTTGGATTCTTCCCCATAAGCTATTTCTAAAATGTAAATGTTTGTCTATTAAATGCATTTCAGTCGCCAATATTAACATTCCTGGGAACAACAACAACAACAAAAAAGCCAGCAAATATTTATTATCATGAGTTATGTGCCCATACTCTGAATGCATAATAAAAAGTTAGGGGAAGACTCAAATATTGCTGCTTAACTTTATCATGTATGGAGCTGTGGATTGTTTTTCTTCATTTATTAATGCAAAAACGGATTCAAAAACAAGATTTGATCAAATGAGAAATTATCAATTTCTTTTTTTTTATTAAGGAGGACATTTTAAATGTACTTCTAAAAAACTACACTTTTGGAATATATAAAACTTTTGCACACTAGCGATACTACTAAACTATATATACTACTATTGTATAATAATTATACAATTATACTATCATCTTCAAACTATGCTCACCATGTAAACTGGCAACAGGGAACGAAAATTTAACTCAGCTCTTCCCCTATTCTTGCTCTTTTCCAGTCATTTTAAATCACTTTAGATTATAATTCTCTAGTAAATGGTCTAAGTAGGCAGCCAGGACTCTCCCAAAGCTTTTTAGGTGGGAAGAATATATGTACCTGACAGAAGTGTCCAATGAGTTCATTAAAGCCATCTTTAATATGTTCATCCTATACGCTTGTAATCATCCCCTTGGTGCCTGGCCCTGTATCTTTATGTGGTCCTCAGGTGCCTGCATTTGGAAACTCCACCTGAGCCCCCTCTTCCAAGGCTATGCTATATTTCCTAAATCTTTCTGTGGCCTTACCACCAACATAGGCCTGCTTTCTTTTTTTTTTTTTTTTTAAGATTTTATTTATTTATTAGAGAGAGAGAGAATGAGCAGGGGGAGGGGCAGAGGGAGAGGGAGAAGCAGGCTTCCCGCTGAGCAGGGAGCCCGATGCGGGGCTCGAACCCAGAGTCCTGGGATCATGACCTGAGCCAAAGGCAGACGCTTAATCGACTGAGCCACCCAGGCACCCCAGGCCTGCTTTCTGACCCAATTTTTTAAAAATGTATTTCTGGACCTTAAGCTAATGCATTATGCATCCTCAGTAAGGCAAAAATATACATTCTCAGAAGTAGCCTTACAAATTTTCTCTTATATATTTATGCATATTTTATTTGTCTAATTAGGGGGAAAAAGATGACAGGACAAGATAGTACGATGATACTCCACTATATATTTAAGGTGATAGAAAGTATGGTTGTGTTTTCCTTTTTAAATGCAACAAGAAAGAATACCTGAGTCCTACTCTCAGCCCTGCCACAAACTAGCTTTGCAGTCTTTTGCAACTCAATTATTTATGTCTCTTCCACTAGATTTTGAAATTCTTGAGGGTAGAATTTATGTCCATTTCATTTTTATTTTTGACAGTGCTTAGCACAATGCCAGTTGCATAGTAGATTCTCAATACACAGATATTTCCATTGGTTAGCAGACAGAGAATTAAGGGTGGACCCCAAAAAAGAAGTCAAAACTTTTTTTAAAATGTAGATTTTTGTGCTATCAGCATTGAGGTGCAACCCCAAGACCTCTGAGTGAATGGGATGGGGAAGGTGAGAGAAAGGGAGAGTGAAGACATCTGTTAAAGAACTTTGGGGCCATGAGGTCCAGGGTGATTGTAAGAAGAGAAGACAATTAATCAGGCTTCTAAGGTACATCAGTTAAATAGAAAACAACCAGGTTAGCGCAATGTGTGGAAGCCCACAGAGGACATCATTACAGCAGTGGTTCTTTACCTGAGGCAGTTTTAACCCTGAGGGACATTTGGCAATGTCTGGAAATATTGCCGATTGCTGCCACTGGGGGGCGTGATGCTGGCATCCAGTGGGGGAGGCCAGACATGCTGCGAAACATCCTGGAATGCGTAGGACACCCCAGCAACAAAGACTTATCCAGCATAAAAGTATCATTAGTGCTGAGGTTGAGAAACTATGATTTATAAAGACTGTTGAACAATGTTAGAGAATCTGAGAAAAGGTCAATTTATTTGGTAATTAGGAAGCTAGTGGTGACTTTAAAAGAATAGTCTCCAAGTTGTGAGAGAATAGAGCTGGTGGAAGTAGGTAGCAAGACAGAGTTCACAAGACATAATGACTTCTGAGATGTTATAAGAAGGTGGGTGGAAAGCAATGTTTGTTTTGTTTCTGAGCCAAGGGAAATTGAACCTATTTATACACCAAGAAAAAGGAGCCAGGAGAGAAATAGGGAGAGAGATTAAAAATGTGAGAAAGAGAAGAGCAATACTACAAAAATTGGAAAATTAAGGTAAAAAGCACAAAAGAAGTCAGGGCCAAGATGGTGTTGAAGGTGAGGATGAAGAAGGGGAGGATAGGCAAATGAATGGAATTTGAAGGTGCAGAGATGAGACGCTAAAGAACTTCACAAGAGATGATCTTTCTCAGTGAAATTGAAAAGTATAAGTTGCTAAGACTAAAGGGGGAGGTTTGGGGCTTGGAAACAAATTTATAGCAGTCTGCATGGAAGATAGATAAGGAATAGGCTCACGATGACTGAAAGAATCATGGAACAACGTAAACTCAGCTGACACTGTGAAGCATAAAGAGTAGGTTTCAATCATCGCATTTAGAGTATCTCCTCTAAAAATGCTTTGTAGGCCAAAGGAAAGCAAAGAAAACTGATGTCCTGCTGGATTAAGGGCAAGATGTCAGCAAGGTATCTGTGGTATAACACCAAGGGAATGAAAGGAGCTAAGAAGGACAAAGCTGAAAGAATGAACCGTGGTTTATGGCTGAGTTAGGGGGTCAGGAAGACCATTGCCTGGGTGGTGGTGGGGGTAAGGATGGAGAGGACGGATAAACAAGGGAAGAAGGGATCAAGGAACTGGAAATCTTGGACAGGACAAAGAGCTGGTTCAGAAAGTGTGAGGGAAGACAAGAGGTTGTGATCAAGGGAACAATTCTGGGCAATGAGAACATTGCTTCTCTGTCACCATAGAAGGTGGAAGAATGTTACTGGAGAGAAACATGTTCTATCTAACGCCCTGATCTCTACAATCTCTCTGTTTTGTAAATATAATTAGAAACTGTCCCTATCATCAGGGAGATTATAGGGAAAATAGTCTATGAATTATTTCTTAATTTGCTGGCCTACTTTGATCATTCTCTTCTGATAGTCGTAACTACACGATGTCTACAATCCCTTCTTTTCAAGCTCAAATACAGATCTAGTCCAGGATCTGCATTTGACTCTACCCTTACTAGATAAGTAACCTCAGGCAAGACATTTCACCAAACTTATTTTTGTTTCATCTGCAAAATGGGAGTAATGAACAAGACTGTTTTGAAGGCAATTTGTGTAAAAAAAATATATTAGGTTTTTAATAATTTTAAAAATTTACAACTATCTTTCTATCTTCATCTGTACTTCAGGAAACCTCACTGGTGAGCCATGCTCTACCCGATTGACTTATTACCTACTATTCTTCAACCTGAGTTTTCTTTTGCAAACATGATCACCTTTATTGTCTTTTCCCTTCCTTGAAACTATGATGTTCTCCTCTAAATGCCACATGTGAAAGCTTTATATCCCCTTAGGGAAATTGCTAAACTATGTGAAGTTCTGTTTTCCTCTTAGGTGGTTTGGCAGGATCTTTGCAATGGGCAGAGTTAATGCCTTTATAGTGCCCAGCACTGTGCCTTCCATACCTCAGCACCCAGTGGATGGAAGCTGTGATGGCCCTGAGTTTATGAGAGTGACACACTCCCCAAATCTTACTTCCACAAGCATAACTGTAACTTTATTAGACTCTGGAGAACTTAACACTTGTCATTATTATGTCATTATTATGACACTAATCATCAACCTATGTGTCTTGTGGTCCTCACTAAATGGTAAACTTCTTGACACAGCAATGAGCTTTAAATTCTGAAATATATATTTCACGTCTCCAGTTCAGGGACAATGGACATTCCATAAATACTTGCTCTAAAGTATGACATTGTAACGCCACAGCACCTAGACATTAATGAGAAGAAAAAAGTCCTCTGTATGTTTTTTAACTGAATTCTACTAGTTCTGGAAATAGGTTCTGCAATCCAATTATGGGTGTTCTTTCAAATGTGGTCAGTACCTACAAATCATAACTCTTCTGTATTAGGAGCAAAAATCAGTTGCGATTCTAAAAATAAGTGTTTTGAAGCCAAGAGTCTGTTTGGCATATTTATACAGCTTGTATTTACTTTTGCTAAAATAATTGAATTTGTAACAATTATAAGGCTGCCCAGATCTCTTTAGCAATGGGTATTGATTGTTACACAAAGGAGATTTACCTCATTAAAAACAAAGTGTTTTAGTCATCATGGCTTCATCCACAGAACCTGGTGTCATCATTACAATAATCATGTGTTTGATGGATATATTAGGGTCTCTTGAAAGCTTCACTTCTAACACAATGATTTGCAAAGCTTTCAACAGTTAATTATCTTGTATGTTGCAGACAAAAACAAAAGTCTCTTCACCCTGGTCGGAAAGAAAACTGGAGCTAATGGCAAGATTCACCTACTGGAAGGCATTTACAGAGGTCATGCTGGCTTGTTCTTGTCTGTGATCCAGAGTTCAGTGGGATAGGAGTGTACAGAATTATTCAAACATTTGGGGTGGCCAGTATCTGAGTAATCATGGCATACTTAATACCTGTCATGGAATAGTGGAAAATGCGATCAGGAAACTTACCCAGGGCCAGGTTATAACAGAGCATGACTTCCAGATGAATAAGGTGGACATTCTATAATACTCAGTAGAGAGCCAGGGAAGATTCCTGAGCAGGGGATGACGGCCTTGGTTCAGAAAGATTAATCTGGCTATGACAGTGAGTAGAGTATGAGGTTGTGGGGTGAGTGGGCTGGAAAAAGAGAGAGGAAGAAACAGAACACATAGAAAGGTATTGCAATTGGTCTGGCAAACTAATAAAGGAGTGATTTATTGACAGAGTGGGAAAGGAGTGAGGAAATGAACAGGATGTACTTTGGATCTCTGTGTGCCTTTATTTGGGAAATCATTAAATGTAGGATAGGGATCGGGCTGGAGTCAAAGATAATATTGAGGCTTGCAGGTTGAGTGATATTTAAATCATGAATGCAATTAAATTAAAAGACCCAATATTTTAAAATAGTTGATGTAATGAAAGATTTAGTCTTGTTGAATTGAAAATACTAGCAGAAAAACCAAATCGAAATACTTCAACAGAGAGTTAGAGTATATGTTATTCTACAGTACATTTCTCTTTGTAAAAATGTGCAATGGTTTTTGTTTGTTTGTTTTGCTAATTTCTGGGTCATGGTTATGGGCATTTTCAATATTATTTGACATTGCCATCTTGCTCTCTGAAGTGCCTGTACAAATTTAAATTTCCATTTGCCCTTTATAGGAGTTTTCCTTCTGCAATACTTATTATCAGAATTTTTTTTTTAAAGATTTTATTTATTTGACAGAGAGACACAGCGAGAGAGGGAACACAAGCCGGGGGAGAGGGAGAGGGAGAAGCAGGCTTCCCGCGGAGCAGGGAGCCCAATGTGGGGCTCGATCCCAGGACCCCGGGACCATGACCTAAGCCAAAGGCAGACACTTAATGACTGAGCCACCCAGGCGCCCCACTTATTATCAGAATTTTTTACATGCTGCTAATACTCTCTTTTGTTGACATTTCCTGGATTACTAATAAAAATGAGCATTTCTAAATATGTTTAATGACAATTTAGAGTTTCTATTCTTTGAATGTCCTGTTCATATTCTTTGTCTAATTATTTTCCTGTTATAATCTTGTTTTTCTTATTGGTCTCATAGGCATTCTTTATTTAATATGATGCTAACCCTTTGTTTACTGTATGTCTTGCAAATACTTTTTTCCAGTCTGTCTTGTTTAATTCCACATGTGTTCCTCTGTTTCTAAAATAAAACTTTAAAGAAATGGTTCCAAACTATTTGTTCATGGACATTTTATCCTGTCAATCTCACTTAATACGTCTTTCCTTCTGTGACGCATTCTCTGATTTCCCCTGTGAACTCTCTGTTCTTGCCTTTCTTCCTTCTTCTATATTTTGTACTCTAATTTAGAGTACATGAACATAGAGTCAACACAGTACCTCTGACAGGTCGTTGTATTGGTTTATTTACATGAAAATCTCTAGATTATAAACTCCTAATGGCACCTTTGTATTTACTTTTGTCTTCCTAAAAGCCGGCCCAAGGTCCAGGAAATAGTAGGTATTCAGTAATTGTTTTTCAGTATGAATTCCCTTTGAAAACTGAGGTTATCATCTTAACTTACTTCTGGGAGATTTTCCCTTTTTTGAATCATAGACTCTGTCTCATTTATCCTTACATTCCCCTACCTTGTCAAGCCTTATATAGGAGGTGAGGAACAAACGTATCACCATTATTTAAAGCTAATCAATACACTTGAACCACTGTTTTTCTCTACTTTTCCTAAGAAAAGTCAGCATTGTAAAGAAAATGCTTTTTTACGTATACATCTTAAAACCCTTGTTGTTAAAAGATAATTATCATTTTCACTAGAAGTTTATTGTAAATTTCAGAAAGAACTAAGAAGTTGATTATGAACTTTGGCATTTCTATTTTTCAAATGAAGGTGATTAAGAGAACTCTGGGGGCGCCTGGGTGGCTCAGTCAGTTAAGCGGCTGCCTTCGGCTCAGGTCGTGATCCTGGGGTCCTGGGATCGAGCCCCACATCTGGCTCCTGCTCAGAGGAGAGCCTGCTTCTCCCTCTCCCTCTGCCTGCCACTCTGCCTACTTGTGCTCTCTCTCTATTTCTCTGTCAAATAAATAAAAATAAAAAAGAAAAGAAAAGAACTTTGGTAATAACGCCAAAGCAATTTAGTCGGTTTTTATCCGAAAGTTTTTGGGATCCAAATATATGCCTGGAGAACTACCAATTTACAAAAAATATAAAGGTATTTTATTTGTTAAAGTACATTTCTTTAAAACTCTAAACAATCCAGGGCTTTCCTTGCAATGTGCTAGGGTGACTCGGCTCAGTGGCAGCCCCCTGTAGGATGTTCTGGGGAAGCTGATCTTTGGAATACACACATACACTTGACCAGATGCAGGTGGTCAAATAGCAACCACCAGATTTACTCACTTTGAACTCCTTAAAGCTTATGTTATGCACTATGGTTCCGAGGCCACTTTCCATAGCATCATCTTAATACCTAAAGGGCAGTGACAGCCTGGAAAATTGTGAATTCTTTTCTTTTAGAATTTTCTCCCAAGCTTCCCATTCTTTATCTTTGCTGTATATTTTTATGGCGTTATTTTTCTGTTAAGCATCAGTGCTATTTTAAGTATGACTGGCACGTCTTTTATGTGGCTCTGTAGCATCATGGATGATACCTTTTGGAACTGACAGCCTTCTTATTAAAAGTGCCATTTTTTCTTTTTTGTCTGTAGATCCAGATCATTGAGAGAATAGACTTTTTTTTTTCCAGTTAAGCTACTGCTACTTAATTTTCATTGATGATAGCACATGCAAAATTGACTTTAATGCTCTGCTGGCTCATCCTGGCCTGGTGATTGGAGTTGAGCATGTTAATTGGTTACCCACATTCACACAGCATTGGATTAGAGACCTAATTCTCTTTGGCAACTCTTTGAGCGTATCACAAAGTGCTTTTTGAAGAGAAGGTTACTCCTTTCACATAACTTCATTAAGAACATTTGCTCAGACCTTGGAATACATATGGCAATCTCAAGGAAAGTTCAAAGGACACCATTGTGGAGGAGCAGGTCACTTTTCTAAAATTGCCTTAAGATCTTTATAAATTCCATATGACAGATTTTTCAACCATAAAACATTACCCATTGTCCTTGTTCTAAGTGTAAAGAGCAAAAGTGGGAACTCTACAGTTCATGTTTGTGAGCTGCTGAGTCTTAAGTTTTTATTTTTAAGTGGGCCTTCAGGAGTAAAAAAAAAAGTTGAGTTAATCATACTCTCAGTTCCTAGCACATTATTATTATCTATTCCTGCAAGATTTGTTTTATTTCCTTACTTTTACCCTGTACTCCCTCTGCCCCCACCATCACCACTTACTCTAATGTGTTTGATGTATGCCCTTAAATATGCATGTACCTTGTACACTATGCAGTATTGTTATGAAGTTTCCAATTTTCAAGAAAATGAGCTTTCCAATATCAATAGTCTTGTTTCTTATAACTTGAACGTGACCAAACTAAAGCTTTAACAAATGTGTAAAAGAGGTAAATGATGGAGCCATAGGATCTCATGGAAAATGTTCAAATCCAGTCAGCTGGAAAATGGTTTCGTATTTGTGAAACATTTAGACTGTGGAAGGTGACCTTTACTGAACACTGACTATGACCCAGGCACAGAACTAAGGTTTTTACTTTAGCTTTACAAAAACTATTCAAGGTGGCGTTATTGTCCCTACTACAAAATGAAGAAACTACATTTAAAAGAAGTACTCAAGTAACCAGCCAAAAGACACATGGCTAAATTTGGATTCTGGGGTTAAATCAGGTTTGCAGTCTTCTCTCCTTAAATGGTAAGGTTCATGTCTGTGGAAGTTCCAATGAAAAAAAATATCTTAAAGAGATCTGAGGAAATTTCACTAGGAAGGAACATATGGCCCAAGCATTGAAGAACAGATAGATTTAGAAAGGCTTATAGGAGAAGCATTTATCATAAGCAAGTGTACAGAGGTTGAATTCACGAAACACAAAGCATTAGCCTTTAGCCAGATTGCAGGGGGAGCCATTAAAAAATGGGAAAGGTACGTGGAATCCAAATCATTAGGCATTAGCTATTAGACTAAGAAGTCTGATTCTGTCTGAAAAGATACAGAAGTTTATCTTCTGGTAGGTTAGGGTAGGGAATAGAAATGTGGGTAAATCCCTTCCTCCAGTACATGTGCTACAAGGTTAGGATATAACATCCTAACCAGCCACATTACCAGTGAACCTCACATAGTCCCATCTGTGTTCTAATTGTACACAACCCACTTGAGAAAGATAAGACCAAGAACTGAAATCGTTGTAAAAGAAAACAATAATAAATAATATTTTTGAGGTCTTTTTAGGTGCCGAGCTGGGTGCTTTCCAAGTATTGTCACAATTAGTCTTTGTAACAATACTAAATGGAGATACTATGGTTTTCCCATTTTACAGACTTAGAAAGTGAGACTTGTAAAAGTTGGATTATTAACGCAGAGTCACACAGCTAGTAAATGGTCAAGTGCCGTGAGTATCAATTTGTGCCTGGTTCTCAACCACTAAACTCTGTTGTCTCCTATAAGTAAACGGTTCAATATGTGGTAAGAGCCAACTAGTTTAAACTCAAGGCGGTGTTGAGAATATTTTATCTGATTTCAGCTGAGAAAATAGAAAGCAGACAAGTGCTCTCTAAGGAAAGGAGGCCATAGGTTTATAGAATGAAATCATCACTTTGAAGGATGTACTTCATCCTCTCCAAGTACTTAGGCAGATAGGACCATACATTTTAACAGAGTCAGTGCTGCAAGCGGCCTCCAGGGGGCCATGTAGCCACCTCCTTCTTGCACCTGAAGGTTTTTTAAAGATATGAAATACACAGGTACTGAGGTTGGTATCAGAGGGAAGGGGGTCAAAGCTTTAGTATTATGTGGGTTCAACTGTTACACGAGAGTTGGCCCCAGCTGAATTTTTGAAGCAAAGGGAAGATACATCTCTTCAAATGAGGGAGCTACGTTTTCCTTCATTCATTTGACATAATTTCTCTGTCTCAGGACCAATCTTTCATGTTGGGGAATAGACCCCCTGACTCTTCCTCAGGTCCGAGAATGTGCTCAACCAGGCACAGAGAGGATCTGGTGATCTGTAATTCGGGTGGCAGATAGGTTTGTCGTCATTTATGGGTATACTCGTGTCTCCTAGAGGCCCATGTATTGTGGAGGAGAAACCACTGGCCTGGTAGCTGGAATTCTTAAGTCCCCAGCACAAACCTACAAATGTTTCTACGTGGATGCTTGATAAAGAATATTTATACTATTTCCACTTTCTTGAACTGTAAAACTTAGATAGCTCAGCTTTATATAATATGTACAATCTGGTCTAGAAATCACATTTTAGTAAATAAAAAAAATATACTTTCTGGTCACTGGAAGAGCTTGATATTTATACAAATCCTAAGGTGACTCTTTTTACTCCTTAAATTCTTTTAAGTTTATGTACCAAAATTCTTTAATGAATTGCCCCTTATTTCATAGAAATCTTGTAAGAATTCCATATTTGGAAACCCCTAATTTTCTGAGATTGATATAAAAATGCAGGATAATTACTAATAATGAGTGTTTATCAGCATTATAACTAATGGCTTTAGTAATTTAGTTATAAATTGAGCCTTTTAATAAATTGTTTACCTGGGCGAGAAGAGAAATAATTAATTAAGTAGTTAATTGTTATTGAATGCCAGGTACTTTACATATACTAGCTCATTTAATCTACACAAAACCCTATTCATTAAATCAACACATATTGACGAAATGCCTGCCACAAGCCAGGAGTTGTACTCGATATCAGGGACATAATGATGAGTGAGACAGATACACGCTCTGAGCTCATGAAGCTTGAGAACTAGAGAAAATTAAACAGGTCCTAAGCCTAGTGTAGAAAAGTACACAGGGGTAGAGTGGGGCACAGGGGACCCTACATACTGACATTTAGGTCTGAGGCCTTGAGTGCACTTATACTCAGAACCCACATGCATCAGGAGGCGGGCCAGCTTTTACCTGTAAGAAGCGAGCCCCGGGGCATGACTGCCTCCAAAGCCTGTGGCTTCCTCGAGGTCACATCGTCCAGCCCCCTGGAGAATAATTGAGAGCTTCCTAGAAGATAT
Organism: Mirounga leonina; assembly: GCF_011800145.1. Taxonomy (NCBI): domain Eukaryota; kingdom Metazoa; phylum Chordata; class Mammalia; order Carnivora; family Phocidae; genus Mirounga; species Mirounga leonina. The sequence goes on along the minus strand of NW_023270316.1, from coordinate 16,122,016 downwards.
CTTTCCATTCTAAGCATTCAAACAAGTGTACGTTAAATAAAATCGTATTAGCACCAGCGATCCTTTTGCATCCCACCGTGGAGAAAGAACTCTTGGTCTTCTCTATTTCTTCCATCTTCTTTCTTCTTCTTCCATTGCTAGGCGCCTAGATGCGGCCTTGAAGGGTGTGTGAGAGAAGAAACTAGCCATTAAACAGAGGAAGGGTTTTCAAAGACAGTTGTTCTAACATACTGCTTTCTAGATTCAGCCAGCACATTAACATTGACTTTTTGGTCAACCTTCAAGGCACTTGGCATAACGAGTTGATCTTTTTTTTTTTAATAATTAGTATTATTATTTCAATGTAAATAAGACATGCAGTTGTTGGTTTGAGTTTGTTTTTTTTTTTTCCCCCCCCACATAGAGTTACTGAGGTCCCGGTCCGGAGGCCCATGAGAGATTACTTTCGCTTCAGAGTATTGCAATTACCCTTGCAGTGCAGTAAGGAGCGGCTACATTAATATCTTATTAATTCCATAGCAGTCATTGGGCCTTACTTGGTATCCGACATAGCTACACAAGCATTCTGCCTAACAAGGCTGCTTTCTTCCCCCTGATGATTTGTAGAACTCAGGAAAAGAACTTGTAATGCACTCTGCTATACCTCCTCTGCTGTTAGCACGGGGCACATAGTGTGGCTGAATCATAGAAACCCAGGACTTAATTATAATTCTAAAGGTGGTGTATCCTGAATAATGATTCCATGTTATTAACAAATGGAAATCCCAGGCAATTGTTTGAGTAGATGAGTAATATCAAGGGTGGATGTCATAGCCCACTTTTATTATTCCTGGAGAAAATACCACCTGTAACTTGGCTTCTCTCATTTGTCTTAATTACCATGTACAATTTAGGGCTTAGTGGCAATTACCTAAGTCACACAACGTTCGTAAAGAATCGCAGAAAAGGAAGTGAATGTGGCCAAGGCAAATTAAGTCATCATATTTATTTTGGCCATTCATTCATTCACTCAGAAAATATTTACTGATCACTTACCCTGTGCCAGACTCAGGGTTAGGTCGTGCCCATAAGAAGAGCACAAGGCAGACAGTGAACAACAGAGGGACACTCAGACTTCAAGAGGCACCTAGGATTATGTGGCTCACTCTTAGCTCTGCCGACAGGATGCCCTTTTTTAGGTCAGCTTTCCATTTTATTACTATCATTCTTTGGGACAAAGAGATAACAAAAATGCAGCTAGCTTTTCATAGGTGAAGAGGATTCCTGAACACGGATGTGAAAGTTATTGGAGTAGGAATGGGAGCAAACGGGAAATGAACTTTCCTGAGGGCGTGTTTTGTAATTTGGGAAAGTTGAAAACTTTTGTTTTATTTTTTTTTAAATGAAGATTAACATGTTTCAGATATGTGTCTGCCCTTAATGTGCCCAAAATGATTTCTAAAACCCATACAATAGGACTTTAATGCAAAAATGCCTATATTTATGTCATTAAATTATTGGATATGGAGGGACTAAGCAGAGAAAGAAGAGGGTGATCAGAAGAGTCGTAAAGACCAACATAGCATCATCCCTGCTGTTTCCAGATCATTCCACTTGGAAGTATGGTGTTCCTGATTCTCTTTTCCTATTCATCCCTCTTTTTTTTTTTCTTGTTTCCCATCTCTTGTGTCCCCATTCAGGAAAACTCACATTGTCCCTTTTAACTAAAGGACCCCCCTTGCTCTTGGAACTTATTCTTTGTTTAGCTATAGCCACCTTTCTTGAACTAGGTCAAGCCCTGCCTTGATCTCCTTGCAATGATGAGCAAAACCAATTTCCTGTGTCAAAGATAGGGAGGTCATCAGATCCAGGCCCCCATGTGTTGTCCTAGCAGAAAGGGCACCCCATTCTATGCTAGTGAAACATTTCCCATTGCTTCACCTCTTGGAGTGTCCATGGTCAAAATCAGGCTTCTCAACTAAAGATCCAATAATACATGTCCATCAGCATCACAGCAGAAATTCAAGTACAGATGTTCAGACCCCTAGGTTATGTGTATACACACACACACACACGTGTGTATACATAAATCAAAATTATATGTGTGTAGAGATGCATACATATGTGTGTGTGTACATATATAAAAATTAAATTTTATATAAAATTGGAGTCCTTGTTAAAATCATCATACTTTCCCTCATTTATTCAGTGATATCATTGAGCACCCACCATGTGCCAGGCACTACTCCAGGTCCTGGGAATGCAGTGGACTAAACAAAGCTGGTGCTCTGTTGGAGTCTGCATTATGGCGCTGGGAAAATTGGCAACAGTAGAGTAAAAAGTGCCAGGTTTAGTATATCCGTTGATGATAAGTGCTATGAAGAAAAATAAAGAAGGAAGAGAGCTCAGGAGTGCTAAAGGATGGGGGAGGGGAAGTTTGCTCTTTTAAAGGGCATGGTAAGGGAAAGCTTCACCAAGAAGGTGACATTTCAGCAGACACCTGAGAAATGTGAATGAGAAGGCAGGGGGCTCTCTGGGGGAACATACATTATAGACAAAGGGAAGAGCCAGTGCAAAGGCCCTGTGGCAGAACTGTGCATAGTTTCTTCCAGACACAGGAAGGAGCAGTTTCTCTGAATTACACAATCTGGTGGATGGCTGGCAGTGGTGTGGAGGAGCACCGTTTATGCAGAAAACAGTGCCTAGGCCCCTTACAGCTGTGCAATGAGTCAGCACTTACAAGGACACCAGTGTGGCTAGAGTAGAAGGAAGGAGAGGAAAGTGGTAGGACATGAGGTCCGAGAGGTGGCAAGGAGCCAGATCACAGAAGGCTTTATAAGCCCATGTAAGGCCTTATGTTTACTCAGGGTCGCGCTGGTAAATGTTGAATATCTGGAGGGAACTTGGCTTTGATTACAGTATTTGCCAACTGCTGTGATGGAAATACTCTGACCAGGACTGAGTTCAAGCATGAAGGCGTTGCTGAACAGAGGGTTAGGGAGAGACGTGCAGTAGGACACCCTCCTGTAGTATTCCTAACAGGCTGATCGATATAATAGACGTAAATCATTGCAAGGGCATCAATAACAGCAAAATGTAATAAAATAATTAGACAGTGAAGAGTTTTGAGTATTTGTTACCTTTGTTTTATAAATAATTTATTTAATTCTGTGCTCATGTCATTTAAGGTTTAACAGTGGCTATGTTGAACCAGCTTGCAACATTTCCAAAAATGTCCTTGTCACCTCTCTTGAACTGGTGTGAGTTGGCACACCGCTGGCCTTCCTCTGAGTGAGGGTTTAGGAGCAGTAGGCATGGGTTTTAAAGGATTGTTTGGCTGTGCTGAAAACAAGTTGACAGGTGGTCAAAGGCAGAATCAGGGAGACGCGTCAGGAGTGTTGCAAGAACCCTTAGGGCTCAGCATGGATCGTTTGAAAAATCCCTACACCTGTCCACGTTTTCCCTCCCACATGGCTTAGGTGCTTGGGCGTGCAGACCCGGTTAGTCACTCCTCTGTGCTCAGATGCAAGGTCTCTTCACAGTGAATGTTTCTGAAATCAGGATGAAATTGGAATGCATCTCAAAATTGTGTACCTTTAATATATACTGCTTCTTCTTTCCTAAAAAGCTGGTAGGTAATCAATGTGGACCTAGCAACTGATAGCATTTTACAACTGAGAAAACATTCCATTTTGCTTCATGAACCGCAGAATTGATCGTAGTAATGTATTGTTTGTGCCCCACAATGGAATAAAACTGATAAAGGTTTTGAAATATAAATATAAACTATAAATAAAGGCTAAGGAAAGTGAGAATGTTTTAATAGGAGAAGCAAGCACAGGGGGGTGGGGAAAGCTGCAAGAGGAATCAATGAATCAAGCATTCAGGGAGGTCAGTGAGTTCTCCTCTGATTAAATAAGACAGACAACCATCTAGCAGTGTGATTTAAGGAGTCCTGCATCCTTTCCCACCAGCCTGCGAAATATATTATATTCCCACTAGCTCAGTTCTTTGGGGTTAAAACATTGTCTCCAGGTGATCGCTGTTAAAATGTCTAAAAATGACCCAGGAGGCATGGCACATTCACAGAGGGACCTGTAAAAAGATTAAGGGGAGGGCAGCACGGGGAGGAAATGAGACAGGAAAATGTTAATGGCGGGTCAGTGTTGTTTAAAGATCGAATGCAGAGTTTTTCAGCGCCAGGCAATGCCTGCACCCCTTTGAACAAGTCCCTTAGACTAGGGCAAGCCTATCCCGCCGTGTGCTTTAGGACACCATTCTGCCATCCCCAGCACTAACCCCATGGCAACTGTTGCTTGTCATTCCCCGGGCTCCCGTGCGAGGCCCTGAGGCTGTTTGGCATTCATTTGGCACAAAAGCACAGATTAAATCCGCTGTTATTCTTTTCTCTCCAGCCAGGAATAATTAAATTTGTATATTATTCTATCTCACATTGCAGTTTTTGTAATGTCACATACAAATCTCAGTTTATTAAATAACTCAAGAAATGAAAGTCATTCGAGAAAAATATTTTTCAATCAGTAGCTATCCCTGAGAAAGAGAAGTTTCATTTTTATAACTGATAAAAATAATTTAACAGGGACATAATGGACATGGGATGATTACTGTCTTTGAAATGAGGATAAACAGCAGTGCTTAACCATACATTATCTGTTAAGTGCTATCAATTTAGGTGAGAGCTAGAAGACAGAGACATTTATAAATATCCAGTTATTTATTAGTCATCCAGGTGATATTTTTAGATTACTATCAAAATGTTTTCCCTCAAAACCTCTTTAATAAACAGACCCGCAGACCACCGCTCTCCAAATGCCCGTGGACTTCAGCTGAAACAGCATGGATCACATCATATTCTCCTCACTATGAGCAATGCTGGGGTCCCTCGGGCCACTGTGTCTCTTCCATCCAGGCACCTATCCCCCACTTCAGGAAAACTACTCTGATATGATCCATATGTGTATCTTTCAGGGCTCAGCCTAAGATTCCGTGTGGAAAAAAATAGTCCCACTGCTATCACTAAATAATTTGAAAACCATGGATCTAGTATATAGGGCATCCCAAAACAATGGTCCAGCTGGAATAGAGCTTAAAGGAGTAAGAATAAGAAGAGTACCTCATTCCAACCTTACTTACATCACTACTTGCAGGATTATTATATGACTATTGGTGAAACATAGTTTTCTATTTCTAAGAAGTATAAAAATGAAACCCACGATTTTAAATCACAAGTAGAATACAACTTACGTTTTTTGAGATGATGGTGTGCCATGATTTGTGTTGGACAGGCCTTTCTCAGGCTTGTTCTCCTTCAATCATCTGTGAGGTCTCATTTAACTTTATTTTACAGGTCAAGAAAATGAGAGATTCAGACTCCCATTCCTCTGCCTGGACCTAAAGTCATGTTCAAACAGACCATAGCATGTTTCAAACTCTTGGAACCTCAGACATTTACTCAGTATTTTAAAGACATGTCTACTATACATAACTCCTTCCCCGGGGCGTGTTAGGTTTGGCTTTGCCCAGAGTTAGTACCTGGGCTGGCTGACCAGTCCGACAACTCTAGCCTGTTGACCAACTGTCCCGTTTGATCTGGGACTCTTTACAGGGTGGTTTTGGCAAGGGACAGGAGGGAGATGCGAAGTCATGAAACCTTATGGCAGGATGAAACCTGAAATGTTATGTGGTGGAAAAGTGTTCCCAGGCTAAACTTGGGTTCGTTCGTTGACTACTCTACACACATCATAAATCAGCCAGAAGAGAGTTATTTCCATATTTTAAATTGCTGCAAGAATCTCTCCAACTTCCTCATTTTGCAGATAAAGGTTCAACATCATGTGAACAGTGTATGCTGAATTTTAATGCTCACTTCAGAAATCATACTCACTCAGTTGGTGGGTTTCTGACACTCTTCTAACATACAACGATAACCTAAATTTGTTTCCAGAATCTGTTTATTTCTGTAGCGTGTACTATTAAAATACTTCTAAGTTTCCCTTAACTCTTTAGAAAACTAAAGAAAGGAACCCTGGGGCCTTTGAATAATATCTTGATTCTTGCTAATATCTTACTGAAATATTTCAAAAAGGGTTTAAAAATGCATTTCATAATATTTTAACCATTCTGATGTATGAGTTATATTATGAATTTCATGAATCTTTTCTAAATATTGAAACTAGAAAAACCATGACACAGAAAAACACAATTAGTAAATATTTAAATATCAATATTTGAAAACATCACAGAAATATGCCTTGAAAATATCTAACGTATTAAAAGGTATGGACTCTAGAAAAATCCTTAAATGAAGTCTGAGCTATATAAGATTTATGGCAGTATTAAATATCATTTTGCCTTTTTACTTAGAGTAAAGAATTTTTAAATCTAAACACTTTGTTAAATATAAGTACTTCCAAAAAATGTTTAGCTATTAATCATGTTAATATATATTTTAAGCTCCTACTTTGTAACAGGTATATCAAACATAGTTGTATTTAGGACATATAAACTTAATTCATATACCTTGTACTTTAATAGTTATGTCTTGTTGCATAAAGCATATTATATGTAGTTCTCTTCCCAGTCTTGGTTACAAGATGTAGTGATGTAAATATTGACATGAGATAACATTTTATCTATCATTTTTCAGAAATTGAGAGATAAGAGCACCCAAAATATCCCACAAATCTTAAAGTTCTCAAACAATTTCTTATGTTTATGTTAGAGAAAAAATGAAGGGGGAGAGGTAGGAAGTATTTGCTATAACTCATGTTGTGATTTATTAGATGCTAATCTTAAGAATACAAGATTACATTTCAAAGGTCAGCTTTACAGGCATGAAAAACAAAGATTGTGTGTGTTTGATACTAATGAGCCCTCTTTATTCAGTGGGTGAAGTCAAACAAATATTAGATTAAATCTAGATCACCAAATGTTCTTATTAGACAAAGAGAATGCTGCTCAAAATATTTTCCCTGAATTACTGAGGTAAATAAGTTACACTGGTCAAATGGGGAGGGGAAATCATTTACAAAATTAAAATTGATTTTAATTTGTAAAAGCACAGTAGGAGAGTTTAACAGCTTTCAAAATGGGACTTTATTAGCCTTCAAACATAAGTTCATTTGGTCGGGGAGACTGCAATTTCCAAGACCTTGGGTTTATTTGGGTATTTTTCAAGCACCTTCATATGGAGAACATTACTCTTCATCTATATCCAGTTTACTTACATACGTTTCAAGTTACTCTTGTTTCCTCTTTCCTACTTTCTTCCTTCAGCGTTGTCGATTGTGTACATTGTCGATTGGTCATTTCACTCATTCATTTATTTAACAAGTGGTTCTGAAAAGCCCCTTACAGTCCAGACACTCTGCTTGGCACCCATGATACAAAGATAAGCAAGTCATGATCCCTGTCTTCGAGGAGCCCACTGTGTAAAAACAGAGGAAGGAGTGATGATTCCATGGCGACAGATGAGGGAGGACATCAAAGACTTGGAGAGAAGGACTTCTCTGGCCAAAGAGGGGGAATCGTACACCCTGGGAGGGAATGGGGATATAAACACTGCAGTATGGCAGAGGCTGAGGGGGAGGAGAACGGCAGAGGGAAGACTGGTTGGCAGGAAGTACAAGAGGAATGGCTCCTTTGCTCAAACCCAGGAGTTGGAAGCTCACTGCACAAGGATTGGGAGCTCTGAAAGATCTCCAACAGTGACTGAAAAACTCACTGTGTGGAGGGCAAAAGAGGCAAAGACTAAAGGCAAGAGCACAGGTTGGACTGTTTTAACAGCCCCATTCCTGGTGCTGAAGCCCTTAGCTGAAGGAGCACCAGCCAGCACAGAGTGGAAGGGACCCAGAGCAGTGTCACAGAGGCATGCCCCTCAGGACGGGGTGACCAGTTGAACATGTGGTGTAATCAAGAAGGAGACGGCCAGCAGAACTCGCAAGTTGCTGATCCCGCCCACTAGGTGGGTAGCGCTGTCATCCATTAAGACAAGTCGTGAAACAAAGAAAATGGTCTTAAGGGAAAGAAATGCAATTTGGGATACAAGCTTGAGATATGTGGAAAAGCCACCTCTTTATGGAAGGCATTCATAGACTGGTGAAAGCAGGGCCAGTGATAAAAGTACCAAAAAATCTGAACATGGGCTATTTCCTTCCCATTCGGTGAATTTCCCTCTACAGACCAAACTTGACATTGAAAATAATGAAGCAGAATGCACAGGTATGTTTTTTAAGGAGACAATTCTAAAAATGCATTTATTTTTTCAACAAATATTTAATTGGCCCTATTCTGTGTAAGAAAGGCAGTGAGTTTTATAATGTAACTAACAAAGCACTGGTTACATAGCCTTGTTCTGTGCACATTTCTTTGCTTGGTTCATTAAACTTCATATTTGAGGTGGGAAAAAAAGACAAGAAACTGGCTTTCGAAATCCGAGAGCACCTGAGAGACATGATTTAAGGCAGCAATCAGAATCAAGCTACCTGCTGCTTCAGAGCTGGTCTCTCCTGGGTGGTTTTTCCCAGGATTTGCAGGGCTATGAAGATGATCTTGAAGATAGGGCTATGTGGCCTTCTAGTAGCTTTCAGAAAAGGAATTGTTCAAAATGAATAACTATTTTTAAAAAAATCTCTTTCCTTAAGAGCAGTGGTATTTGGTGATAAATTGAATGCTTCTCACTGAATTGAACATATCATGATCTAGATAGAAGCCTCAGCCTGAAAAAATAAATAAATAAATAAAACATGGCACCTTTTATAGTATGGCAAAATGAGCTATTTCTGATCCTTAAAGTGTCTAGTTTCTGGAGAAGGAATTTCTGTTAAGGCAGGTTTCTCTTTCTGAGATACAAATGATACGTTTTCTATAAGGCGTATCACAAAATATGCCTGTTTGGCTCATAAATTGGTAGTATTGGTTTATATCGAATAGAAATCTACATAACCATCTCTTACAAAGGAAGAACAATATCCACATACAGGAAGAGCACAGACATTTACATCATGCTAAAAGTTAGAAAAAGAGATACATATGTGGCGCTTAGCTCAACTCTCATGTTTGAGACAAAGTGGAAAAATATGGGAAATACTGTTAGTAGAGATTCTCTCACAATTCGTGCATGGTTTATTAGGTTTTTTAATTATTATTATTATTACTTGCTTTGTTTGTTTGTGTGTTTTTCAGTCTGTTATGCAAATTGCCTGGCGACGTGTCCATGCAATGTCTGCAGACAAGTTAGCTCTACTTCTAGTGTTCTTTCTTGCCATTTTGTTTGGAGAGAAATAGGAAATCAATAGGCTTTGAAAGAGGAGAAGTTGTGTCCATTTATTATTCTGTTACATGTTGCTGCAGTGAAGTTATGAAATTGGAAGTGGTAGAACACGGAATGAATGAATGAATGAATATGGTCTGATATTTTGACATTGTGACCTGTTTGTGAACTGAGGACAGGACCCTGCATCCTTGGAGTGAGCGATTTCGTGGATGTATGTATGAAAGGGACTAAAACAGTTCCAGTAATGCACTCTCCTTGTAGAATCTTGTAGATTGTCTTGTAGAATCTCATCTAGTCAAGTCGCCAAAAAATATATATATACATATGTGTGTATATGTATATATATATATACACACACATATATATATAATCTCTGAATAAGGCAGTTTCTAGTTCTGAGACTGAAAGATTCCTTACTGAATCTCCAGAAATTTCTACAAGAACCTCCCAAATCATTCCAGCCCTTTCCATCTCTCTTCCAAAACTTCCAAATTCTGATGTATAAACTGCACTTTCTTTGATGAAAAGAAGCCATTTCTTAGAAGAGATTGTCTGTTTTTCTTGCTTACTTTCCAAGTCGTTTTTTAAAGGCTATGGTAGATGAAAATCTTTCTTCTCCATCATCTCAGAATTGTTTCACAGAAAGGAAAGGGAAGCATTTTGTGGGGTCCCCCTCCTCTCTGCTTTTGGGAATATGAATTTCCATGACCTCCTGGTTGGGAATCAGTGAGTAATATAAAAAATGACAAGGGATTCAGGGAGTTATGACTGCAACCAAAGGGTTCAAATCGATGCATTTGTCATGGCACCAAACACCCAGAGATGCCCGAGAATCAGGATCTCAAAACCAGATCTCAGAACCATCAGAACCATCATGTGGTTCTTCTGACACTCACTTTGGTTTTCATTTTTCTTTTAACTTCGCCAATATGTACTTTCCCAGGCATATACTGACACTCAATAAATATGTGTTGACCTAACGAATTAATTAAAAACATTTATTCAGTTGTGTCACTAAATAATCAAAGTCCAGTGACATTATTTCTTGGTTTATGCCAAAATCTGCTAGTGGTGAAACACCATCTTAGATTTCCATTTGGTAGTTTTACTGTTTTATTCTTAAAATAATTGTATATTTTTCAAGTTTTTCTTTTGCCTTTCATCTCAGTCTCCTGATAATAAATAACTTTAATATCAAATATCTCAAATATGTTTAAAAGCTCTTGAAATTCAGAGATTATTTTTATTTTTTCCAGCATTTCCTGAATATTATGGCAGAATTCTTATTTAGACACAATTACTGAAAAATGAGAAAAAATAGGTAGAGGTGAAAGCATGCAGAAGGGTGAAGTCCAAAAACATAAAATATTCATTGGCATGCTGTTTAAGGCTATATCCATGTGTGGAAGAACCAAATCAAGATGAAGGGCATAATAAATACAAAATGCAGAGGAGTGGCTCCCCCGTGGGAGGAGTCAGATGGGAAGGAAATAAGGTGGAGTACAAAGGAAGTTTCAGAAGCAGTGGAGAGTGTTCTGTGTCTGAAGCTTGAAAGTAGGTATAATTTATTATTTTATAGACCTTTATTATATATAATGTGTGTAATACATTATAGTCTATAATACATGCCAATTATCAGTAACATTATGCAGAAATATATCTCCATATCGAGAAATATATAAATTGTTTTATGTGTATAAAATATATCAAATAATTTAAAAAAATATGGGGAGGGATGTGATAAAAACCAAAGGAAGTCCAGGGTTATACAATAGAGCAATATCGGGGCGCCTGAGTGGCTCAGTCGTTAAGCATCTGCCTTCTGCTCAGGTCATGATCCCAGGGTCCTGGGATCGAGGCCCATGTCGGGCTCCCTGCTCAGTGGGAAGCCTGCTTCTCCCTCTCCCACTCCGCCCGCTGTGTTCCCTCTCTTGCTGTGTCTCTCTCTGTCAAATAAATAAATAAAAATTTTTTTCTTTTTTTAATTTTATTATGTTATGTTAGTCACCATACAATACATCATTAGTTTTTGATGTAGTGATCCACGATCCATTGTTTTCGTATAACACCCAGTGCTCCATATAGTACGTGCCCTCCATAATACCCATCACCGGGCTAACCCATCCCCCCTCCCCCCTCCCCTCTAAAACCCTGTTTGTTTCTCAGGTCCATAGTCTCTCATGGTTCATCTCTCCCTCCAATTCCCCCTGCCCATTTTTCCCTTCCTTCTCCTAATGTCCTCCATGTTATTCCTTATGTTCCACAAATAAGTGAAACTATATGATAATTGACTTTCTCTGCTTGACTTATTTCACTTAGCATAATCTCCTCCAGTCCCATCCATGTTGATGTAAAAGTTGAGTATTCATCTTTTCTGATGGCTGAGTAATATTCCATTGTATATATGGACCACATCTTCTTTATCCATTCATCTGTTAAAGGGCATCTCGGCTCTTTCCACAGTTTGGCTATTGCGGACATTGCTGCTATGAACATTGGGGTGCATATGGCCCTTCTTTTCACTACATCTGTGTCTTTGGGGTAAATACCCAGTAGTGCAATTGCTGGCTCATAGGGTAGCTCTATTTTTAAATTTTTGAGGAACCTCCACACTGTTTTCCAAAGTGGCTGTACCAACTTGCATTCCCACCAACAGTGTAAGAGGGTTCCCCTTTCTCCACAACCTCTCCAACATTTGTTGTTTCTTTCCCTGTCCATTTTTGCCATTCTAACTGGTGTAAGGTGGTATCTCAGTGTGGTTTTGATTTGGATTTCCCTGATGGCTAATGATGATGAACATTTTTTCATGTGTCTGTTAGCTATTTGTATGTCTTCTTCAGAGAAGTGTCTGTTCATCTCTTCTGCCCGTTTTTTGACTTGATTATTTGTTTTTTGGGTGTTAAGTTTTAGAAGTTCTTTATAGATCTTGGATACCAGCCCTTTATCTGTAGTGTCATTTGCAAATATCTTCTCCCATTCTGTGGGTTGCCTCTTTGTTTTGTTGACTGTTTCCTTTGCTGTGCAGAAGCTTTTTATCTTGATGAAGTCCCAAAAGTTCATTTTTGCTTTTGTTTCACTAGCTTTTGGAGATGTATCTTGGAAGAAGTTGCTGTGACTGATGTCAAAGAGGTTACTGCCTATGTTCTTCTCTAGGATTTTGTTGGATTCCTGTCTCACATTGAGGTCTTTCATCCACTTTGAGTTTATCTTTGTGAGTGGTGTTAGAGAATGGTCGGGTTTCATTCTTCTGCATGTGGCTGTCCAATTTTCCCAGCACCATTTATTGAAGAGACTGTCTTTTTTCCATTGCATGTTTTTTCCTGCTTTGTCAAAGATTATTTGACCATAGCGTTGAGGGTCCATATCTGGGTTCTCTATTCTGTTCCATTGGTCTGTATGTCTGTTTTTGTGCCAGTACCATGCTGTCTTGGTGATCACGGCTTTATAATATAACTTGAAATCGGGCAACGTGATGCCCCAGCTTTGTTTTTCTTTTTCAACATCTCCTTGGCGATTCGGGGTCTTTTCTGATTCCATACAAATTTTAGGATTGTTTGTTCCAGCACTTTGAAAAATGTCATTGGAATTTTGATCAGGATGGCATTGAAGGTATAGATTGCTCTGGGTAGCATAGACATTTTAACAATGTTTATTCTTCTGATCCATGAGCATGGAATATTTTTCCATCTTTTTGTGTCTTCTTCAATTTCTTTCATGAGTGTTTTGTAGTTCCTAGAGTGTAGATCCTTTACCTCTTTGGTTAGGTTTATTCCGAGGTATCTTATGGGTTTTGGTGCTATTGTAAATGGAATCGTTTCTTTAATTTCTCTTTCAACAGTTGCGTTGTTAGTGTATAAGAAAGCAACTGATTTCTGTGCATTGATTTTGTATCCTGCCACATTACTGAATTGCTGTATGAGTTCTAGTAATTTGGGGGTGGAGTCTTTTGGGTTTTCCACATAAAGTATCATGTTGTCTGCGAAAAGAGAGAGTTTGACTTCTTCTTTGCCAATTTGAATACCTTTTATTTCTTTTTGTTGTCTGATTGCTGTTGCTAGGACTTCTAGTACTATGTTGAACAACAGTGGTGAGAGTGGGCACCCTTGACGTGTTCCTGATCTTAAGGGAAAGGCTCTCAGCTTTTCCCCATCGAGGATGATATTCGCTGTGGGTTTTTCATAGATGGATTTTATGAGCTTGAGGAATGTCCCCTCTATCCCTATACTCTGGAGAGTTTTAATCAGGAAAGGATGTTGTATTAAGTCAAATGCTTTTTCTGCATCAATTGAGAGGACCATATGGTTCTTCTCCCTCCTCTTATTAATGTGTTCTATCACATTGATTGATTTGCGAATGTTGAACCACCCTTGCATCCCAGGGATAAATCCCACTTGGTCGTGGTGGATGATCCTTTTAATGTATTGTTGGATCCTATTAGCTAGGATTTTGTTGAGGATTTTGGAATCCATATTCATCAGGGATATTGGTCTGAAATTCTCCTTTTTGATGGGGTCTTTGCCTGGTTTGGGGATTAAGGTAATGCTGGCCTCAGAGAATGAGTTTGAAAGTTTTCCTTCTATTTCTATTTTTTGAAACAGCTTCAGTAGAATAGGTATTATTTCTTCTTTGAATGTTTGGTAGAATTCCCCAGGGAATCCATCAGGCCCTGGACTCTTGTTTTTTGGGAGGTTTTTGATCACTGCTTCAATCTTGTTACTGGTTATTGGCCTATTCAGGTTGTCAATTTCTTCCTGTTTCAGTCTTGGCAGCTTATAGGTTTCCAGGAAGGCCTCCATTTCATCCAGATTGCTCAGTTTATTGGCATATAGTTGTTGATAAGAATTTCTAATAATTGTTTCTATTTACTTGGTGTTGGTCGTGATCTCTCCCCTTTCATTCATAATTTTATTAATTTGGGTCCTTTCTCTCTTCTTTTGGATAAGTTTGGCCAGTGGTTTATCAATCTTATTAATTCTTTCAAAGAACAACTTCTAGTTTCATTGATCTGATCTACTGTGTTTCTGGTTTCTAATTCATTGATTTCTGCTCTAATTTTAATTATTTCTCTTCTAATGAGTGGCTTAGGCGTCGTTTGTTGCTTTTTCTCTAGTTCTTTAAGGTGTGGACTTAGTTGGTGAGTTCGGGATTTTTCTATTTTTTTGAGTGAGGCTTGGATGGCTATGTATTTCCCCCTTAGGACCGCCTTTGCAGTATCCCATAGGTTTTGGACCGATGTGTTTTCGTTCTCATTGATTTCCATGAATTGTTTAAGTTCATCTTTGATTTCCCAGTTGACCCAAACATTCTTGAGCAGAGTGGTCTTTAGCTTCCAAGTGTTTGAATTTCTGCCAAATTTTTTCTTGTGATTGAGTTCCAGTTTTAGAGCATTGTGGTCTGAGAATATGCAGGGAATAATCTCAATCTTTTGGTATCAGTTGAGACCTGATTTATGACCCAGGATATGGTCTATTCTGGAGAAAGTTCCATGTGCACTCGAGAAGAATGAGTATTCTGTTGTTTTAGGGTGGAATGTTCTGTAAATATCTAGGAGGTCCATCTGGTCCAATGTATCATTCAATGCTCTTGTTTCCTTGTTGATTTTCTGCTTAGGTGATCTGTCCATTGCTGAGAGTGGAGTATTGAGGTCTCCTACAATTAACGTATCGTTATCAATATGACTCTTTATTTTGGTTAACAGTTAGCTTATGTAGATGGCTGCTCCCATCTTGAGGGCATAGATATTTACAATTGTTAGATCTTCTTGTTGGATAGACCTTTTAAGAATGATATAGTGTCCTTCTGTGTCTCTTATTTCAGACTTTAGCTTAAAATCTAATTTGTCTGATATAAGAATTGCTACCCCAGCTTTCTTTTGAGGTCCGCTGGCATGGAAGATAGATCTCCATCCCTTCACTTTCAGTCTGGATGTATCTTTAGGTTCAAAATGAGTCTCTTGTAGACAGCATATGGATGGGTCCTGTCTTTTTATCCAATCTGCAACCCTGTGCCATTTTATGGGAGCGTTTAGGCCATTCACATTGAGAGTGATTATTGAAAGATATGAATTAATTGTCATCATGTTGCCTGTGAAGACGTTGTTTTTATAGATTGTCCCTGTAAATTTCTGTTGTAGATCACTCTTGGGGTCTCTCTCCTTTTATAGAATCCCCCTTAATATTTCTTGCAGGGCCGGCTTAGTGGTCACATATTCTTTCAACTTTTGCCAGTCATGGAAGCTCTGCATCTCTCCATCCATTCTAAATGAAAGCCTTGCCGGATAAAGTATTCTTGGCTGCATGTTCTTCTCATTTAGTACCCTGAATATGTCTTGCCAGGCCTTTCTGGCTTGCCAGGTCTCTGTGGATAGGTCTGACGTTATTCTGATGTTCCTCCCTCTGTACGTAAGGAATCTCTTCCCCCTAACTGCCCTTAAGATGGTTTCCTTGGTTCTAAGATTTGCAAGTTTTACTATTACATGCTGGGGTGTTGGCCTGTTTTCCTTGATCTTAGGAGGGGTCCTCTCTGCCTCTAGGACTCGAATGTTTGTTTCATTCCCCAGATTAGGGAGGTTCTCAGCTACGATTTGCTCAAAAACATCTTCTAGTCCTCTCTCTCTCTCCACTCCCTCCGGGATTCCAATGATTCTGACATTGGAACGCCTCATGGTGTCACTTATTTCTCTGATTCTATTTTCATGGATTCTGAGTTGTTTTTCCCTGGCCTCCTCTTTTCCCTTTTTATCTATTATACTGTCTTCCAGATCACTTATTCTCTCTTCTGTCTCAGTTACCCTAGCTGTTAGATTATCTAGATTGGATTGGATCTCATTGATAGCATTTTTAAGTTCTGCCAATTCCCCTTTTATTTCTGCCCTTAGAGACTCTATGTTGCCATTAATTGATTTCTCCATTCTAGCCATTGTCTTCACAGTTGCTAGCCTGAGTTCCATCTCCGACATCTTGGTTATATCTGCATCCATTTGTAAATCTGCAGCATAAGTCATAATCTCTGAGTCTTTTCTGTTTTGGGGCTCCTCCTCCTAGTCATTCTGTTGATGGATGTTTGAGGGAATGTATAGAGTCCAAATTATTGACCAGAACCCAAGCAAGATGCACCTGTTTTCTTGGGACCTTAGGGTTGCTGGCCTCTTGTTTTCCCAGCCTCTCTTCTGTGGGAGGGGCCTGACACACTGTTACTCAGGCAACCCTGTTTGGGCGGAGTTGCCCAGCACCCCTGTGGCAGGGGATGGGCTCAGTGGGAATCAGTCTTTGGGGCTTTCTCTGGCGCCTTTCCCTGGCAGCTTTCCACGTCTCTTCCGTGAGTCAGAGCAGAAGAGACCGTTTCCAACCCTCTGCCTCAGAGCAGAGAGACCTCAGTCTGTTCTTCAGTGAGCTCTCCAGGCCACACTGTCTCCCTTTCTGTCTGTGCTGCTATAAACTGCAGCGTCCTGGGTTGTGCGCCCCTCCGCAGTGCTCCCAGTCCTGCCTCCAGGTCGGGGCACGTCTCTGCCCTTTGTGCTTCTAAAACCACCAGCTGCTCCCAGTTCGTGCGCCCGCGCGTGACTCCGCCACTTGGGGTTCTGTCCCGGGGACTGCAGTTCGCGTGCACGCAACTCCACCGCTTGGGGTTTCCACCCCAGAGGTTGCAGTTCACCATCATGACCCTGGCGCACCGGGTTTCTGTCTTGGAGGCTGCAGTTCGTGTGTGCGCGACCGTCGCTCCAGTTTCTGTCGGGGGTGCTGCAGTTTGCGTGCGCAGGACCCTGCCAGTCTGGTTTTCCACCCTGGGGGCTGCCCTAAAGTCCTTTCCCATCGCTACTGGTCTGCGAGTCTGTGCCCCGTCCTCAGTGCACGAGGCTGTCACTCACCAGTGGTGTAGGATCCCCACGGCCACCCTCCTGCTGCCATTTATCCTCCGATATCTGCCCGCAGAATCACGGCTCTCCGCTTCGTATGTCAAAACCAACTGCCTGTGATATGCTGTTTGTAGAGATCCAGATCTTCTTACATCTCAGGCTGGTTTCATGGGTGCTCAGAGTGGTCTGGTAGTTATCCAGCTTAATTCCGGGGACCAGTTGAAATAGGGTCCCCTACTCCTCCGCCATCTTTCCCCTCTCCTAAATAAATAAAATCTTAAAAAAAAAAAATAGAGCAATATCAATGTCCATTTATTTTGCAGAGGCAGATTTCAAATTTATACTTAACCATTGCAAGCCTTTTTAAAAATAATAATGGCTTTTAGCAATCTACTTCCAAGAAGAATTTAAACTTTCTATTTGTTTTTAAAATGCTTATGTCCTCTAAAAACGAATTTATGGTTTATGTGTTATTGTATGCATCCTAAACATTTAATAACATCTTTTCAATTAATAGAAAGGAAGGAAAAAATAATGTAAAATATTATTACCTGTTTTCCTTATTTCTTCTCTAATTTTTTTTAATGAGTACATGTGTTTTTGTGCATATAAGGTTAACTTAAGAAGTTGGCTAATTTCTGTCTTGAGGTACAAGTAAAACTTCACAATATCAAACCCCCATTTTTTTGAAACAAAGTTTTGTTTTTTCTGAAAATTGCCTTTAGTCAGCCATTCCACTAGAGACTAAATATCTATTTACTGTACTTTGTTGAAATGCTCCTGGTTATAAAGATCAAAAGTCAAAAGCAATAAGATTTCATTCATTTTTTATCTTGAGAAAAA
This sequence comes from Mirounga leonina, assembly GCF_011800145.1. NCBI lineage: Eukaryota > Metazoa > Chordata > Mammalia > Carnivora > Phocidae > Mirounga > Mirounga leonina. The sequence continues at coordinate 16,104,044 of NW_023270316.1, read as the reverse complement.
TCATAAAATGTGTTATATTTTTAGAAAAAAATATATTGATACGGGTCATTTCTCAATATAGTAACTTTTCTTTCTCTTACTCTACATCTTGGCATAGGATCTGACAACTGAACCTAATATCTGATATCCAGAAAATCTAAGATGTATGGTTGCATACAATGCCCTATATTGTCCACTCTTAGGAGAGTTTGAACTTATGGTGTGGCCAAGGGGCCTTTACATCAATGTACATGGCAAAAACCCTGAAGCTTAGGGTCTTGTGCATATGGACTAGTCCCTGGTTATTCCTGGTTACTAAGCAGCAGATAAAGTTCGACTAAATTACTGTTGCTTCAGTCATAAAAGCAGGAAGAGTGGCTGTGTACTGTCATTGGATGGGCACCTATGAGTGAGGTCACCACAGGTGACCAGTTTAGCTTCACAAGTTCATAAAATTCGTTTCTTGCTTAAATTCATCTTTAGGGTGAGATGCAAAATAGTCATTCCTAGCTCTTGAAGGTTCCTATCTGCTATCCGGGGCATCTCCTTTCTCAATATGAAAGTGTCTAGAAATAAGAAATTAGAAGGTGCTTAATGAGCAAGCTTAAGCAAAGGAGGTTAAGTTCCTTTATAGACAATTTCATCAAGTCCCTAATAGCCATTATTTCTGCTCCCCTCTAGAAAATGGAATTCTTTGTTTTAGGTGGTGACGCATTTCTTTTTATGCATCTCTCCTTTCTCGACATTTACCATCACCACTTAATTATACATAAAGTAAATTTTCTTTAGAATTTGTCTCCTGTTACATTTTTTTAAATTTTATTTTATTATGTTATGTTAGTCACCATACATTACATCATTAGTTTTGGATGTAGTGATCCACGATTCTTTGTTTTCGTATAACACCCAGTGCTCCATGCAGTATGTGCCCTCCTTAATACCTGTCACTGGGCTAACCCATCCCCCCACACCCCTCCCCTCTAAAACGCTCAGTTTGTTTCTCAGAGTCCATAGTATCTCATGGTTCATCTCTCCCTCCGATTCCCCCCCCCTTCATTCTCCCTTCCTTTTCCTAATGTGCTCCATGCTATTCCTTGTGTTCCACAAATAAGTGAAACCATATGATAATTGATTTTCTCTGTTTGATTTATTTCACTTAGCATAATCTCCTCCAGTCCCATCCATGTTGATGTAAAAGTTGGGTATTCCTCCTTTCTGATGGCTGAGTAATATTCCATTGCATATATGATCATCTGTTGAAGGCGTCTCCGCTCCTTCCACAGTTTGGCTATTGCGGACATTGCTGCTATGAACATTGGGGTGCATATGGCCCTTCTTTTCACTACATCTGTGTCTTTGGGGTAAATACCCAGTAGTGCAATTGCTGGCTCATAGGGTAGCTCTATTTTTAATTTTCTGAGGCACCTCCACACTGTTTTCCAAATGGCTGTACCAACTTTCATTCCCACCAACAGTGTAAGAGGGTTCCCCTTTCTCCACAACCTCTCCAACATTTGTTGTTTCTTTCCCTGTCCATTTTTGCCATTCTAACTGGTGTAAGGTGGTATCTCAGTGTGGTTTTGATTTGGATTTCCCTGATGGCTAATGATGTTGAACATTTTTTCATGTGTCTGTTAGCTATTTGTATGTCTTCTTCAGAGAAGTGTCTGTTCATCTCTTCTGCCCGTTTTTTGACTTGATTATTTGTTTTTTGGGTGTTAAGTTTTAGAAGTTCTTTATAGATCTTGGATACCAGCCCTTTATCTGTAGTGTCATTTGCAAATATCTTCTCCCATTCTGTGGGTTGCCTCTTTGTTTTGTTGACTGTTTCCTTTGCTGTGCAGAAGCTTTTTATCTTGATGAAGTCCCAAAAGTTCATTTTTGCTTTCGTTTCACTAGCCTTTGGAGATGTATCTTGAAAGAAATTGCTGTGGCTGATGTCAAAGAGGTTACTGCCTATGTTCTCTAGGATTTTGATGGATTCCTGTCTCACGTTGAGGTCTTTCATCCATTTTGAGTTTATCTTTGTGAGTGGTGTTAGAGAATGGCCAAGTTTCATTCTTCTGCATGTGGCTGTCCAATTTTCCCAGCACCATTTATTGAAGAGACTGTCTTTTTTCCATTGCATATTTTTTCCTGCTTTGTCAAAGATTATTTGACCCTCATAGAGTTGAGGGTCCATCTCTGGGCTCTCTATTCTGTTCCATTGGTCTATATGTCTGTTTTTGTGCCAGTACCATGCTGTCTTGGTGATCACTGCTTTGTAATCCTGTTACATTTTAAGGTCAATGTGTTTATTTTGGGGGAATCACCTTACACATTGTTTGAAAATTTAGGAAGGATCCTTTTTATCAAGGATGTGATTACTCATCTTCTCTTGAGTATGTCACTAGCTGAGTTAGATTATAGATCTTTAAAGTGGGAATGTTTTCATAATTACTCCACAAAGGGCAACATAAATAATAATCATTTGCAAGCTGATTTGTCTGTAGTTGTGTACTTCTTTCTTAGAGCACAATAAATCATTATATCTGCCAAAATCTCATTGGCTTGTAATAACAAAGTTTCCCTTCTTTCTTAGGTTACGTGCCTATTGTGAGTCAGGTAGGGACTCCACACTGCGTGTCCTCAATCTATACCCAGGGGGACATATCAGTTGCTATCTGAAATTTTACCAGTCACTCTCACAGTGGGAAGACTAAGTTCTGGCTTTCCTTGAATGGGAAATTAATTGCTCTATCCTGGAAGTTACAATATTATAACTGACTAGCCAGGATAATTCACTTATCCCCACCTGACCACAGCAGGGACCAGGAATTGCAGTCCTACCACGAAGCAGAAATGAAGAGAACTGGAATGATCTGGCAAACACTAATGACTCTCTTAATCATTTGTATAAAGTTCCCGTCATCTCTCATGTTGGCATATCTCTTATCTGGAAGGAGTGAAAGCCTCAAGCTGTGTCAAACAATGTTAGTGACTCCCAGGATCATGTTTTAGATTCCCATTTTCTTTTGTAGTCTTTTCTATACCAATATTCCTCGAAAACATAAACCGATACCTTCTTTAATATCACTGAGCATTTCTCTGAATTTCCCCCTAATTTCTTTGGACTTCAGTTTGCTTCAGCAGGAAACTAAAGATTCAGACTAAAGTCTCTCTTCTAAATGTTAAAGTTTTATGATTGCACTGTGGGAGTTATTAAATTGTGACATTCATAGTATTCAGTGATGTCATTATTTGTAATGTGCTTTTAGCATATTTTTAAAACAATGTATAGTTACTTAGCAGTTAGAGTGCACAGCATTAAACAGAAATAGTAAGGAATCTCACTGTTATCCTCAACCTCAAAATGAGTGGAAATTATAATGAATGAGCTATAAGCTGTGCTGGACAATTGCTGCTTGCTCTTAGATCTGTTCCCCCTTTTTCCTCTACTTGCCTCTATACAGTAGGAAACTACATTTCCCAGGATCCCTTGTGCTGTAGCCTCTGGGTCAGTGAGCCAATCAAAGGTACTCTTGGGTCCTTGGAAGGAAAGAAGCCAGAGTATTCCTTCCTGCTCACTCTTGCTTCCTTCCTGGTGTCCCTGGCACCTTCCCTTGTGGCTCCACTTTCCACTCTGCTGTGGTCCCATTTCCCAACCAAAGACTGGTTTCTACTCTTGGATGGGATGTTATCTCCTCCTCCAGTTGTTCCATAAACCAGAGCATAGTTAGTGGCCTCCTTCTCTAATTTCTGGATCATTGTTCTATCTCCAGCTTGACTTCTCAGCAGTTCTATCAACTGCATAACTAATTCCTGTACTAAAAACTTTCTGTTTGGAAACCACTCTGCATCTAGAGTGGTTTCTCTTTTCCTGCCTAGATTCTGACTAATAAAATATCCCAAAACAAAATTGAAAGGTTCTAATCATTTCCTTTCAGGACTATACTGATACAAAAAAATAGATACTTTTCTCTTTAAAATGAATGAGGTCAGTAAGAGAAATGAAAAGTATAGTAGACCCAGAGAAGGACAAATTGAAATATTGGTCCCACTTCTTTCTCTGTGTAGTTATATGGCTCCAACCAAAGTACTTCACTTCCTATACTTCCTTTTCCTCATTTCTAAAAATAAGATTTTGTACTACCACGTGCAACAACATGAATGAATCTCAGAAACGTTATGCTCAGTGAAGGAAGCCAGACATATAAAGGTACATACACTAAAGTCTCATTTTTATGAAGTTCATGTAGATAAAGCTAATCTATGAAAATAGAAGTCAGAATAATGGTTGTCTTGGTGGGGGAGAAGGAGAGAATAGAAATAAGGAAATTTTCCAGGCTAGTGACGGTGTTCTCCATGGTGACTGGCATGTTGTTTACATGGGTGCATTTATTTGTACAAACTCACCAGTCACTTAAGATGTGCCCACTTCACTGTATATAATTATACCTCAATATAAAAAAAGGAAAAATGGGCACCAGGAAAGAAAATTAATTAGTTATTTAAACAAACAAGAGACTTGGATTACATGTCTCCAAGATCCCTTTTTCAAGCTCTGAAATTCGTTTATTTTCTATTGAAGAATTTGGATTAAAAAAGGGAGAAACAGGAGGGAGAGACAGAAAATAGAAATAAGTTTAAACTTTTTCCAGTCATTCTAGAAACACATATTTTAAAACTTTCATTAGAGAGTTCATGCTTGCTTATTAACAGAGCAAGCTATAGAACCCAACTTCTTAGTTGGTTTTAATCCCAACTCCATGCGTGATTAGCTCTGGGACGTGGGTAAATAACTTAAGCCCATATTTCTGAGTTTCAACATTATATTATAGAGTTAATGCTAATATCTAACCCAATTGGGCATTGTGAGGATTAGGTGAAAGAATGCATATATAGTTTTTACCATGGTGCCAGGCACATAGTTAATGCTCAATAAGAGATGATGACGACAAATCTTTCTGGAAATTTCTACATATGTATTGGCAAATAGATATTTTCACTCTTGTACATAAATATGATCATACTATGCACAGATTTTTTTTAAATTTAATAAATCTTATACTTTTTTCCATGTTGACATCTAAAGGTCTGTTTAGTGATGGAATCGTATTCATCATGTGGATAGACCATGGTATATGTAACTGCTCTCCTACTGATTAATATTTAGGATCTGTTGGTGCTTTTATTGTTAACAACAATAATGAAATGAACATCCTTATATGCAGTATTTGAAGGATTTAAAGCTTCTTTTATTTAAGCAAAAAGAACTTCTAAACATTTTACTGTCAGACTTAACTTTTTTTATTTCAAGACTAACCCTTTCTACTAGGCCTTCTAGTTTTTTATTTTATCTTAGATTCCTAAGTCTATCAGGCAGGTGATGGAATACAAAGGAACAGTTGTTATCTTTTATACTCTGGGTTTTCTACAGTGAAGCAATGGGAAATAAATCATAATTCTGAAAGGAAAGTATAAGAGCAAGTAAGTATAAATTCCATGCCACGGTCTTAGAACAGGAAATATATTTAGTGTGCTTAGCAAATGTGAAAGCCTCGCCTAAATAGGGATTCTGAGCGTAGAAGAGATCCTCAAGGCTGTCAGAAGAAGAGAATGGAACTAAGGTTTCCAAAATTTAATTTTGAAATTAGAGTGGGAAACCTCTTTAAACTCGATTTAGTTACTATAAATATGAAGGCAAGTAACATCAAGCCAGCTCATCCTAAAAGAATCTCAAGAATACAAGGCCCTCTGGCATTTTTTTTTCTTCAGAGGAAAAGACCATAAAGTCACTCTGCTTTATTAAGGAACCTAGTGGGAGCAGAGAAAAGTTTTAATAAGCTTATAGCTACTCTGACAGTTGAGTAGTAAATACTAAGCATTACTTCATAGGAATGAGTAAGTATAACACCTTCACACGCTATTTCTATAACATATGGACCATTAAGTGTTTGAGAAATAATTTGTTTGTTTTTGCAGCTCATAGTTTAACGTAATGAAGCACTACTGAGTTGAATAACTAGACAAGAAACTCCTTAGTTATGGGGAATTATATTCTGAATTAATGAATTGCAAATTGTAAGCCAATCCAACTCCCATAAATATTATGAGGAAAGAAGTAGCAGTCCTACCTACCCAAATTTTCAAGGCAAAATTATTCTGTGACGAGAAAAAGATTTAAAGCATAATTAAGGTTCCTAAAATATAAGTACTTAAGAAGAAACTTACCATATGTTTAAAATTATTTGAGACTGCATTTATGATCTGTGATAAGTATATATTTTCTGGAATGCAGAAAACCTCTTTAAAGGTTTTCTGTTTTATTTTTATGGTATTATTGTGCAGTTCACCTGTAGCAATTCATAATGGGCTTTAAAAATTCAAATAGTAAAATAAAGATTCTTATTCTGTGCCTGTGATAGTTATTTCACTTTACATACTAACTCATTTTTGAAAATACAAATAACTTAAAATGACAGGTTTAATAAGCCATATTCTGGAAACATTTTGTTAACACAGCTCTATGATACAAGTATAGAGTGTTATCCAAGTTTGAATGTTAAATAATTTGGGAAATGATGGTCTTGGAAACGGTCTTCAAACTCTGTATACATGAGATTACTAAGAAAAATCTGTAATTTTAATGGATCATTTGTTTTAATTGGCTTATGAGTCTAAAAACCGTGCACTACCAAATAAATAGGGAAGAGCACTGAATCTGGAGTCAGAAGCCTTGAAATCCAATCTGGCTGCATTGCAAAATAATTACATAACCCTGAGCAAGTCATGAACATCTATGATTCTGTCTCTTTATCTCTCAAAGAATAAAATAAGATATAGCTGGCCTTCTTCAAAAGGTCAGTCTAAGAAGGAGAGTAGCTAATGCAAGTGAAAATGTTCTAAGTACATGTTCATCAGATTAACAAAAACATTATGCAAAAAGAAAAGAAAAACAGAGGGTTTCATAGTCTAATAATCTAAGAAATCTTTGATGTGAGTGTAAGAGAGAGAGAGGGGAGAGAGAACGATTTCTTAGAGACTTTCACAAAAAGGGAATAGATTCTCCCTGTAAACTCAGTTGACCTTGGGACTCTCCCTGCCTCCCTTTTAAATGAAACATTTGGAGAACACTCACAGTGAAAGGTAATTTCAGACGCAAGGAGGCTGTGGTGGTTTTACATTCGGGGTGTTAGGGTATGCACTTCAGGAGGCTCAATGAGGCAAAGCTGCCTACAAAATTGATGGGACTCAGACCTGCTGGAGGGTCGTTCCAGAGGAGTGTTTCCCGTTGGCTTCCTGTAAATGTATTTGGTACAGAATCAGCCTTCATAGTTCTCTGAAACTGTTCCTCACATGCAGTGACCTCAGCAGGGTTAAAACCAAGTGCCAAAGGAATGATGTGTTTTCATCAGAGCTCGCCTCTCCATTTTGAATATGTGCAAGCCTTGAAAATCCTTGTCATTAGGACCGTCATCATCCTTGAGTATTCTAGTCTGACCAAGACACAAGTCTCATGGAGGAAGCCCCTTGAAGAAGTTATTTTCTCTACCTGGGACTCATTTTCTGGATTTACAAAATGAAGGAAATGAAGAGACCCCAAGATGTCTTCTATGTCTAAAAATATCTACTAGATCATAGCAGGACATACCCTCCCCAGCCCCACCTGGATCTCTCATGGCACCTAGAGTCACCTGCACCTCCCCCACCTAAATTAGCCATTAAAGTCTACAGTATCAGTTCCAGAAGACTTATATGAAAGGTACAGCATTTACATGGCTCAAAGACCACTTAATCATTCTCTTAGGCACCGATTAGTGTCTTAGATTAGATCACTGTTACTATGTCAGATGCTGAGCTAGAATAAACTATAGTACCCACTAAACACCTGACCAGAACCCAGCCCATGGGTCTGTTTTCTAAAGTAAATGGATCATTCTAGTTGGTTCTAGAATTCAATAAGAATGGTAGGCAGAACAAATTGGAAGGTAACTGCAAGTAAAAGAAAAAGAATTACTAAGTTCCAAGTATGTTTTGAGTATTTTATCAGATTTTGATGTTCCTGTAATGGACATTGTGAAATGTACTGTCAACTTGAAAGCAGGCCTAGCTTCTGAAATATTATTCCTACACAATGTGGACTCTGTTCTGGGATGTGAAGAGCAGCCTTCGTCATTCATTTAGAAGACACTATTTACTGTGTGTCAGGCACTGGACTAAGAAAAAAGATGGACATAAGAATTAGGAAATGACTTTCTGACTCTGTCTCGATTCCATGTTAACCAAGTAGCAAGTATAAATCCAACCTACAGATACGAACCAGTGACCTCCCCCTGCAAAAAGAGGAAAAAAAAAAAAAAAAAAAAACCTAAATTCTTTAAAAACACATGGCCCTAAATAAAATTCTAACTTTTTTTTTTTAGTATAGTTGACACACAACATTACATTAGTTTCAGGTGCACAGCATAGTGATTCAGCTTCTCCATACCTACGCTGTGCTCACCACCAGTGTAGCTACCATCTGTCCGCACACAACACTATTACAATATCATTCACTATATTCTTGTGTTGTGCCTTTAATTCCTGTGGCTTATTCATTCCCTAACTGGAAGCCTGTATCTCCTGCTCCCCATCTCCCTTTTTGCCCATCCCGCCACCCCCCCCCCACTCTGGCAACCACTGGTTTGTTCTCTGTAAAATTCTGACTCTTAAAATTATCATGTGAAATAGCATAATATAAAAAGCACAGCCAAAATATCGTGACTTTAAAAACTTCACATTTAAAAAATAAAAAGCCAAACTAAAAAATCAGAATGAACGGAGAAAGAAATCATTTCACCTTCCACAAGCTGCACTGGTAGAAAGTAGTTAATCCTCTATTGTAACTTTAATATCAGGATTAATTCCTGGGTCTCGCCTATGAATGCCATACTGGCTTAAACCTGAGACCTTTGTTTCCCTTTATAAAACAAAATTAAAACAGAACCTAAGGTCAGTAAGAGCTTTTAGAAATAAAAGTTTCCAGGTAATATTTCTCAATCTAGGACTTCATTTTATTTTTCTATTTATTTATTTTTTCACAGTGTGAGTATGAGCTCCTCCGTGATTATAATTTGGAGGGAAGAGGGTGGGAAAGTAAATTTAGTGTACCTAAAAAGAACACAAACAGCATTTTTCCCTCTCTGCTGAATGTTAAACTCATTAAAAGAACAAGAAGCATTTCATGGATTACTGATAACAATACCTCTGTCATAGACAGGAGGCCAGATTGGAGCTATAAATGGAGCCATTGTGTTCATTACCAAATGTGAGATATTCATCCTCAAAACTGATCCGCCTCCTGCCAGAGACAGGTAGACACAATGAATACATAAAAGAAATCTTTTATTTTTTTTTCAGGGAGCCATACTAAAAAACAAGTTATTAGGACATTAATCATCAGCCGAAAACTGCATTCCAGTAGAAAAGAGCAAAATCAACATAAATATGTGTATGGTTGATATGTTTGCAAAGTTCAACATGCATTACATGTGGTTAAAAGCTAATATTTCTAAAGTAACCTTGGAATGCTTTTTCTTATTTTCATAAAAACAGTGACAAGCTGAGAACAGTTGAATTCATATTCTCATCTACGAATGCTGAATTACTAAATTTAATTAAAGGCTGTAAGCATGATACAGTCCTTTAAAGATTGGGCACTTTGACCCCTTTTTTCAAGGAGGGGGAACCGAAGCCTGGAAAATGCAATTAATAGCATGCCAGGGAGGGAATGCGTCCCCCAATGCCAAGTTCAGCATTCCCTTTCCCCTGGGCTAGTCTGTCTTTATACCCATGTCGAGCCCGAGAAGGGCCGCATTTCCATAGTCCAGCAACTACCTTGAAATTTTGATATCTTGGCAGAATGTGTCCCCTGTCTGCTCGCTGGAGGCCTCAGTTTTGCCTATGACAGTATTTTATTTATTCTTTAGAGCCCCTTATGCTCATAAACATGCCCATTAGTTTTACAAATTACCACATTAGTCATAAATGAGTTGTCCTCCTATTATAGCACATAACTTATTGTTGCATTTTATTGGACCATTTATAATAAAATTATGGAAAGTGTTAAACAACCCTCAGAGAAAAAACATATTAATCATCTCAGCAAAGGTATAAGTGTTGCATTTTCTGCTACAGTATTTGTAGGGAATTTATATTCAGAATATTATGCTATTTCTCTAAGAGGACTCTTGGGTTTCTCCATGGGGTCATTCCCCCGTCTTTCCCCTTCACTAGGTTTCTTATAAAAGTCTAAGCCGCTTACGGTGCCCTGATTTCACTGCCTAAAAAAAAACTATTTGCTCCTTCCAAATCGCACGAGATCTATTAAATGTGTTCTTTAATTTAGCTATTACAGTGCAGTATCAAAGCCTGAAATCACCTCTTCCCCTTGTCGCGGACTCCTAACAGAAACATTGGCACTAACACATGTGGCCTTCAAAATATCAGTTGCCTCCCGTAAAATCTAACAGCGTTTCCCCCAGAAATAAGAAATGTGGAGCCACAGACCTAACCTCTTTTTTAGATTCATGGAAATAGTACATCTCTAGCTGAAACCAAAGGCGCCCTAATCATGGGACACTCATAAAATTTCTTCTCTTTCTTTTTAGCATTTACAAATATGGAAGTTTTCTTACTAGGCTACCAGGAGCTGTATTGGCCTCATCTAATGAAAGCTAATGTGTAAAAAAAAAAAGTTGAAGCACGCTGAGTTAATTATATCTGAGATTTGACTTACACATTAGATGATTAAACAGGTGCATTCGGAAGAGTCCCTGAAGGTCGTCTAGTTACTTCCAATAATTGTCCAGGGCCTTTTGGCTAAAGTGACTTTCCCCACGTAGCTTGCTTTTGTCATCTTAATTTTTCAGTGTCTTGATTTTGTGCTTTCTTCATGCACTACTTCAGTTTAATTCAGCATGCAATACAAGAAAACAAAATACGCAGAGAACAGTACTAGAGCTTGCAGGGGGATGGAAAGGTGAGAACGTGTGGCCCACCTACCCATAAGAGTCGTGTCTCTAATGTGGAAGATGAATTCACATGGCTAATGCCTTAGCCATCCCACCAGTAACTCCAGTGCAAACACAGAATCCATCATTTGTTTTTTGTTATAATAGGAATTTATCAAATCAGGTGCTGAGTTAGCAAGATTAGATTGCAGAACAGCAGGAAAATCACACAAACAACCGATTCCCAGCACAGGGTGGTGAGCACCAAATCACCAGAAAGGAATGTGGGGCCTCTGGAAACAGTTGATCTCCAAATTGAGTCCTGAAACAGTATAAGTTGGCCAGACAGCCTCCAAAGTGAAGCAATTCCAAGCAGAAGAATAGCACCTCTAAACCTGCATTTGTTCCAAATCTTTTCAATGTTGTGGAGAAATCAAATTTCAAGATCTATTTAGGAAATGGAGATAGAATCACCAAATATTTTTATTGTCAATTAAGGCCATGTAAACAACCACCAACTACTCCTATCATCACTTTTTTAAGGATAGGATGTTTTTGCATCAAAACTGTAGAAAAGGGAATAATATTAGAATAAAGGACAATCCTTTAACTTCAGTAAGTTTAGCATCATTTTCCCTCCATTTAACATTACAAATGATCTTTGTCACATCAGGCACTCTTCTTGGACCAATGGTGGTGAACTGCTCCATTGGAACATGGCATCTTTGGGGACCCCTGAGCCGTTCCTAGAGAATAGAGTGCCAAAGAGATGATAAAAGGCAAGGCTCGGAGGTGTGCACAGACTAGACATGAAGGACCTTGAAAGTTATGCTAAGGAATTTGTTCTCTTTCATTCTAAATGCACTGGGGAGCAAATGAAGGAATTTTGCAAAGGCACCATGAGATTGCGTTTCAGAATGATCACCTGGGTGACAGTAGAGCTGACTTTCAATGATATAGTATGAGTTAGCTGGATCAAAAAGAGAAAAAAAAACTTTTTTTAAAGGCCAACTTTGTAGATAGGGAGAAAATAGAAGGAAATTAACAGATTCAAGGTGAAAAATTATAGTGACCATATTGGACCAATAAAAGACATTTGAGAGATTGAAGGAAATACATCAATAAGACTCAGTGGTTGAATTTACAGGGAAAAAGAAAAGTGGGGGGATCACTAAAAAAATCCTAAATTTCTGGCTCTAACATTTCATTTGATAGGTGGTAATGCCTCAATTCACTCAAATAGCAATCACAAAAAAGAAGAGCCATTGAAGGGGAGTTGGAGGAAGTTAGAAGAATGTGTTTGAGATGTGTTGAACTTGAGATATCTGTTCAGATAGACACCTGGAGGGTATCTAGCAATTGCAGACATGATTCTGGGGCTTAGGGAAAGATCTTGGTTAGAGACGTAATTGGAGAAGTCAGCAGAGAGGTTATCACTGAAGTCACAGAGGGGTGAATCAGAGAGTCTATCGTTGAAGAGAACAGGGCCCAGAGAGAAGCCTTGTCAGGCAGGGACAGTGAAAGAATAGTCAGGGGGTTCATGACAATTGCTACAGTTGCTCTAATGTAAGCAAAGTGCAGTGGGAATACAGCGATGTGAGAGACTCATGGAGATGGAGTATGAGCTCAGCTTCAAATGGTGAGGTCCGGAGTGGGCGCCTAAAAGGAAGACATTCTTTCCATTTCTCTGCCTGTCTCCTCAGACATGACTGATCACTCCACCAATTTTATTTTTCATTCAACCCCTTCTCATAAGTCCTAGGAAATGACAAAAAGAGAAATTTTATTTTTGATTCATTATACCATTATCAGAATTTTGTTTTCTTTTTTTAAAATAAATTATCTCATTCAGTTTCTATTTTTCTTTTCCTTTTATCAAATTTCTTTTGAATGTTAATAATCTATCCTACCTTATTGTATGTTACTTCTAGCAATTAAGGAAATAAAACATAGGATCAGAAACAAATACAGGGACTCCCGGGTGGCTCAGTCCATTGAGCATCCAACCCTTGGTTTCAGCTCAGGTCATGATCTCAGGGTCGCGAGATCAAGCCCCGAGTGGAGCTCCATGCTCAGTGCAGAGTCTGCTTGGGATTGTCTCTCTCCCACTCCCTCTGCCCCTCCCTTGTGCTCTTTCTCTCTCTCTTTCACTAAAATAAATAAATAAATCATAAATAAATAAATAAATAAATAAATAAATAAATAAATAAAGCAAATACAATACAAACCCTTGTCTAGGATCCGTTTGGATGGTATTTACGTAATACAAGATATAATACCGTAAGAATTGACAGTTCCCTGGGCGCCTGGGTGGCTCAGTTGGTTAAGCGACTGCCTTCGGCTCAGGTCATGATCCTGGAGTCCCTGGGTCGAGTCCCACATCGGGGACTTCTCCCTCTGCTTCTCCCTCTGACCCTCCCCCCTCTCATGTGCTCTCTGTCTCTCTCATTCTGTCTCAAATAAATAAATAAAATAAAAATCTTTAAAAAAAAAAAAAGAATTGACAGTTCCTCTGTGTTCATTAGCATGTTATGCTACTACAATTCACACTGCATTTTAATTTGAATTAGTAAGTGTGAATTCTGTCACAATACACTAAAGTCGTGTGTGCTTGGCACTGGGGACTTGGGTAAACCAAAGCTGTACATGCTTTAAAAATATGTTTAGAATTGGAACCAAGAACAAATTGTTATTAACAATAATAATTATGAAGCTACCATTTATCTCCCATTCACCATGTGCCAGGGGCCATTCTAAGCATTCACAAGCAGTGGCAAAAAAAAAAAAAAGAAAAGTAGCTAGGAATTGTCATGTTCCCATTTGACAGATGAGGAGATTGAGGCTCAAACAAAGTAAGAATCAGTTGGCAGAGCTGGGATTGAAATTCAAATCCTGAGGCACTGCTTTCCACAGTGATCAGAAATGTGGCTCCTCTAAGAACTAGATGTCTGTGTTCCAGGCATCGTGGATTTGAGGCTGCCAGGAGCAATTCTCATTTCTCTTGATTTTGCTTTGATAAATCACAGCCATTTTCATGTCACTGCCACCTTTGGACATTGAGGAAAGAAAAGACAAATAAACCCACTAACGGAACAACAACAAAAAATCAAATGATGTAAATAGAATTAAGCATATCTCATTAGTAATCAAAAAATCAAAGCAGAGATAAGTTAAAATAACATATCAGTATCAACCATGTCAAATTGAGGAAATAATCAGGATTTTTCAATGACAATCTATTCAGTATAATTCAATTGTCATTAAAGAGTATGCACTTAATAACCAAAGGGAGAAATCAGAAAATCATTCAGTGAATGAAGGGGAAAACCAGAAACTCTTCCTACAATGTTGCTCATATAGGTTTTAAGTTGCATACTATATTATGCTATACTATTCTATTGCATGTTTTTTTGTGACTAGATATCAATTTAGACTGGAACCATACTATATTATCATGCTTGGAAACTAGGGACCATATCTTGTTCTTCATTGTATATTCCAAATCACCTACACAGCCTACATAATATGGACTCAATAAATTCTCATTGAATTAAATTGTCTTCTCTACTACATCACCAGACAGCAAATATATCCTTATTACACTTGTGATCAGTGCAACACATTTTAAATGATGAATGAAAAATGTGCCTTTCTTTTTTTTTTAAGATTTTATTTATTTATTTATTTGATAGAGACAGATAGTGACAGATATAGTGAGGGAGAAGAGCACAAGCAGGAGGAGAGGCAAAGGGAGAGGGAGAAGCAGGCTCCCCGTGGAGCAGGGAATCCGACGTGGGGCTCCATCCCAGGACCCTGAGATCATGACCTGAGCAGAAGGCAGACGCTTAACGACTGAGCCACCCAGGTGCCCCCAAAACTGTGCCTTTCTAATAACTCTCCCAGTAGCAAAAATCCAAAATTATTACAAAGAAGAAATGAGCACACAATGTAGAACACAACTCTGTGGAGATGATCCACATTGCCCAGTTCCTCCCTTCCATCCTTTGAATGAACGTGACTGACTTTAAAATATTCACCTAACATGTTTAAAGACTTTATTCAGATGCTTATTAAAGCTTTCTTCCTGACTGCTTTTTTGTTTGTTTGTTTATCCTCATATTCTTCTAGAAGATTTCCCTAATCATGAGGCTTTCTTGCATATGTTGCAAACAGTATCAGTGTTTGGTACTAAACATGTTCTTCTTGCTTGTGTGTCAAAAAATATTCTCATCATTGGTCGATAACTTTTAATGTGTATATATATATATACATGTATACAAATAAAGATCTTTATATGTTAAAATATAATTAAATAGAATTTCTAGTGTTCCTTTTCAAGAATATATGGGATTGTTTCTCTTTCTCTTTGAAGTGCTTTATAGGGGGTTTTGCTGTATTGCTTTTCACTGGACTTTTTATTATCATCAAAGAGACAAACGGTTTTAGTCCAGGAGAATCTTCCATGGCTCTTATTTCAGTTTTAATTTAGGCTTACACTGAGGTTTTGACAGGCAGTATTTCTATATAGGCAATGTTATCTTTGCAAAGTATTTGACTTGGGGAATCTGGATTTTTAACATGATAGTTAAATCTCAGGTTTAAGTTTCTTATCAGTCTTTAGAATCATGGTGTGCTTCTTAGGCATCTTCTTAGATATTATTCTGATTATTGAACTTCAATTCAGAAATCAGAAACCTAGGAAGATGCCATTTGTGTGTTTTCAGCCCTAGAGAAAGAGAATATAGCTGTGGCAGCCGAAAACAACCCTACGGCTCTTTTGATCTGGACACGACTGATTGTCACATTTAATTCCAATACGCCATTGATATACAGGCACATATTGTGTTTCAACTGAAGCAAAGTTGTTAAAAGTTTAATTTTGTTCTTCTGGGGAAAAGAAGACATTTCCTGAAGGGAATGTGATTGCATTATCATTAAAAATGTATACACACACTCCCTTTTTTAAAGTAATAACCTTTATTTTTTTATTTTTTTTTTTTTAAAGATTTTTATTTATTTATTTGAGAGAGAGAGAATGAGAGACAGAGCATGAGAGGGAGGAGGGTCAGAGGGAGAAGCAGACTCCCCGCCAAGCAGGGAGCCCGATGCGGGACTCGATCCCGGGACTCCAGGATCATGACCCGAGCCGAAGGCAGTCGCTTAACGAACTGAGCCACCCAGGCACCCTAAAGTAATAACCTTTATTGAAATTTGGTTTTCCTTGAAAGAAATCATCAAAGATTTTACTTTGTTATTACATTAATTATTATTATTAATTATAATATTAATTATATAATATTATGTAACATATATGATTGATAGCTATTATGTATAATTTATATTGCATTATAATATATAACTTACAGCACATATGTTTTATTTTTAAGCTTAATTATTATATTATTTACCATATATACAGGGGTGGATCCCAGTTTTGTGGGACAGTCTTTTTTATCTTAATTTTTTATTATTATTTTTAATTGTAGCAAAATACATATAACATGAAATTTACCATCCTAACCAGTTTTAAGTGTCCAGTTCAGTAGCATTAAATTCATCGCCACTGTTGTGGCCTCATCACCACCATCCCTCCATAGGTCTCTTTTCATCCTGCAAAACTGAAACTCTATCCATTAGACAATAGTAGCTCCTGATTCCCACTCCCATCAACCCCTGGCAATACCATTGTATTTTCTGTCTATGAATTTGCTTCATAGAAGTGAAAGCATACAATATTTGTCCTTTCACATGCTCTTTTTTTTATTTTATTTTATTATGTTACGTTAATCACCATATATTACATCATTAGTTTTTGATGTAGTTTTCCATGATTCATTGTTTGTGTATAACACCCAGTGCTCAACATCGTTCAGCATCAGGGAAATCCAAATCAAAACCTCAATGAAATACCACCTCACACCAGTCAGAATGACTAAAATTCACACACTCTCTTTTAATAGAGCTGTTGCCCTGTTTATAAGTATGTAGGAAGAAGACACTGCAAATTACCCAGCTGAAGGAAGGAAAAAACAGTGTGTTTTCCCACCAACAAGCCCCTGTAACCAGGCGAGGCAGCATCTGTAACATTGTGGTTGAAATCTAAGCTCTATTGTTCTAATAACAGAGAACAGTACTTGCTATTTTTCCGTGACCCCCCCCCCCCAATACGTGCATTCTGGGTTTACTTCCATGAATGGTCAATGTCAGCCTCTCTGTCATGCAACTCAGCCTCTACTCTTTGCCTTTTAGGTTTGCTCTCTTTTTTTTAAGTTTTTATTTTAATTCCAGTTAGTTAACATACAGTGCTATATTAGTTTCAGGTGTACAATATAGTGATTCAACACTTCCATCCATCACCCTGTTAGGTTCTCTTAACACCCAGACACAAACACACCAGAAATGGAGCATCCATGTGTCCATTTTCCGAGACAAATAGTTCCAAGCTTATCTGTTCAGTTCTTAGTTCTTTCATGGGAAGAAATCATTCTGTGTGTGTGTGTGTGAGAGAGAGAGAAAGAGAGAGAGAGAGAGAGAGAGAGAGAAGGAGTCTTATCTCTCTGTATACACTAGTTTACCTAAAGGATATACTTCCAATTTACAAAAACTTCTGAAACATCCACTCCTAGCATGCAACCAAAAATAGATGGATTGTTCTTTTATTCTTAAATCTACTTAATTTAGTATAATTTGAAGTTTCTTTGAGGATAGAAAGATAATGCCTAACTGAAGTTAATATTTTCAGTGCACAGAATAAAACTGAAGACTTTTAGCAGTTCTTGAAATATGGAGCAGAGTAGAAGCATTAGAATACCTGCTTTTTAAGAAAGAATTTATACGTTTAAATATATATATATATTATAAAATCCCTAGAAACAGCCCAAGACAACCTGGGGACACAGATTTGTACGATGAAGGTTAATAACAACTTTGAAGGTTGTGTTGTTCATGGAAAAAAGCATAGTTTCAAATGTTGACAAGGAAGTAAGTTCCTTGGGTGTCCTAGATTCTTCTACTGCCTATAATAATGCCTAACTCCTAGTAAACAACAAATACTTATTAAGCAATTCAACAAATATCTATTAAATGACTGAATGGACGGACCGATGGACAGATGGATAAATTAGAATCCCAGCTTGGGAAAACCTCTCTCTATATAAAGCATCTACACAGTAGATGCTCATTATTGTAGTTACTAGCACTATTAAATTATATTCATGTAACATTTTGAAATTTTTAAAGCTTGTCAAATTAGAGTCAGAGTACAGTCAGGAAAATAGGCCAATGAGAAAGCATTCAAATCTTACTTGAGTAAATAGGACTATTCACATTCATGTAGCCGAGATACTTTAATTTCTTTGAGAATTAAGGACCAGAGACATTAATTGATTTGCTTAAGGTCCCCTCCATATGGTTGCATGAAAAGTATAAGCTTTGTATATGTGAGAAGTTATAGCCCGATGGTTCTACACTAGGTAACTCACTCATTAACTCAGCAAACTCTTACGACTTGTTTCTATAAATCTGTGGACTCATCCAAGTATGGGGGAATCTAAACATGATGGGGAATAATCATTTAAAGGAGGCACACTTATAAATAAGTAAATATGTAGTTCTAACGAAGGGAACATGTGCTAGGATAGCTGTATACGTGAAGAATGGAATGAACTGGGAGAATGAAGCCACTAACCCAGTCTGGAGGTTTGAGAAGAGAAAGTAAATATTAAGCTGCAACCTGACAGGCTGATGGGAGGATCACATGGGCTTTTCAGTTTGTGCAATTAAAGTCTGAGAAGCCAAGATTTTAGTTATCGTCAAATAAAATAATCATGAATGGATCAGAAGAAATCATTTAAATGAGCAAATGACCAGTCCCATTCATGTAAAGGCACGTAGGCATATGCAAGGATACAAAGTTCTGCTGGTTTTGTTTTATGGAAGCTCACAGCAGGACTTGTAATCACGTCACGTGCTATCTTCATGAATTCTGAGTCTCCACGTTATCCACCTTGCTATCCTGAACACTCAACGGAGGGCCTGGCAACTTTTGGACATGCAATAAATGTTTTCTCGAATTGACTTACACACACCAACCAGTATATTAAAAACAGAAAATAAAAGAAAAAAACAAGCTGTGTGATTTCCTCTAGACACAGTTGTAATTTACTATCTTGGACAGTCTCACCAATCAAACATTTATTTCCAGCCCTTGAGAGAATAATTTACCTTCAACAATTATTATTAATACATTTTGCCAAGTTGGGACCATAGCAAAATTGAACTTATGAAAAATGCCTGTCTTTTTTCATCCTTGGAGTAATTATACCTTTCAAAAAACTATCTTGTGGGGGTTTTGAGATGACAGTGTTTTTCAAATCTCAGGTTGCAAAAGCAGAATAATTTTATCAGTAATGTACAAGATAGAGACATGTCCAAGGTTACTCAAGCAGGGTCATAAATCAACTCCTCGACAATGTCTCCCAAGATTAAAAAAGAAAGATCATATAACATTTTGTAGATGGAAAGTCTTATATAAGCTGTCATACATTAAAAATGATGCAAAAAAAAAAAAGAGCAATTGCATAGAAATGCAGTAGTTCTATTATTGACCAGGCCAAAAAAGCATTTTGATTATTGGGAGATAAAATGAGTGTTGATAATTATTTTAACATTACAATTTTGCAAAATACTTCATATTTTCACTTGCCAAATGAAGAAATAGGTTGTATGTATTTCCACTATTATTAACGTAGAAAAGCAATAAATACTGCAAATGAGTGATAATGTGTTTTGTTTGTCCTTGAAGTCTGCTGCAGACATTCATTTCACTCCTATTAAAGACAAGTTAATAACCTTAGATTTCTTAAAATCAGTATGTGCTTTGAAAGTGCATATTGAGAAAATTGGATACCACTAAATTTAAAACACAAAATAGCCAGTCCAAAGTGATCCTGACTAAAATAAATTAATAAATTGTTGAAGTGATTACAAAGACAATTTGCAAGTAAAAAATAATTCCCCTCGGGGCACCTGGGTGGCTCAGTGATTGGGCATCTGCCTTCAGCTCAGGTCATGATCCCAGGGTCCTGGGATCGAGCCCTGCATCAGGCTCCCTGCTAGGCAGGAAGCCTCCTTCTCCCTCTCCCACTCCCCCTGCTTGTGTTCCCTCTCTCGCTGTCTCTCTCTCTCCGTCAAATAAATAAATAAGATCTTTAAAAAATAATAATTCCCCTCATTTTATTCTTCAACCCTTCAGGATCCCTGCTTCTGAATCTCACTTCCTCATCTCCTAATTTTCTTAATTCTTTTCAAGTAGAAAGATGTTACAGGTACTTTGCTGCCACTTGTGTTAGACCCATACACAATTACTCCCAAGACCTTGCTGAATGATTTCCACCCAGCATCTACCATTAAAGGCAGTTAGGCCCTATGCCTGGGCCAAACCCTATGGTTACCACTCACAAACTGACTGAGCCTGGGCAAGTTATTTCAATCCTTGTGAGCCTCCCTTTTCTCATAAATAAAGTAAGAGTTGTAGGATTGCTATGAGTGTTAAGTGAGGTAGAACTTATACTGTGTTTACTAAACTTCCAACAAAGGTGAGCTTTCATTGTCGCCATCAGTAGGCAATGCTTGTGCCATCTTGTTCAGTGTAGACAGCATGGTTCATTTAACTGACACTGGACTAAGAATCAAGCTGCCCTGGGCCCCAGCTCTGTTACCCTGGGCAAGTCATACATTTCAGGACTTCAGTAAACAGTGAGGTATAGATGAGATCATCTCAAAGGTCTCTTGAAGCTCTAAAATTCTTTGTTCTGAATTAATTTCATGCCCTACATTCTTACTCATAACACTCTGGTAGATCACTGGAATTGTATCCATTTATCGTAAAAATGTCAAAATATCGTTAAGACATCAGCAAAAAAAAAAAAAAGTGAACCCATGAAACCTGGTCATGTGGTCAGAGCCAAAGAGAATCCAATTTGATTATAAAGTCATTCTCCTCAAGTGCTATGTGGCAGGGATTCTACTGAGTAGGGTATTTGAGCAGAACACCTTGAGACCAATGTCACAGAAAATATTCCTGCAAATAATTAATGGTGTGTGTATATATATTGCCAGCCACCCTGTTGGAGCCCAGCAACCTCTCCGAGTGGATTAGTGGTCCTTACCCAGGTGCCCGACCATTCCAATACATACTTTTCTCAATGATCATTATCCTGAAATAAATCCAAATTAAATTTTATGAACCAGGATTGAAATTATGTGCCTTCAGTATTGAACCTTCTAATAGCAGTTATTTTTATTGAAGTATTAAAGCAACTGGCTTGAGTCATCTTGGAATCACTGCCTTCATATTTCAAATATGGTTGGGAGGCTGTCAGCACATATTACTGTGGATTGGAGATATTTGCTTATTAAATGATTCTTACCAGGAAAAAACCCATTATGGGAAACATCTTGTTTACAGGGTGTCCTGGGGATAACAAATAGAAAGCAACATGTTACATTGAATTATAGGAATAAAATCAGCTGATTCAGCTAATAGATTCAATAGAAATATGAGACATTATTTTGCAAGTCAAACACAACCACAACTTAATTTAACTGGCAGATTTCTGCTGTAGGATGTAAATAGCAGGTAAAAAGATTCACTTGAAATGACAATGGCCACTGAGTGTTATTTCAACACTCTCATTCCGGCCCCCATTCTCAGTGATTCTCCAAAAGCTATTTTCTCTGCCTCATCTACACAGAGAGAAAATAAAGCAGCAGCATTAAGTATATTTGAGACAGGGGAAAGGGCAGAGGAGAGATTAAGGGAACAGGCATTGAGTGAGAGAGTTCTGGGTTCACCCTGGATGTGTGTGGACTTAGAGAAGGGTCTTAACTCCTGGGAGCCTCAGTGACCTCATCTATAAAATGGAGACCATCATGTAGCTGGGGTTGTTGCAGAGTCAAATGTGATGACATAGAAGTAAAATTTAGCAGGATGCCTGACACAGAGAAATTACCGAGTGAATGGAAACTGCACCACTGATAGCGCGATTCAGCCTCAACTGATAGATCCTAGAAGGGTGAACAGATGGGAGACACTCCCTTTTCATACCGTATGTCATACACGTCCGATCTCTCACAATGGATGGCAAGTTTTGATGGCCTCAGAGATAGTATCTTAATCGTCTTCACCATCTTTACATGTTTCCCCCCTGCATAGTGTGGGAACTCAAAAAATTTGGCTATGAATGGAATGAATGAAAGAAAAAGAATGAATGTGCAAAGGGAGCCTCAAAGTCCCCCAAGAGGGCCCCATGGAGACAGGATCTATAAAGAAGGCATCTGAGAAAGCCAGTACAGATGGCCTGTTTGTCCCAGGAAAAGCTGCAAGATAGGTTGTTATTGGCCGTAGAAATAGGACTAATGGCAATAAAGACAGAACCTGGGTCCAAGGCATTCCCTCAGCAGACTGTATTCACATGTACCCCTGTTGTGCCTTTAGAGAATGACATAGTAAGACAGCATGAAGTCCGATGGTTCGAACCTTGAATAGCATTGAACATCCATTCAGAATAATTAGAGGAGAGTGACATCTGGTCCGAATGAGGGTCAGAATGCTGTGAACAAGCCAGCACATTTGGACTCTTGATGTTCCCTACTGAGAGACCAAGCCCCATGTGTCTGACTCTGACTAAGAATTTTAGAGACAGATGTTTAGCAGGAGGATAAAAAGGTCTTAGCTTCTTTGACCCTCCAGAGAAGAAATAGCCAGAAAGGTTAGCATGTCACAGTTGGCCAGACTTGAAGTGATGGCTCCCTCCCAGCATACTTTGTACTTTGGCCATGGTGCTTCACCTGTTCTGCCTCTTCTGGGAGTTTTTCTGTGGGTGTTTTCTATTCATGCTAGACTGAAACCTCCAAGACTGGAGATCTTTCTAAATGTCATGTCGCCCAGCATGCTGCCCTGTACCCAGTAATCTCTCAAAATAGAAGTATAGTTTGGAGTAATAGGAAGCACATGGACCTCAGAATCCCAGATACCCGTCAAAACCCCCTTCCCAGTAGCTTTCCAGTAGTTCCCTCCCCATCTCAAAGAACCAGTCTCCAAAGTAGCTGAAGTATCACTCTGGTGCACTTTCCCTTCCTCCACAAATCCAGCCAATCACTTCCGGTCAATTGTGTTCTCTCAGCAGCTCTGGAATTGGTTCTTTTAATTCCATCTGCCATTTGCCTAATTCACACCACAAGCATTTCTTGCCTGTGTCATTGCAAAAGCCTCCTCACCTCACTAGACCACTCTGTTTTTCAGCCAGCACAATCATTTGCTTTCTCAAATCTGACCATCTCTCTCCCTTTAGTTCTCTGTGAAATCTAAACCATTTAGTGTGTCTTACAAGTCCCTTCTTGTTCTGGATCCTGCTTCCCTTTCCAGCTTCACTTCTCACCTCAACTTCACCCCCTCCACAGACATACTGAGATATTCTTAGTCCCTTGATTATGGTGTAATTATTCCATTTGTGGTCTTTTATCCTATTCACCTGGGACATTTTTCCCTCCCTGATCTCTGTTCCCATTCTCCTTTTTCTCCCTTCTTCTAGGAAGAATTCTTTGACATCCCCACTCCCAGAAAAGCTGGTTTAGCTGCTGCTCTTAAGCACCACAGCCTTGGGGGACCACCATGGATCAGGGATTTTTTTTTTCCTAGATGAAGAGATGTCTAAGTTGAAATACAAAGAATGAGTAGGATCCAATGAAACAGATATAGAGAAATGAGTAGATACATGCAAAAAAAAAAACCTTTGTTGAATCAGTGAAAAACAAGTTTTTGAATAAATGAAAACAGTTTTGAGAAGAATTGCCTATAAAACATGTCACTGAGACCCCAATGTTCTGTTGACGATGCATGGTAAAACATCCAAATATAAAATCTTCTGCTGGTTTTCTCCTTTTCCAGGAAGCTCAGAGCATTTTTCAATATCTTATGATAGCTCATTTCATAGCATAATGAAACCAATACTGCCCAGCCTTATAGATGGAACCACATCAAGTCAAGGGGCATCTCCAAGAAGTAAAGTAGAGGCACGGTTGGTCAGAGCTTACTGGATGGTCTAATGCTGACTCTTTTACCCCTAGAAAGCCTTTGTGAAAATGAAATATATCAGGAAATGAGGACATTTAAGGATGGTAGGCAGCAGAAATATATATATATTTCAGGTAGCTGAAAGAATTGTTCTCTGTGAAAAGATCTGTCATAAACTGAACAATAGGGATAATGTTAAGCCCCTTTATGTCGGTTTGCCTTGATGCCCTATTCATTGAAAGCTATCCTGATGTTATGTTTTCCTAATCTCGTGGCTTCTCTCATAACTGAGCAGGATGCTATAGAAGCTGATGTTTGAAGGGCCCTGGTGAACCAGAATGCTTTTGCCACACAATAAATATAAATGGTTGTTTGGTCTTAACTGTTTTCTTTTGGTGTCTGAAAACCAAAACAAAAGAGAAGGAGCCAATAAACCCTGGACATTCCAGAGACTGCAGATTACCAGCATGAATTGGGAGCCCTATGAAGGCAAACAGGTTATTATTAGCAGCCAGTGTTGCCCATGTAGACAAACAGACTAGAGTACCTCTGTGACATTTCCAGAGACTTCCTTTAAAAGGGCATCCACAAGGCAACCCAAGTCACAAAATAATGGCTGTAGAATTATAAAACAGTATGTACATTATGGATATGCACACAAAGAACAAAAATGTCTGTTATGTTATCCCTACTGCAGGATAAATGACATGAAGTCCAGTGGAAAGAGAGGTATTAAATGGTCAATTGTATGACATAATTCATTTGCTATAGACAGCCCCCTTTCCCTTTCCCTCTTTCTTTTATTCCTTTCTCCTTTTATTGACTCTCTTTTCCTCCCTTCATTGAAAAAGGATGAGCATGAACAGAGCAATCTACAGGAGCTTGCTTTGAATTCAGAAATTGGTGTGATCAAAGGCTCACAGTCCACCAAATAAGTCCCAATAATGCAGCCATTGTCACCAGAGAGCAGCCCCAGAAGGAGAAGGGTTGATGAGTTTCAGAGACCCTTAGAACATCCCTTGGGCTTTAGTCAGAATTACAATGTCAATCAAGTTCATTCCTTTCCCAACCTCCTTTTCTTACCCAAGAATCGATTAGTGTTACTTGGATGTCTAAAGTCCCTGAGTTACTATGGAAGACTAGTGAGTGGATTGGATTTGGAGACACATAGACATGTGTTTGAGCCCAGTCCAGTCCATCGTTACTTGGGCAATCTTGGATGAGTCACTTATACGTGCTGCTTCTCAGTCTCCCAACCTATAAATAGAAAGTGATTCATTCATTCATAAAACAGTTTGGAAGGTTTAGTACTATATACAGGGCTAGAGCTGGATTTCTAATGGTAAAAAAACAAAAAACGGGCATCTCCTCCAATGGTAGGTAACTAAGGTCAATACATAAAATAAGAAGAGCATTACTGAGATGAAGTTAAAGGAGAAAAAAATATATGAAGCATCCAATACATTGCTTGCTTTGTTGTTGGCACTTAAGACATATTCCTACATCCTCAGGCCTGCTTTTTTTCCCCCAAATGATTCTATTCCCCTATGGAAATTAAAACTCCCATCCTTTCAATGACATGATCCTCATTAAGGTATCAATCTGATTTTCTAATTAAACAACAGAAATTTGCTTAAGGGGAACTTATGTTCTTCCCAAAATTTACTATTTTAAAACTAATTCTAATGGAACTCAGATCAAGGCAACTAGTAATTACTAAGCATGTACTATGCTTTAAGTCATATGGAAGACACAGCCCCCTTCTCCAGGGGTGCCACAACCTATATGATTTGTGAAAATAATATATCCATATATTAACAAAGCATTTTAAAAGCAACAGAAGTTTTAAATGATTGACATTAGAAGAGGCCTTACAAGACCTTACGTAATTTCAAATGAATTATGTGTTATGCAGCTACCAGTGGATTAAGAGTTCCGAAAAAGGAGAAATCATTTTCTTGGTGGAAAATATGAGGGAGACAAAGTAGAGCTTAGTGAACATCACCACCTCCTGAGCTGCTCATCCTCCAGCAATTTGCCTTTGTTTTGCCCTCATTAATATTCATCAAAGAAGCCAAATTCCATTCACCAATTCTCTCCTCACCTTGTACGTAGTTTAACATCCTTTGCTTAGTAAAGCAAAGATCATCATTATCATCAATGAGAGCAAATACTGAAAACACCAAAGCTAAGTTGAGTCTCAGAAAATTAGTGAATTACGAATCTGTGCATTTTGGGGGCACTCTTGTACGTAAACACGAGGTCTGATAAACAGCACTGTCTTTGCAAAGCCCATAAATCTATCATAACTTACTTGATCCTCTCAGCAACTCTGAAAATAGGAAAAGATGAAGAAGGTTGACTTTCCCAAGGCCACCCAGCTGATAGCCGGTGGATGTGGGATCAACCCGAAGCATGTGTCCTGTCTACCACTTAAAAACATCATGTCAGAGAAAAAAAAATTACCATGTTATTTGTTAAAAATTGATAGTCACAAAGGGGAATAGCATGTAATAACACAGGGAGCCAGTGTAGACTAGATCCTTGCTACTCAAAATGTGGCCCACAGGTTGGCAGTATTGGTATCACCCAGGAGCTTGAGCTTAATGCAGAGACTTGGCCCCACCCCAGACTTCCCGAATCAGAAGCCACAGTTTAACAAGATCCATGCATTAAGATCTGTGCATTAAGTCCAAGACACACCTATCTAGGAAGTTTTCATAGCTCCAAATTGGACACAATATAATTCATAAAATTGTACAGATTAATTAATATATAAAAATGCACTTTTTCTATTAAAAGGAACTATATAAATTTAAGACTATAAAAATAATAATTGATCTCATTTCTACTAACTCGGCCGTTCATATTAGCATTTTTGTCTTCCAATTGCATATAAATAACACACATAGCTCTGGGGAATTTAAAGGCAATCAAACTAGACTCAGTTCAGGTGTAACACTTATCCCAGATGAGATAATAAATGTGTCTTAAGGTGCCAACTTAACAAATTTCCCCTGGTGCACGTCGTAGTTAACTAATTATAAAAGGATCTCTTAATTTTGGAGTTTTTTTCCGCAGATGATCTATTTTAAATAGCATTGTTTGTAGGCCAATAAGAAAGGCCAATTTAAAAATATTATGAACTATGAAAATATGCCTTTTAAAATTGCAGATTTTCTCCTGTGTTCATACTTTTTTGCCTTATATTTATAAGGCAAAAGTTTTAGATCTTAAAGTCCTGAAACATAAACAGCATGGAAGTTGGTAAGAGGCTGTATGGAGGCCCAGAGCCTGGCGTGCTGGCTCTTGATTCGGTTCTCCTCCTTCCCACCATGGGCACCAGCTGGGCTAACACACACCATGACGGTAATGGAATTTTCCTTCTTTTTTTTGGTAAAGATTTTCTATTTTTTAAAGTTTTATTATTGAAGTATAGTCAACATGAAATGTTATATTACTTTCAGGTGTACAACATAGTGATTCGACAAGTCTATACATTACTCAGTGCTCATCACTGTAAATGTAGTCACACCTGTCCCCATGCAACATTACTACAATAGTCTCTATTCCCCATGCTGTGCTTTCCATCTCCGTAACTTACTTATTTATAATGGGAAGTTTGTACCTCTTGATCCCCTTTGACCCATTCCCCCACCCTCTCCCCTATGACAACCACCAGTTTGTTCGCTGTATTTGTGAATCCGTTTCTGTTTTGTGTTTGCTTGTTTTGTTTTCTATGAAGTCATATGGTATTTGTCTTTCTCTCTCTGACTTATTTCACTTAGCATAATATACTCTAGGTCCATCCATGTTGGCAAAATCTCAATCTTTATGGCCAAGTAATATTTCATTGTGTATGTATACAACACCTTCTTTATCCATTCATCTGTCAGTGGACATTTAGGCTGTTACCATATCTTGGCTATTGTAAGTAAGGCTGCAGTAAACATAGGGGTGCATATATCTTTCGAATTAGTGTTTTCATTTTCTTTGTGTAAATACCCAGTAGTAGAATTACTGGATCATATGTTATTTCTATTTTTAATATTTTGAAGAACCCCTCATCCTGTTTTCCACAGTGACTGCACCAGTTTGCATTCCCAACCACAGTGCACTAGGGTTCCTTTGCCTCCACATCATCGCCAACACTGTCATTTCTTGTCTTTTCCATACTAGCCATTCTGACTGGTGTGAGGTGATATCTCACTGTAGTTTTGATTTACATTCCCCTGATAATGACTGATGTTTGACACCTTTGCATGTGCCTATTGGCCACCTGTATCTTCTTTAGAGAAATGTCCGGTCAGGTTCTTCGATGGCATGCCTTGGTGTTTTCATAGAGAAAGAGGCCATGGGCCATGGAATCAAACTACCTGGAAGTCCCAGTTTTGCTCATTTTAAGCTTGGATCCTTGTATAGATCACTGTCCTCCCCCACCTCAGTTTCACAGTCTGAAAGATGGGCACCAGAAACAATGGTATTCAAAAGACATAGAGGGGAGTTTTAAAGTCTACTTTTGAAGATGGCCTGTAAGGCCTTTGATTTATTTCCAAGGTTTTAAAGATCATGTCTACATTGATAATCAAACCCACATCATTTTCCCATTCTTTTAAGGTATTTCTCCTCTGTGCCCTACTTCATTTTATTCACTGAAACTCTCTGCAGATATTCAAAAAAAGTAGTAATAATACTTAATAATGGGGCACCTGGGTGGCTCAGTCAGTTAAGCATCTGCCTTCAGCTCAGGTCATGATCCCTGGTCCTAGGATAGAGCCCCGCATCGAGCTCCCTGCTCAGTAGGGAAGCCTGCTTCTCCCTTTCCCTCTGCTGCTCTCCCTGCTTATACTTTCTTTCATGCTCTCTCCCTCTCTCTGTCAAATAAATAAATAAAATCTTTAAAAAAAATACTTAATAATCTATCACTATATTCTTCTTCTCTGCCCCTTCCTGTCCCTCAAATGCTGGTGTCAGCACTGGTCCTTTAGCCCACCTCCCAGGCATTCCCCTCTAATTTCTGCTTCCTAACAACAGACTTTGCCTCTGAGGTTCAACTTCCCTTTTGAATGCCAGTATTCATCAATTCACCTACCTACTGGTTCTGGCCACTGAATGAACTTCCTCTGGCCTCCCTCTGCCCTGCTCCTCCTCTTCTTTTTCTCCAATTTTCTGTTAATGGCCACACCACCCTTCTCATGACTCAGCCAGAAATCTAGGTAACAGCTGGTTTCTCTCTCCCTTCTCTCCTAAATACTGTTGAGCATGACAAGCTGTAGATTCTACCATATAAATATCTCAGATTGCCCTCTTCCTTTCCCACTCTTTCATGGAAGTGGAAGTCTGCGATTACTTAATTCTCACATACATAATAATGCCTTTCTCTCTGCCTCCAGCCTTGCCTCCTCCTAAAACTTTAAAGAGCCCAAAGTGAACATTCATGCTTTATCAAATGAGGATCTCTAGGCCGAAGGAATTTAATTCAGTGCAGGCTGGGGGGGGGTGAATTTGACTTTAATAAATACCCTCCTGAGACACCAGTGCAGGTCGGACTTGGAATCTGATCTAAACCATTCTCTACTGTGAAAGGGTAATCAATCATGTCACTTCTCGGCTTCAAACTGTTCAGTGACTCACCTTCACTTCTAGGATGAAGTCCAAAGTTCTTAATATGGACGTTTGCCATCTGTCCTCTGCCACCCTTTCTACCCATGTCTTCTGCAGACCGCTAACCCCTGTTGGCAGTTTGAAGGAGTATCACCTGTGGGGCACCGGGTGGCTCAGTCAGTTAAGTGGCCAACTCTTGATTTCAGCTCAGGTCATGATCTCAGGGTCCTGGGATTGAGCCCCACATTCGGGTCCGCACTCAATGGGGAGTGTGCTTGAGGATTCTCTCCCTCTCCCTCTGCTGCTCCTCCCTGCTCGTGTGTGCTCTCTCTCTCTCAAATAAATAAATCTTTAAAAAGAAAGAAAGAACTCACCTGCAAAGAGATACTGGAGCTCGGAGAAGTGGAGGGAAAAGAGACAAGGAAGGGACTTACTATTTATTGAAAACATGCTTAGCATTAGCTCATTCAATCTCCACAAGTGTTACCGTCACCATTTAAAGGATGTGAATTTGTAAGCCTAAAGAAGTACATTAGCATGCCTAGGCCACTTGGGCAGTGACAGAGTTGGGAATAAACCCTAGATGGTCAAATGTCAAGACATCTTTGGCTTTTCCACATTCCTGCCATGGGATATACTTCTGAAAAATAGGTGATGCCAAACTACATGCTATGATATAGATGGCCAAATGAAACAGGGTAGCCCTAAGTAAGACAAGTTCTAACATTGCTGTGGACTGCTGAGAAGCCAGAGAAGAGACCAGGGGAGCAATAGTCATGAGGCAAGGATCCTTGTTGAGCAGATACTTCAGGAAGATCACGCATGTCAGAGAACAAGATAGAGATCTGGATGTGCACATAGGGGTGGATGTGGGTAGTGCAGATGCTGCTTATATGGTCCAGTGGGTACCCCTGTAGAGTACCAGTAGTAATCGCAGTCTTATGGTATCTACCCAGCCACACCCAGGCCCAGAATGTGCTAGTGCTGATGGTTACACCTTGGTGACAAAAGTTGTGACATCTTCTCAGTTGCTACAAAGGCTTCCACTTCATCAGGCTGCTCAAATCATATTTGTTCCAGGACAGATGGGTGCGGGACTCAGTGTCAATGCCAAGTAATTTGACTAAAGCAGTGTGTATGCCTATTTATATTCAGACCCATGCCCAGAAGCTCCCAGAGGTGTGATAGAGTGTTGCTTCTCAAATGGACATAAAATATACATGGTTCTCATATTAGCTACTGTGTATTTTTCTGGTGCCTATCCCTGATTGATAGCCATGGGTCCAAGTAATTAGGATAGCACTGGGGCAAGAGACAATGGTTAACATTTCATATCCTCAGACTAGTGAGATCTTTTCCAGGCCTTGGTTAAATCAGTTTTATTCAATTCACCTCTAAAAGCCTGCGTACCTTGATTGCCTACTAAATGCAAGGAACTGTGCTGGCATCTATGGAGTAGGCATGGACATGGGGTGGTAGTCAGAAAGACTGAAGTGTGTAGTGGCTAAACAGGCCAAAAAATATCCTGAGGCCAGACTCCTGGGTTTGAATCTCTGTTCTGCCAGAGTGGGTGACTTTGAGCAAGGTTATTTTGCCTTCCTGGTTGTAGCCTTCTCATCTATAAAATGGGGATCTATCCCTTCTTCCTAGGATTACTTAAAGGATTAAATAAATTAATATCTATGAAACTGTAATTAGAAGTCCAGTTAAGCATTTATTGTCTAGTGAGGGAGATAAGCTCAAAGGAAAGTAAAATGAGTCATGGCTCTGGGAACCTGGAAAAGCAAGAGAATACCTCAACTGGGAGCTAAACCAAGGGAAGTTTCATGAAGGAGGCTCAAGCTCAGATGGGTTTGGATGGAGGGAGAGTGGAGGGCAGAGGTAGTCATGGGGGACTCTCCAGGTGCAAAGAATTGGAGAAGTAAAGGTCCAGATATGTTCTCACTAGGGTGGGCAGTCGGCAGCATGGAGGGGGGTAGGAAACCAGAAAACACTTGAGGCTGGGGGTCAAGTTGAAGCCCCATTGTGGAGGCTTAGAGGCCTTGCCAAGTGCCCCAGCAGTGAGGCCACTGAGGGATTTTGAGGAAAAGACTTTTCTGACCAGTGCTGTGACTTGGGAAGATCACCCCAAGAGCAATGTGCACACTAAAATGGAGGAATGGAAACCGGAAGCAGGAAGACAGCAGGCAGAAGTGTCCTATCAACCAGATGAGACACAATTGAGCTCTGGCTAGTATGGTGATAATTGGAATAGAAAAGAGGTATGAAAGGAGTGTCAGGGTTGGGCACTGATTGCATGTAGAAGGGCAGGAAAGGGGGAGTCTGGAGGACTGACGGTTCAATCCTGGGAGGCTGGGAAGAAAGGAATTATCATGGGGATCCATAATGTAAGAAGTCCAGCACCTCATTCCTCACTGCCCTGGCAATGCTGAGTTTTCTTCCAAAATCCTAAAGGCAACCAGCCAGTTTGCTACTGGGCAATAAACCTAATTTTGCACAAACATTAGGGCTTGGTGAAGAATTTTACCTCACAGTGTTTGAGAAATGATGTAGAACACTTCCGTAGAATATGCATTCTATAATAACAAAATTATCAAGAACCTTTTCTATGCTCCAAATGAGATACTAGCTATGAATCAGTGTTTAAAAACAAAAACAAAAAAACCTTAATAAATTGTTTCAGGTGTTACTAGGAAGGATATTTCTGGAGTGTCAATTAAACACAATCATAGTTTGAGTTGAATAATTACCCTTTCTTGTATATATTTTGATGATACACTTTTTAAAAACAGACTAATTCGCAAAAAGAAAAAGATAGCTCACATGCCATTAACTCCTTTAAAGAGAAAACAATTCATAAATGAAATGCATAATTTAAAAGCAATTTAGAAAAACATTCCCAAGGATAAACATTCAAAATATAGCCTAACTTTCAACAAACTGGGGGCAGGGACAGAAGGAGGCAAAGGAAAAAGTAAGAAGAGAGAAGAAAGACAGAAAAGGATACAAGGGAAGGGGAAATAAATAGGAGAACAGGAAGACAAAACAAGAGAGAGGAGGTGAAGACAGACTCCATGAGTGGTCAGATTTCCCTAAGAGATCATCTCATCTGGAGGTCCACATTTCTCTGGAATGTTTCCACTCTCACCCTTTTCTTTCCATTCACACCACCAGTTTCTCATCACTTTACTCCTGAATTAATAGATACCCCTTTGCAGATTCCCTGCCCCTCTTCTTGCCCCACTGTCCCGTGCCCTGTGGCCACATTCATGTTCCCTCAGCATCTCTTCTATCAACCCAATCTGCATTCCCAAATCCAGTCTGCCTTCCACACCTAGTCTAATCGAGGCAAGGCTCTTAGAATCCTTCAAAAACCTGGCCCCTCGCACCTACACCCAAGGGTGACAGGTGAGATGTTGGTGAAGACCACACGTGGAGTTTGGCAGGTCTGGGTTCATACCTTGTGTGGCCATTTCCTAGTAGCATCTTGGCTATCTCTGTTAACTCGTGAGTAAAGCAAGGAGCATTACAAGTCTTAGCAAATGGTAGTTATTACCTGCATTTGTATCCTCATCCTTATTCCCTAATATTAGTTCACCCTAATCTGTATCATCCAGATGTTCCCCAGCTGGCGCCACAACCCTCACTCACTCCCACCTACAGATGTGCTAATGCTTTTTCCCCATCCTTAATGTATACTTTGGGAGACATCTATGCAGATAGCCCCATACCTTTGCAGAGATAATGAAGAGTAACAAAACGTGAGTGCCTGGGTTTTGGAGTCAGATGTATTTGAGCAATAATTCCACATCAACTCTTTTACTAGCTGTGGGACTGTAGACACATTACTCATTCTTTCCAAGCCATCCTTTCCTCACTTGTTAAAAAGGACTGTGTGAGAATGTTTCAGCTAACATATATTTATATGTCTAGTACAAGGTCAGTGCTAAACAAATGGTCACTAGTAGTAATATTAAAAAGTGAGTGATAATGTGTTCTATGTCCTCTGAGAAGTATCCTCTAGCAAATCCTGCCCCTTTGTACCAATGTCTCCAACTCTAAGATTTGGTATGCTGGTTATATCATCATTCCACTGTAAGTGTATATGCTGCCTTATGTCCAATTCACTGTCCTACCCAAAGCAAAACTAAATTGGTGCTTTACGACAATTTATCTAGGCAGTATAGATTGAAATAATAATCTTGTCCATTTATTAATTTTTAGGGATATGTCCTATGGTCTTATCTCCTCTAATAGTCCACAAGTTACAGATAGACAGGAAGTAAAGCCTATGTAAGCACCAGAGTTGGCTACATAATTTTGAAATCCCAGAGCAAATTGAAAATGTAGAGCCCCTTGTTAACAATTATTAAGAATTTTAAGATGCTGGGGAGCCTGGGTGGCTCAGTCGGTTAAGCGGCTGCCTTCAGCTCAGGTCATGATCCCAGGGTCCTGGGATCAAGCCCCGCATC
The DNA here is from genome assembly GCF_011800145.1 of Mirounga leonina. Classification (NCBI taxonomy): domain Eukaryota; kingdom Metazoa; phylum Chordata; class Mammalia; order Carnivora; family Phocidae; genus Mirounga; species Mirounga leonina. The sequence goes on along the minus strand of NW_023270316.1, from coordinate 16,069,941 downwards.
CGGCTCCCTGCTCAGTGGGAAGCCTACTTCTCCCTCTCCCTCTGCCCCTCCCCCCGCTTGTGCTCCCGCTCTCAAATAAATAAATAAAATCTTAAAAAAAAAAAAAAAGAATTGTAAGATGCTGACAAAAAAGCATTTATACCAAACATGAGGCACTGCTAACTACTGGACAACTTGATGCCGATGAAACAATCCCTGATAAGTTCAACCCCTACCAAAGCGTTAGACACCCCGTTGGCTTTCAGCAAACACTTATTGATTCACTAATTAAAACGTGCAACTCCCCTTTTTAGGGCAAGATCTTCACAGCCACTGTAGGCCTTTTGGTCTGGATTCTCTAAATACTCTCTTTTCTTCATTTAGTATATATATATATGATTTGAAACTATAACCAACCTAGAAGCTAAACTAAATTGTATAATTTTTTTCATATTGGAACATTGGTTTAGAAATGTTTCATTTTAACAAACCTTTGTAACAACAGACATCTTTCCAGATGATACTCAATTGGCATTCTTTACTTTTCAGACTTAAGTCCTAACTATTTGAGGGTGACCAGTACCCTGATAAGTCGTACTTCATTCTCCACCAGAAAGTATTGATTTCACCAAGTCGCTGCCCACGCCAAGCCCTTTGAGCTTACGACAGGTGCAGCTGAGCAATTAAGATGTTTGTTTAAGGTGTAGTCTTGGGAATCATTTTATTAAATGCTAACTTCCCATATCTACCACACATTTTGTAAGCTCTCTTACTCTCCCATACATAGCGTGTCAGCCAGAGCACTCTCCTCCTCAGGTTAGGAAACCCAACTCAAACAAGTTTAATAATGAAGAAAATTCATAATGTCTCAGACTAAGAAATTAAGGGGAAAGTAAGCTTCAAGGGAAGTTTAATTCAGTGGTTCGGCAATGTCACCTGGAGCCAGTGTCCCTCCATCTCTGCTCTGCCTTCTGTAAAGTGGCTTCTCCCCAGGGCTGGCTTCCACCGTGGTTGCGAGATGGTGGCCAGCTGTAACTGAGGCTGAATTCTTCCTTGTTCACGTCCAGCAGGAGAGAGAGTTTTGTTAAATTGCTTCTACAGAATCAATCAGTTGCCTTACCAGGGTTCCTTCTTCACATCTCTTTGACTCAAAGTGGGTCTGTGCCTAGCCCTGTGACTTGCTCTGTGGCGCAGACCTGGGGTGTATGGGCTGGCTCATAGCAGTCAGGGCCCACCCCTGGAGCCTGGAGAATCAATCCCCGAAAGCTGCTCTGCCCAGAACGCCTGACAGTTAGTAAGGGAAGGGAGGGAGCGGAGAGAAGGTGGCCACCATCTCTTGTTTCTCTTTCAAATCATCTACTTGGATATGAAGAAATTAATGAATTTAGGAGCTTGGGTTAAAATTTTATTACATCCATTATTCTCTATTTTTTTCTTCTACTTTTTAGTTAGTTAGCTGGACACTGAGCACTGTGTTGTAATTCTTTATTTGCTCAGGAAGTAGTTCATTTTACATATAGCTTAAAGTAAGTTAAATCCAGTAGTAAAACCACCCATATTTAATTCTCTTTATTGCATGGCACAAACATGGACAATAGACAGGTTTACATGTGAAGGTACAGAAGCCAGAGTGGTATAAGAAGGAGCCTCATTCACCTCTGTTTGCTTCCCTTGGGAAAGAATTAATTCACCATCAAGCTTATTTCTGAGGTGAGAATTCTTCAAAAGCTTTCCTTCTCTTCTAAATAAGAAAGTAATTCAAAGTGATCAGAATTGTTAAAATATTCTTTTCACTATAGAGTCATGACTTCACTAAAGCTTCTATATAGTCCTTATTGTGCCAGTAGTTATGGGAGGTATCAGCTTTCCTTTGTGTTAGCCTCTTACTTTTGTTAACTTTCTATAATGAGACTTTTCAATCATATACAAAAATAGAGCAGTATATAATGGACTTCCATTTTCTTACTTCCCCATTTCAATAATTGTATTTGGTCAATCTTATTTCATCCCTAGCCTCCTATTTCTGTCCACCTTCACCTCCCCCACTCCTTGCAGGATTTTTTTCAAATTAATCTTGGACATTATATCATGTTATCCTTAAATATTCATGTATGTTTCTCTAGGAAATACAAACCCATTTTTCTTTTTTTTTACAAACTCTTTTTCAATATAACCAAAATACCATCAACATAACTAAAAGAAAATTTATTTAAATAATCTCATCAAGCACTAGATTGTGTGGTTGAGCAAAGTGAGGTGGTTAAACAATTTTACTGGAAAAAGGTGTCCAGGCCATGGTGCAGCTTGAGATGAGCCTTGGAAAGCATTGCAGAACCTTAATTTTCCAAAAGCTGGGGACAGGATTTCAGGCAAATCAGGCCCAGTGTAGGTGACAAGATGAAAGTGAGAAGAAGAGTGCAGTATGTAGAGGAGGTGGAAAGTGATCTGCTACATGTGATCAAGTGGGGAGCAATCACAGTCCTTAAATTTGCTGAAAATGGATTAGCCATTATCTGTGAGATGCCACAGAAAGTGCAGAGAAGCAGGGGGATGAAGAGCAAATGCTTTCAAGATGTTTGAAACCTGTTTGGAGGTTTAGCTCCATTACGTACCAGCAATGTGACCTAGGACTAAGCTTCACAACTCTGAAAACTCATTTTTCTCATCTGTAAAATCATATCATGAATTCCTGCTCTTCTATCACATGGGGACTTTTCCAAGATCCATTGAGATAATGTCATTATTCTTCTGTTGTTTGCAAAGCACATAAGGTACTAAAGATCAGGATAGCACTTGATAGTTTGTAAATTACTTTCAGATTCATCACCTTGTTTTTCCTTTTTTGTATCCAGTGAGGTAGTTCTCATTATCCCAATTTCCAAATGAGATAACTCAGGCCTCAAGAGTTATTTGCCACAGTCACACAAGTTGTAATTGTGAAAGGTATTGTTACTGTTATTCCTATATGATTAAAAAAATTCTAGGGTAAGCAGTATACTGACATGGTGTCTAAGGCTCTCCATAGTGGGAAAGTGTAATAGGCCATAAAGTAGCCACAATGAAAGTCCCATCCATTTACACTTCCTGATGTAGGGGTTGCAAATGGCTATTAGTGCAAAATGAATCACAGTTCTACTGAGATCTTCTCTACCTGGGATAATAATTTGGGTGGTTTCTACAGTGATAGAAATGATAGAAGGGATAAAAGAACTTCAAGGAATCTCAGGAAAACTATGATGTCTCCCTCTATTGTCTATGAACAGACCAGAATTCTTTAATATGAGAGGTGTAGATAAATGTAATGAAACTGGTTTAAAAAAAAAATAATCAGGAATTACTGGATGTATAATTGAAACTTAGATTTTTTTTTTATTGTACACAGTGGGATTTAATAACGTCTATTCTAATAAAATAGGACTTAGAGAAAGTGACACCATTGTCATTCTATTCTTCAAAATTATATCCATGCATCTCTTTGGTTCGAGCTAGGTGTACCGAAGTGCTACCGAGCTAGCATTTTTCACTATTCTTTACAAAACTAACCCCTAACTATTTGCATGTTAACAGTAGTTTATTTGAGCAAAATTATCTATGAGACGAGAATAATAGGATCCTGATATATAGGAAGATAGTAGCTACTTGCTTGATCAAATCATCTTTTATTCTTAATTTTCTTCCACAGGGTATAATTGATGTCCCAAAAATAAATGTACAGTTACACGTTTTATGTATATCAATATATTTGTATGTACTGAAGAGATTTCCAGAAGAAAATATTTCATATGTCTCTAAGTATAAGCTTTAAAAGGTAGGGCATGTTAAATTTTTTCTAATTGATTCTTGGTCACTTCACACCCTATGACCATGCAAGCAAATTTGACATAAATGTGACACCTGCCTGTTGGTAATGGGATCCCTGCCTGACTCGTGGCACTGGATAATGGAGGAGCCTTTGGTTATAGTCTTCCCATGCCGAACTTTGTGATTTCACACTTCATAATGCAAGAGTATTACTTTAAAATGCATTAAACTTCTAAAGATAGCAAATAGCCTTTTGGATAATGCATTTTAAATAGACTCTGAATTCAGAATTTTTAAAAATGTTCATTTTGTAGGACATCATAATAGCTTTTATAACATATTGCACCCTGTTGATATGCCCTACCCTTTCTCCCAGGCTTTACCTTCTTCAGAAGAAATCAGCACTGTAGTTGTAAACCTGTTTATGTTGCAATCTGAGCCTGGCTCTCACTCTCAGTAATAGGCCTGTTTCTCATTCTTTTTTATTTTTAGATGCCATCTCGCTGTCAGTAGAACTGATTAGGTATTGTTTAATATGGAGTGGCCTTATAAATAGCTCTCCTGGCTAAAAATTGAACATGGAGATTTCAAATCAGCCCCCCCAATACATTATAGCTATTTGTTTTGTAATCTTTTTTATTAGAGAAGATGACGGTACATTCTGACATAAATCATCACTCACATTAATATAATACATATTTTAATCTCCATGGAAGCATTAAGCTGTAGTACATTTGTGTCAAAGAATGCAGATATCTAAAAGACAAATAATAAATATTCGAAGGCTGAAAACACTTAGTTCTAAGTTTTCATTAAATATGTATTTAGTCCAAATGCATTAATATTCTGTAACCAATTTTAAGACTTAATTATGAATTATCTACAATGATCAAAGTTATTTTGGTAAAGTTGGTCTCTCAGTTTCAAGTGCTGAATGGAATAAAATGAGCGTGAACTTAATGGATTCATAAATTAAATCACCAATTTGGAAATTGCTGTCTACTTCTTAATGAAATCTAGATTTCATCTCTTTATCAAAAGTTTTGTAAAATTATACTCTACATTCCCATTTATATATCAGCCAAATTTAAAATGGTTAATAATGTTATGGAAGTTTGAATTCCTTCCAAATTTGGTTCACTTAATTTCTGACAATGGATGGCCCAAAAATTTTGAAAACAAAGAATGGGGATATTTGGAAACTTGGTCTGGTTGCTTTTGGAGAAAGCTGTGCTTTTACGGTCATAGCAGTGTTTGGGGAGGGAGAGAGAGGGAAATGTTATCACAGGTTATGGCCCCTCACACACACAATGAAATTTCTGATTTTACTTTAGCCAAAGGAGTCACTAAAGATGGGCAAGAAGACTGCAAAATCTCATTTTTCCACTCTACCTCAATAAGTATAAATGGTGATAACATGGTGAGAAATTATAAATTCTACATTTAAATACATAAGAACTAAATATAAGCATTTTAAAATAATGTCTTCATCTTTTAAGCTCTAACATAATGAGGAGAATGAAATGTGATGCGGAGGGGCACCTGGGTGGCTCAGTCATTAAGTGTCTGCCTTCAGCTCAGGTCATGATCCCGGGGTCCTGGATCGAGTCCCACATCGGGCTCCCTGTTCAGTGGGGAGCCTGCTTCTCCCTCTGCCTCTCTCTCTGTGCTGTCTCTCTACCAAATAAATAAAATCTTTAAAAAAAAAAATTAAGTGCTTATTCAGGAGTAGCCCATTATTTGTGGGGACATGTTTCAAGACCCCCAGTGGATGCTGAAATTGCAAGTAGTATCAAGCCCTGTCTATGCTATGTTTTCTCCCTGACATCTATACCTAGGAGGCAGTTTAATTCATCAGTGGGACATGATAAGAGATTAACAATAGTAACCCATAATAAAATCAAGCAATTATAACAATATATTGTAATAAAAGTTATGTGAATGTTGTCTCTCTCTCTCCCCCAAAATATCTTATTTTACTGTACTCTGATTCTTGTAATGATGTGAGGATAAAATGCCTATATGATAAGATATGAGGTGAATGATGTAGCATTATGACATGGCATTAGGCTCCTACTGATCTTTTAACCATACATCAAAAGAAGGATTATCTGTTTCGGACCGTGGTTGACTGCTGGGAACTGAAACCACATAAAATGAAACCGTAGATCATGGGGACTACTGTATTTGGTTGTACATAAGTTATCTTCAAACCTTACAGCACCAGGCAAGGTAGGCATTATGATCACTAATTTCCATAGGCTCATCAGAGCAGTGATTTAATCAAAACAACCCTCAGAAAATGGCAGAGCCAAAATTTCTACCAGAATCTCTCGGGCTCCAAACACTGCCCCTTTCCAGGACATGGCGATGTCATTCTTATGTTCCATAAATACCAACTGCACCCCTTCCCTATTCCAGAAGCTGAGTGGAAGCACATTACTCTCCACTCCCTGAGAGATTCCCTGTCTGTGCACCAACATGCTCCTGTGCAGATCTGCTGGCGTTAAAGGGGGGGAAGGTCACCCAAGAGAAACTGTTTTGGGTGGGGGTGGAGTGGCGATGTCAGGGGAGAGGAGCCCAGAGCTGAAACAAAATTACATTCCCCAAGTAGCTTTTTTGTTACTGCCAAGTAGTGATAAGTTCCCAGCATGTTCTGGGCCTAATTGATAAGCAAATCTTTTTGGACCAGAGCAACATTATGACTTTCATGGTCCCTGGGTACTTTTGCCTTTGTGAGTTCCTTCCTCCATTAAAAAAATACATATTTTTATGTAGGGATGCCTGGATGCCGGGGTGGCTCAGTCAGTTAAGCATCTGCCTTCAGCTCAGGTCATGATCCCCGGATCCTAGGATCGAGCCCCATGTCAGGCTCCCCGCTCAGTGGGGAACCTGCTTCTCCCTCTACCTGCTGCTTCCCCTGCTTGTGCTCTCTCTCTCTGTCAAATAAATAAAATCTTTAGAAAATATACATATAATTATATGTAATATAATGTTATATAAGTAACATATATAATATTTTATAACTGTATTGAAGTTAGGATGAATATAATCTAAGTGGAATTCATTATTATCTATTCATTATTATGACATTCATTTTTTCCTCCTGATTTTAGAAGAAATTAAAGTTTTAAAACTTCTCTGGGTCCCTGTCAGCACTATGGGACCTGGGTGCTGTGAGTCAGTCAGCCCTGCTGAAGACTGGAGTGTTAGTCTGCCTCTACATGGAAAAGGAATGCAGAGTTAATATCAGAAAGTGCCACCCTCATGGGCACGGTTTGGAAACTGGATCAGAGTCATTTCCATCCATGAAACCAGCTTCCTAAGAGGCTTCAGCAGGTGGGAATCACTTTCCACCAGCTTGCCCAATAAGAATATATGGAGAGAATAAGCTCCCTGAAATCCTAAGGAAGAAGAGCCCAATGGACAAAGGCAGCATGGTCTCCCAAAAGAAAAAAAAAATTTTTCTCATCGTTAAATCATACCTCACAGTAGCTTCGGGGTTACTATCAAATAAATATAGATAAATGAACAAATACCATTTTAAAAAAAATGTTATTGCATGCCTATAATGTCCCCAACCCTGTGCTAGCCTCTAGGATATAGAAATTATAATATAATATAATATAATATAATATAATATAATATAATATAATATAATTAATTTAATATACCAATGCCACCCCTTAGGGGTTTGTGCTCTACTCAGGAAGTTATGCTTTAATTAAATCATCCACAATTAAGTTATGGCTTTGCATTTTATGAAGATTTAATCAAGTTTAACTTCCGACAAACATATTTACTACAGGGTAGGAAGCAACTTTCACAATCTGACTTTTAAAAGAAAAGCAACAGCCGACAATAAATGACCGCCTCTCTCGATGCTGTTGCAGGAATTTTCCAGATCTCATTTGTCACGCATTAAAATTTCCAAGAACCAAGTACCTCAGCCCTCGAAAATGAATGCGAGATGAGATCACAGGTGGATCTGGTCAGGAAAGTGGCAGGCAAAGAGCTGGAAATCCTCTTACATACTTTACACGTCCCAAATGTTATCATGGTGAAATTATGCTAATCAATGAAATGGTAGACGTGGCATTTAGAAGACCTGGAAACTATGCAAGTGATGGAGAAGGAGGGTACTGAAGTCTTGGAATACCAGACCTGGAGGGATTTGCCTCTTGAATATCGAAAAGATGGTGATTGTGAGTCTGATGAGTAGGTACCACAAGAGCAAGGAAATAAGTGAAACTGATAAAAACAAACAAACAAACAACAACAAAAAAAAAACAGATATAAAGAGGAGAGAGACATGACAGATTCTTCTGCAGCCAATTACAAAGGAAACTAGAGCGAGTCTGCACCAAAGCAAGCCAGCTCAGGCATGCCCGCAGGAAACAAGCCATTGGCAGAGAAGTTTGGTTGGGCTGAAAAGCCATCTCTTTGGGTCAGATTCGCGCTCTCCGGAGACTCGGTGAGCAAGCGAGTGCTGCGGAAGGATCCCGTTGGAGGAGCCTTATGTGCTGAGCCCACTTTGATGTTGCCCGAGTCTCCTGCTTGAGCATCTTCCTGCATTCTCAGTGCCAGAGAAAATGAAAACTTGCACCGTTGCTACAGAGTGAAGGGAATTGAATGAGAAGTGAACACTCCAAGTTGGGCAGGCAGACCCTCTGGGGATGAACTTTCCGAGTCACGGCTTCAAGTTATTTTGTGGCACAGAGTTGATTAGAAGAGCTTTCCTTGGGCACTGCTGCTGTTGGAGGCAAGAGAAAGAAATGCTAATTTCTGCAAACCCTGGTCGCTGCCCCCAAAAGAACAGGAAATAATGAGTGCTCTGAAAGGAGACACAGACAGACACGTGGTTCTGGTTCGTAACTGGAAGGCAGAGACAGACAAACAACAGGAGGTATTAAACCCTGGCCCCCTCTCCAGTGCAAGGAAGAGTAGACCAAAAGCCACCTATGCACCTTGCGTAGAAATCAAACCCTCATACTTGATGGCTTTCCCCGTTAATTTCATTGAAACGACCCCACGGTAACTGGGGCTCTCGGAATTTATTCATGTCAGTAACTCAGCCTTTGAAGAGTGCCAGAGGGACTGAGCTGGTGGGACTGAGTGATGGCTTTGAGGTGCCTGCTGGCTGCCCGGCAGCCTCTGAGCCCAGTGGCAGCCATGCACCAGCCATCGGGGAGAGATTCTGATTGTGACTGATACTGAGAGAGTGATTAAATCTGTTTGGAAAGTTAGCCAGAAGACAGAGAAATTGAAAAGGGAATGTAGTTAATTCCTTTTGGGCACTGCTTTTCCCCGTAAGTATTAACTCTTTGCAGTCTTCAGATTCTGCCTGGATGTTCATGTTTTCAGCTGGATGTATGGATTTGAATCTGGCAGAAAATGCCAGTTTAAGACCTACCAAACTGTTTGCCAATGTGAAGAGAAGGAAGTGAGGCCATGAGAGTTTTCAAGGCATTGGATTTGCATGGAAAGACTGATAACAAGTGTCCAGTGAGGACATTTGAAGTATCTCATTCATTTGAGCCATTTAGCAAAGATCCTGAAAATTGAGAGGTAGACAGAGTGGACTTACAGACTTTATCTGGGATTGGGTCATTTTTCTCTATCCATTCTACCACCAGAGGTGGAAGAAATAAGTATGAAATGCTGTTTCATAAGAGATTGACTCTTTGTTTTGTTGTGTATTCCCTTGTGGAAATGGGTGTGCCGTTTTAATTTAGCTGAAATTTTTTTTGTCTTCTCTGGTTCTTTCCGCCTGAGCATGCTGGGTTGGAGAAGGCAACTTGTCAACCTCCTTGGTCCTGGAGAAAGACCTTTCACCACCCTCAATACCTGAATACTGATTCTGCTGCTCTCGGTCCAGATAAATCAGTAAGACTGGTTTTCTCAGCACTATAGCAAGTGCTAAGCACCATATACCCAAGCCCACTGAAGACAGAGCCAGGTTAACATAGACTTCAAGCCTTCTTTTTTTTAAGATTTCTTTTTTAAATTTTATTTTATTATGTTATGTTAGTCACCATACATTACATCATTAGTTTTTGATGTAGTGTTCCATGATTCATTGTTTGCGTATAACACCCAGTGCTCCATGCAGTACGTGCCCTCTTTAATACCCATCACCAGGCTAACCCATCCCCCCTCCCCCCTCCCCTCTAAAACCCTCAGTTTGTTTCTTAGTGTCCACAGTCTCTCATGGTTCATCTCCCCCTCCGATTTCCCCCCATCATTTTTCCCTTCCCGCTATCTTCTTCTTTTTTTTTTTAACATATAATGTATTATTTGTTTCAGAGGTACAGGTCTGTGATTCAACAGTCTTATACAATTCACAGCGCTCACCATAGCACATACCCTCCCCAATGTCTATCACCCAGCCACCCCATCCCTCCCACCCCCCACCACTCCAGCAACCCTCAGTTTGTTTCCTGAGATTAAGAATTCCTCATATCAGTGAGATCATATACATGTCTTTCTCTGATTGACTTATTTCACTCAGCATAATGCCCTCCAGTTCCATCCACATCTTTGCAAATGGCAAGATTTCATTCCTTTTGATGGCTGCATAATATTCCATTGTATATATATATACTACATCTTCTTTATCTATTCATCTGTCGATGGACATCTTGGCTCTTTCCATAGTTTGGCTATTGTGGACATTGCTGCTATAAACATCGAGGTGCATGTACCCCTTTGGATCCCTACCTTTGTATCTTTGGGGTAAATACCCAGTAGTGCAATTGCTGGGTCATATGGTAGCTCTATTTTCAACTTTTTGAAGAACCTCATACTGTTTTCCAGAGTGGCTGCACCAGCTTGCAGGCCCACCAACAGTGTAGGAGGGTTCCCCTTTCTCCGCATCCTCGCCAACATCTGTCGTTTCCTGACTTGTTAATTTTAGCCATTCTGACTGGTATGAGGTGGTATCTCAAGCCTTCTTTTTATTTTATGCTTTTGTCATTTTGTCTTGTGAATATCCTCGAATGAAACATTAGGAGACTCTTTGGGAATAAGGAAAGCTGTTAGACTTTCACTGTGCGAACACCTGGGGAGAGTAAGGGTGCATGAGAGAAGCAGCTTATTAAGTGCTTCGGTAAAAGTAAAAGAACAAATTTGTCACACTGTATGACATTCAAAAGAACAAATGCTTCCTAGATTAAAATGCTAAGGAAGGTAACTCTGGGGAGAATGGAAAATTCCAAAGTATATTCATGATAGGGGATGCCTGAGTTGAAAGAAGTGATTTTGCTAGGGGGTAAAACCAAGAGATTTGTCTTTCTGTGCATTTTAGTCATTACCAGCCTGAGCTCCTTGAGGCCCTAGTTTATCATTCCTGATTTCCTAACATCTTTCATGGCATGTAGCACAGAGCAGGTGCTCAGAACGTATTTGTGGAGCTACAGATTAGCATGAAAATCACATACGTGTGCTTCAGTGATCCTCTCCATGATCCTAAAATGGTAGAGGTTTGGGGGGAAAGAGTCTCCTACATGACCCCAAATGGCAAAAGCCATGAAACCATGGAGCACTGCAGTGGAAGCTCCATACAGAAAATGTATGCTACATGGGAGCAAAGCCCGTTAAGTGATTTTGTTAAGTGACAAAAACGTGGAGTTGATGGGCATTCTCATTTTTTTTTCCTTTGTAGGGAGGTTGGTCATTTAGGTGAATGGTTTGGAAAGACAGTGAGCCATTGCTGATACACCCCCCAAAAGTCCACACACACCAGCAGCTGCTTGCCCTAAAGCACAAAGGATAATGATAATAAAGGCTTTTGTTAGGTTATAGCTTTATGGGATCATTATAATCAAGTCTACTGATGAAGGTAGCCACCATAAGACAAATGAAAGAAGTGAGCTATTTCTGAAATCTTTTTTTAAAGATTTTATTTATTTGAGAGAGAGAGAGCAAGAGAGAGCATGAGCGGGGGGGGAAGCAGATGGGGAGGGAGAGGCAGATGGAGAGGGAGAGGCAGACTCCCCGCTGAGCAGGGAGCTCGATGCAGGGCTCGATCCCAGGACCCGCAGATCATGACCTGAGCTGAAGGCAGATGCTTAACTGACTGAGCCACCCAGGCGCTCCTGAAATCTTTTTCCCAAATAAAGATGAGCATCTCGCCATCCATTTGCTGAGTAGAGAGATGAATCAAGACATTGCCACAGTAGTACATATTAATTCGTCTCAGCGATGATCACATTCTCTATGTTATTCAATTCCTCTACCTATAAAAAGCACTTAATAATATTTCACTTTCATGCAGTATGCAAGGATAATGGGAAAATAATCAAAGCAGAATGCTTTCAGACACTCAAAGGCATGGAGCACCAAATTGTGGCACACTGGCCAAATTCTGCCCACTGCTTGTTTTGGTGAATAAAGTTTTATTGAAACATAGCCATGCTTATTCATTTACATATTGTCTATGGCTGCTTTTGTGCTTCAACAGCAGAGCTGAGTAGTTGCAACTGAGATCCTATGGCCCACAAAACTGAAAATATTACTGTCTGGTCTTTACAGTAAAAGTTTGACAACACCTGCTCTAAGAAAAAAAACAATCTTACTTTTAGGGGCTGAACAAGTGTGCTCATGCACACTCTTATATAAATGACCAAAGTACATGCATTTCCAAGCCTCTTAATAGTGTATGTGTGTGTATCTTACTGAAGCCACAAGAGATGACATATCCAGGCAAAAAGGATTGAGTTGAGTCAAGTTCAGATAACCACCACCGGGGACTTTTTCTGGGCAGTGACCTCATAGGGGCTGTCAATTTGGTTGTATTTATAAGGAACACCCGTGAGTGCTGAGCAGTGGTTGAGAAGGAATTGACCTTAATAAGAGAATAAGCCATAATTGGCCAACAATGGGACATGCTGACCAGAAAAACAAATTCTGAAACCACATCAATTATTTCAAATGAGAGAAGGGACACTTTGACTCCATTTTGTACTGGTCAACCCACAGTTGGAATACTGCTCAGTTTTGTACCCCCGCATTTTTAAGGGATGAAAGACAGGAGAAGCTCAGGGAAAAGAGAATGACCAAGTTTGGGTGGGGACCTGAAGCCAACCTATATAAAGAATGATATAGGAAATTGTGGTAGTTGACCCAGAAAAGAGAAGACTAAAGGGTAGACACAAGCTGTGTTCAAATGTTTAAACAGTTCTATGTTCACTGTAGCTCTTTGGTGCAATTGGGACCAAGGAGAGGAAGTTTTTGTGTTAGAGTGTGTGACTGTGGAGTTGGTGGTCTCAGGAGTAAGTGGGAGTGTTGTAGAGGTGATTCAAGTATCAGTGGGCTGGTTAGATTAATGACTTCAAAGATTCCTTCAAACCCTAAAACACTTGATTTTGTGAAAATTCTCCATAGGGCTGTGTTCTGAGCTGCTTCATCTCATGGCATGGTGGTGTAAAGAAGAGGCAGTGATTCTCCAGTCCTAGAAATATAAATATTGAGGTTTCGGTGAGTGCCTGTGTTAGCACAACTCGAGATGGAGCCCACCTCAAGCTTTGAGAACACTGGTAGTTTTTAATCACTCCTTTTCTATCTGAACCAAGATAAAACAGCACAAATTTGATCCTGCTCATCAAATGCCCTGCTTCTTATGTGCAAAGTTGGTGGCAAGCTGAGGGAACCGTGGTGGAATCCTCATGTACTTTCTGTTGTCCCCTTCTTCTGTCTGTAACAGATGTTTAGTAATTTTCCAATTACTGCAGCACGGTTATGAGGATCAGTGGGAATATAATTGCAAAGTGCTCGGGAATACTTTAAAAGAAGAAGCCCTCATCTTTCATTATCCTGTTGATTACCGGCTACCACAATAGCCTACTCCTCGATATCATCTTATTTTTTTTTCATTTACACTAAGAGAAAGGCTACTAGTTACACATGATTTTAGCGCTCTGGAAAGAAATGACATGAAATGAATAAATCATGTACTACTGCAGGTTTTCAGGCAGGGCACAAGATTACTAAATTATGCACAATGTAAAAGAGGGAGCTATAAGAAATCAATCTTTGGCTAAGCTTGAGTGATGCATACACTATGATTCTAATGTATGGGTTAGGGACCCTCTGTGCAGGAGTTCTCATAACCTAGTTAGGTTGGTAATTAGGACACAGGGACAACCAAAAGGGGAAAAAATAAGAGTGTTTGAACAGTAGCCAAGTGAATTCTAGAATAATGAAGAAATATCAAATAGGGTAAATCAATGGAGTTAAAGGACACAAAGGGGAAATGAAAAACATTCAAAGATAAATTAATGTAGGCCCAAGGGTTATGCAAGCAATTTACTATAAATATACTAGGAAAAAAGAGACAGATGTAGGTGAATAAGGAAGTAGAAAATTGGTAAACCGTTGTTGGAAGTAAGAAATGCATAAAACAAAGAGTATGGTGAATCGGAAGCTCAGTGAAGAGGAACGAAAAGCATTTAAGAAAAACTAAAGACATTCTTTCGTAGATGGCATACTTTTTAGCAAAAGTTCTTGCCATCCCATCATGTATTATAATATCCTTACAAACTTGATGCAAAATAAATTTGGCCAGCCTCACTTTCAGTTATGAAAACTGGGTCTCATGTACAGTGTGTTGACTATAGTTAATAATACTGTACTGCGTATTTCAAAGTTGCTAACTCTTGAAAATTCTCATCTCAAGGAAAAGAAATTGTAGCTATGTATGGTGACAGATGTTAGCAAGATTTACTGTGATCATTTTGCAATATATACAAATACTGAATCATTATGTTGTACTCTTGGAGCATATAATGTTATATGTCAGTTATACCTCAATAATAACAAAACCAAACAATCGACAACAACAACAAACTGAGGTTTCGGCTCCTCCCACAGTCACAGAAAAGAACATGTTTTTACCTCCTACACACATATGGAGAGTTTTAGCCAATCCGCCTGTTTAAAAGGCAGCAAATTCATGATTCCATCTTTTTCTTTTAATTGACCTATAAAAAGGTAAAGTGCTCTAATCTTGTGTGTACAGCTCAATTAACTTTTATGGTTGAACATATTCCTACAGGTACCACTAAAATCAAGATATAGAACATTTTAAGGAGCCCTGAAGGTTCCCTTGTATCTTCTCAGTGTGTACCCCCCCAATATAATTATTACTCAGATTTCTAACGCTCTTAGTTATTTTCACCTGTTCGAAACCTTATATAAATGGAATTCTATAGTATGTACTCTTCTGCATCTGGCTTCTCTCATTCAACATAATATCTGTGAGATTCATCTCGTGTTTCTATCTGTACCAGTAGTCTGTTCTTAGTTAGTGCTTCATAACGGGTTGGCGGACTTTTTCTATAAAGAATCAGATAGTTTAGGAAAAAGTTTGTGGACAGTATGGTCTCTGTCTCAACTACTCAACTCTGCCTTTGTAGCAAAAAGTAGCTGTAGGCACTCTATGAATGAGGAATGTGAGTGTGTTCCAATAAAACTTATTTGCCAGGATTTGGCCTGTGGGCTCTATTTGCTCAATCCTACTCTGTGGTGTTGCTTTGCATAAATATACCACTATTTATTTCTTCATTTTCTTGTTGACAAACAGTTAGTTTGTTTCCAGCCTTTTGGTAAAAATATGCACTCATTTCTCTAGGACATATATCTCAGACTGGGATTACCGGATCATATACTTGTTGTTTTGATCAGCTTTAATAAATACTGCCAAACAGTTCTCTAAAGTGGTTATAACTGATTTACACCCCCACTGGTGATATATGAGATGCTCTGCTTCCAAGCCAATACTTGGTACTTGGTATAGTCAGGTTTTTTTTCATTTTAACCATTCTGGTGATTGTCTGGTAGATTCTCTATGTGGTTTTAATTTGTATTTCTTTGGTGAATGATGATGTTGAGCACCCTTTATTTTTAATGTGTGTTGCCCATTGGGATAGTGCCTTTTGTGAAGCTCTTATTCAGTTCTCCTGCCCATTTTTTAAATGGGCTGTTCTTTTCATCTTGATCTGCAGCAGGTCTTTATATATTCTGACTATAAGTTCATTATATGTATTGTCGATTGGATATCTCCTCCCAATCAACATTGCATTCTTAAAGCAATCATAAGCAGTTGATGTCATGACTTTTTTTTTTTTCAATAAGATCTTTTCACTTCATCAGTTGTATCAGCCCTGAGTGGGTCACAGAATTAATCAGGATATGTGAGCAGCATCTCAGGAGTCCAAGAGCCTGTAGAGAAGGTAAGTCAGTTCTGCCTTGAGGATGTGGTATAGAGCCTCTTGCTCATTTCCTCTCCTAACAGAGCCGTGGCCTGTGTGCCTCCGAAAGGGAGGCAGGATCCAGACCCTGGACACAAAAGTAACCTTCTGGAGAAAGATACAGGGGACTCAAAAAATGTAGCAGTATATTTGGAACTATACCCCAAAAGCAGAGCCTTTCTTAACTTGTTCACCTAGTCCCCTGTGCTAAACATGGTGCGAAATGAATGACGACCTTGATATTATAATTAATAGCCTCCTTTTAAAAAGGATGTCAGTACACCATGAACCTGCTCTTGTACTGCCTAGAAGATACCACCCAATAAGCCAAATATGTTGTCCAGAATTCTGTATTCTGTGCTACACATTCCCTCTTTCGCTATGCATTCTCCCTCTATTAAGTTATTGCCAAGCAAAGGTGATTTATTAAGATGAGAAGCAGACATTGCTAAAACAGGAAGAAAAGCAAAAAAGAAATAAATGTTTCCTCAGAACCCACAAAGGAGAACAGATGTCAGCAGAAGCAGATGTATGCTTCTCCGGGGTGAAAGAACGAATATTTAATGCAATCAGAATCCCAATAACATAAGTAACCAAGAAAGTGGAATATCTAAAATTTGCAGAACTCCTTCATGTGATGTTATGCATCCGTAAGTGCTACCCAAAGTAGCATAAGCTACCAGTGACCAATGTTTTCAAACTATTTTTTTTAAAAGAGGAAAAAATGGCCTAGGTTATTTTTATATGCAAGGTTATATTTGTCCTATTTTTAGCATTAGAAACCCATACAGAAAATTTGCCTTTAGGAAGACATTATAAATTCTGGATCCTATTTAGCTCAGTCAGCTAAACAGCCAATGTCTGCTCACGACCCGCACATGACATAATGAATGATTAATTCCTTTCCAAAGTTCGACATGTAAGGGAGCAAAGTATAAACTGTTTAGGCAAACATCTCGAGAAAAGTGGCTGAATGAATTGGGCAAATTGTTACCCTCTAAAGTGTAAAGTAATGATAACTACATTTCAATGGAGTTGAAAATGTAAAACTTCTACGTATCAACTACCCAGAAAGAGGCACTGGCAAGAATATTTGCAGCCAATATGCCTTTAAAAGTAACATACAATACATGAGCTATATAAAGAACTCTCATATATGGGTTTTTTTAAATGAACACTTTAACAGCTAAATTGTCAATGGTTTTAAACCAATAATTAACAAGGAAAGAACTAAAGTTAGTTAGTAAACATTAAAATAATGTTAAACCCAACTATACTACTATAGGAAAAAAAAAAGTGATACCAATTGTTACCAATCAATTAGCAAAGTTTTTAAATGAATAATAAGGATGGTAGCTTGATTATGATAAAATACACACAATCATGTATGCTGTTTAGGCGACACATTAGTTTAAGGCTTTTGGAAAACAAAAAGAAACAGTAATATCTATATGTTTTAACACAGTCATTTTAGCTCTTTCTATCTATTCTCTGGAAATAATCATATAAGTTGACAGGAACTGTAAATTGGCCATAGTTTCCAAAGGCAATAAAAATAACAATAATAATAACAGACCACATGACCAAGTATAAAGCCATCTTCATCATCATCTTCCTCTGAATAAATATTTATTCTTAATTTAAAAGATACTTTTTATTTTTCCTCTGTCATATGTTCATATGACACTAGTCACATATCATGTGTTTCTAATTCCATCTGTTCCTTCTTCCCAGATCCCCATCTACAGGTACCCTTAACTAGTTTGAAATTCTTTCAAAGGCATATATCATTTTCTTTCAGTGGCCTTGAAATATTTTATCTTCTCCTCATATCTCCCATTATCATTCAATTATAGAGGTACGGTAACACAAAGTATGGTAAATTCATTCAATGAGAAGTGGTTCAACTATATAAATTGTGTGCCAACCATCAGAAATGATTATGCATAATGTTAAACAATGATTTCAGCAATATTTTTAAATGTCTGTGTGTCCCAAAAGAGACTAAAAGAAACACGCTAAAATATACCTATTATTGTATTTGACTCGTGGGACAGTGGGTTTTCCTTTTCTTTCTTCCTTTAAATACTCAAAACTGTTTACATTTCCTTAAATAGGATGTACTTTTCCCATAATAAAAATACAAATCATTAAAGTAATTGCTTTCTTCTTCAGAAGATCTCTACACCCACAACTCTCCTTTAAGATAAAAATGGATTTTTGGTTTCCTCCCCAACGTCTCTGAACAGCAGGTCTCAGAGTCTCACTATTTATATTCACTCTCTTGTTCCACTGCAGCCAGGCTGAATGTCTGGTGTGTGCATCCAGCAGAGGTGGGAGCAGATAGGATGAAGAGTCTAAATGGCTGGAAGGAATGAGTTTTCCTGCTTTGCTGGGAGGTGCATGCACATAGTGACACCTGGCAGGATTCAAACTGCAAGCCTGAACTCTGTCCCCTTTCTAGTTGCTCCTGAGTTCCCCCTTTCTTGTTCTTGAAGCCTGTTGCTGGGTACAACTGCTGCCTCGACTTACCTAATGCTAAGGCTTTGAATCTAGCTCTGAGCGCCGTGTTTCTATGGGAACTTTTCCTTGGTGATAACAAATGACGGGCTCCTGATGGTATCTACATCATCTCCAGGGTCTTCCCCCCTCCGCCCCTGCCCTGCCTGTCTTTGTTCCTAGGCTCAGAGAAGTCAGTTCTTGGGCTGACCTAGATTGTGTCATTTATACTTTTTGAAGTTGCTTCTTCCTCAGGTGTCTGAAGACGCTGCGTTTTTCTGCAAACCATCTCCCACACTCTGAAAATACTCTTCAAAAATCTCTCTTTCCTCTCCCCTCCTCCCATCATCATGGTTTCCTCTAGTATCTTGTTGGCATTTACTTTGAGAGAGTGCAGCTGTATGAAAAACCAACACCTCAAAGGCCAGGGAACTTAACCAAGGCCACACTGGTCCGCTATAGGAGGAGTAGAAACTCTGTGTCCCAACACACAGGGGCTCCTGATTACCTGCTCTGCGTCTTTCTCAATGATCCTCCATCACTGTTCACATATGTGGAATTTGGTTGGTTTCTTTCTTTTTTCCTTAGTTCATGTTGTTCCCTGGGAAGTATTTATCTCTGGTAGACTTCTAAAAGTTTAAAAAAAAAAAAAGCGATATGAACTCTAATTACAAACCATTTGTCAAAAATAAAAAACTAATTTAACTGCTGTTCACAAGCTTTTTGACAGGCTTCCTCTAAAAATTACTATTTCTGTAGGTAGCTGAAAAAGCACAACAGGAGGAAAATTTTACTTTTGACTATGACTTTTTCCTTGGAGAGTAATATCACTAGGAAATTCACTTTTTTTCTGTGCTTTTTCTTTACTGAATAAGGCCATTACATTGGAAGTAAAATATCTGCAGAAAAAAGGAAGGTGTGATCAGAAAATAAAATTATTTCACTCAGCAGATACAAGGACCTATTATACTGCTATTGGGATTTATTTTTTTAATTTTTTTTAAAGATTTTATTTATTTATTTGACAGAGAGAGACACAGCAATAGACGGAACACAAGCAGGGGGAGTGGGAGAGGGAGAAGCAGGCTTCCCGCTGAGCAAGGAGCCCGATGCGGGGCTGGATCCCAGGACCCTGGGATCATGACCAGAGCCGAAGGCAGATGCTTAACGACTGAGCCACCCAGGTGCCCCTTGCTATTGGGATTTAAAGAGGAATAATGCCTGATCCCCAGGTGCTTACCGTCCCAGTGGGGCAGGCAGGCATATGAACTGAATTCTGTGATAAGGTGTTAGAGGTATGACTGGTGTGTGGGATTTAGTAGCGGCATATGGGGAAAAGGGTGGGGATAGATAGACTGCCTAGACAATGGGACTCCCACATGAAGCCTTGGAAAGGAGGCCTATAGGTGTGAGGTGGGTGATAAGGCTCAGGAACATCATTGCAGAATATCACTGAGAGATAAAGGGGAGCCATGGAGAGCTTTACACAGACAAATCCCATGACCAGCACTGTAACTCCTTGTCAGTTCCCCGGTTCATCTGGTGCTAAATTGTGTGTGAGCACTAACTCCTTAAGACATGTGCTTTGGTTGAGACGTCACCACATGTTGGGATCCTGCTCTTCTGCACTAATAAAGAGGCTGTTTAGTGATGTCTGATACCCTTCTTCAAATACGGCAATTTGATCAACTGAATGCAGTCTTTTAAGCCACCATAAATGCATTTTGTGCTTAAGTAGATAATGAAAATAGCAAGAAAAATCAATGAATTAAACCACTGTTTGGAGGCATCCTTGCCGTATTGAAATGGAAGATGTTTGGAGTAAGCTGCATGCAGAGGGAGTGACTGTTCACAAAAGAGATAATAGGAGATCAGTGGCCTTCTTTTCCCTTGGCAATCAGTGATTATTTGTCCTTAGCAATTTCCTTAATTTTCTGCTGGGCATACATGTCTCCTTCAAAAGAGAATAATCTACTGGAAATTAAGTTGATCGATAGGCAATCCTGAGGGGCTTTTTTTTTTAATTATTTTTTTAAAAATCTAGAAATCAGTAAGGACAAACCAGAAAGTAGAATATATGTTATTCTAATAGATCTATCTGCTCGGTTCAAAGGGAAGGGTATGTGTGTGTGTGTGTCAATGCTTTCATTGATTAGAACAGTGGGTCTCAGTCAATGGAGCATCAAAATCAGCCACAGAGCTTGTGAAAACAGAGATGGCTGAGCCCATCCTAGTTTCTGCTTCAGGCGATCTAGGGCAGGGCCTGAGATTTAGCATTTATAGTAAGTTCCCAGGTGATATGGATGAGGCTGGTCTAGAAACCACACTTGGAGATGCACTGTATTAGATGCACTTGGACTCGTCTCTCTCCCCCTTAAACCCAGTACCCACAATACTTGCTAACATGCAGGAGAGGAGCCCTAAAACCCTGATCATTCAACTCATCACTCAGTGAGGGCCTAGTGGAAGGTAATATTTGTGACTATATGAAGATTTTGTTTACTTTTCATAAAGGATCAAAAATTTAGAGCTAGGAAGGGCTTGAAACATGATCTAACTTAACCTGTTGTCTACAGATGAAGATAGTGAGACCCCCAGAGATTAACTGATGTGACTGAGGTCCCATAGATGTTTACTGGTGACTTCAGGAACAATAGACATTTGTCTCTGCACTCCCAGACCACACAGTCTTTGCACCGTGACACCTGGCTTTTGTAACTTCAATTGCAGAGCCCTTAATAAATCAGTGTGTAACAATGTACTCTACTTCATAAAGGAGACAACTATTTGAGTGCATCTGCCACATTTTTTACATGGTTGGGAAGGAAGACTAGCTAGCGCTCTACTGGGCATCTGCTAAGTTCCTGGCACCATAGTTTACAGGCACTGGTCTGTTTAGTGTGTACAGTCCCTTTGAGGGATAAGTAAGACTATCCTTATTTTTCTGATGTGGAAACTGAGGCTCAGAGAGCCTGGTGGCTTACTCCCATTCAAGCAGCTCGGAAATGGCATCAGGAGGATGAGTACAAGCGGAGAGATCACTGAGCCAGGCCATGGTGACTCAGTAGTCAGTGCCTCCTCCTCCAAAGGAAACTGGCAAGGTATGTGTCTTGGTGGTATGGTGACAAGGAGGGTAGTAAGACCCAGAGAAACCCAGCAGGCTTCTGGCACTGGAACTGGGCTGCCACAGAGGGACTTGGTGTCAGGAAAGAGACAAAAACTCATGACACTGGAATTGGGGTATAAGGTCAGAGGCTGGTTTGCAGAAAGACTGGCTTGATGCTTAATGAGCTAAGTTGGTCCAAGAGCTGGCCTGGGGGAGCAGAGGTCCGGTGGCTTCGGGGGTGGGGTTCTTGCTGTGGTTATAGGCAGATGCCCCTCATTCCTGGGTTTTGCTAGGTGTGGAGCTGAACATGTGTGCTTCTATGAAGAGAACATTCTATGTTTCTGTTTTAAAAATGTAGCAAATGGCACCTTGATGTGTTTTCGGACGGGGAAGTTGGGTAAAAATTATCATTGGTTTATTGGATATTCCAAGGCCCTTGGATAGGAATTAGGCTTAGTTTGTACCTTACTAATCTGCCCATTATAATGTTTCCACCAACAAAAACTATTTCCAGAATTTTATCAGGTAAAAATCATAAAACTAAAATATAAGACCCCATGCTTTTCATCTTTATTGTCTTATTTTCTGTTTTTAGCTTGCCAGTTCTCATTGGTCATTTTGAAATTTGTTTATTAAAATAATCATATTTAAATGTGTATCTTCCTTACCAGTGACAGCTCTTGAAAATACAAAAATTTTATCGGCTAAGCCTTTTTAATTCCTCCAGTATCCAACATCCAGAAAAGTCCATTGGTCATAGTAGACACATCGTGAATATTTTATGTTTAAAAGATATAACTAATAAAGAATGGAGTCACTCATTGGGCATTTCCTTAAGACATACATATGCTAGACTCTTACAGTACAGGACAGGATAGAGACAAGTAAGTAGCAGTGATTACACAAAGTGATAAGGGCTAGAATAAAATGATAGTACCATATGTTCACTGTGCTCAGGCTATTTATCATATATAGATATTCTGTATGTTTACATGTATAATCTTCACCACAACCCTATGAAAGATAAGTATCTTTATCCCCATTTTATCCATAAGGATGTTGAAGCACAGGGATGGGACATCTGAATGGCTCACTCAGTTAAGGGTCCAACTCTTGGTTTTGGTTCAGGTCATGACCTCAGGGTCATGAGATCAAGCCCCACATCGGGCTCCATGCTTAGCGGGGAGCCGGAGTCTGCTTGGGATTCTCTCTCTCCCTCTGCCCCTCTCCCCCATAAATAAACAAATCTTTTTTTTTAAAAAAGGAAGTCTTGAATGAACACTTATAAGAAGGCAGGCATGTCTTATGCAGCAAATCACCTGCATAATTAGAATTCTAATTTAAATTTCTATTCCAAGCTTGATTGGCTCCACTCATTGTACATCAAATTGATCAAAACAGAAATTACAGAGTCAAATTTCTGGTACAGCTAAGAAAAAGAATGATGAGCAAGAAGGTAGGAGGCCATATAACTCAATTTTTTTTTCAGCATAGATAAAAGCATATTTGAACTTTATGGGCACCTCAGCTAGAAAGGGACTCCTCTAAACTAGTCTTACTTATTTACACAAGACTTGTTTTAAAAATAAAGCACCTTACCATCATCCCCCACTTTTTAAAATACATTCAAATCTAAGAATTGATTTTAATATGAATTTATGTATGCAACAAATTTTTATTGAGCATCCACCGTGGAACCTAGAACACGAGTTGTTCTAAGTGCTGGGGTCACAACAGTGAACAAAATAGGCAAAACCTCCACCCTAACAAAGCTTACAGTCCAGTGAGGAAAGGAAGACAAAACATAAGATAAGAAAACTATATGAAATATATATATGTATATGTATATATGCATATGTATGTATATATACAGTGCTATAATACACATAAGATATACACGTCATTGTCACAGAAAAATATGGTTAATTTATATGTGCCATCCCTTATAATACAGAATATGAATATTATCCACGGGTTCCTAGGCCCAGCCTTGACCCTTGACCAGCATCTATGCCATGTGCTAGGACATATTACCTCTGATGAGCTAAGTCATTCCTAGATCAACCCCGGAAACAAGCCCCCAGACGGTGTGAGCGGGAAAGTGACATACCAGTTAACAGGGTGAGAAATGAATGCAAATTAATTCTCCATCCTCCCAGCAGCCACTGCTTCTGCATTCTTACCCTTCTCCATCCCCCTGCCAGTTCTCAGAGAAAAGGATGAATATTACAAGTGATGTTTACTTCATGTCTCAGTGACCTAGAAAGGGGAATGTGCAGGAAGGCGTGGCAGTAGGCTAGTGATGCTGTGCCAGAAAGTAGGACAGCCACACAAAGAGGAGAGCGGCATAACTGAAAGCCACTCTGAACGTCCCTGCCCTTTGGCATTCCACACCTCTTCCTGGGCACTGGGGTGGGTCCGTGCAGCTAAGGGCCACTGGGACCACCTGAAACCTGCCCACAGGCATGGGCCCCTTTCCTCATGGCGGGTACCATCTGCATTGAGCAGTGTTATCCATAATAAAAGGCTGTCTCCATGGAATCAATTAGCCGTGCATGCTTCAGAGACTTCTGTGATGTGAGTGGTCACTTCTTTCGGCCAAAATTAAGAAAAATCATATGACTCCATTTCAGTTATAAATAATCTAGCCCTGTGTTCTATAAGGTTTCCTTCTTCAGGTGAGAAGGGAGAAGGGAACCATGGTGGAGGCTGGGGTGTCCTACCCAGATCCCTTCATGGGGTCAGTGCTCACCCCCTTCCCCCCATCCTCCAGCTACTCTGGGGATTGGCTGCTCACAGCTGTCCTCTCCTTCAGAGAAATGCTGATGGAACCATTGTGTCCTGCAGGCACTTGACCTTCCCCCGTCCCACAACTGGGGACTGACTGACTGAGACAGGGTCAAAAGTCTGGCCCACTCTCGTCTTACCAGGGACCAAGTCTGAGCTGCAGAGGCCCCCCACCTCCCCTGGGATGAGGCTCTGCTGAATGTCTTCCTCTGTCCACTTTTGTGTCCCTCTTCTGCTCCTCCATGAATCACGCGGAGCCAAGCCATCTCAGGCTCTGCTCTCCATTACCCTGTCTTTGGACAGGAGTGAACATGTGTCACTTGCCTACTGTGTTGCAAGAGCCTCTGCTAAGCCCTTCACATGCTTGGCTCATCTTGTTCTGACTTGTTATCAGGGCCCTTTAATAAAGGAAGTGAAGCTTGGAGATGCAGGTGAGCCTTCCCCAAAGTCACTCACAATCTAGTAGGTGACTCCAACTCTGTTGCCTCTCCCTTGGATCTCATAGTTGCTTCATTCCCTTCTGCTGGTAAGGAGAAAGAGCCAGGTTCGCCACTGAATAACAAGTATTCCTGTGACTTCCTTTCACTGAAGCTGTTATCGGGGCTCCTGATGTTTGTTGCTAAGGCTTTACCTTTTGTCACACAGAAGCTCTCGCTAATGACTTCATCAAGAGGCATCATCTCTGTTACTTTACTTAATGTCAATTGCCCAGGTGGTGGCAGATGTTTTCTTCATTATTCTTTGTTTTCTACCTGGTAAATCTGCGTGTGGGTGGCTGAATTGTGCTGAACAGAGTCTCTTTTCTCTCCTCTGTACAAAATGAGCCTGGGAGTGGACAACAAAGAGGAAGAAAGAGATGTGAAGTTCACACAAGAGCAGGGGGATCCATGCCCTGTCAACTGAGGCAAGAAGAGTGTGCATTTCCTAGGGAGACATCAACATTATGATGATCTCATATGTATTTTCTGTTGAAAACACAGTGGGATCCTCAAGAGCTGCTGAGGCAGGCTATTTAATGCCTGACACACCAAATGGTCCCAGTGTGCATTGTAATTAAAGGGGATACTGCCTTCTCTCTCCTTCTCCCTCTTGCCTCCCTCCCTCCCACCTTCCTCTCCCCCCCTTCCCTTTCTTCCATTCTCCTCCATCTTCTCTCTCTCCTCTCACTACTTGGTAATCACATAGCAGGATGCCTTCACTTTAACGTCTGCCATAATAAATAGGATAACCAAGATGGCTGAGAAATTCTTAGGTCTACATGCAAAGCCAAGAGGCAATGGTCTAAACATGGTTTGACCTGAAGAACTGACCATGTGCACGATGGTTAACCACATTGTCTCTTGCCCCAATTCTATCATGTGCATTAAATTGTTCCATGTACATGGTTGCATTTAATGTCCCTTCTCTCCACCAGTCTCATCCCCCTCCAAGAGCCCTGAACACATCATGAGAAGGGATTATTTTCTGCAAGAATGCCAATGTCACAAAAAAGGCAAAGAAAGGCAAAGAAATTGCTTCAGATTGAAGGAGACTAAGGACACGCACCAACAAAATACAACACATGATTCTAGACTGGATCCTGTGTTGGAGTAAATGCTATCAAGATTACTGAGTCAGTTGACAAAGTTGGATACAGACTGTAAGT
This sequence comes from Mirounga leonina, assembly GCF_011800145.1. Lineage (NCBI taxonomy): Eukaryota > Metazoa > Chordata > Mammalia > Carnivora > Phocidae > Mirounga > Mirounga leonina. Next base: position 16,043,876 of record NW_023270316.1, on the reverse strand, counting down.
TAGATAAAAGTATATATCGATGTTAGGGGTGCCTGGGTGGCTCAGTCAGTTAAGCGTCTGTCTTCAGCTCAGCTCATGATCCTGGGGTCCTGAGATCGAGCCCTGCAGTGGGCTCCCTGCTCAGTGGGGAGTCTGTTTCTCCCTCTCTCTCTGCCTCTCTCCCTGCTTATTCTCTCTCTCCCTCCCTCTCTCTCTCTCTCTCAAAAAAATAAATAAAATCTTAAAAAAAAATTTCCCACCAACAGTGTAAGAGGGTTCCCTTTTCTCTGCATCCTTGCCAACATTTCTTGTTTCCTATCCTGTTAATTTTAGCCATTCTGACTGGTGTGAGGTGGTATCTCATTGTGGTTTTGATTTGTATTCCCCAAGTGATGTGGAGCATTTTTTCATGTTTCTGTTGGCCATTCATATGTCTTCTTTGGAGAAATGTCTATCATGTCTTCTGCCCATTTCTTGACTGGATTATTTGTTTTTTGAGTGTTGAGTTTGATAAGTTCTTTATAGATCTTGAATACCAGCCCTTTATCTGTTATGTCATTTGCAAATACCTTCTCCCATTCCTATAGGTTGCTTTTAGTTTTGTTGACTATTTCCTTTGCTGTGCAGAAGCTATTTATCTTGAAGTCCTAATGGTTCATATTTGCTTTCGTTTCCCTTGCCTTTGGAGACATGTCTAGTAAAAAGTTGCTGTGGCAGAGGTTGAAGAGGTTACTGCCTATGTTCTCAAGGATTTTTTTTAAAGATTTTATTTATTTATTTGACAGAGAGAGACACAGCGAGAGAGGGAACACAAGCAGGGAGAGTGGGAGAGGGAGAAGCAGGCTTCCCACTGAGCAGGGAGCCCAATGCGGGGCTTGATCCCAGGATGCTGGGATCATGACCTGAGCCAAAGGCAGATGGTTAATGACTGAGCCACCCAGGCGCCCCTGTTCTCAAGGATTTTGATAGATTCCTGTCCCACACTAAGGTTTTTCATCCATTTTGAGTTTATCTTTGTGTATGGTGTAAGAAAATGGCTCAGTTTCATTATTCTACATGTGGCTGTCCAATTTTCCCAGAGACTGTCCTTTTCCCATTGGATATTCTTTCCTGCTTTGTCAAAGATTAGTTGACCATAGAGTTGAGGATGCATTTCTGTGTTCTCTATTCTGTTCCATTGATCTATGTGTCTGTTTTTTTGCCAGTACCATACTGTCTTGATGATTACAGCTTTGTAATATAGCTTGAAGTCTGACATTGTGATGCCACCAGCTTTGATTTTCTTTTTCAACGTTCCTCTGGCTTTCAGGGTCTTTTCTCGTTCCATACAAATTTTAGGATTGTTTGTTCCAGCTTTGTGAAAAATGTTGATGGTATTTTGATAGGAATTGCATTGAATGTGTAGACTGATCTGTGTAGCATAGACATTTTAACAATATTTATTCTTCCAATTCATGAGCATGGAATGTTTTTCTATATCTTTGTGTCTTCCTCAGTTTCTTTCATGAGTGTTCTGTAGTTTTTAGAGTACAGATCCTTTGCCTCTTTGGTTCAGTTTATTCCTAGGTATCTTATGGTTTTGGGTGCAATTGTAAATGGGATTGATTCCTTAATTTCTCTTTCTTCTGTCTCATTGTTAGTGTATAGAAATGCAACTGATTTCTGTGCATTGATTTTATATCCTGCCACATTGCTGAATTCCTGTATGAGTTCTAGGATTTGGGGGTGGAGTCTTTTGGGTTTTCCACATAAAGCATCATGTCATCTGCAAAGAGTGAGAGTTTGATTTCTTCTTTGCCAATTTGAATGCCTTTTATTTCTTTTTGTTGTCTGATTGCTGAGGCTAGGATTTCTAGTTCTATGTTGAACAACAGTAGTGAGAGTGGGCATCCCTATCATGTTCCTGACCTTAGGGGAAGAACTCTCACTTTTTCCCTATTGAGAATGATATTCACTGTGGGCCCTTCGTAGATGGCTTTTATGATATTGAGGTATGTTCCTTCTATCTGTAAACTGTAGGGAATTTTAATCAAGAAAGGATGCTGTATTTTGTCAAATGCTTTTTTTGCATCAATTGAGAGGATCATATGATTCTTGTCCTTTCTTTTATTAACGTGATGTATCACGTTGATTGATTGTCACAGCCACTCTGGAAAACAGTATAGAGGTACCTCAAGAAGTTAAAAATAGAGCCACCTGACCCAACAGTTGAATTACTAGGTATTTACCCCAAAGATACAAATGTAGTGATCCAAAGGGGCACATGCACCCCAATGTTCATAGCAGCATTGTCCACAGCAGCATTGTCCACAATAGCCAAACTGTGGAAAGAGCCAAGATGTTCATCTACAGATGAATGGATAAAGAAGATGTAGTGTATATATATACACAATGGAATATTACTCAGCCATCAGAAAGGATGAATACTTACCATTTACATCAACGTGGATGGAACTGGAGGGTATTATGCTGAGTGAAATAATAAGAGAAAGACAATTATCATATATTTTCACTCATATGTGGAATATAAGAAACAGGGCAGAGGACCATTGATTGGGGAAGGGAAGGAAAACTGAGTGGGAAATCATCAGAGAGGGAGAAAAACCATGAGAGACTCTTAACTATAGGAAACAAATTGAGGGTTGCTGGAGGGGAGGGGAGTTGGGGAATGGGGTAATTAGGTGATGGGCATTAAGGAGGGCACGTGATGTGATGAGCACTGGGTGTTATACACAACTGATAAATTACTGAATGCTACATCTGAAACTAATGATGTTCTGTAAGTTGGAAAATTGAATTTAAATAAAAGGAAAAAAATTAAAGTATAGATTGATGGTAAATTTACTAAGGTTGGTAACTGCACTGGTGGGTGTATCTTTATTCTCAGGAAATACACATTGAAGTATTACAGACCGAGGGGTCACAATATGTGCAACTTATCCTCAAATAGTAGAAGTTACATATAGTAGCACAGAAGTATTAATGTTTATACATTCTCACCAATATGTATTCTCAAATGCTATTGTCAAATAGCATAAGTTGTATATATTCATATAAGGTATCCATGTATATCTAGTCTCTCTCATATATAAGACAGAGAGAGAGAAGAACTGTTAAAGAGGCAGAATGTTAACAATAGATGAATCTGGGTAAAGAGTCTACAAGTGTTCCTTGTACCATTTTTGGAATTTTCTGTGAGTTTGAAATTATTTCCCAAAGAAACAAACAGAGAAATTTCCCTTACGATGCAATTATGAAGCAGTCCGACTGGACTTTGGGCTTGGCACACGAGGGCCGTCTCATGATTTGCACACATGTATAAAGTTGCATCCACGAGAAGGGACTTGAGCATTTTATAAGAAATGAATTGATCCTGGAAAACCTAGATGAGGATTGCTTGTGTTAAGGATAAATGTAAATCTACTTGGTATTTCATGAGAGTCTGTGACAAGCTCTTTGGTATTTTGTGGGAGTGTGGGCAGCACGGGCTTGCTAAGTGTGGCTCAGAGATCACTGGCCTTTAAATGACTTGAACCAGTGTCTAGTTGCAGGGGGAGGTGTTGGCAATGTGTGGAATGAACTGAAATAGGGACTGAGGAGGCTCTTCAGAGAGCCGGGATGGCAGACCCATACTGCGATGAATCAGGAGAGCGAGTGATGGCCTCGAAATGGCCTCTTTTTCTAATCTGTCATCGTTTGGATGAAGCTTAGATTAAAGCAAGGAACAAGAAACACCATAAGCTGGGGGGAGTGGGGGAAGGAGAGGCAAGGTTGAAGGAAGCAAAGAAATTGAGACTTATCTTTCCATTTATATAAATCCAGTCCTCCCAGCCCCAGACTTTCCTGCCTCCTCTGTTGATGGCTGGGGCAGGCGGCAGAGTTCCCCAAGGAAAGTTCCTTTTCGGCGATGGAAATGCTGCATCTCATCTCTGAGGGCATCTGATGAAACAGATAGAATCCCTATGGAAGGTATGGAGGAAACAAACCCAAAAATTATGTTCCTATGAACACAAGTTTGCGTGCTGGATCAATATGAAAAAATATCCTCTTGTAACTTAATTAGAAGACATCTATTTAGCACAAAATTAAATCTATCCTCCTGTTTTGCTCCTACCTTCACCTCTCACAATCCACAGTTTTATATATTTTATAAGAAATAAATTTGTTCACAAGAAAATGCCCACTTGAGCCTCAAATAACATATTTTATGTAGCATTTGTTTACTTCAGCAGGCTACAATATTTTGCATAGAGGTTGCTAAAATCCACTGCTGAAATGCAGCCACCTCTGGAAAAAAAATAAGCTAACAGATCAATGGCCACCACCACATACTAGTCAATCTTTGGGGCAAATAATGGAGCAATCTATAAAGTATCAAAGGATTTTGAGCAGTTGGAACTTCACTCACCGTATTGACTTTTTGCCACGTATTAAAGGTAAAGCCTCTGGTCTTACTAACAGTGCCATGGGATCTGTAATAGCCCAGAGTGTGTGGCTCCTCATTTTTATATGTCATCAGAAAGATGGAAAGCCAAGAGCACATCTGGGGTCTGGGTTTAGTACTAGCTCTGGGGAAGGGGTACCACATAGTCAATCACCTCCCACATAAGCCAGATTTCCCCCTAAAGATTAGTCAAAGTGCCAGGAAAATATGGGCCTGTGTTTCACATCCTACGACGAGCTCACAGCAAGCAGGCTAAATGTTAGTGATGTCAAGATATGTTGGAGTGCTGTGCCTGAATGATGCGTGCACATGAAGAGCCTGCCTTAGCCATTGTGGGGCCCAGGCCAAACGACCTTGTGTGTCTGGGCAACCAAGAGGGAGTGATGGCTGGTGCACAGAGATCAGTCATGCGCTCCAGTGCTGCCCACTGCTGGGCACCCAGTTTTCATGGCAGGGGTTGAAGTTGAAGTGTAAGCCCTATTTGTAGATGCAGGTCCATAATAGAGATGTTCAAGAAACTGAATATTCAGTAGAGGACCTTGTATTAGTCACGGTTTCCTAGAGAAACAGAACTAATAGTATATAGAGAGAGATACATATGAAAGGAGATATACTATAAGCATTAGTTCATGTAGTTATGGAGGCTGAGAAGTCTCATGATCTGCCATCTATAAGCTGGAGGACCATGAAAGAAGGTGGTATAATTCAATCCAAGGCCAATCACCTAAGCATAGGGGGAATGTTGGTGCAACTCCCAATCTGATACCAGCTCCAAAGGCCTGAGAACCAGGAACTCTGATGTTCAAGAACAGGAGAAAATGGATAACCTAGCTCAAGAAGAGAGAGAATTATCCCTTCCTCTGCTTGTTTGTTCTGTGCAGGCCCCCAAAGGGTTGGATGATGCCCACCCATTTTGTAGAGGGTGGATCTCATTACTCAGTCTACTGAGTCAAATGTTAATCTCTTCCAGAGACACCCTCACAGAAACACCCAGAAATAATATTTTATTAGCTATCTAGGCATCCCTCAGCTCAATCAAGTTGACACATAAAATTAACCATTACAGGGGGCCCCTGGGTGGCTCAAGTGTCTGTCTTTGGCTCAGGTCATAATCCTGGGGTCCTGGGATCAAGCCCCACATCAGGGTCCCTGCTCCCCTGGGAGTCTGCCTCTCTCTCTCCCTCTGCCCCTCCCCGCCATTCACGTATGCTCTCTCTCTCTCAAATAAATAACAAAATCTTTTTTAAAAGATTAACCATTACATTGGAGCGCCTGGGTGGCTCAGTCGGTTAAGCGCCTGCCTTCAGCTCAGGTCATGATCCCGGGATCCTGGGATCGAGTCCCGCATCGGGCTCCCTGCTCAGCACGGAGTCTGCTCCTCCCCTTCCCTCTGTGCTCTCTGTCACTCTCTCTCTCTCTCCCTCTCTCTCAGATAAGTAAAATCTTTTTTAAAAATGCTTTTTAAAAAATTAACCATTACAGACATCGAGCTGCACAGAGAAACCTGTATTTATAAACACATGAAACTTTAGTACATTGAGGGAACTTGCGGAATCCAGAAACAAAGCCCAAATTTGGGGGATCAAGAAAGTTAGACTAAGAGCTTTATTGGAAAACATTCCAAGAACTGTATCTGACATCGTGATCTCTTCATATATATATATTTCCACTTACCTATTTTATTCAATTCCAGAACCATTATCTTTATTCTTTGCCACAGTCAGAAAGGAAACCATGATTCGAAGGATGTGTTAGCAGCTTTGCTACTCTTTCCTAATAGTTTGTGTCGTTTCTAATGACCCGAACGCCACACAGGAGGCCTTTGGAATGAAGCCATGTCACCACAGGAGCTGTGCAAAGTGAGTGTCACTTGATCACAGCCACCAAAGACGAAAAATGTAGTATTTCTTAAGGAAGCTGGCGAAGTTGTAATTTTAAAATGCCACTAATGTAATATGGAGTGGGAGGAGGCTTCCATTTCTGGCCTCTTTTTTAGCTGCCCGTTGGAAGGCTTTTGGTAAAAATAAAAATTTCTAGATGGCTTTCTTGATCACAGAAGTCCAAGGCCAAGGGAGACTTCCTGAGCGTGCTGCAGGAAGTACAGTCTAACCCAGGTGATCATGTGGTTTGCCGGGAAGGGTTCTCGGTGTTGGTGGGGGCATAGGAAAACCTCGAGTGTGCTCAAGCACTTGTTACCCAAGGGGGCTAGCCAAGTACCAAGGGGGGGAAATCATTTAAAATGCTTATTCGAAATCAGGGAGATAAAAATGTGGAAGTCAATGTAATCATTTTGGTCATGCCTTTATTTTTTTTTTTTTTAATTTGAGACAGAGAGAATGAGAGACAGAGAGCATGAGAGGGAGGAGGGTCAGAGGGAGAAGCAGACTCCCTGCCGAGCAGGGAGACCGATGCGGGACTCGATCCCGGGACTCCAGGATCATGACCTGAGCCAAAGGCAGTCGCTTAACCAACTGAGCCACCCAGGCGCCCCTGTCATGCCTTTAAATTCAAGCCCTTTATCTGTTCAATAGTTTCAGTTGCTGACTCAAGCTTTTGTCCACAGTTGTGCAGAGCCTTTCTGCCCTTTAGAATTAGGGTGATCTATTGACAAAATTCTGGGTGTGGGCTTTCACATATATTCTGCATTCTTAGTTCATCAATTATGTTTTGTGCTGGGTTCTGAGTCAGGAGCAGGAAGAGTCATGGTCATTGTAGAGCAGACATTGAAAATAATATCACAAGTGTGAGTACTTTGATATCTGGGAAGTATAGAATAAACAGGAGCACAACAGACAGAATGGGGTGCTAACCTCATTTCAGGGTCAGGGAGTGTTATATATAATTTTGTATGTAGATACAGAGATTTTAAATATATATGTATATATATGTACATGTATATGGCTATATACATATAAAGATATATATATTAGAGTTGCCAGATTTATTAAATAAAAATATAGGATGCTCAGTTAAAATTGAATTTCAGATAGACGAGTAACTTCTCAGTATAGGTATGTATCCTCCAACACCTGGGACAGAATTACACGAACAGACTATTTGGTATTTCTCTGAAATCCAAATTTAACAGTGTCTTCTCCTTCATTCCTGGCAACCTTTATAAATGCATGTGTGTGTGTGTGTGTGTGTGTGTGTCTACTCTCTCACACACACACACACACACCCAAGGGCAAACCCTAGAAACAGGGCCTATAGATGTGGCCCCTAAAGCCTTCTCCTTTCCAATTTCTTCTTTTCCACTTTTTTTCCATTTTGAACAGGGAGTGCTAAGCGCTGTTGTCCCCATGCCCTATTAAGGGCACCTAATCTCTAGTCCGTAAAGGGGTGAAAACTCCAGTCATCTTCAGCTTCCTTCTCCCCTCCCCATATAGTCCTTTCATACATAGAACTTACGTAAGCCTTCTCCTCCCAACCGACCCCAGCAAGAGGCTCTCTGGGCACAGAGATTGCCTTGACATTCCAAGGTCATGATTCTGATTATAGGAATAATTCAGCTCAACCAGGATATAACAAGCATGGGAGGTGCTTGCAGTTCTGAAACACATAGAAGAGTGAGTTGTGATTTCACTTGAGAAAATCAATTTTTGTGAATCACATATCATATCTGAACAAATGACTTCCCCTGTCACGGGAGTCCAGCTATGCCTGTATGTCCATATTATTGTTCCTTGTTAACTTTGGGATGGATCCTTAACTCACAAATCCTCTGCTCCCTCATCTACAAAATGGGTGTGATAAAGTAACCCATAGTCTATCATGAGGATTAAATGAGCTAATACAATAAAAAAAAAAAAATTCACTGTAATACCTGGAAGAGACGATAAGATCTATGAGATGCCCCCGCTGCACAGTCTCCAATGTCTTCTGAATCACCCAACATCTCAGAAGTCATTCCAGATGTTTCTCACATGTTCTGAGAAATGTGGCCAAGAGTCCATTTCAGTGTCCTCCCATAAAGAACTGTATTTCGGGGGTGTCTAATTCTCCGCTCTGGAAATGCAAGGGGAGCACACAACAGCCATAATTAAATGAAGACTCAGCAGAACCCAGTGTGGGCTTTCCTGGGATATGGTGCAAAGCCAAAATCCATTTCATGCTCTGAATGTTTGCTCCTTGTGGTGGGAGCATCTCAAGAGAACAAATTTCTCTTTGATGCTGACATATTAAAACAGATAACCCTCAACATTCTTTGTAGTCAAAAGATAGATGGCCTTTGAGACACTCTGTCACTGGTGAAATAGATTTTGTCATCATCAAAGATAGAGAGCTGGACCCTACTCGATACCGCACTTAACTTGAATAACCTTTTGAGGTTTTGTTTTATTTTGTTTTTGTAATTAAGACTTAGAGTGCAGGCATATTTTTTATAAGAAAGAGGTTGTGTTTTTTTTTAAACCAAGTAAAAACTTAAAAAAAAATTATTCTGGGGGCAGAAAACAGGCCATACAGTTATGTTTTCCAAGCCAGCTGCATTTTGACAACCACAAAGCCAAGTGCCTGCTATATAAAGATGTTATATTGTACCTTTACTTCTTGTCAACTGTCATTAATCTGTAACTTCTGAAGAAGAAACCAAAAATTTTTAGGCACTTCTATTGAACTGTGTCCAAATGTAACAATAAGAAATTTCATTTTAAGATATGGGGTGGTTTTGGATGCTCAACATTGACCTTTACCTTCAAGGCTGAGTCCTGCCTGGTATCTGCTTCTCTAAAGATTGAAGTAAACCTGTCAAGTCAGATTGCTCTTGGAGTCAGAAGTAACTGAAGCAAAAAGCTAAAGAATTTTACCCAAATGATTAGTGGTCTTGAGACTGTTCATCAAAACCACTTGACATTATAAGAGTTGGCATAACCCTATCAGACATTTCTTAAATATGCCCTTATTTGGTTCATTTCCTATTTTTACTCATAGCTGCTACACAATTGTATATGAGTGAAAAGGAACTTCAATTTCAAATTTGAAACTTAGACCTAAGTTACATGGGAAGGAGGAAATACCAGCTATTCAAAAAGGAGACACTTACTTTGCTTGCCCTATGCTGATTTGCTTGTGGATTTAGTCAGATGTAAGGTGATGGGTCTGATAAATGACAGAATTTCCACATCTCTGATGGGATGAAAATAACTTCTGCTTTAGGCTGTTTTATAACCAGTGACATGGAAGTTTGGGGGTCTTGATGCTTTGATACCACTCCCTGTACATCTCAAAAGTGTGAATTAACAGGAAGGAAGGAAATTGGAAATGCTGTCACTGGAACTATAGGGAGGATGGAATGGGCTGAAGGATCAGGGAGATCTGGGGCTAGTTCCATGAAATGCTGTCACCTCTGATACCCTCTGCAGTGTTAGGAAAACCTCTGCACGGCTGGCCTCTTCCACCCATCCTGACTTCAGTCAAAACCTTTCCCATATCCTGACTTATACTCCATCCCTCCTGAGTGTCATCAGGTTCTCAGATTTAAAGAGGGGAACTTGGTAACCGTATCACAGAATACCGGGGACTTGGGGTGGGAGGGGCACTTAACCCACAGAAATTTATTTTCCTCAAGTTCTAGAGGCTGGAAGTGCAAGATCAAAGTGCTGGTTAGGTTTGTTTCTGGTGAGAGCTCCCTCTGGCTTGCAGATGGCACCTTCTTACTGTGTCTTCATATGGCCTTTCCTCTGTGTATTCCTCTTCTTATAGAGCCACCAGCCCTGTGGATTAGGACCCCACCCATATAAACTCATTTGACTTAAGTTATCTCCTAAAAAGATTTATTTCCAAATACAGTCATTGAGGGGGTCAGGGTTTCAACATGCGACGGGGAGGGGGAACATAATTCAGTCCATCACGATGACTAAAAATAAAACAGAGTATCTGTGTTTTGGCAAATTCCTTTTGTGCTTCTAGTCTATAAATGTTTCATTATCCGGGATAAATATACATTTAGCACTAAAACACTGAGTGGAATATTTTACCAAGAAACATAAAATTTTAGCAATATGAGAGAAAGCCCTATGCCCTCGAGAGCAAGTATCTGTAGCTAATGTCGACCATTGTCAATGTTGACTTCTTTTCAGAATGTTACTTTTTATGGATGTCTTTGCAAGAATAAAAAAAAACTGTTTTGAGTTTAATTGTACCTTATAAGACACTAATCATTTTTCGATGCCATGAGATCTGGCACTGATCAAATTCTATTTACCAAAATATAATAGCTGTAAACAGTGAACACTTGTAGCTGTTTCAGCTATTAAGAATTTTTCTGGCACCAGAATTATAAAGCCTAACAACTTAGATTCACAACCAATAAAATGGCAAACACTGGTTATATAAAATGCAAAGGCGTAGATCAGGGCTAATGTGAACATCCTAATTCAGGTAATGGGTTGAGAAGCAGGTGAAAGCCTAATTCAGCCTCCCTGAGACTCAGTTTCACTTTCCAATTAGAAGTAACAGACAAGATGACCTTTTGGGGTCCTTCTGAGAAGAATATTCTCCAATTCTGGGAAATAAAGTGGGAAGATGAGTTAATAAAATTAGAGAACAGAGCCAGTTAAGCATCTGACTTCAACTCAGGTCATGACCCCAGGGTCCTGGGATCGAGTCCTGCATCAGGCGCTGCAATCAGCATGGGGTCTGCTGTCCTTCTCCCTCTGCTCCTCCCCCTGTTCGCTCTCTCTCTCTCTCAAATAAATAAATAAAATCTTTTTTAAAATTAGTGAACAGATATTGCTTGGGAAAAAGTAGCTGAAATAAGATAAAATTCAAATGATATTGTTGGGATCTTTGGATTACATGATTACAGACAAGCCTCCTGCAAGAAATCACACAAGCTAGATTTGGAAAGTGTTTGATATGAAGCAAAATCTCAGGCTCTGTCCATGTGGTGGATCCACATCCAGTCTTTTCCCATCTCTAATTACAATGCATCTGTAATTGAAAGATGTCTTCAGGGAAGTGTACCGTTGACCAGCCTTCTGCCTGAACAGTATCACCCTAACACACATTTCATAAGAGATTTCACTGCTCTGACAAGTTACACATCTTCAGTGTAAGACCGCAGTGATATTGTGACTGTTTGTTCAACCCCCTGCTGGAGCTGGGATTCACACACTGAAGCTGTATTTCTTGAGTGGATTCAGATGAAATCTTTGTTTTCATTCTATCCTATGGCACCGCTGCCTTAAAATTCACCACCACCAGCAGGTGAAGGACTTCCTCCAGATAAGGACCCACAGGAAATTTCTTTCATGATTCAGACGAAGCAGTAGATCCAACCCACTGTGGAGAGTTTGGGACAGTGACATGCCAGGCTGGTATTACAATCTCATCTGCCACATGCTTGTTGAGCAGCCTCTGTGCTGGAAGCTACGTTAGGCATCTGGGAAGGAATGCCATGCTGTCAGATCCATGCACTGTCTCTGAAGGGCTTCACCAGACCTAATATCCCAGCTAAAACCTGCCTTATCTCCCCTTTGCAACAGGGAGGGAGGCAGGGAGAGTCAGACGTGCAATAAGTATATTGCAGAAGCATCTACTCCTTCTCTTAATTTGCTAAATTGATTTGGACTCAGCTCCTTTGGATCAGGGTGGAAATGTCTTAAGTCATCATTTTTCAATCGATGCATGGTAGAATTACATGGCAGAAGGAAAAGAGGTAGATTGGAATTCATATCCCCATGTTTTCACCTCCCAAGCTTTTGCCACACAATCCCTATAAGCTTGAGTTTCCTTATGTGTAAATTGGGAGAAATAACACCCACTCCACAGAGCAACACTGAGATTTCCTCTAGTTAAGATGGTGTGAATCCAGCTGGGTGACTCGGCCGTGACTTCCTTATCTGTAAAATGGGGTTGGTAAAAATAGTTCTTCCATCACAGGGCTGTTTGAGGATTAAGTGGGTAGATGATCTACACACAGAGTACTCTGGACACTGCGTGGCCCCTGACAAGCCCTCAACAAATGCTATTTCTCACTGGTCGATGGAGTGTGCCTCTCCTAATAGACGCTCAATGAATTTGCCCTTCCTCTTTCTTTTTTCTTCTCCAAAATGCCTCACGGAGCACACATGAAAACTGGAAGGCAGGGTTTCTGTTTTTGTTAAGAATATTCTACAAGTTCCAGAGTCTTCTTCTGAATACACTTCAGGAAATGCTCTTTGGGAACTCCAACGTCAAGGAGAGCTAAAGAGTTGGAAAGAATTTCTAAAATAATATTTTTAAATACACAAACTCACAAGGCTGGGTGGCCTCACGTGCTAATCTATAAACTGTGGGAATTGCAACAAATTGCCTCCAGAACTCCTTCTTGCTGCAATAACACGGGAGTCCACCAACTGACTACAAGTGTGTGCCTAAGGCCGTTAACTCAGCTGAGGAAAGTAGAGCACGGGACCAAAGTTAAGATCATGATATAAGCTCTCACCCCAGACAAGTGACTTGTATTTGTAAATTGTGAGTCCCAGGTGGAGCAGGTGAGGACACGTAACAATCAATTATTTTCAAATTCATCAGCAACTCGGAGCCCATGCCCTACTGACAATGGGCCGGTAGCTTCATTTTCAACATATGCTGGATGGTAAAACTGCGTATTACAGAGAAGACTGTGCTGGGAAGAGATGCTTGGAATCATGTTCTTTATATTCAGCTCACCTAGAGGAAATTTGTTTTTAGTGGGGTCTCCATTCAAATAAAACATAATAAAAAAATTCACTGATTAAAAAAAAAAATCTGATGGTACAGAATTGAAAGGCTAAGATAACACAGCAGGAACAGAAAGAGCCTGTGAGTAGGGGCTGGAAGAAATAAACTCTATGGATAGATTGAGTTGACAGATGTGTTACTATCTTCAAGAATTCTTGTTTGGGTGGGTTTGGGGGATTATTTGTACTGACTAGAGTTGAGGAATAACTGAGTTAAAAGGGTTTCTGAGGTAGTCCTTGCGTCAATGACAAATGTCAAAATCACTTCTGCAGCCACATTTAGGTTGGACTGCATGGCCCGGGGACGTTGGGGGAAAGTGGCATCCCCATGAGGTGACCAGGGCCCGATAAAGCCCATACCTCAGTGATGGCAGGAGACAGGCAGCACTGGAAGTTACCGTAGGTGACGCGAGAAGGAGCAGCACTTGACAATTGCCTGATTCTGCTACAGGACCTAACAAAGTGATTAACATCAAATGAATTAAGGTGCCCCCTGGAAAACCGCAAAAGGATCACGGACTGTCAGAGAGATTGCATAAAGTTAGCATACAAAATAGTGCCCTTCATGGTTACTTCCTGAGGCAGGGTGTTCTGGCTCTGAGTTGAGCTATCAGGTGTGATTTGATCTCCAGGCTTCTCACAGGGACCAAGATATCAAGGAGTCAGGGGGTCTGACAGTGATGCATGATGTGATAGAATGCTGAGGCTGATTATGATGCAGGCAACAGAAATGAATCACCTCCTGAATATGCTGACATCGGCTGTGGGAGGAGGTGGGCTCTGGCTCAGCCATGTCAGTATAGGAAAAACAGGAAGTCAACTCCACCTCGACATGTTTGTGCCTGAGCCCGGCTTGCTTAACTTGGTAAATAACTTCACTGTCCATCCTCTGCAGTTATGCAAAAACTGAAACACAACAAAAAATATCTTAGCACCTTTGGGGAAAAGTTTATTGCCTTTGCTGTCTCACTTTTCAGCTCCTATTAGGTATAAACTATGATAAAGGTGCCAAGTACCTTCCCTGATCACCTACGTAACTGCATCAACCAATCAATAAAATCATTACTAAGATGTCAGTGCGACAAACACTAACTAGGACAAAAACTTGATAATACATTGAAACGGTTCATTGTTTCTCTACTTCTCTGACACGTATACTGCCATGGAGCTCTAGTTTTCTTCAGATGAATTAATGTCCTCAATTAGACTGTAAATTCCTTCAGAACAGAGGCCATCATAAGTTAAGATTGTTTATAAATTTGCAACAGTTTCTAGCACACAATCCCTTGACTTATTTTGGCATATCAAGAGCTGAAGGAAGTAATATTGATGTATTAATTTCTCAAATAAAAAGACGCAAGTCCTCTTAGATACAAAAAAAAAAAAAAAAGATAAAAAAGGTTGTTTAGCCAAGGAAATGCTAGAGATGGAAAAAACAGACTTCGTTAATTTATATTGAAGGATGGATGGTGTTTAAAGAAGGTGATATTAGCAAAGCCCAGGAGTAGATGAGAGGAGGAGGCCAATGAGGGGAAAGACAAAAATACAAATGAAGGCCTCTAAGAACACGGGTCCTTTCTCTAGTGCGATAGAAAATCAAAATAGAACTCCATGATAGGCAGAAAACAATCCTATTTTCGGCACCTCATGGCTAATAGTGTTAGAGAAAAATCACCAGATTCCTTGATCAGACAGCCTCTGGTCATTCTTTGTAAGCCCTCGTAATTACAAATGGCCCCAAAGCAGAAGATTAAATGGACTTGTACATTTATAAATATAGGCTTCATTAGTAAGGCCTATATTCATAGTACTGGAATTCTTTCTTTTTTTTTAACAGATCCAGGTTTCACTAGATCCTGTTTAGTCTGTAAAATAAAAGAAAATAACAATGAAAATTCAAAAGAGAACCATGTACACACCATTATTGTGAACAGAATCACTGAAAGAATGCATTTATATTGTTTCTGGAAAGCAATGAGAAGCTTCATACAATTACATTATCTCAAATTATGACTTCCTGTTGTTTTCCAGAGTTGGTAAAAAATAAATGATGTGTCATATTTAATCTCCTTTGTCCTTAGATTCACCATAATAAATATTAAGGTAGTGCATTTATTACAGTGCTTTTCACTTGAAAGACAATACCCATTAATTTTAAACCTTGTGTTGACATTCCCTCCAACAAAGTATTCGAATATTGCTGTTTCAGTTCTAAATTATTTTTACACAGGCTAGATCAGGACTGGAGATGTGACACCACAATTACTTTCATCTCAAAACTCATATTTTTTTTACTTCTGGAAAATTCTCAACTATTGCTTCTCAAAAATTCTTCTCTACCATCTTCTCCATTTTTTCCTTCTGGGAATCCCATCAAATGCCTGTTGGAGGCCCTCAACCCTACCCCAGGGTCCATATCTCATGGTCACTGTTTCATGCTTCGTATCACTTCATCTCTATGAATTTATTTTATATAGTTTTTCTGTCACTGTTCTATTTGGAATCAAAGAGGGGGACGTTAAAGTATGAATTCACTGCACCATTCACCAAAGTTCTCAGCAAAATTACTGTATCTGTTACCTGCATCATTCAATTCAACATTTAACTTTGAAGATATATTCAATAAATTCACATGTACTAGTAAGTATGTGTACTTACTAAGTGTAAATGTATTTACTAAGTTCACACTTTTACTACACTTTTTTTTGTTTTCTAGAAAAGGATGGGTTTAAGTAACCCAAATATTAAAAAAGACAAGGAAACAAAAACCCAAAACTTCAGTAAATCCTTCCATATACAAAATTCCAGCTTTCTGTAATACATAAATACTTTAAGCTGATAAACAAAAAGGGTAGCTATTCAGTTTAAACCAAAAACCAATGTGGATAAAAATGTACCTAATCCTCCAGAGAATCAGGGCAGCCCCTAAGAATTATATGCATTCCACACAATGTGAAATAAATATATCTTCTAAATTTTAGAGCTTTAAGGTGTGACTGCCTTAGTATGCCAAATAAAGCTTACAAAAGTGCAGCAACAAAATACATAAATCAATGAACCATTTCTCTCTATACCGCATACTTAAATAATCCATTCTGAAGTGGGCATATATCACTGGTAATAAAAATAAAGACTTTTTCTTTAATCACTATTCTAATTAGTTCAGGTTTACCTTCTTTTAGGGCTCTGTGAAACATCAATAGCACATATAATAGTTACAGAAACAATACATCCCATAGAACTGAATTTATAAAAGCCTTGGGTTTGAGGTTTATTTTCCTAATGAATATGAAGTTCAGATATTTTATTCAAAGGTATTAACTACCTTTGCTGGTTGAACCACATGAGCAAGTTGAGCGAGAAAGGTTTTATAAATTCTGTCACTAGAACAAATTATGTTCAAGTTTTTCTCTCCTCCCCTTTAGAATATAAACTCTACCCAGTCTTGTAGAACCCAGTCTGGATTGTGCTGCACTATATTCCCAAATCACAATTCAACAAATACTTCTTTAATGAGCATCTATCTCTCAGCAAATACTTTTCTCAATTTATGAGGGAGACATGACTTAATAAACTAGGAATCCAAAATGTCTGTAAATCAAAAATTCAACAGCAAGACGTTGACATGTTTTAAATTCAATTTCCTTGTCTCTAGGTCAGTTATAACAATCTTTTCCATGAAATGAAGGAAGTAGTTAGTGGTCATTGACAATATGAAAAGAAGGTTAATATGATATGAAAACATTCCATTGTGTGCAAAAAGTAGCTCTTCTCTAGATGAATATATGCCCCCCTTGGTCCTTACCTACATTTGGTTTTCTCTTTCAAGCTTCCACTTGGTTCTCAAACTTTACCTGCATAATTTCTTGGTCTCTGCTAATCAAATTCCAACAGACAGGAGTACTGAGAAAACAAGGGACTCTAGGTTTTACTTCAGATCCTTTGGCATGTGCTTTCTGATTTGTGAACATCTGGCTCATTCTGTTGTAGCAAATCTCAAATGGTCATGATGAGGCTTGCCTTGTTTTTACATCCAGTATTGATGTCAGTCAACTTAGAGCTTGTCTATTTATTTGCTATCTTGTATAAGAGAATAGGAACAAAAAGATGGAGCTACCTATTTGTTCTATAAGCTTTCCTACACTAGGCTAGGCAGGTGAGAAGTCATGGAGAGGTTTTCAGGCCTGCTTTCCTTCTCTCCTCACCAAAGCACAACTAGAGCAGCTTGGGAAAGTCTCTATTCTGCCTTCCAAGGCAGAGAGGCACCTGGACCAATCTATTTCATGAAGGGTTCATGATTGTTCTTTTAGACAGCACCTGCTAAAGCTCATCTCAAATTTGCCACTCAGCAGTCTGTGCTTTGTGACTTCATTTTCCTTCCTGAGACTCGGGAGAATTAGGCCATTTCTCTGCCATTAAAAATCATTTTAAATATGAATGATAAATGCTTTCAGGATCCATAATGACAGGAGCTGTGTGAAAACATGACTAAATTAAACTGAGTCATCGGGAATGCTGGCCCTCAACCCCGGGGTGATTTCGCCTCTGGGGGCATTTGCAGTGCCTGGAGACATTATTGACTGTCACATTTGCCTGTGGGGTCACGCTACTGGCATCGAGTAGATGGAGTCTAGAGAAGCTACTAAACCCCCAAGGCAGAGGGGGCCCTTATTTTCAATAAGGAAGTCTAAGCAGTCATTTCTAGCAGTGTGTCTTTAGTTTTCTAGTAAGATTAGTGTATTAATCAGGTTTTTGTTTATTTCCTATATAGTTTATGATTCTTTGACATCTCTTTTTTCTTTTTTGAAAGTTTTTATTTAAATTTCAGTTACTTAACATACATGTAATAATATTAGTTTCAGGTGGTGTACAACATAGAGAGTCACCGTTTATCTCGAGGCCTTGCTGATTCTGAAGAGACTGCCCTTCCCTGGGCCACTAACTCCTCAAACATAGCAAGCAACTTGCCTGTGAACATGTGTTTTATATGCTAACCAACCAATCCAGGACCCACACCCCCAACCATCTCCTTCATCAGACACTCAGACATCCAGCCAATACTCCCCTTGCCCAAAATCATCCCAGGGCCAGGTGCCAGACAGCTAGAGACACCGTCCTAACCCAGAGCCCACTGAAATTATCCAAGCTATTTAATCCTCAACTTGTTCAGCGTATTTACCATGCCTCGCCCATTCCTTCCCACAAAAAACCACAATATAGGCTTCTTGCCGCACTTTCCCATCACCCCTTCTGCCTCCTGAGTGATGCCCACACTCCCACATTTGGGCCTACATGCTCTGCCTCCTGTTTCTAGGGGTCTGTGAATATCAACTTCTTCCTTCATGACAATCATTTCTATGTCTGTGTGCCTTCCCGTACCTGATGAAGACAAATCCTAGGTGCATTTTAAAACCATTAGCAACTTCGGAGATTAAAATGAAAGGAAATTTAACAGACACGTATTTGAAATCCTCCAACTGGCCCTATGAGGTACCCTGATTTCTGAGAAGGGCTCTAATAGAAAGTTTTACAAAGTGTGACTTAGGTAAGTCACTTTGTCTCTTAAACCTCGGCTTCCTCATCTCTGAAACGGGGCATAAGAAGTGCCCACTTCAGAGGAGTTGTTGCATAAATAAGTCCAATAAAGCATAGATAGAACACAGCGTATCAGTAAGCTCCCAGGAAAAGTCAGCTCTTACCACAGTTAACAGAAAGAGAAATGATGGACCGCCAAATTTAGTTAGGGAAAGCTTTCAAAAGGAGATGATCTTTTTGACCTACATCTTACAAAATGAATAGAAATTCAAGGTGCAAGAGGGGTGGGAAAGAATTCAGTTTAAGAAGGAAACATGCACAAAGCATCAAGTGGTGACAGTATGCAAACCAACGTATAGGGGTTTTGCTTTTCCTTACCCTTCTGCTTTTTCTCACTTAAAACACCACTTTAGGTTGTTTAATATTTTGTTTAGATATTCTAATTGCTTTATGTATCATATATCATTTACGTACATCATTTATATTTAATTTATATATTAATATAATTTTACATAATATCTATGTGTAATATTTTATTTCCCCTTTCTTGTTGATACAACACATCTGAAATATCCCAAGATAAATAAATTTCTTTAGGGTTCCTTGGTTTCTGTAGGCAGTGTTTTTCTGAATTTCATTTGTTCTCATCTTCCTTCCCAAGAAGGAAGAAAAAGCAATAATACGACTCATATTAGTTTGTTTCCTTCAGTGCTTCATGCCCAGCCTCATAGCTGTCCCCAGTATACGGGGTTTGGTTGTTAGAATGAGCATTGTTCAGGCAGAGTCTGTAACAGTTCCCTGGAGCTATTGTGGAAGAGCCCATGTAATAAATACATAATTATGAACTTGTTAAGAGAGACATTATTTACTCATTTGTCCAACATGGCTCCTTTCAGTCTACTTCGTAAGTAAATCTATATTTAGTCAGTGTCATATTGATCTGCAACCAGAGTACACTTTAATGCTCCTACAGAAACACACCATTAAAAAAATAAAAACTTGATGAGAAAAATCCACTGCAAGTCTCATTTTAAAACAGAAGAAAATAGTGCTCTGTTTCCCATTGTTATGACTTTATTTAAAACAATACCAAAAAAGTGAACACCAAGAACCAGTTCTGAAAATATTGCAGAGAATCTCAGAGTCTTTCCAAATATTATAAATTTTATGAAACTCAGTGTTAGGAAAACTAATAACAAAAGACTGCATGATTGTCAAAGCTGGATGATCTGTAAATGGGTGTGCATTGCAGTATTCTGTTTTTCTATATGTTTAGAATGGGGTTTTTTTATTTTTAAAGATTTTATTTATTTATTTGAGAGAGAAAGAGAGCACAAGCAGGGGCGGGGGTGTTGCAGAGGGAGAGGGAGAAGCAGACTTCCTGCAGAGGAGGAAGCCCGATGTGGGGTTCAATCCCAGAACCCCAAGATCATGACCTGAGCTGAAGGCAGATGCTTAACTGACTGAACCACCCAGGCGCCCCTAGAATGTTTTATAATAAAAGGTTTACCATATTTAATAACTGTTCCTCGAAACTACCTATAATTTAAGTAAATATTACCTAAAATTAGATAATTTAAGGTAAAGCGTATGTCGTATTTGCATGAAATTACAACAGGATAAGAGGTAGAAGTCACAGTGAACTAGAATTTGTTTAAAACACAGAGTCGAACACTCCAAGAGTCAGATATTTTTAATGATCACAAGTAACACAAAGCTAAGTTTTCATCTTTACTTAAAGCTGTACATTTGCATGTGAAATCATGCAGAAGAATTACTTTACTACTTAGAGAAAACAAAAACATTATGAATAAACTTTTATTTATTTGCTATTTAAAGTCTAAATACCTTAACACATGTGAAGGAAAGTTCAAGCTATAAATGGGCAGGGCATAAAACAAATCCTGTATTAGAGCTTTAAGATGCCTTATAGCTTAGTACTTTTTTATTCATTGAGTCAGAAATTTCTCAGTGAATAAGTGAGTTTACAGGTATGAATCAGAAACCTCTGCAGTCAGTTTTTTGTTGTTGTTGTTCTACAGAAGAACCACTTTTGGTTTGTGTGTGAGTGTTGTACTGAAGGAGACAAGATCAGTGGTGACATAAGGTGTGGCTAAAAATGCCACTGATGACCCCCTTTCCTTTCTATACTGTGCACGTATTAAAATCTGTCCTTTGGCTCATGGCTTTAGTTGTTTTGTTGGTTGGTTGGTTGGTTTTTCTTTTGCACAGCCTGGAAAACTTAGTGACCTTGCCTCTGTGCCTGAAATGATACTTTAGTTGCCTAAAGTAACAAATGAATCTTTAGTAAGGCTTTATTTATATAGTGAGATAAAGATTCTGGATATGTTTTGGATACAATAACCAAGATTCAGCAAATAAAGATTATGTATCAACTTTCCAACTTTCAGTCTCACAAAATTACTATGCCAATATAAGAACTTAGAGAAAAATGCAGTCACCTTTTACCTCATTGCCACGAAAGCAAGAGTTATTTCTGACAATTATAAGTAACCAAAAATGAAATTTATTTATTTATTTGACATGGGAGGAGGATAACAAGAGTCACTTGGGGGAATAAGTTAGAAAAGTGTCAATGTGCCAATTAGAGCACCTACTTAGGCGCTACCCTGGGCATCAGTAATCCTTCAAAGCAATTGATATTATCACCAATTTACGGACAGGGGCACTAAATGCATGTAAGTTTAAATGACTTGTCCAAAGTTAAAGAATTAGTAACTTGTGGAGCCAGTATTCTTCTTAAGGCTTTTGCCTAAAGACCACAAGCTCAGCATCCGTCATTTTCATGGCCCTATTATATACAGAGTTCCTGAAAAAAGCCAGTGCAATTTCCAGGGAGCAATTTACAGTAGGGAGAAGAGCCTAGCACAATATGACACACAATTCTGTGCAACATTGGATGGGTGAGAGATTTATCAGTATAGTTTTTATGTTTTACACTTAGCAGATGTGCACATACTCTCAAGTTAAAGGGGCTAATTAACCATGGTTTGAAGTGACTGTTAAGTTCTGCCCTAACCACATCTCTCATTGCCTACAAAATCAATGAGGACCTTATTAGCACCTTTTTATATCCGATTCTGTGCCTGGGAAAATGGGTTCTGCCTGACAACTAGCCATGGTGGGAAACCTCTTTTCCTACTAAAAAAAAAAAAAAAAAAAAAAAAGACGTTCAATATCATAGCCCTGTTAGTCCCACCCTGAGATGGATCAGCAATCAACCTTTTTTTTTTTTTTTTTTTAACATCTCAATCCTTATTTCAAGCTAGTCGTGATTTCTTTTCTTTCATCAATATGTATGAGAAACTTGGCCTGTTTCGTGGAAGCAGTCTCGGAGAGCTAGAGCAATCAACTCCAAGTCAACAATCCTAAAGTCTCTCATTGTTGAACTGCTTGGTGATAGGTGAACCTGGGAAAGTCACTTCATGTCTTTGAAGCTCATTTGGTCTCAGGGTAAGAGCTGTAATACCTGCCACAGACTAAGATTATCACTGTTGTTAATTATGTGAAGTGATCGCATTCCCCAATTGTTTTAGGCACTAGCTGAAGGATGCAGAATTATTGAGTCCATGGAGCACAAAGAACTATTAGGTGTTTAAAATTGTTGAAAGGCATAAGAAAAAAATAATATCGTTCTCTTGTCACTTCACTATTTAAAAGGTATCTGCCACTTGTCACCCATAGCATCTTCCCTTGTGCAGTGATACCCCTCACATCCCTCAAGGTAAATTGTTTGGAGGCCCTTTAAATAATCATAAGAAGCAAATATATTTTGAGGAAACATGCACTGCGTGAGTGAAATACATCATCTTGTTCTCTCAGTGAATCCTTACACCCACCATACTGCATATGCACTGTCACTTCTCCACTGGACACGCATGGAAACCAAAGCACAGACATGGGACTATTGAGTCAGTATCAATACTACTAAGTGCTGGAGCCAGAATGTAAGCCTTTGCTCTTAACTTGTCTTTCTCCCTCCAACTTGGAAGAAGTTTTTCTGTATCTAGAAAGGTACAGAGTGGCTAAGGTCATTAAAAATAGCTATTATTATCATTATTATTATCATCATCTGTGACCATTCCAAATTTGGCAGTATGAGCAATATCTTATAAACATTTAAGGAACACTAATAGTTCTTTGCAAGTGTGTATCAGTTAGTTTTTGCTGCATGACAAAATACCCCAAACTAAGCAGCTTACTAGAAAACTAATCATTTACTTATTCAAGATTTTTTTTTTAAGATTTTATTTATTTATTTGAGACAGAGAGAATGAGAGAGAGAGAGCACATGAGAGGGGGAGGGTCAGAGGGAGAAGCAGACTCCCTGCCGAGCAGGGAGCCCGATGCGGGACTCGATCCAGGGACTCCAGGATCATGACCTGAGCCGAAGGCAGTCGCTTAACCAACTGAGCCACCCAGGCGCCCCTACTTATTCAAGATTTTTAAAACCTGCTATTGGGCCTAGGGACATTTGGGTGGATCTTCTGGTCTCTGCTGGGCTCACTCATGCTTCTGCAGTGAGCTTTTAGGTTAGCTGAAGACTAAATGATCCGGGATAGCCTCTGCTGGGGTGATGTGTCCCAGTTCCTTGTGCTCTGTCATCTTCCAGCAGCCTAGCCCAGCCATGTTCACTTGGTGGTAGCAAGGTTAGATTGAGCGGCACCAGGAAGCCTCCTGGGGCCTATATTTGGAACTAGATGACATCACCTCCATGCATTCTATTAAGTAAAGCAAAGCACAGGACATTCAGCACGAAGGAATCAAGAAATACACTTTGCTTCTTGATGGGAGAAACTGCAAATCACTTTGCAAGGAATGCGACACAGAGAGGGAAGAATTGCAGCCATTTGCAGCAGAATAAATACACACAATCAACTTTACCTGTTACACATCTTAAAAGAATAATATGGAAATATGCATTTTTCTGAAAATCTCTTTTGTTCTATTTACAATGGGGTTAGGATGGTATGTTAAGTATTCTTTTATTGCCCAAGTGTCTGTGATCAGAAAAGCCTAAGATATCAGTCTCTCAGGATTTGAGTTTTGGACTGAAGTTATCAAAGTGTGATTACAGTAATCCTGAAATAATAGTTATTTCATATTTGATTTACATTTCTCTATAAGGTTACCTCAGGCATTATCATTGTCAAATCAAACTTAATAGAATTTCAGTTTTCTATGCTAAATAGCTTGTGCATATTTGGAGAATTCCCCTGCACACTTGTACTGACTCTCTCACCAAGGGATGTTCATTCTTTTGTGAGTTTGTTCTAATTGTGCCATTCACCGTATTAACATTAATTAGCAAACTCATCTTTCAACTTTACCCCCTTGGGCCAGATTCAGTCAGGGTTGGGTAGGTAGGGAATTTAATTAATCTATCAGCAAATTGAATTTTTTATGAGGTACTTTGGTTTTATCTTTTTTTTTTTTTTGGTATTGTATATTACAAAACTTATTTTGAACTGGAGTTACCTAAAGATTTTTTTATTAGGAAGGCAAAGAGTCCAGCTATTTCTCCCCAAAGCACTGCACATAATAAAATATAGCATCAATGTTCCTTCGGGGTAATTTTCAAGTAGATTTTTTTTTTTTTTACTATTTACTTAGATTGGAGATTCTTTCCAGATTGAACTGATGGAAAGATTATTGTACAGTAAATGTATCAGTAGTTGGACATATAAACACCTATTATTTATGGCTTAAGAACAAAGGGCATCTGTGTGTGAGAATTTAATTCAATAGGGCTAATCTCAAATGCAATTAATGTTCACATTCTTTATGTGCCCCTATGGTAGTCTATTTGCCCAAGGAATTTATTGAAATAGGTACATTTAATTAAACTGTTTTCAGCACTTGGGCAAAGATACAATATAAGGTATGACATTACACTTAAAGAAAAAGAAAGATAAGAATCTGGACAACTATTTTTTTTTAATTTGGTCTCTTGTCTTAAGAATGTGTAAAATTGGGACACCTATGTGGCTCAGTTGGTTAAGCGTCTGCCTTCGGCTTAGATCATGATCCCAAGTTCCTGGGATCGAGTCCCTCATTGAGCTCCTTGCTCAATAGGGAGCCTGCTTCCCCCTTTGCCTGCTGTTCCCCCTGCTTGTGCACGCTCCCTCTCTCTCTGTCTCTGACAAATAAATAAATAAATAAAATCTTTTTTTAAAAAGTGTAAAATTCTGGGGTGCCTGGTTGGCTCAGTTGGTTAAGCATCTGCCTTCAGCTCAGGTCATGATCCTGGAGCTCTGGGATCAAGCCCTACATCTGGTTCCCTGCTCAACAGGGGAGCCTGCTTCTCCCTATCCCTCTGTCTATCTCCCCTGCTCATGCTCTCTCTCTCTCTCAGATAAATAAATAAAATCTTTAACAAAAAAAGAATGTGTAAAATTTCAAATAGTAAAGGACCTATGTCAAATGTCCGTTTGTCTCCCACTCCTACACACACACATATACACACACACAGAACAAACGCTGTACCCCTAATGTTTCCTTCAGGAATGAGTTTACAGAGCATGAACTATTATGCAAGCTAGGGCAGTGAATTTGAGTGGTGTTTCTGGATGATAAAATTCATGTCTACTCCCAGCTCGTAACTAGCTGATTTTTTGTGTGTGTGTGAATATGAAGGGCTTAGAATTCTCTCAACATTCCAACTGGTTCTGCAATCATCTGCTTCTGTGAATTCTGGAATATGATTCTGTCGTGGGCTTTGTCTGTCTAGGTTTCCCAATTCACATAACTGTAGGCAGGCAGACTTGGCCTAAAAGAATCATTTTCTTATGTGTGTTTTTTCTACACACTTTGTAAATGTGTGATACACAAATGGGACAGATGGAAATGGAAAAACAGTGTTCCCTCGATGTTCAGTGACCCTATAACTTGCATAATAACATAGGCTTACGTTGACACTTACAAACCAGATTTCTTGTCCTGATGCATTTACATGGATAGGTCCAAGCCTTCAGTGAGAACTACCAGGACTTCGGAGTTACAAAACTGACCTCAAATTCTTTTTTTTATTTTTTTAAGATTTTATTTATTTATTTGAGAGAGAGAGAATGAGAGAGAGCACATGAGAGGGGGGAGGGTCAGAGGGAGAAGCAGACTCCCCGCCGAGCAGGGAGCTTGATGCGGGACTCAATCCAGGGACTCCAGGATCATGACCTGAGCCGAAGGCAGTCGCTTAACCAACTGAGCCACCCAGGCACCCCTGACCTCAAATTCTATATTTGATTCTATTGAAAGGAGAATCTAGTCTCAAGAATTTTAGTTTCTTTTCTAATGGAAAAGGATCCTACTAAACAAATATACACCTGTTATATTTTATATTTCCATGCATGAGTTTTTTGCTTTTAAACCTAGACAAAAGAACCAGGCAGATATCAAAAGCAAAGGGAATAGATTTAACTTCATTAATAATAAGCTTTCAAATAACCATCAATATTTCCATATAACCCAAAAGGTATTATCACACTGTTATGATACTCTGTATTTCAAGTATGTTTTTTAAATGAATTTTTTTTTCATTTCTTTTTTTAAGATTTATTTATTTGGGGGGAAAGAGGGAGAGAGAGACGGAAAGAGTCTCCTCAAGCAGACTCCCCACTGAGCACAGAGCCTGACATAGGGTTCAACTTAAGGCTCAGTGTGGGGCTCAGTCCCAGGACTCCAAGATTATGACCTGAGCCGAAATCAAGAGTTAACTGCTCAATGACTGAGCCACCCAGGAGCCCCTGAAATGAACTTTGAATATTAGTTCCTATTCTTTGTCTGAAAAGACAGACAGATATGAATATGTAGCAAGAATAAAAGAGTTGACCTCTCCCAAACATATATTAATGCTTTTTAAACGGTTGTTTTTCCAATCTGCACTCTATTCTTCATTGTGCCCATCCCTCTCTAAGCAAACTAGGGAATCTTGTTTTTGCTCACCTCTTCTGAAGTGTAGACTTCCCTTAAGCTACCCTGTGAGAATATGTAATTACCCCCACTGTGGCTAGGTGTGATGTTATTATCCCCACCTACACAGGAAGAAACCGAGGAACAATGTGACTTGCTTCAATCTATGGCATGAACTTTGGATCTTGGAGATATTTTTGGTTTGTTGAACAAGAGTACAAGAAAGTACTTTGTGTACTAGAAAACACTCTATTAATATAAGCAGTGATTATTATGCATTTGTGAAAAGTTGATAGCATTCTTACCGATCTTGCATCACTTGTCCTAACTTCAAGGAAATCAGAGTGATCAGAGAACAGCATTCCAAGGCTAAACATGACCCTGAGAAGACTTCCAAGAGGTGTCCAGGCCTTTCTCAGGAGGCAGAACTGTCAGGCCTTTGAAAGTTGACTTACTCACCTCCACGTGCTCCATTCCCCAGGCTGGTCTCCAGAGCCAGCTTATTCACATACCTCCGCCACAACGTTGAAACTCACTTTAAAAAACCTCAGTTTATAGTTGAAGATAAGATAAGGCTTTTCTCCACTCTACCCCAAATATGGTATGAACTTCAACAAAGAAAAAAGCAAAAACGTTTAAGTTCTTCTCTTTTATTATAAGTGAGGCTCACTTCACAACAAGCTGGGAATGTCTCTTCTCCGGTGACACAGTCTTATGTGGAAGTCAACAAGCCTGGGTTTGAACTCCGAAGCCCTGGGTCTCAGTGTGGCTTGGTCAAACTACTTATGAACTCAGTTTTCTCATCTACAAAATGGGGGTATCAGTGTGTGATTGGCAATGCCCCTGTGCACATTACAGATAATGAGTATTAACAAGGGGCTACCATTACCACCTTTTGTGAATTCCTAACTTCAGCTTGAATTTTGCAAATCGAATGCAGCATTTGACATCCTTGCATGATAATGAGACAGGATAACCAAGAGCAATACTGTTTGGGATCCCAATGTTAGTAAGTATAGATTGCAAATCAGGCAAAATTATATCGTTTCAGCTTAATCTACACCAACAGTGTGTAAACATGGAGATATTTTTATTTTCAGAAGTGTCCAAAACTTACACCTGTTTCTGAACTTTAAATCAGTGACTTTAGGCATGTTTGTATGGAAATAAAAATGTCAGATATACCTTCCCTTGTGAACATAGTCTCTTTATACCCATTTTGAAATAGTAGGATATGGAAAGAGGAAGCAAAAGGACAGCAATGAGTGAGAATCTATACGCTCATTGAACCTATTGTGAATCCAGGGACAGGTCTGTCTTTGAGAGGGCATGGCAACATCCCATCCTTAAAGCCACAGCGATGGTTGGGTTACAGAATATTCTATAGCCCTATTAGTCATTCTGTCTCATCATTGTTCGAGGGTGCCGAACACGGCATTCAGTAGAAAAACTCGAGCTCAACCTATGAAAAACTGTTATCATCCCCTCCAACAAAACCATGTCTATATCCCATTTAATAGAAAGAGAAGCAGAAACATAACAGAAAGTGTAATGGTTATAAACACAAGCATTGGCATCACACAGACACTAGTTCTAATCCTAGGTTGGCCATTAACTCTCTGAGTAACCAGGGCATAATCTCCCAGGACCTCCATGCTCTCATCAGTACAATGGACATGATAAAACCTCCATGGAGGCGCCGTAAAGAGTACAGGAGATGCTCTCTGAGGCCGGACACAATAGCACTTCGCAAGTACGGCAGTTATCAATGGTTGCCATTTCAGGATGGACTGGTATTTCTTCCCCACTCCAGAACTAAAGCACACGCATTTCGTAATGGCTCTGTATGAGTTTTGACACAGGTTTGGATTCTATCAGAGAACGTGAAGTACACATAAAACTCCCTTATTTCAGGCCGCTGAGAATCCTGAAACCCTTCTTTCCTAAATAGGACTCCAGGGAACTGAAATTGCCCGATAAGATCAAGCAGTCCTTCAGATGATCAGTGCTCCTCTCCTCCTATAAAAATGGAAGAAGTGAGGCATTTTAAGCTAGAGAGCATAGCTGTGAGATCATTTCAAATGTGGGTAGTTGGTTCTGCTCCTGAACTTTGTGTAAATCAAAACCAAACTATCCATTTATTCACATGGTGCCCACTGTCCACCTTGGATAAATGATAGAGGAGCAACTGCTTGAGGCTGAGTCTTTCATGAGATGGGAGTGATAAAGATGATAGAATTTGTTTGGGGCTATCAGCACCACATTTTCTTTGACAAAGATGTTCGGAATCCCAGTGCACCCCATTATTCCACAGCCGTGGCTCGCACCTCTAAGCTGAGCTCAAATACACTTGTTAAACTGTTTTGAACAAAGTTTGCAACTCTTTCCCTCTGATGTGAGCCTTGCAGAAGTGCTGTCCTTTTTGTGACCCTCCCGTACCCCCAGGCTTCTGCACCTGCTACAGCACTTGGTAGTAACTGGAGCCTGGCAGAAGTTGTGCACGTAGAAGCTCGGTGTGCCAGAGGCAAAGAATTTCCCTGAGAGACCTTTGCTCCCCAACCTTTATAGCAATGGCTCTCAAAATTTAATTTGCATAAGAACCACCTGGGGGTACTCTTTAAAAATGCAGATTCCGCAGCAGCCTCTGCCCATTCCAGCTCAGTCCAGTGTTCGGTGTTCTGTAGAGTTCTGGACTTTGTATTTTTATAAGCATCCCAGCTTATTCTGATAACAGTGGTCATTCTTGAAGATACTGAGAGAAACACTACTTTATAGTATTTCTAAAAATCCTAATTTAGGGGCACCTGGGTGGCTCAGCGGCTGCCTTCGGCTCAGGTCATGATCCCAGGGTCCTGGGATTGAGGCCCATGTCGGGCTCCCTGCTCAGTGGGGAGTCTGCTTCTCCCTCTCCCTCTGCCTGCCTCTCTGCCTACTTGTGCTTTCTCTCTATCTGTCAAATAAATAAATAAAATCTTTAAAAATAAATAAAAATCCTAATTTATAAAATTGTATGTGATCATAAACAAAAAGTATAGAAGATAAGTACTCCCATAGGCCGTACCAGCTCATATATGCTTTTGAGTATCAGAAACACTATAGGGTGTGTTTGTGTCTCTCACTCCCCTACCCTAATACGTTTGGGGCAATAGAGTAACAACAACAATAGGGACGATAATAATAATAACAGCATGTCCTTTGAAAGGGTCAACTGCTGTTTAAGCAAAAATACAGATATAGAAAGAGTAAAAGCTTGAGCTTCGGAGGGCTGGTGCTGACCTTTACTAGTTACCTGACCTTGAGTCACTATGTCCTCATTTATAAAAGAGAGATAGTATTGGAGATAAGATGGCAGGCTCACGGTGAGCGGCTGTCAGGGATGAAAATAGGTATACCTGGAAGAAGATTTTAAAATCAGTCTCTCTTCAAATCATCTTCTTTCACACCACCTAATAAGCATCTTGATTCACCATGGCGTTAGCTGCAGTAAAATGGGCGATATCAAACAGAACTATCTGGAAACTTTCCAATTCAAAACAGAGCTTTATATTGTGTTTGTAATAAATCTATATATTCTTCTCTACCAGATGACTATAATTGCAAAGTAGAGCTTGCTTTGACATCGGATGGCAGGACGATAGTATGCTACTACCCTTCTGTGGACATTCCATATGAACATACAAAACCTATCCCTCGGCCAGATCCTGTGCATAATAATGAAGAAACACATGACCAAGTACTGAAAACCAGATTCGAAGAAAAATATGAGCACTTTGAGCAAGGACCCATGATAGAAAAACTTAGCAAAATGTTCTTTACTACTAAGCACCGTTGGTATCCTCGTGGACAGTATCATAGATGTCGTAGGAAACTGAATCCTCCAAAAGACAGGTGATACTGAGGTTTTCAGGAATCAAAAAGATGTTATCTTGTGTCTCATTTGCCATTTGAGAAAATGCAATTGAGTATATTCACTAATGTGTTATATAGCAAAATAATAAAATGTCTTCATGTAAAAAAAAAAGGGGCGGGGGAGATAGTATTGACCTTGCGGGAGTGTTGTGAAGGACTTAGTAACTATCAAGAGCCTATCCCAGAGCCCAGGCACACTCAGTGCTAGTGTGAAACTCTGTCTCCCCCATGGAGGTACGAGGAACAGTTCAGGGGCCTCATTATGAGCCACTCAGGTGTCTTCATAACCCAACTTTTTCCAGCATCCTGGGCTTGGCAGGTTTCAAAAGGTATTGGTCTGTGCCTTAGTCAGTTCCAGCTGCTCTAACAGAATCCCATAGACTGGGTGGCTTAGAAACAACAGCAGTTTACTTCTTATAGCTCTGGAGGCTGGGAAATCCAAGATTAAGGCACCAGCAGATTCAGTGTCTGGTGAGGGCCCACTTCCAGCTTCATGGAAGGCTGTCTTCTCTCTGGGTCCCATGCATATCAGGGCCTAGGGAGCTCTCTTTTGTAAGGCTTTCCTGAGGGCACTAATCCCCTTTAGGAGGGCTCCATTCTCCTGACCTAATCACCTCCGAAAGGCCCCACCTCCTACTCCCATCATAAGGGGCTGGGATTCCAACATAGGACTTTCAAAAGGGCACAAACATTTAGTCCTCATGAACTTCTTCATATTAGCTGAACTTATAGACACTGCCTTTTACCTAAAACACTAAGTAATAGGATGTAATTTCTAAGAGAAATGAAAGATGCACTGAGCCAGTGTCCTGCACAGTTAGAAATACTCCCACTGAGTTGGAGCCATTGGAAGGAGGGGGTTGTATCACACTGACAGATGAATCCCCCGAACCGTCCTGGAAATGAAGGACAGAGACGAGTGGTCAGAACATCCTCTCTTCCCTGGACTCACTCGCATGTTCCCTGCACTCCAAACTCCATGAAGACCATCACCCTCCATCTCTAAAAAAAAGTCCAGCTTGTCTAGATATTCTGTACTAGTGATTTAGAGACCAGATCCGAAGGGTCAGGATTAGCACTCTTTCAAGGAAGTTTATGCTCCTGTTCATGAAAGACAAAACCCCTTCAGTATTGGTATAGACATCAAAGGAGAAAAACAGAGACCATCTCTTTTTCCAAAAAGACCCTGTATTCATTTGCTTAAGTCTGCCATAAGAAAGCTCCACCAACAGAGAGGCTTAAACAATTTAAACAGCAGAAATGTATTCTCACACAGTTCTGGAGGCTGTAAGTCTGAAATCCGGTGTTGGCAGGGCCAGGCTCTCTCTGAAGGCTCTGGGGAAGGATCCATTCCAGGCGTCTCTGCTCCCTTCTGGTGGTTCCTTGGCTTATGGCAACATAACTCCAGGCTTCCCATGGTGATGTCCCTGCACACACGTCAGTGTTCAAATTTCCTCTGTTCATAAGGACACACGTCATATTGGATAAGGGGCCCACCCTACTCGACCATGACCTCAACTTAACTCATTACATCTGCAATAACCCAATTCCCAAATAAGGTCACATTCTGAGGTATTGTGAGTTAGGATTTCAACATGTGAATCGGGAGGGGAAAGGACACAATTCAGCCCCAGACTCTTACAAGCAAATTTATATGAGTATTTGATTAGGACACAAAGTGTTGGGTCATACAGGGACAAGTTGACTTCAGCTTAAAATTTTCCTTAAAACTTTTCTTATCTGGTGACTACCATTCCATAGGAGTTTCTCGGTATGAGCTCCATGGAACTGTCTTGTTTTAAAGATTTATCCGTAAATAGCTGAACAGCCTGACCTGGTGAATGGGATCGTGTAATGTTCACATTTAAAAGTCCTTGACTTGAAAGCTAGGATCGATTCTTTCATATTTTCCCAAAAGTAAAGCACTCATTTTAAAATAAGTGATACATTGGTCTTCTAAGGGAACTAATAAACCCCAACAAAACTAATAAAACTGCTCTAACTAAAATCACTAAAATTTACCTTCTTAAAACCATGAGGGTACAAAAACAATCTCCAAGCCCAGTTATTTTTTATGGAAACTGACATTTAAATTAAAACTCACTTAACAATGGTTAGACCTGAAATATAAAAGGCATTTTCTGAGAGTAATTGTTAGCATACTCATATGTCCGTACAACAGAGTGATCCCATTTCAACTTTACTTTTAATCTAATTTTATATGACAGGATCATGTTAGAACCCCATATGTTCCACTCTGAACTGTTTATATTCACTATAATCATATTCACTGAAAATTTCTGCAAAGCAGATTGTTAAATTCTCAGTTTATTTTTCTAGAAAAAAAAATTTTTTTGGCAGAGACTGACAATAGTTAACAAGATACTGTGATTAACAAGAGCAAAGCTTCTAAAATGAAGCTGTAAGGCACGGGTTTAAATTGGGTAATAGTCAAGGGTATGATTAAAAACTTGTTCATTTGCATTATTTAAACAGCCACTGAATATCATTAATTTCAATTGAGAACTAAAAGCACAGTCTATCAATTAGGAGCAATCTGAATTGGAAGTCAAGAACTTTCTAGTTCTTGACTACATGTTTTTTTTATCTAGTAATAGGGTTTGTTTTTTGTTTGTTTTCTAAATCTTGCATTGCTGCCTCATTCTAGTTACTTAATCTCTTCATGTCTGGGTTTTTGTCTCAAACAAAATGGGAATATTAATTCTCAGTCATACCCATGAAGATTGATGCACAAATAAACTGTTTATAGACTTGCCGTTGGCAGTACAAACCAGAGCCTCGTTCATATTTCAGATCAATGCTCTTTTCAAAATAAGCTGAGTGATGAAAGACTGTACATACATGTTTTAGGAATTTGTACAGTCTTGGAGACAAGCCCAGATCTCTAAACTAGAAACATGCAGGGGAAGCTCTAGATTATACCCTGTAGGAGCAGAAGTCCAAGAAGTAGAACGAAAAAAAAGGGCCTTCTTACCTTTATCTCTGGTGAACGTGTTGCTGAAGACCCATTAGGAAATGATGAATGGGTGGCCATTGCTTTAAGTCAGCTTAACTTTTCAGCCAGCCTAATGGGCTGTTGTTCTTTACTCTTCCTTACCTGGGTTGTGGACACAAGGTCAGGATGATCCTCAGTACTGAGAGTGCAGTCGGAAAGATCAAACTTTTCCAGGACTGTTTAATCAAGAGGCAGGCATATTCTAGATGAATGTCTTGCCTGTGCCTGGATCTGTGTATTTAATAGATATTACATAATTAGATGGTGCATGAAATCAAGAAATATCTAAAAGAGACAAGTTTCAAATAGATTTTCTAACAGTTCTTCATTTCATCTGTTTCTCAATTCCCCTGCCAAGTGTCCTAGTTTATCTTAAACTCAGTTTATCAGGAAACCACTCCCGGTCTGTGGTTTAGCTGTAATCTGACATGGACATCATCTCGGGGGGCCCCACCATCTTACTCGTTGTCACTGAACCTTTGTTTAACCCACACAAAAGCCCCCTCTTCTATCAAATTCCCAGATAGTCTCTCTCACTAGTCAAGTGTCCTTTGCTGAGTAAACTAGGAAACCCTTAAAATGAAGTAAATTTTGAAACATTTTAAAGAATAATGGCCAAATTCCCTTTTTCTCTTTTGCATTGTAATTGCCAAATCCTACTTTTGAAAACTATTTTAAAAATTGCCCAAAGTTTCTTTCCTTCTCTCTTTTTTACATGGAAGGGGAAGAAGATGGTGGTGTGTGTATGTGTGTGCCCATGAATGCCTGATTGCCTTTATTTCACATACTATGCAACCATTGGGCAGGTTGAAAGGATATTCCCTTTTAAAAAAAATTATAAATACCCATATCAATTGGCTAAAAATTCTAGTTGATGATGAAGTAATATAGGGATATGGAGAATGAAATGGACTTTTTTTGAGGTCCTTATATGCTAAAGCACGTACTATGTCAATTTACTCTACAAACACACACTTAGACATGATTGTGAGTTTGATATTATCGTGCTCATTTTACAGAGCGGAAAATTGAGTCTCTGACTTTGGACAAATGATAACTTGTCCAGAGTCACACAGCTACCAAGTAATGGAACTTGGATTGGAAACCAGATTTTTCTGGCACCACCTATACCTTTTCTATTCTGCCAAGATGTTTTCTCCTCCCTATGTTGCTCCATGATGATAATAATGCAGCTATCATTTATTAAAATTCTACTACATACTGTGTGCCTTATGCCCATTTTCATATAATTCTCCGCTACTCTAAACAACAGTATCATCAGCCCTTTATACATGAGAAGACTAAGGCTCAGAACCCATGTGTAACATGGTCGAGCTCAGAAGTAGCAGAGCCAGGAATCAAACCCTGATAATCATTAATGAATTCCATATTTGTAAAGTTTCTGTGTAACCCCAAAATCAGTACTCAACAGAGCCCTGCAGTCCATCATTCGCAGGCATCTGCAAAGTGGCAAAAATCTGAGTCGCCCAGGATGCACGCTGCCACCTGAGGTCAAACAAGGCAATGCTCTGCCTTCTTGTTTTCAGCTCTCCTACTGTAAACAGCATCCTTTTCTCCATCTATTTAGTGCCACATTTGTCTAATGTTAATGGGTTTTTTCCTTTTTCTTCTTTCTTTCTTTCTTTCTTACTTTCTTTTTTTGGTAATGTCACTGTTTAAAATGGCCCCTCTCAAGCTTAGGGCTGAAGTGCTGTCTGGTTGTCCTAAGTGTGAGAAGGCTGTGATATACCTCATGGAGAAAATGCATGTGTTAGAGAAGCTTCGTTTAGGTATGATTTATAGTGCTGTTGGCCTTGAGTCCATTGTTAATGAATTACATATATATATATATATCTTTAAATAGAACAGATGTACATTTAAAAGGCTGTGTATTGATTGGTTGACCAGAGACTCGCAGGAACCTAACCCTGTAATTTCCCTAAGACCAATGTACTGTTTAGTATTCATTAATTCAGTGTTCTCAATGACCTCACAGATCATAACTACCACAAATAACAAAAATCAACTGTATCTGTGTTTCCTGTGTCCACGTTCTTCTACTACCCACTCCCGACCCTCTGTACATTCTGTGAAATAAGTGTCCGGTTGTGTGTGATGCACCTTTGTTTTTAATTTTTGCACCCATTTCCCGGGAGAGATATGTTCCCTTGTCATAACCGCCATTATTCTTTCAAATGTGACACCATTCCACCATCCTACACTGTGGCTTCAGTGACCAATAGATTCTCATCATTACCAAGAAAAAATCAACACAGCACACAGTAAAGCAAACTCATAAAATATTTATTTAAATTGATTTAGCTTAGAGCAAGTTTATATACATAAATAATTTGTACTCTGTGAGTCAGATTCGGAAATGCAGATGCAAAGTGTGGGGCACGGAGACGTGCTGGGGGCTCTTTTCTGAGCATCCCCATCTGGTTACAGAGTTCACACTTAGGTCTAGAGAAACAAACAATATATGGCAGTGGTCTCCTCTCATCGCATAATGGGTTTTATCTATACCCTGAACCTTCTGGAATTTAGCCCTTTCTCTAAAGGAGATCATTTCCTGAGAATTTCGTCACTGAGAAAAAAAAAGAAATAAATCGGCAAGGATGATATCTTCAACACTGCAAAGGGTTTTGGATTGTACCATCTATGCTTCCTACACCTGCCTGTTTGCTAGAGGGCTGCTAAAACACCAGCTCTCCTCCAGCTTGTGTGGGAAAATGGAAGATGAAATGGATTGGGAATCCAAAGACACCGTCTGAAGCCCGACTTTATGACACACCGAGGGTTCTGGGCAAGTCACTGTACCTCGTAGAACCACAACTTCCTCACCTGTAAAATGACAGAATTATCTGCCTGTCTACTTCCAAAGACTGTAGTCATTAGAGGAGATACTAATGACTCACCGGGTAAAGAATTTTGTAATTAACAAAGCATTGTTCGCATACATTATCTCATTTGATACTCGCATCAACATTGCCAATTAAGTATGATTATAATTATTACCATTTTGTGAAAAAGTCTTTGCAAACACAAAGGTACTGCAAAAATACTTGTACCATAAAAAGAAATCAATGGTTTTGAAGACAGCAGAAAGAAGATTGTTAGCATGTGTGAGCCCTACAAGGAATTAAGACCAAATATGCCACTGCCTAGTTTAAATTAAATGGATCACAACATAAGGTGCCAAGCCAAGAGGGCTGATGGGCCTGAAACCCAGGTCACACTCTGATCTCTAGGACACATCCTGGGGGGGGCCGGGATTTATTCTAAATTGTACACAGTTGTCATATGGGCTAGTGTGGTCCTAGGTTAATGGATCAAGACAACAATCACATTAATAGCCATGGGTTCATAATAAAATTTGTGTCCCTCGCTTTATATAATGTGATCTTTTTGCTTAAAAATTACTTTGTTATTGCATCAGTCTGGATAGGCTGGGTAACACTGCAGTAACAAATAACTCCAAAATCTTGATGGCTTATCATAACAAAGACTTATTTCTCACTCAGGCTACACCCTATATTGGCTCTTGCTTACCTCTTTACCTCTTACTCTAGATCTCAGGGTGAAGGGGTAGCCACCATCTTGAACATTGCCAGTTGCCAAGGTAGAAGACAAACAAAAGAGGTCCGGAGAGTCTCACAACGGTAATTAAAGTCTCTGGCCTGGAATTAGCACACATCACTTCACTCCCAATTCAGCAGTAACCCAATTACAAGTCAAGAAACAATCCAATAATGTGCCCGAAATTAGGAATAACCAGAACTATTTGGTGGATAGCATGTAGTAGAGATGAAACAGACTTAAGAGTTTTCTTTGACCGTAAGCTCATGACCATTCCATGGGACAAGATTGCCAACTTCAGCTGAATTAATAGACAAGTATTACCCACAACAAAGGACAAAACAGTTGTGTTCCTAGTGCTGCTACACCAACATTGATCATGTAAACCTTAGAACTGATTTGCCTTCTAGAGACAGCAGTATTATCTGTTTTGTCTTTACTCAAGTGAATTGCAGTGAAAAAATTATGAAGTCCTATGCAATTTTGTGACATTAGATATTAGTTATTAATATATAAACTACTACTATACTACCCTAAACTAATGTGTGTTTAATATCTTTTTATTAATTGTGTCAAGAAACCTTACAAAGAAGAAAATGTTTTTCATAGCGAGGGGTTTATCTGAAAAACTATTATTTCTAGAAATGATTACCTTTAAAGGAGAATTTTTTTTGCCTCTAGCTAAAACAACAGACTAAAAGTAGAAGAAGGTAGGAGAGTATAGACTGATTCCCAGGAGGTGGAGATATCCCAGAGTAAAACATCCTGCAAAATGAAGAACTTTCATTTTCGCCATACTTGTACATGTAGGCCTACAGAATATTCTCCGCTCCTGGAAAGACTGATGCCCTGAAACCATCCCATTGTCAAGTGGAGTTTGTAGAATACTCATTCCAACACACATATATTCTGTTTTGTTTAAAAAAAAACAAAAACTAGACAGATAAGTTTAAAATGGGATTTTTGAAAATGCTGCTAACCAGTTTGGGAAGAGTCACCAGGCAGATACAAATGCTAGCCATGGGGATTACTTACTCATAATGTGCTGAAAATGAGGAATGTTTCAAGAATTGTTTCCCTATTGTAGTATTGGAATGCTAATGTGTAAATATGGTAATGTTAAACACTATCGTATCTGCTGGGAACTGGAATCTACTTTATTTTACAATCCTACAAGGGAAAAATATTTTGGTATTTTGGGTGAGAATCCAAGAGAATGAAGATGCATGCTGACATCAGTCAGAGCTCTGCTCATGAAAAGATGTTCTTTCCAAGCACAAATGTGTTTGATATATTGTTATTTAACATGCATTTAATTATTCTTTTCATTAAGTTTTTCTAATTGTTTCTAAGTATTATTTGCCTTTGGTGGAATAATCTTGTTATTTTTATGATCTCAGAAAGGCAGGATGGGGAATAATGATATCAGGTGTAAGCTGGATCTGTAAGTGCTTATTTTCAAATATACACACAAAAGCTGGAGGGCCTGGTTATCAAAAGCTATTACATATAGGAATAGCATGAGAATATTTATTGGTATTTGTTTCCGTTTAGGCATCCACCCCTTAATTTTTTAATTTCCATTTTAAAGTTGCTGTATTAAGCATAATAACTGCTTGAAACATGTAGCTGAATAGGAGAGAAACTATAGAAGCCAAGGAGGATTTTAATTACAAACTCCATTTCAGCAAAATTGCCAGCAACGGGAGCGTGGCTCTGCAAGCATTTAGGTTAGGATAGGGTGGTGCAGGAAAAACATTTGCAGTAGGATAATCTTTCCCCTGCTTAGTAGCACAAAGTGAGAAGGATAGCTTCATCGACTTCCAGACCACCAGACCCAAAGTAACCTTGAGATTGTGCCGCCATGTGAAAAGGGGAGATAAAAAGAATGCTGGGATAATCCAGGGTAAAAGAAATGAATCAAGAAGATGATAGTAACTCACACTGCAGTGTGACTCTTCTTTCCCACTCCCTTGAAAATTGGCTATCAGGAGTGGATGGTGTCCATTTCAGAATACACATGGCAACAGATCTTCTCGGATCTTTGCTGGAAGATGAAGATGCCCAAGTCATCATGGCTGGGAAAGGAACGCAAACCTTCGGGCAGTGTGGTGATGCCGAAAGATCTCGAGCTTTGGAACTGGGCAGACTTCAATTTCTGGGCTGAGTCTACCATGGAGTACCTGGGCCACCTTGGATGGAATCATAAATAGTAATTTTGTTCTCTCATAGGGTCACTGGGAGAAGTAAATGAATTACCAGATGTAAAGACTGAATACACTCAATACTTACCTTTGCTTCCTTATCTAAAGAGGAGTCCAGGGCGCCTAGGTGGCTCAGTCAGTTAAGCGTCTGATCCTTGGTTTGGGCTTGGGTCACGATCTTGGGGTTGCAGGCTCATGGGATGGAGCCCCACATAGTCTCTGTGCTCAGAGCAGAGTCTGCTTGAGATTCTCTCTCTCTCCTTCTCCCTCTGCCCCTCCCCCACTCTCTAAAATAAATAAATAAATAAATCTTTAAAATAAATAAAGGGGAGGAATCCTAGAACTAGCTTTTCTCATTTTACGTGAGGAAAGTGGTGCCCAGAAATGCCAAAGTCCTCTTGAGCTCATATGACCTGGGGGGAGGGGGGCATTGGTTGGAGTCCGTGTGCCCAGGAAAAGGCTTTCCCATGCCCTCCCCCATGCCAGCAGTGGATCTTATAATCCAAAGAAGTAGGGGTGGAAGCAGGGGAATAGATCTACCCAGGACCGTCTGAGGTGTCTGCCCACTATTGCCAGTGTTAGGGCTGTGAATCTGGACATGATTCCTGGATCATGTGTGAGGGAATCTCTCCTCACATCCCAGCATTCCCCCAGTGGGGACTGGATCCTCAAGCCATGAGCCATTTCTTGTCACCTAGTCAGCTGTGGGGAGTGTCTCCTCGGAGAAAGAAGAGACCTGTGGTCCCAGTAACTAGACATCCCTGAGCAAGCCACTTAAATTCTCTGGATTTAAGTGGTCAGACTCATCTCAAAGAATTGTTGAGAGAATTACAGATAATATACTTAACAACACCCAAGGGAGAGCCTATCATATAAATGCATAGCAGAAAATAAATGATAGTTATTACTTTTTGAACTATCACCATTATTGTAGATGACAGTAAGAATAGTCAACGTTTATGATTGCACTTTGTGCTAAGCACTGTCATAAGAATCTTCCATTTAACCCTCATACCAGTGCAATGAAGGAGGTATTATTTCATCTTTCAGCTGAGGCATCTGAAGCCAGAACAGATTGGGCATAGGGAGGGGTTGGGTAGCAGGGCATGAAGATTCTCCTAAACATTTCCTGGTACCTAAAGCACCATAGAAGTACCTTACAAAGAATGTACAGAAGCCCCACTGTGTCTCCATGGCTATGTGGTTTTGACCGCAGCTGACTGATCACTACTATGTCCCTAGTACCTTGTACAAGACCTGGTGTGCCGTAGGTGTTCAATAAATTTTCATTACTTTGATGAATTAGTGAATGATAAATATTGCTGCACTCGGGTCTTTACATTGGCCCAACAGACAATTCCAGGGACCCTTGGGCTGGCAGTAATCAATCACAAAGGCTGTTTGTAGAGACAGCTTAGCACTCTGGAGCCAAGGAGAATCCAGCCATGAAGAGAGAGGGAATATTACTAAGCAAAAAATTAAAAGCTATCACCTCGGCTGTTTACCTTGGTGGCATTTCTGAGGAAACACATTCAGAAATATTTGGCAGCCCATGACATTGACGCTTTGACTCTCCAGGAATAAGGAAAGCATCAGAAATAAATTTACTTCCCGTTTAATTTTCTATAGAATGTTTTCCCCCACCAAGATACAAAGGGCAACTTAAAAGCCATGAGATTATTAAAAATTAATGGGAAATGCTGTTATCGAGGGTTTGCTTATTTTACTGTTATTAAAAATGCAAACAGATTGGGTGAAACATTTTCAGCCTGAAAGAGATCTCAGAAAATGGTTTTCTTATCATAAAGTGCAAAGCTAAGCAGAGTGACAGTAAGTGATCTTTTCCTATGATCAGTGTTTCCTACTCTTAGGGGCAGAAAAATAGATGTCTGAGGAAATCGTACATTTTATTTAATAAAGCAAAATAGAAACAAAGCGATCTTCCTATTAACATGAAAAAAAATATATCTGCTTTTGCTATGGCCACATGCCTTGGTTTTAATAAAACTAAAAAAAAAAAAAAAAAAGATTTCAGAATCTTTTGTGCTGATCTCAAAAAGCTATGTAGGAAAAATCACAAAAGGGCCAGATTGCAGCTGCGCGTGTCTCTTGTAAGCAAACAGAACTGGCCGTGTCAGGACAGCAAGGTGGGAGAAATGTTAGCTGTGGTGACTACAGAATCATTTAAAACAACACCTACAAAATGTGTTTTCTAAGAAAGCAAACATCTCCATTGCACACATACTTCTTTACCAAGAGGTAGCTGTGGCGTGTTTAAAAATCTACTTCTCAATGACTGACTGACTAACCCATTCATTCCTAAAAATACCCCTTTCATAAAACCGTGTTTAGCTGGGTCCTCACTTTAAATTTAAACAGGAACTAATAGTACTCTGCGCTATTTGCTTTCTCTTCATCTAAGCAATTTTTTTAGGGAAGAAGCAAGAGAGAAGTTTCCAGCAATACTATCACCCACATGCACACACACAACCTGCGAACTGAGCCTTTCATGGGCTTCTGCCACCCCACACTGTCGCTCTGACAGGAGGACTAACAACAGACCCTTCTTTGAGAGACAGCGGTGGCTTTCAATCCTCATACCACTTTTCTAAATCGAGGAGACCTACGGTTTTTGTTTTTGTTTTTGTTTTTGTTTTGCCAAAGAACTCACCCTACTTCGGGAGATTTTTTGTTGTTGTTTCTGTCAGGGAATGTTCAGCTCAGTACCTTTCCTAGAAACTGGTAGGGCTAAAATCTGTAACTTTCCTTTTTTACATATTTAGTCATTAAAAAGTAAGTGCGAAAAGCTTATGCTTTTTATTCAACCACAACACATCTTTTCAAAATTCTGTAATGGCCCATAAATTTGCATTAATGATCACCTGCTCCAGAAACCTCGGAAACAGGAGGCTGGAAGCACATCTGTGCGTGTTTATGCGTCTCCGATGCCTCACTCTGGACCAAGGTTGGAAGCTTTGGAGAAAATAGAACTCCACTGACTAGCTGTTTGTTACCATTTTTGGCCAAAAGAATAGTTGGGTCAAGCACCAGCACTTATAACCAGGAGATTTAATGATGGT
The DNA here is from genome assembly GCF_011800145.1 of Mirounga leonina. Taxonomy (NCBI): domain Eukaryota; kingdom Metazoa; phylum Chordata; class Mammalia; order Carnivora; family Phocidae; genus Mirounga; species Mirounga leonina. Next base: position 16,001,496 of record NW_023270316.1, on the reverse strand, counting down.
CAATGTTAATATCTCATATCCTGCAGGAATTCACAATATCTCAGGTTTTAGGACATTTTGTTTTCTTTTTGGTGGGACCAGGATATATGGAAATGACCTGCATGGAAGGTCAGGCTGGCCTAATTTGGATTTCCTTTCAAAGCTCTATAAGACATAAATACCTACTACAAATTACCTAGTCGCTGCCACTTAACAACATTTTTGTAGGGAAACAAAAATGTGAGAGTTTGAGTCTTGGAGGAACTCTATAAAGCTCTATAAAGAAATCGTTTCAGGATGAGGAGAATTATGTATAGCTCAGAGCAGGGTTTACAAACAGACCAAGAGGTGCGGGAAAAACTGGGAGCCATTAATCTTATTGTTAATCAAAGACTGGTTTTGTAAAGCAAATAGTCAGCTCCTAATTTATCTCTTTTGTACGTTCAACCTCTTAGATGCCAGTATTTCTTTGAGCAGAAGACAGATCTTTTAGGATGCCTAGATATTTCAATGCAAGTTGAAAGCACCAGCATTCCAAGTATGAGAAAGGGTCAAGGTCAGATGTTTATTTATGGGGCCCTTATTTGTAGCAGGAACTGTGCTATATCAGGAGTGTGACCCACTACTTCCTTGATCACGTTTCATTCCCCTACAGCCCTGTGGAACACAGGTGACATTAATTTCACCGGGGAGGAAACTGAGGCTTTAAGAGGTAGTTCAAAGCCAAAGAGTAAGTGATAAAGCAGAATTTAAACATATCTCATCTAAAAAAACATGCCATTTATCCTTCTGAAGCCTCCGTAGGAAAAGAGTCGGGATATGAGGTAAACTTAGAAGCATTCCAGGGTTGCTGCTAAACTCTATGCTTTTATTATATCTGCCGTATCGTACTATGGTATTCGTAGGCACAAAATTCTCGGGGAATCATACGCCCACCATACCGTCAGATGATCACCGGAAGATGCTGATTTTCTCTATGTAATGCTGAAGCAAAAAATTAGTTTGTCACTGAAAATATATTGCTGTTGGGTGAGAAGAGGGGCTGTGCTTACAGTTTGCTTTTTTTTTCTTTTTGTTTTTTTGTTACTTTCTCTGAGGTACCGGTGACAACCCTTGAATGTGACCCAGGTACTTTAAAAAACCGCTTAAAACTTGTCTTGTGGACCATGGGAGACCAAACTCTGGCATTAACCTGGGAGAGTAACTCTTTTATTGTGAACAAAATCTGTTTAAAAAAGAAGGAAGTCCTGTCATAAGGTACAACGCAATGAACCTAGAAGACATCATGCTAAGTGAAATAAGCCAGTCAGAAAGACAAATACTGGGGGCACCTGGGTGGCTCAGTGGTTGAGCGTCTGCCTTTGGCTCCGGTCATGATCCCAGGGTCCTGGGATCAAGCCCCGCATTGGGCTCCCTGCTCGGCAAGAGGTCTGCTTTTCCCTCTCCCACTCCCCCTGCTTATGTTCCCTCTCTCTCTCTCTTTCTCTCTCTGTCAAATACATAAATAAAATCTTTAAAAAAAAAGAAAGAAAGAAAGAAAGAAAGAAAGATAGATAGATAGACAAACATTGCACAATTCCACTTACACGAGGTATCTAAAGTAGTCAAACTTCTAGACACAGAAAGTAGAATGGTGATTGCCAAGGGCTGGGGGAAGGGGAAGAAGTTGTTCAGTGGGTAGAGTTTCAGTCAGGGATGAAAAGTTCTAGAGATCTGTCATACCACAATGTACAGAGGATTAACAATACTGCTCTGTACACCTAAAACTATTAAGAGGGTAAATTTATATTACATCTTTCTTACCACAATAATTTTTTTAAAAAAGCATCATGACAAATCCTGAAAACAGCTGAACACACCATCTGAGAACGACGTTAAACTAGACATCAAAGAGTGAGCTGTAAAGCACTACACTCCAGTGGTTCTGATTTTTCAAGACCATTTTGAACACTCAAGTCAGGTAGAAGGAGTCAAGGAGGGAGTTTTCTAAAACAATCTCTCTACAAGCCCTCCTCATGGTTCAGTCGAACATTTCAGATTATCCATTCCATAAACAACCTCCAAAAAGGCAGAGTATTACTTGGTTTGTTACCAAATGCCTGACATCCTCACTGAGCTGCCTAGGACTCTGAAATACTCCCAGGAGAAACTTCATAAGCATTACCTTGAGCCCCAGGGAAAATGCTAATGAGAAACATTAATTTCGATTTGTGAGAAATTCTGATTAGCTTGTGTGTGGAGTATACATGAATCTTTCCTGATTACTCTCCATCCTGAGCTAAAAAATTTTCTAGGACACCAAGATTCAAAAGTGTAGATTTGCATGTTCCCAGTGCCCTGAAAGATTTTATACAACATTCTACTGTCAAATGATTTTTTTTTTTTTTAACTCTACACTTGTCCTTCAACTCTTTGGCTGAAATGGAACACTTAGGGGAAAGCAGTTACAGTGGTATACAGTTCTTTTAAAGCATGAAAGACCATTCAATTAGTCAGAGATGTGAGGTGTTAATAAAAGATTTGCCAAGAATGTGGGAGTTATAAGGGGCCTTTGAGATAATCTCGTCCAATGTCTTAATTAAACAGGTGAAGAACCAGAGACTCTAAAACCTCATCTTGTCCAGTATTAATAGCAGCAGAAGAAGGGAATAATTTCTGCCAAAGTGTTTACGTTAGCTCAACTGTGGAAACCCCTAGCTGCTTCTTATTAAACTATTACTTTGGCTTAAAATTGTTGTTGGTCCCTGTTTATGCAAAAGTTTAATAACTGCTATCTGCAGTAATAAGAGATATAATAATGTTTATCTTTTTATTTCCTCCGAGGATCTTGGAATGTGCTTCATCATTAATTAAAGAATCCTCTGAGTCCCCCTATTAGATAAGTATTATTAACCCCATTTATTAGGGAAATGAAATTCTGAGCGATTAGGTGACAGGCCAAGCACCATACCCCGAGCTAATGCTTATGATGGACACTCTGCAAGAAGTAGGAACTTTGCGATTTCCACTGCAAGTATGTTAGTCCTTAAGTTAAAACACACTCAACATGTAGGTATTGACCTGTTGCTTCATACAAGGAATTGTGTTAAGAGCACCAGGGACTTCAAGGTGTATGTGATGCACCTGTTCTTAGAGAGCGTATATGGAAGAACCAGGAGGGACCCTAAGACCGTTGCATAAAATACTAAAATACAAGATAAAATATGTGTTACACAAGAAGTGCTAGGAAGGTCGAAGGAAGTGAGACTATAAATCAAGATGGAGAGATAAGGAAAAGCTTTAAGATGAAGGTGACTTTGAGTAGCTTATTTAATATTCTGGTTTTCAGATTTTGAGCATATGTCTGTTACCTTTGTTCATTGTACAAATATTTCCTGAGCATATGCTCCAGGATCTTGTCTAGGCTCTGAAGTGGAGCGAGTGAGGCAGCGAAGAACAAAGACAGAGCTCCGGCAGCATCCTAGCTTTCCCCGGGCATATGCAGGGGAAAGCAAAAAGCATTATTTCCTCCTCAAATTTCCAGGATGTAAATAGCCCCAGGCATGTCAATGACTGGTAAAGAATGAAACTTCAAAAAGAACTTGGAATCACCTTGTGAAAGCCTTTGAAGGCAAGGGGTCAAGACTTAGTGCTCCAGGAGAAATGAGCAGGAGGTTAAAAGGACAGGAAACCAGATCTGGGAAGCGTGTGGTTGGCTTTGTTGCCTGGGGGTCCCATAGTGAGTAGCTGCACTATGGTCAGCCGTGGAGGGTGGGACAAAGAAGTGAGTGAGATCACATAGGGGCAGGGCATAGCCTGAAGAAGAATGGGGTCAAGGACAGAACCCTAGGGTACTCTCACATTTTGAATTTGATGAGGAGAACAAACAAAGCAGACAGCCAAAGGAACCAGTGAGGTAGAGGAAACATGGGGAGACTGTCACCATTATCTGACTAAAGCCAAGAACAAAGTGGAGTTTCGCTGAGGGAGTGGTTGCCCCCCTTAGAGGGCGCTTTTGGGTCCTCCAGAATTCATGTGGAGGCTTCAGACTCAGACTAAGTCATTGAATTTGGCAATTATGAGAAGTCTTTCTGAGAAAGCCAAATCAATAATGCAGTGAACGCTGAATCCAGATTTTAGGGAGTTTCAGTAATAATAAACACATGGTGAGAAAATGGAGTCAAATGACTTTGCACAGTTTGAGGGTGCTCGATGGCAGGCCAAGGCAATCCCCATGAAGGAGAGAAGGGAAGGTCAAAGAAGAGACTTAAAAATGCTTGTGGATCTAAAGTAAGGTGGTAGAGAGAATATCAATATACATAAAACTGGGGATAAGAGATAAAGCTCAATTTCTGGGAAGATGGGAGGGAGGGCTGTGTGGGGCAAGATTGGGAAGCAGAACACAACTGAAAAGGTGGAAAAATGCCTTTTCCCACAGATCATTAATTATGCTATATGACGGTCTGTGTTTGGTTAAAATAAAGATTGTTTTCACACATTTTACTGTTCTTGAGTTAATAATGTGAATACAAACTCTAAACATTTATCACACCCCAGATTTTACTAGCACACAATGCAAGCAGAAGATCAGGGAACGGATTTCAGAATAACTCCATGCCTGGATTCTTCTTCTGCCCTTTTCCTCCTTTGGGAGCTCTTCTCAATTTAATTGTCATCAGTTGATGATCAATTAGGCACACTGATTTCAGTGGAGTTTAATAACAGAGCAGCATTATGAAAAATATCATGTTGGAGTCCTAAGCTGAGGGGGTGGGGGGAAGAAACTAGACAATCCACAGTGTGTCACTGTCACTGGCAAAGGACAAGTCAGTTACTCTCCATCCCCACACAACGTATAAAGCAATTTGTACTTGAGCACAGCTGGTTCTAGGTCAACTGGAACAAAACACCTGGATAAGAATAACCAAGTCATGGAAAAATTGGGGAGACCATATATGGATGATTCTTGGAATTCTTTTAATTGATTTGGAAAACAGAGGGATAGAAAAAGCTTCCTAAGCATTTTTTAGACGAACTGTCATTTCAGATGTGTTTTAGGTCAAAAATCCCAAGTGTAGGAAGTAGGTGCTTCGAGCACTATCTTGTGTTAGAGGCATTATTGATGAAGTCATTACACGCGAATTATGAATTCCTTCTTGTGGAAGGACAGTTTCCTGGGACTCTTACCCCCAAATTTAAGAAAAGGTTGATGTGAAATGTTTGCCACCTTGCTACTTAGAGACAGCTGTTTAGAAATTCCGGACCATCTCTTGAGGCAAAAAGCTAAACATTTTAGGGTAGTAAAGTGAGAGCTTTGGGCTGTCGATTCTATTCCGTTTTACCCATGGAAGATCAGCAGCTATCCGTCTTCCAACCGTCGTGTGTGGGGAGATGGACTGTGTGAAGGAGACTCCTGGGCCCACTGGACCCAGTTTTCTTTAGGAAGCGATGCTCACGTGCTTAAACTCTAAACAGCTCTACTTGGAAAATCAATCATGAAGGCGGGGAGTTAAGCTGGGTGCTCAGAGTTGACTATAGGTGTTGAAGGTGTCCACAGAAAGGGACTGACGAGAGCCAGCAGTTAGCCAGGAGAGCATTACTGGTACACTGCAATGAAGTGGGCCCTGTGGATACATGAATTATAAAAGGGCACCTCTCTCCTGCTACTCCAAAGGACCCAGGGCTTGGCGAGCAGGGAGCAGGCTGCATTTCTCTCCTCCCCACTCCCTTGCCTGACACCTTTACTCAGTGCCCAAACTGTGCAGCTGTAACTGATAACCCTGGGCCTGCCGGTCAGCATCGCCTCTATAGACCGTTTTCCCAGAATCAAGCCCGTGGTAGATGCCTCTTCTGTTGATCTAAAGTGACACATTTTGTGGAATCTGACATCATCTATTCATAAGCAGAAACCGACTTTTAGCTGAGAGGGGCCCCTTGCCTTCAGGGGCACCTACATGGCCTCAAGCCATAAAACAATAAGGAGCCAAGGAGAGGCCACGGATTCATTCATTCATTCAAAAAAATAATGACCGAGCACCTGTTTTTGCCAGATAACTACTCTAGAAGTTGGAGATGCAGCCAAAAAAAAAAAAGGAAATTCCTATCTTCATGTCACGGAGCATATGTTCCAATGTTGGAAGAAGATAATAAATGAAACAAATAAAATATCATATCTACTGTATGTCAGGTAGTGATCAGTGCACTGGAAGGAAAATACAACAGCTAAAAGGCAGTAGCTCGTGCTGGGAGTGGGGGTGCTATTTCAAACCAAACAAGGAAGCCAGTGTTGCCGGTGCTGTTTGAACGAGGAGAATACCAATAGGAGATGGGGTTGGAGAGGTAGCAGGTAGATTGGGAGTGAGATCACACAGGGTCTTTTAGGCACCTGCAGAGACTTATTTTCTCCTCCTCTGGGCAAGCTGAGGAGTCCTTGGAGAATACACTGTACAGAGGAAAGACACAATGACTGACATCACATTCTCACCCTTGAGCGGAAAGTCGACTGCAGCAGGAAATAGCAGAGTGACCAACGATGGTATGGCCCTTGGAAGCTGATTGTGGTCTCTTCTGGATTCTGGGAACTCTCATGAGAGGGGTACATGACTTTCTGCCCTGCCTATTTGGTCTTAAAGGATTCTGGCCTCTATGAGACTGAGGAATGTTTTGGGTCCATCATACGCATGTCTCAACATTTGTGGTTTAGACAGTAAAATGTATCCAGAAAAATGGTAAATGGCATTGTTGCCGTGAAGAGATGGTGACTGTTCCTTCATGGACAGCAGGCTCTGCTTTTTGTGTCAAGGCCTAGAATTAGCCATCAAAGAGGGCCAGAGACAGGCTGTACCCAAGAGCCAAGGCAGAAAAAGGAGGTTGGGTTGCCTGATTTCTACTCTACCTGTATTAACTCCCAAAGCACACAAGCATCACAGCAGGACACAGTGAAGCAATCCTTTTCAGGTCTTTTTAGATCCCTTTCGATGTCAGTACGATTTTGGCTTTCTCTCCATCCCTAAATGTGAAGGAGTGATTAAAATGCAGCTTGCAAATTCTAGACGACTCAAGTGTAATTTCCTGACCCCACAGCCTTTGCCTCCTGAATTTCAGAAAGAATTAGGACAACTCCTGGGGCGCCTGGGTGGCTCAGTTGGTTAAGCGACTGCCTTTGGCTCAGGTCATGATCCCGGAGTCCCGGGATCGAGTCCCGCATCGGGCTCCCTGCTCGGCAGGGAGTCTGCTTCGTCCTCTGACCCTATCCCCTCTCATGTGTTCTCTCTCTCTCATTCTCTCTCTCTCAAATAAATAAATAAAATCTTAAAAAAAAAAAAAAAGAATTAGGACAACTCCTTTTTTTAGCAGCTGTAATGCGATACACAACTGAAACGGGCTCCCAAACTGGCTCCAGCGATTCGGGATTACAGTGGGTTGGAATTCCTTCACAAAGTAGGGATTAGTCGAGACCAGCATCAGCGGCATCAAGGAGTTAGTTACAAGCGATCATTTTAGGGGGCTGTGATTTGTGTAACACAATTTCATTTGAAACAAGGAGAAAGAGCTCCGGAACAGTGGTTGGAAGATTTAATGGCAGGATTCTATACAGTCTGTCGCATCTGTAATATATGTTTCTAAGAAACTATATAAAATCCAGTTGGTTCATGTCACATACCTTTATTTAACTTTAGAAGGAATCATAATCCATGCAAACTAAATTTAGAAAAAAAAATATTGCATTCTGGAAGGCCCATGCACATTTCAAATGCATGCCTTTTAATTGTCAGAGAATTATTTACCCACTGGGATCAGTCTCCCTAAACAACTGGTAGTCCCATGGCTATTAGTGATGGCATGACAGCTTTGGAAGGCATGCCTTCCTCCCTTCCAGAGCTCCTCAGTTTTGTATTTCCATATCAATTTATGTGGTTAGCACCTTTATGCTGAATTAAAAGCGCACCCCATGTAAAATGATCAGAATGACTAATACCAATATTTTTAAAAAGCAACCCTGTTTCTCAGTTTCAGTGTTCTACGTCTACAAATCTAACTGCCACAAACTTAAAAAATTATGCACGTCCTCAGGGAAAACTGAGGAGTGGCAGTGAATTGGAACAAGACTGAGATGATGTCTTTTGTGTACTGTAACACTTCAAAATCATTGCTTCCTGGAAAAAAAAGTCACAGAGGCTTTTAATATTCATAAAGACTAGAAACAGGTGTTTGAACAGAACTTCAGCCACCTTTGACAGGAGCATAATGGGTTTGTCTGAAAGGGTCTTCATTTTCCCTGTCACTCACTGGCAGGACTCAGAATATCAAAACAGTTACACTCCAGAGCTTTCACTACCTGTTTCAAAGGATTACACTTGACATTTCTAATTTTTTTTCCTTTCGTTAAACTCTGTCCTCCCTCTTTTAAAACTGCATGATTTCATTAGCAAATCAAAGCGGGCAGAAGAATACATTAGTGCTCATTGCTTATGGACTCTGGGCTGACCTCATTGCTTTTTATGTCTACCAGTAGACCACAAAAACTATTTTTGGTTCGTCATTTAGCTGTGCAGACAGAGATCTGCGCATCCGCCTCCGAAGAACACTATTTAGCCAGATGGGAATAAGTAGCAACCTGTGGCTTCCATCTAAAAGATGGGCCGCTTAGGCTTACAAGACACTCCCCACCGTCTTCTTCAGTTGCCCTTCTCACTTTGCAAGAAGTGGAAGACTCCCGAATGCCAGGCCAAAGAGAAATAGTGCAAATGACCACTCTGTCCTTTGCCAAGTCAGAATACCCTAAGATTGCATTCGATCATGTGGGGGGCCCAGTACCTAGTGCCAAGTGCTAAATGGTGCCCACATTATTTAGATAAGAAATGGCTTTGGGAACAATATGAAGGTACTGTCGCTGGTTAGCTTCTTATACATCTCAGACTCAGTTTCCTTATCCATTAAGTTAAGGATTTGGGCACCTTCTCAAGCTCCATCCAGAACTAAACATCTGCCACATCGTGCTCTATCAGTTGCCCAAGGCCACAAGGAGATGGAATGAAGAAGAAAATAATGAAATAATGAAATGTCAAATTACCTATAATGACCTGAATAGTTTCTTAAACATTTCCCTCGTCTTTCCTTTTTGAAAGAGCAAAATAGTAATTGGTATGACATTCACAAAAATAAGCATTATGTTCAGTCAGGGAACATCAATTTCTCTGAGAGACGACAATGAAGGGAATAAGAGGTAAAGCTTCGGGGGGTTGAAATTGCTGGGTTTTAAGTGAAGACAGGCACACTGTAAAAAAAAAATTTTTTTTAATATAAAGTTTTACCCTTTTGCCAAAAAAAAAAAAGACAGAGGGTTTGGGGTGGGGGGTGAAATGCGGGAAGTAACAGTTGGCCATGGGATTATTAAGACCATATTTGTTGAAGCCTTACAAGGTGTATTTTTTTAAAAAACATTGATAATGACATTCGTGTTTTCCCTCAATAAATTTCAGTTTGCTCCCTATTAGTATGCTAGTGACTCTGATCTTTCTGTCCCCACCTCCTGCTCTGACAGCCAAGTCTACATTTGGATGGATGCTTCCAAGTTTGGTTGAATGACTTAGAGAGATTTTCAAAGTACTTAAGGAATTTCCTTTGACTTGACATTTGAATTGGAGATGAAGTGATATAAAAATTTAAAGCAACCAGCATCATGGAACCTAATGTCCCTATTTCAGTAGATTTTTTTTCCCTGTAAAGTGTGGTCAGTGAAAAACCTTCATTTCTTATCATTCTTATTATGCATTTAAAATTCACTTTAAATATCACCCAAGGACCTGAATGCCAAAAATAAATGTGAAGCGCTTTCTCAAATATTACACAAAGTGACCTTCAGAGAGGACCCTCTCGTCACCAGAACAATTTCCATACAGCTGCTGATATGCCCATGAGCATATCAGGCTTAAAAGGAGAGAAAGAAAGAGATAGGTTTATAAATTATTTTGACTCAAAACCCCCAAAGTAGAAACATGCTCACACACATCACCAGCCTGTTCCTTAGAAGCTAGCACCTCAGGACAGAGGGATATTGCAGTACCATTGAATCCACTTTCCTCAGCCACCACCTGTGAATTATGGCTGGCAGCGGGAGTTTTATGATACTATTGTAAAAGTAATGTACCTCTTAAGTGGCAATTTACTAAGTTGCTGATGAAATGCATTGCAAATATGTTAGTTTCGGGGTGGTTAGGAAAATTAACTGCTGCATACTTTCCATATTGTCATATATGCCAACGCGCTTAGAAAATGAGGAGCAGCTTTCTTGGAAAGCTGTTTGAGTGGAGCATATGGTCAGCTTGTCACCTGGTTAGAACCCTTAGGGGAATCTCCTGAGGCTATTTTTTTTTAAATCTGTTTAACTGTCACTAGCCCCAAATCATTAGATCTATAAAATGTTCCCTTAGAGTCAAACTTTTCGTTGTGCTTCGTATTTAGTTTTCTATCCTATCAGTTTGATCCCCACCCCCCAACCCTGCTTCCCAGCCTGGATGCCGAGCAATAGAGTGTAATGAAGCATCACTAGACCTCAGGTTATACTTGGAAGAGATCCCCTATTAATCCCCAGCCACTATGACAACCATATAAAAGAGGGAATCAAAGGGATAGCTAGGTGAGTGAATGTAAGGTCGGAAACTGGTGCTTCATTAAGTTTGTACTACCTTATACTGGACAAAGATCTGTGATTATTTACATGACCTCTACAATATCGCTTATATTGGCAGACATTTTACAAAGCTTTAACAATTTGAAAAGCCACTCGGATTCATTATTTCATCTGACTGCTCAGAACAGCCCTCTGAAGAAGGGGGAAGTTATTGTCCAAATTTCACACACAAAGACAAAAGCTGATAGAGATTAGGTTATTTGCTCAAGGTCTTCCAGCTGTTGAGTAATGAAATTATAATTTGAAACCAGATCTCCTCACTCCAAGTCCATCATGGAAACCATGCTTTGGTTAGAACACATGTATATGGGAGCCCTGAACTGACCTAAAACATACAGAGGTAGTGTAAGTAACCTGCCAAACATTTCAAACGTGACATTTGATAAGCTCAATAGCAGAATTAGTGATTCACATCTCTTCTCTAACTAAATGATTTTGGAGCAAGGATAGCAAATAAGTTACTATTTGCATCCCAACTTAGAAAGGAGTACAGTGATTGATTAGCAATGTCTACCATGGGCACAGGAAATGGCTGGTTCCAGCATACATATTTGCTGTTCTTATGCTGAAGAATCTATCACTTTGTAAAATATACTTGGGTTTTATAATGAAAACCAACACAGACCAACAAACTGACAAGTTTTTGTTAAGCATCAGTAAATGTTAAGCATTCTATTAGGCCCTGTGAATGAACATGAAGGAATTTGAGAGAAAGTCTTTGCCTATTAACTTACAATCCAATATGGAAAATAAACTAAATGCACAGATGACACTAGATTTTAATCTGCTGATACTGACTTTGAACACTGCACAGATTCATAAAGCGCAAATCACACAATAAAAAGAATCCATTTTTGTGAAACATGTGACATCTTTTGAAACAATATCAAGGAACCAAATATAGATATGGAAAGAGATTTAATAGAATTCCTATATAGTTTCAGAGTGTTGTATTTTCTTACATTTATTTCTACCATGTGGAAATATTTTACAGTGGTCAGAGTCCAAATGGGTTAAATATTTTGAATCACTGATGAATTTGTGAATCTAAAAATTTGTTCACATGCATGTCTTTAGTAGTTATCTTAACAGTACAGTTGTTGTGACTTTAGCCATAGTAAAAATGGACAAGAAGTCCATTAAAGCCCTAAAATATCCTTTGTTCCTAATAGAAGTCGAAAAAATAAAGCTACAAAGTAGAAGTTCAGTTTCCTGGAGATTTGATGAAAATTTTCCTGTAAGAGAAATGATGGGAAGGGTTGAGGTTTCCTTCAAAATAATGTGGAGGTAATGGGGGGGAATGGATGGGGGAGGGGAGGAGGAGGTGGCAAATGAAACAGGATTGGCCATGAATTGATAATTGATAAAGCTGTCTGATAGGTACATGAGGTTTATTATACTATTCTCTTTACTTTTATTTGTATTAAACTTTACATTAAAAAGTGTTTTTTAATCCCTCAAAGATGCCTCCTTTGTTGAAGACTAATTGACATATAATCATGGGTTAATTCTGGGCTCTCTATTCTGTTCTATTAATCTGTGTGTCTGTTTTTGTGCCAGTACCATACTGTTTTGATTACTTAAGCTTTGTAGTGTATCTCAAAATCTGGGATTGTTGTATCTCTATTTTGTTCTTCTTCTTCAAGACTGCTGGTGCTATTGGGGATCTTTTGTGGTTCCATACAAATTTTAGGATTATTTGTTCTAGTTCTGTGAAAAATGCTTTTGGTATTTTGATAAGGATTGCATTAAATCTGTAAATTGCTTTGGGTAGCATGGACATTTTTAAAACATTTGTTCCCTCAATCCATGAGCATGGAATATCTTTCCATTTGTTTGTGTCATCTTCAATTTCTTTCATCTTATTTCATACTTTTCAGAGTACTGGTCTTTCACCTCCTTGGTTAAGTTTATTCCTAGGTATTCTATTATTTTTGGTGCAATTGTAAATAGGATTATTTTCTTAATTTCTCTTTCTGCTACTTCATTATTAGTGAACAGAAATGAAGTAGATTTCTGTATATTGATTTTGTATCCTGTGGCCTTCCTGAATTCATTTATCATATCTAATAGTTTTTTGGTGGTGTCTTTAGGGTTTTCTCTATATAGTATCATGTCATCTAGGGAAAGTTTCACTTCTTCCTTACAATTTTGGATGCCCTTTATTTCTCTGTCTTGTCTGATTTCTGTGGCTAGGACTTCCAGTGTTATGTTGAATAAAAGTGGTGAGAGTGGATATCCTTGTCTTCTTCCTGATCTTAGGGGAAAAGCTCTCAGTTTTTCACCATTGAGTACAATGCTATCTGTGGGTTTTTCATATATGGCATTTATTACGTTGAGGGATGTCCCCTCTAAACCTACCCTGTTGAGGGTTTTTATCATGAATGGATGCTGTACTTTGTCAGATGCTTTTTCTGCATCTATTGAAATGATCATACGGTTTTTATCCTTTCTCTTGTTGATAGGTTGTATCACACTGATTGATTTGGGAATTTTGTGCCACTCTTGCATCTCAGGAATAAATCCCACTTAATCATGGTGAAAGATTTTGTTAATGTATTGTTGGATTCAGTTTGTTAGTATTTTGTTGAGGATTTTGCACCTATGCTCATCAGAGATATTGGCTTATGCTTCTCTCTCTCTCTCTCTCTTTTTTTTTTTTTTTGTAGTGTCTTTATCTGGTTTTGGTATCAGGGTAAACCTGGCGTCCTAGAATGAATTTAGAAGCTTTCCTTCCTCTTCTATTTTTTGGAAAAATTTGAGAAGAAAAGATACTAACTCTTCTTTAAATGTTTAGTAGAATTCACCTGTGAAGCTATCTGGTCCTGGACTATTGTTTCTAGCAAGTTTTTTGATTACTGATTCAGTATCATTGCTGGTAATTGGCCTGTTCAAATTTTCTACTTCTTCCTGCTTCAGTTTTGGGAAGTTATATGTTTCTAGGAATTTACTCATTTCTTCTAGGTTGTCCAATTTGTTGGCATAAAATCTTGCATAATATTCCCTTATAATATTTTGTATTTCTGTAATGTTGGTTATTATTTCTCCTTTTTTATTTCTGATTTTGTTTATTTGAGTCCTCTCTCTCTCTCGATGGGTCTGGCTAAGTGTTCATCAATTTTGTTGATCTTTTCAAAGAACTACTCTTGGTTTCATTGATCTGTTCTATTGTTTCTTTTGTGTCTATTTCATTAATTTGTGCCCTAGTCTTTATTTCCTTCCTTCTACTGACTTAGGGTTTTTTTTGTTGTTCTTTTTCTAGCTCCTTTAGGTGGAAAGTTAGGTTGTTTTTGAGATGTTTCTTGCTTCTTGAGTTAGGCCTGTATTTCTATAAAATTCCCTCTTAGAACAGCTTTTGCTATATCCCAAAGGTTTTGGACCATTGTGTTTTCATTGTCATTTGTATCCATGTATTTTTTTAATTTCCTCTTTGATTTCTTGGTTGACCATTCATTGTTTAGTAGCATGTTATTTAACTTCCATATACTTGTGTTCTTTCCAGGTTTTTTTCTTGTGGTTGACTTCTAGTTTCATTACATTGTATTTGGAAAAGATACATGGTATGACTTCAGTCTTTTTTATTTGTTGAGACATGTTTTGTGCCCTAACATGTGATCTATTCTGGAGAATCTTACATGTGCACTTGAAAAGTTGGGTAGGGGGATGGGTGAAATAGGCAAAGGGGATTAATAGTACACCTATTGTGATGAGCACTGAGTAATATATAGGATTGTTGAATCACTATATTGTACACCTGAAACTAACATAACTGTATATTAGTTATACTGGAATTACAATTTTAAAAATTCCCTCTTAAAAATGCATTCACAATTTAAAGTTTCAGAAGCAGAGGCGCCTATTTGATACTGCCAGAGAATGAAAAGGGAAAGATATTCAAAACCATGATGAGCAAATGCAGGTGGCAGAATTGCCTGGTCAAGAAGTATATTACTTGGGCAAATTAGGACAAAGGGAAAAAAATCAGAGGTAAGGGTTGCTGCTTGTTTTTTTTTTTTTGCCACCAATTGTCTCATGGGTGTAAATTTATCATTAACGTGGTGTAGCAGGCTCTTTGGATGCTATAATTTCTCATTTGTTTCCTGCTGCAAAACCCATTGGCTATGCCTGCATCCAGGTCTACATCCCAGCTGTGAAACATTAATCTCAGGCACACATTCTTCCATCGCCGGCCTGGCGGAGCCATGCTGTCTAGTTAGCTCCCCAGCAGGCTCCTGGCTCCACTCCTGATGCTCTCCTGGCACCACTAACAACTGTGGAACTCTTGTCATTCTGGAGATGGGATTGCTGCGATGCTCCTTGGGTGGGCCTCAATGTCCTGTACTTATTTCTGCTCATTTCCCTGAGCCTGGGAAGGATTTGTCACCCGGGTGTCTGGTAATCAAAGCTCTCTTGAGACATCGTTATATTAAACCTTGGACTTGAAACAGTGCTGTCTATCATGTTATGTTTTGTGAATGTACCCTTCATATGTTCTTTGCAGAGCCCCGTGTACTCACTGCTAAATGGTTTATTAATTACGGTGCTTAATACTAAGATGGTTCTGCAATTAGGCCATGCATAAATGCCCAACTTCTTGGTTCTGGTTTGTCTGTTGTTCTTAAGCTGGTGCTCCTATTTGTTGTATTGTGAATAAAAAATAAAAAGGGATTTTATCATGTGACTCCTGCTGGTTAAACCTCAGCCAAATTAGTAGAAAAATATGCATGTCCGATAACTGAGATTTTGATGCTGAAATGGAGGAGAAAACAAGACACGATGTAAGTGGTGGGAAATGATCTCTCTCTCCCTGCTCCTCACCACCAAGAAGCAAACAAACAAACAAAAATGAAAACAAAAACCTCCTGATAACATATGTTGTCTTTGGTATTAATCATAGGGATAGCTTATGTGTTTATAAAATGAATGGTTGAATTTAAAGAGATCAGAATGTGTGGATTTCTTTTTCCCCAGAACACATCACAAAGCCGAGTCTAAGAGCCATAAACGATAGGGCAAGGAAGTATAAATGGACAGGGACGAGAGGAGAAAAGCAATTAAATTGATAGAAACGGGACTCAAGTATGTGACATGCTCTCTACTGATCCTGAGACTACCATTTCCAGTGAGAGACGATGAGGCTTTTTCAGGGACAGTGGCTGAGAAAAGGGCACCCAGAATAAGAAGGGGAAACAAAAAAAAAAACTAACAAAATGAGTTTTTCCAAGAGAAAACTTTGATCACGTTTAGGCTGGTGTCAGGAATGACGAGAGGTCCACAAGCCCAAGGGAATTCAGCAAATCTTTCTGCCTAAGCTGGAGAAACTCTACTTTATTCTGTGAATCTACAGAGGCCTGTAGACAGTATATGTATGAAATAATGCATTATATCTGCACACAGTGTATATACAACATATAATCTCTTCAACACTTACAGAAAATTGCTTTCTGATGCTTGTAAATGAGAGGGGTTACAAGAGATAAGAGGGTGGTCTGTGTTCCCAAGGCAGCCACTGGGAAAAGGAGGACGTTATTCAAAGTGATTGTAAGTGATTGTCTTCCTAAATTGTATGTTGTGCTCTGTTCTCCAGTTGATTCTCCCCAACTTAGATAGCAAAAGGCAACACCAACACACACAACTTCTCTGTAATGATACTGCATTTATCTCAATTTTTTTTATTTAATAAGAAAGGATTTTCATGAATAGAAACAAAACTACCATGATGCCAAAATAGTACTCTGTGCACCCATGTATTGGGAAAATAACAGAATAAAGAAGGCTTTTTGGGGTGCCTGGGTGGCTCAGTCGTTAAGCGTCTGCCTTCAGCTCAGGTCATGATCCTGGGGTCCCGGGATCGAGTCCCACATCGGGCTCCCTGCTCCGCGGGAGGCCTGCTTCTCCCTCTCCCACTCCCCCTGCTTGTGTTCCTGCTCTCGCTGTCTCTCTCTGTCAAATAAATAAAATCTTTAAAAAAAAAAAAAAAAAAGAAGGCTTTTTGCTTTTTAAGCATGGAGAAGTGTTTGGGAGCTGCCTTATTCCCAAGAAGAATCTGTGCTCTTGGTAGGAACTGCTGACTGGGTGTATTTGAGATCATAGAAAACTTCTCTTATGCATCTAGAGTCATGGGAGTCTTATTACATCCTGTTAGTCATTTTCGCCGTCCAAACCTTACCACAAAAGAAACCAAGATTATCTCTGGACTTGCAATGATAGCAAAAGGATATCTTCCTCTTTATGTATTTGATCAACATGTGTCATTAATCTCTCCTTCCTGCTTGGTGGCAGTAAGTGATGGAACACTTTATCAGTTCTTTCTTCAATTAGATTGATGTATGTGCATTCCTTGAATTTTAAAGGTCATTAATTTTCACATTAGTCTCTTTGGTTGGGAGCACACGGATTGATATATTGATGATTTAGTCTTTCATTGATTCTATATCATCTTTAGCACAGGGAGTCATGAGTGGTGCTTCCTTCTCAATCATGACACAGTGAGTGAAAATGTATTGATATTTGCAGAGAAATAAGGAACCTAGGTTTTGTCTCTTATATGGCATTTTAATGTCCCTGGATGAAAATAATTATAAAATGTATTTAGTCGTATACTTACGACTGTGTCATTGGCTTGTGTCGACCTTTCCCCCAGAGCTGTGGGTAATATCTATAACATCTAACAACTTCAGCCCAGTGACCTTCCATTTGCACTGATGCTCCAAAATTAAGGACTTCCTGAAGTTATTTCAGAATATTTCTATTAAAAGAAATAAGTTTCCCTGGTCACCTGAATTGAGAATTATTGCCCACCCATTTGATGGATCACCCATGTTGAATTATTCAGTGTGGGTCAAAGCAATGATGAACTTCGTACAGATGTGATATTCCAAAGATAACCCAGCATTTTATTTCATCTCCTTCCACAGAATAAACTGCACACACCGTGTTTGTGCCACAAACACACCTACTGTAATGGCAATAATGAAATAATAAAAGTTTGATCACCAGAAGCAGTGGATTGATGTCCTTGGCCACTTGAGAATGATTGGACATGACTGACACATAGGCTGAGGGAAAAATCCTGTCACAGTAAGCCATCGAACATTTTATTGAGGAAAAAATGCAGCTCAAATCTTAAAAAAAAAAATCTCTTCTGGTGAAGAATGTATAAAATCCTTGGCTCAAGTTGTAGAATGAAGTAGAATGTAGTCAGATATGTAATACAGTACACGCTGATCCCAAACACAGCTCGTCAGTCATTTTCAGTGTGACATGAAGTCATTTGAACCTCTCTGGACCTCAGTCTTCTGGTCTGTAGCAGGAAGTTACACTACATCACCTTCAAAGTTCCTTGTGCTCTAAATGTTTATATGTAAATGTTAGAAAATCATACAGAAGATTCAGAAAGCAACTGAAACAAAATGTTAACAAAAGACTTAACATAAATGTTAATCAGCCTCTGAGGAACACAACTGAAGAGTTGCTCGTCAATTGAAAATCCAGTGGTGTGCAGAGCAGAGTAGTAAATGTCACCAATTCAAGTCAGGAATTATTTTATTAAGTAGTTGTTCTAAGTCTAGCCATGTCCCAGCTGGGAAATAGGGAATCAGTTGGGTCCATTTTAGTGTAAAACTAAGGTTCCGTGGGCACTTACAATGTAGCAGGGGGAAAGGTCTTTATAGGGGTCCCTGGGCGGCTCAGTTGGTTAAGCATCCGACTCTTGATTTCAGCTCAGGTCATGATCTCAGGGTCGTGAGATCAAGCTCCACATGGGGCTCCATGCTGGGCATGGAGCCTGCTTGGGATTCTCTCTTTCCTCTCCCTCCACC
>NW_023270316.1:15931532-15983015 GCF_011800145.1 Mirounga leonina | reverse complement strand
CTGCATTGTTGTTGTGATTATTTTAACTTTTGGGTCATCAAAAATATTGGTCCCTTCTATCATACACTTAAGCTTGTAAGCCATCTCAAATCCCATTTGGAAGCAAAATACAATTCCAACGTGAATAAAATCCCATATATAATCAAGTCCCAAACGTACTGCTCTAGAAATACAGGGTGAAAGCAGAGACGAGAAGCATGTGTGGATGGATTTGAAGAATGTTTTGGCAACTGATGCTTCTTGAAATGCCTTCCCCAGTTTCAGCAGCCCTTCATGGTGACCTCTTTTCTCTCTAAATTATCTCCCCTTTTCTCCTTTCTTTTCTTATCAGAGGGGCTCGATGCTTAGGCCCCTGCTCTTTCCCTTCTCCAGCCACCTCCTCTGAGAACTCATCAATCCTCATAATTTCTGCAGTATCTGCCAGTCCAAGCAAGGGCAGCAGTGGATCAGAGAGGTCAGGAGGCGTCAGGACAAAAGTCTCATTAATGGGGAGAGATCTGCAGACTCTCCCGAGCTCAGCAGAAAGCCAGTCAAGTGAGACTTGAGCATCAGTCTGTACTGGAAAGAAGAAATGAATGTCCCCGATCAGGGGGGCCAGCTGGTCAAGGCAGGGGAAGAAAGCATTCGCCCCTCGAGCTAAGCTTCTCAAAGTGCGGACCAGCAGCATTGACATCACTAGGGAATTTGGTAGAAATACAGAATCTCAGGCCCTACCCTAAACCTTCTGGATCAGAACCTGCAAGTGATTAGTAAGTACACATAAAAGTTTGAGAAGCACTGGCCAAAACCAAAATGAAACAAAAAGAAAAAAAGTCAGTAAAGATAGAAAGGAGGAGACTGGCAGTGATCAGAGTGTACCTGTGGTATTACATATGATTTTTGGATATCACATAGAAAACATGAAGTTTCCTTTCAACCTTCATGACAATTAGCAAACATAGCCAAGAAGGAGCAAATATTGTGGAGGTGGGCCACATCAGAGAAGCTTTATTTCCTTTACTAAGCCAAGGGAGTCTAGCTGGGGCAGAAGATCCTCATCTTGGTGCAGTATGCCTTTGATTCTGAAAAGCGGGCCAAGCGCAGACTATGGGGGACCTTGAAAGCCCACTAAAGAGTTTCAGTGTTGTTCCTGGATGCATAGATTTATTGATTAAGGAGGAATCTAGTAAAATCAGTGAGTTAGGAAGAAGCGGGAAAAGACCAAGTAGCCACGAGAAGCAGGAAAAGACCAAACAAGGAGACAAGGCAGGGCAGGTGTGTTTATGTTTTGCTCTGTACTTTTGTCAATGTCATTCCCGATGTGCAGAGAGGCCCGTCTACTCCTTTCCTCCCCAGAACATCCCTCCCAGCAATATAACCCCATGTCAGCATGATTACCAAATCCTCTTGCCCCCAGTATTCTATAGGATTTAACCCCAAAGGTCTTAAAATAGAGACTCATGGATGGGGGAGAGGGTTGCCATGCAGACCTAATACCCATCTCCTCCTTAAATCCTTCCAGTGACAGAAATCTTGATGACTCACCAAGCCATCCATTACAGGTCAGGGGAGCTGTAATTGTTTAAAAAGTTCTTCCTTGTATTGAGCTGAATTTCTTTTTTCCTTTGTGCCAATCACATACTAAAAAGCACTAGGATAGCACAGCTATCTGCCTTTCATCTGTTTCTGTTTCACAGATTCTGTTGAGTCTGCAAGTTGAAAGTGTTTTAGGCTTTCTTTACTGATCTGAAAGAACTCAAGCATTCTCCTCGTGAAAAGAGCTCATTTAAACAGTTCCTTTTGACATACAGCTACTCGGAGAGCTCAGGTAGATCCTTAGCTGGTTGTGTTCTCTTTTTAGTTCAGATGTAGTTAGATTAGTTTATGATTTCACAGCTCCAGTATCACCCTGGACTACAGAGAGTTTGGAGCAAGAATATCAAGGGTAGGTAGCCTGAATGACAAAAACCAACACATAATGTAGGAGATCAGATACATGCAAAGGGCACTTACGAGACAAAGTGTTTCTGGGCGGAAAGCGCACAGAACAAGGTGCTGACTATGCCCTGATCGATGTTATTTACATTTGCAAAGAGCAGTAAATCTGTCAATCCAGGCGGGCTTGCCTAGCTAAGGATCTGAGATAAAACAAGAGTCTCAGGGGTACCTGTTAATTTAGCAGTGATTGTCCATGCTCTGTTTAGGGACAAAGGCACCTTGATCAAAGACGCGCCCTGTCTGGTCCCAATGTCAGCTGTCTTTTAGAAATAATTAGAGCCTGATGCCCACCAATGTTCCATCAGACAACCAGCTCTCCCCCTCTAATTCCCTCAACACCAAAAACCCTGTGTTGTAGACCAGTCTCCTGATCTGCAATCTCAGGACCAGACAGATCCTCGAACAGAGTAACGTGACCAAGACAAGGTCGGGTGGGAGACCAGCCAACTGGTTTCTCTCTGTGAACATCAGCCTCTGTCTACCTCTGACAGAGCTACCTCTGACAGAGCTCTGACATCCTGTCTTCAGTTTCCAAATCGCAAAGGAAGTCACCAGAACCCAGGCTAATCAGCGCCCACTGTTGCATGTTTGCAATGTGGCAGAAACAGTGCAAGGATGTGCTACACATACTATTATCCCCCATTTTCCAATTTGAGAAACTAAGGCAATGGCAAGATAAGAAAGCCTAACTGGAGACACAACGAAGAGTGGGGGAGTGTGACTTCAGCCCATCCGGACACGTAACCACAACACTACACTCCCTTCTTTAGCATTAAATACAAACATGAGGAAAAAAATAAATATTGTGTAAGGCAGAGAATCCTCTCAAGTAATTACAAAGAGTGCAAAAGTTAATGCTTTCAGAACTGTAGAGTGCACGTGATAGCAAAACACTAAAAGATTAAAAAATTTCCTCACCAAAGTTAACTTAGGAGATCCTATCCAAAATCTCGATTTGGTTTTAAAATATTTTGTTGGCAGTTAAGTGTATAATTATATTTGGTAGCTATTCGTTTTCTAGCACATGTCTTTTCCCAGAACAAGAAATGGTTGCTGTGGGGCACCTGGGTGGCTCAGTCGTTGAGCGTCTGTCTGTCTTCGGCTCAGGTCATGATCCCACGGTCCTGGGATCGAGCCCCGCGTTGGGCTCCCTGCTCAGTGGGCAGCCTGCTTCTCTCTCTCCCACTTCCCCTGCTTGTGTTCCTGCTCTTGCTATCTCTCTCTCTGTCAAATAAATAAATAAAATCTTTTTTAAAAATTATTAAAAAAAAAAGAAATGGTTGCTGCAGGTGAGGACCCCCCCCCCCCCAGAGGACTGATGGCATTTATCTGACCATCAAACAACCCACTGGCATAGACGAACATTTGGTTGGCATCAGACATGATTAGAACTTATTTCTTGGGTTTTATTTTAAAAATATGCTTTTTTGGTACAGCAACTGTTTCACCTTTCAGGTGAAATAAAATGAAGTGGCAGATAAGAATTCAAAACTGAATTGCCAAGTGCTACTTTTATTAATATAATCCACACCAAGAGGAGACTTTATTAGGATTTTGGTAATTAAGAAGTACATCAGTAATTGCAGATTTAAATATGATCTCAACTTTTCTATCCATAGCATGGAAGTATCTTCATTAAGCAAACATTTACAGACTGCCTGCCTGGTGCCAAAGACCATGGAAAGACTAGGGACACAGTGTTGAACCAGAGCATGTCATTTAGGATACCTTTCAGTTGCAGTAATAAATCCATCAGAATAAACAAGAATGACAATAGGGTAATATCAAGGTTGATTATTTCAGAGGAACCAGGATGTCAGAAAAGACTTGGGCCTTCCATCTTTCCGCCCTGGTGTCCTTTCCTGGTTGAAAAATGTTCATTGCTACTCCAGGCATCACATCCAGACATTAACAAGGGCCAGAATGGAAACCTTGCCCATAAAACCCCTAGCCGACTTCCCCTGGTGTCTCATTGGCCAGAAATGGGCCACAAGACAATCTCTAAACCAATAACCAGCAAAGGGAATGGATTTCCAGGATAGGCTCAGACTAATTAGAATTTATCAGAGCTGAGATGGATTTGATTACTGGAACAAAAAAGCATTCTGTTAAGAAAGTTGTGGGAGATGGCGATTGGGTTGGCTAGTAGTCTTCAAGGTGATATACATGCTCAGGATCTGCAAATAGAAAATTCTAGGTTTGGCTACTTACATATTGGCTCCATTTGCTCCATTTGCTTTAGTGCTTTAAAAAAAAAACCCTTTATTGTACTTTTTAAAAAAAATTAACATTTCAGTCATTTTAAGTGTCCAAAATTCATATTGTTAGATACATTAACAATGCTGTATAACCACTATCACTATCTATTTCCAGAACTTTTTCATCAGCCCAAACAGAAACTGTGCCCATCATGTAATAACTTCCCACTTTTCCCAGCCTCTGGTAACCTCCAATCTACTTTCTATGAATTTGCCTATTCTAAATACCTCATCTAAGTGGACTTATTTGTCCTTTTGTGTCTGACTTATTTAACAGAGCATGATGTTTTCAAGGTTTATTCATTTTGTAGCATGGATAAGAATTTCATTCCTTTTGTAGCTGAATAATATTCCATCGTGTGAATATACCACATTCTGTTTATTCATTCATCTGTCGATGGACACTTGGGTTGTTTCACCTTTTGGTCATTGTGAATAATGCAGCTATATACATGGGTATACAAGTATCTAGTTGAGTCCCTGTTTTCTGGAAATTCACTGAACCCCACTGACAAAGTGGACATTAACAACTTATTACATATGTTGTATGAAATTATGTAACAGCTGTAAAGGACTGATAGGTACTCCAGGAATAGCATCTACTGCTACCATCTTTATTGTTGTTTTATTTGTTGATTTTGGAACGCAGAAGCAGAGTGCAAGGGAGGGGTAGCTAGCTTAGCCTGCGGATTTAGAAATATTTGAGCTGTGCTTTGAAGATCAATTAAGGAGAGGCATCATAGGACCCTCCAGAGGAAGTGCCATGAGGGCAAATGTTTTACTAAATAGGAGGAATAAGATCAGATCCAAAAGATCTGAGTTTTCCACCCTTCAGTCATCACAGTGGAGACTGGGTTGAAGGGAAGAAAAGCTAAACATAGAGAAACTAATTGGAGGGTTATGATTATTGTTCATAGTGGCTGAACAGGGATAATATTGGAAACCAACACCTGGGTGATAGATTGGATGTGAAAATAAGGAAAAGGAAAGAATAGTTAATGGTTGGAACTGTAGAGTATAGTACCATTCTATGAGAAAGAGGATGCCTGTTGGAAGAACAGGTTTAGCAGGATGAGCAGATGGTAAATGCTCATTTGAATAGGACACGTTTAAGGGATATGAGATCTGGGAGGAAGGGCGCACTGGTTAGGTAGTTATGAGTAAGGACTTGGAATTTACAAGGAGTCAGGAGGTACAGAAATAAGGAAATCATTAGGCAAGAGGGAAATGGAGTTATGGGTGTGGATGAAATTAATGAGAAGGTATATACAGAGGGTTCGGGCCTAAACCCTGGGGGAGCTCATATTTAGGAGATGAGCACACTAGCAATTAATAAACAAACAAACAGTAGGAATGAGACAACTAGCAAGACTGGGGAGAGGAAACAGAGAAGTATAGCCCCAGGCAGGAAGCATGCAAGAATTTGAAGGACAAGTCAGCCACAGTGCTGGACAATCAGGGTAGCAGAGAGGACAAAGGATCTGGCAATTAAGAGATCATTGGTATCTTTGCGACAGCTATTTCTGACCAAAGCCGGGACTAACGTGAATTGAGAAATTTTGAGAGGGGATGAAGGCATGGATCTAGGCTATTCTTTTTCAGAATCTTGCCTGAAAATAGGGCATAATGGCAGATTTTCAAGTTACTTTTAAAGATTTTTTTTTTTTTTTTTTTTTGACAGAGAGAGGGAACACAAGCAGGGGGAGTGGGGGAGGGAGAAGCAGGCTTCCTGCGGAGCAGGGAGCCCGATGCGGGGCTCGATCCCAGGACCCCGGGATCATGACCTGAGCCGAAGGCAGACGCTTAACGACTGAGCCACCCAGGGGCCCCTCAAGTTACTTTTAAATGGCAAATATGTGGACACTTTTAAATGCTGAAGGGGAGAATAAAGGAACGATTTCCCCTGAAGAGGGAGAGGAAGTGGGATCCATAATCAGTGGAGATAAAGAAGTCTTGGAGGCATTTTGTAGCCTCTATATACTCTGAAATAGAGGGGGAATTCATCAGCTGGGATGTTTCAGCTCAGGGCTGGGCATATGGTATTTTCTCAACAGATATTTGTTCTATTTAATTATTGGTGGAAGTATATGGGACTTGGACTAGCAAAGAATGTTGAGAGGCCTGAGGCAAGAGTGAGTTTGACCTATTCCCAAGCATCAATGAGTAAGGCATTGGTTCTCACGGATGCTTGAGTTCCAACTCCAAGGACCCGATTTAACCAGTTCAGCCTGGGCATGGGGAGTTTTCAAAGTCCCCAGGTAATTCTCATTGTAATAATGATTGGCAATCACTTGCATAGAGGTGAACTTGAAAGATGCTCAGAGGAAGGAAAAGCAGCTTTTTAATGAGCCAGCTGAGGTGGTCTTGGGAAGGAATTTTTGTCTATAATAATGTAAAATAGGATTTAATATCATTTTTTTGTTTCCTCTCAAATATTAAATTATGTGTATGCAAGACAGAGAAAGCAAAAGGTAAGTAATTATGACGAGATTGAAGATAATAACAAAATATTTTCTAATCTACGAGCCCTCGGCAATTAAAATTGCCCAGCTCCCTGCCTGGCTATAGGGCCATCGGAAGAACATACAAAAAGGAAACAGAACTAAGTTTCATTGAGTGCCTGTTATGTGCCAAGCATTGGATTTGGCTCTTTCACGCCCCCTTTAACTTTCTCAGTATCCTGTGAGATAGTTATTACCATTGCCATTTTATAGATTTCTAGACCAAGACTCAGAAAGTGGCCTCATATGTGAATGAGAGGAGAAGCGGGGTCCTAGTGTTTCAGGAGACTTGGGGAAGAGTTGGGGAGCCCTCTTCTCTCCCCTTCAGTAGATAAAAGCCTGAGGAGGTAATCAAAGGATGGAAATATGGCTTCCATTTGCAGATGTAAATATTTAAAATACCATACATTTATTTGACACCTGCCACACAATTCACCCTCCGTTGACTTTGACATTTCATTATTCTGAAATGACCTTTGCCCTCTAGCATAACACTAATCCATTAAAAGGAAAGAAAAAAGAAATGGACACTAAAAAGAGTTATGTGAAGATCACAGAGAAGGTTTTTTATACCCCTGTGCCTCTGCTTTCGATCAATTTTTATCTTCTATCCCAATAACGTGGCTAGCCAAGCCAGACCAAAAAAAAAAACAGAGAAATGGCTCTTCCCTCTCGTTTTTGCTACAATGTCAAAATAATAAATAGGTTAATCATATCAGTCGCATTGACTTGGGACATCTTAGACATGTGGTGCCCTTTGGGAGGGCAGAAGCACTGTTCCAGGGTTTTTATTGAAGAATCCCTACTTTTTCCTTTTCCCTTTATTTGCATGAACACTATAGTCTAAGAAGTATTGAACCTTGTCTGAGAAGAAGCTGCAAGGCAGGTCCGAAATCTACAGCCTGGCAGCAAGCTTTTAAAAATGCATCAGGCAAGCCAGAGTAAGCTTTTATATTAATAGAAGACACAGGTAGAGATGAAGAGCCACGGCTACTGATTTTGACACTACCTGAGAACTGTGTCGTTGGTGTAGAGTGTATGTGTAACTGTCATTTGAAATTGAGTCTGTGGTTGCCACCACTTTTGTTTCCCATGGCAACATGCCAGTGTCCCCAGGACCTCATCAATAGTCACTGAGGTCTGGTGGGCAGGAGACCAGGCAGAGGCCTAGAGATAAGTCATTGATCTCCTGCATACCTTGGTTCCAACATCTGCAAAAAAAAGGATATAGATTCCCCTCTCTCTACTCCCCGTTCCTTGTGACAAAGGACCTAACGTGTCCAACAAAACCAAGGTTTTTACTGCATTCTGTAGTTGGCTGGTTTATTTGATAGTGGGTTAAAAGTGAAGCAGGTGGATGGAGTTAGATTTCCACCACTAACATATTTGTTCAATCTCTGACATCTGTGCATAGCCCTATGCTAAGGAATAAATGAATGACGATACGCCATATACATCAGTTTATTCCTGACCACTAACCAAGGTCCTGGATTTGGAAGTAGCCCTTTACCTCTTCCACTGAAACTCAGTCTGTGCATTTGCCTTACACACAAGCCTCTGGAGTCCCCTTATCCTTTCTTTCAGCACATATTTATGGCGAGAATATGCATCTGCTATGCCTCAGGTGCTGTTCTGGGCCCTAAGAAATGAAAGATAAATAAGTCTAAGTACCCAGCCTCAAAGAGCTCAAAGTCTAGCAGAAGAGAGAGGTTGAAAAACAGATCCTCATATCACTGTGTGCAACAGGCAGAGAGAGAGATCATCAAGGTGCTGTGACAGCCAAAGAGGGCAATCCTTAGAGAGAAGGACTCCAGTATTCGTAGTAAAATTTAAAAAGTTGTTTGAAATTAGTGGAGTACTTGGCAACACACGTTCCCTGAGTGACACAGGTGCAAAAAGGAGGACCCAGGAGTTGGATACCTAGTGTATTATAAGCAAGAGGGAGGACAGTAACAAAAGGGAAGGAAGAACCAGAAAGCATGAGTGTGAGGGGCGAGAGAAATGGGTAAAAGAGAACGAAAACCAGAAGACCAGAGAGTGCTCAGTGACTGAGCAGAGAAGCATTGGGGTCAGGTTACAAGAAAAAGGCTGCCAGAACCATCCAAGGCTGCTTAATTCATGCCATGTTCGCTTCTCCATTAGATTTGCATAAGCTTATGCCATCAATCAATATAAATGATTTATATTATCAATTTGTTTTTTTGACATTATTCCCAAGAATGCTGAAGAACATATTAGCTGGGTTAGAAGGCAAATTTTTAGACAGCAGTCACTCTTTTTTTATCATAAATCTACCCTGGAACCCTACTCTCTCTCCAAGCCAGCGCATGGGTATCCAACTGTTCAATGGACATTTCCACTGAGCCTCTGACCTGTCATCCTATCCCTTTGAAACTGGACCCCTCATTCTCCTGGGGTCCCACTTGGCCATCATGCTTTTCACTGTCTCTTTGTCTCCATACCTTTTTTTTTGCTGTTCTCTCTTATCTGATATTCCATCTTCTATTCCATCCACACCTCCCACTCTTTCTTCTCTGCTTAGCTAACTCCCAGTAATCCTATAGGGCTTCAAAAGCACAGCTCCAGAAAGCTACCTCTGCTCCCTTGCCCCCACCTCCCCCTCCATACTCCCCACCACCACCCCCCCACAGGCTGATCTAAATGCTTTCTCTTTGAGGTCCCATTGCACTGGGTACATGGTTCCTGCTTAGTGCCCATCATGCTGAATAATAATTGCTGGTCTGCTTATTTGTTTTTCCATGAGTCTGGTAGCTGATAGGGACCTCATACATCACAGTTACTCAGTACTTGTTGATTACATGAGCGAATAAAGAAAATAATGCATCAAAAGTCAACAAAGTTAAGAGGTGAGAGTCTTTAGTTCTGTTGAGTCTTTCCCAGTTCTTCAGTGGTTTAGCCATTCAGGAGTTATGCTGCCATAAAGGATTGTTTCTGACCCATCTATTTGTAATCCCAATGGTGCTATTATAAGCATTCTAGTTTTTAATTATTTACTTTAATTCTCTAGCTTTTCTATATTATGCTGATGTTATTAGTTAAGCTTTAAAAATAAATTATCATTTTTAAAGCCCTTCTCTTCTCAATAAACAAACAAACCAAAAAATGTAAGCCCAGACCCAGTCTTCTTGTAGCCCAGGTGTTTGTAGGGAGGAATAGGGAAGAGGTTGGTTGTTCAGAAAATACTATTTTGTGATAAGGTTTAGAAAGCATTAGTTTCTTGAACACTGGATTTGGGTTTATTGATATGGATGTATATGGAATAAGGTCAGTAAATGCACAGCCTAATGCAAGTTTTGAAGAATGAATACACATTTTCTGGGTCAATTTTTAAAAATATGTTTAAGACTTCTCCATAATAAATGTATGTGAAGAAAAAGGGATAAATGTATACAATATGGATGCATACAATAGAAACATCTTTCTGCCAGGATGGGTTTATTCAATAAATATCCAGCAGCTTTCTCAGAATAGTCTGCTATCAGGGTAGCTGTTAGTCTTAGAGTTCTGACCCAGTTCCAAATAAGTAATTTTATTCTTCCTGCTTAAATTCCCCTACCATTGCTACTCGACACAGAATTCTTCTTCATTTCCAGTCCCATCTGAAGTGTTACTCCATCCTGAAAAACAGCTTCGCAGACCAGTCTAAAGGTGACTGCTTTGCTGTGATGAGTGAGGCAATTTTGCTATGTTAAGTGCTTTGGGGAAACAGCTCTTATAGGCCTCCCATAGAAATGCAGCTAATATTATTCAATGAGCCTTCCTTTCAGCCATTGTGCAGTGTGGCATTTTCAAAATGAAGAGGCCTTCCCCCATTGCAGTTTACTTATGTGATATATTCAAAATGGGCCCATTTCCCAAAGGCATCTGGGAGTATGTAGAGAAGAAATATGAAAGAAACAAAAATTAGACACAGATGAAGTTAAACAGCTAAGAGAGGTAGTTGTGTTGCAACTTCAGACCTTGATCTAAAACTCGGAATGATCGGGAAGAATGGAAAATAATCACACCAGGTAGCTCTCAGTACATCTTCTGCCGGGCTAAATTTTTTTTTTTTTTTAAGTACAGGCAAGTTAAGGTTAAATTTTATTTTTTAATGACATTGCAGTGTGAAGGCTATTGGTCTTAATTTGACTTGGAACATTAAACTGTCATGTGGCCCTCAGCTTACCTCCTTCCACATATTCATAAGAAATATGAGAAAGCAACACAGATGTCTAGATCACCAGGATGAGTACAGCACCCTCAGCATTTGGTGGTTGAAGGATCACTAGGCAGAGAGCTGCCCCGCTGTTGGCCCAACTGTATCAACTGAATGTCTATAGATCCTGTGCAATCTACCAACAAATGTAATAACAATCACAACCTCAAAGTAGTGATGAGCATAAAAAAATATTTAGAAATGTCTGAAACTATAATGCGATATCAAAATGTCTGTGATTTTTTTATTATTATTATGTTATGTTAGTCACCATACATTACATCATTAGTTTTTGATGTAGTGTTCCGTGATTCATTGTTTGCGTATAACACCCAGTGCTCCATTCAATACGTGCCCTCTTTAATACCCATCACCAGGCTAACCCATCCCCCCACCCCTCTCCCCTCTAGAACCCTCAGTTTGTTTCTCGGAGTCCATAGTCTCTCATGGTTTTTCTCCCCCTCCAATTTCCCCCCCTTCATTTTTCCCTTCCTGCTATCTTCTTCTTTTTTTTTAACATATACTGTATTATTTGAATCACAGAGGTACAGGTCTGTGATTCAACAGACTTATACAATTCATAGCACTCACCATAGCATATACCCTCGCCAATGTCTATCACCCAGCCACCCCATGTCCCCCACACCTGCCGGACTAAATTCTAAATGATAGCTCCAAGAGGTTCTTAGGGTAGGCAAATATGACCTAACTACAGAAATCAGAGCCTCATAGACTTTGGAGGAAAAGACTTTGTGCAAACTTATTGAATATGATTGCAGACAACATTTCAAAGATAGCCACATTTTTGAAAAGCATAGCAAGCAACACACTAAATATGCATAGATAGATCACCCATTTGTTTCTAGAATACATCACCTTGCTTTTTCTTTAAAATCACCTATTCATTGGCTTTTGGTGGCCTCGAATTAGTGTTCCCTTCCTTAGGAAGATCTCTGAGCCTGTTTTCAAGATACATGTTTGCTTTTAAAAAACAGTGGTATTATTGATTTATAAACACCCAGAGGTGTCTTACGGTTAATTCAGGTGTGTTAGCAGAAACAACTCGGGCACATGTCTCTCTACCTTGATAAGGATATAAATGGGAAGGCACTGTATACCAATTTTTGGAGTGTCGACTCTATCAACAAATAGTAGATACTCATCCTGATTTTTTTTCTATTTCTATCGTAAGCAAGCCTACATTGCCTCTGTCTTTTTATCTTAAAGCTTACATAGATACTTAAAGAAAATAAGAGAGAATTTTCCAGGAAAACATCAAGGTCTTTGACATTGGATGTTTTATGTGACCAAGATAACAAAGACTGACCTCACTGAGGGGCATCTCTCAAATTTTGCAAATTATTGTAATGTTTTGATTAATTCTGCAAGCATTTCTGGGACATTCACATTGACTTTTGAGTATGTATATGTTTTTAAATCTTTTTAAATGCTTAGAAGCACAGAGAGTAATGGTTACAAGCCTAGAAGTTGGAGTCTCACGGATCTAGGTCGGCATCCAGCTCCATTCTCGATATGGAAACTCTGGCTTCATTAAGTTGATTTTCTATAAAATGGGGCTAAGTACAGCATCTACCTCTGAGAATCCAAGGATTAAGTGAGATACTGCATGTACCACCTGTGGGAACATAGGAAGTAAGTGTTATCTGATGGCCGGGCAACAGCTGAACTACCTGTTTGCCTTCCAGTCTGAGTCAGTGGCAACCGGCTGATCCTCTTTGCATCCATACCTAAATCTTTCATTCCCATCTACTCCAGAGTCCGCAATCATCTAACAGGACCATTCACACAGCTTGTTAATACTGCCCCCAAATTTCAAAGTCCTGCTTCCCTTGCATTGCAGTTTCAAGTTGGATTTGGGACCTCTGATCCATGTTCCTCTGACTGGCTTTTCAGAAGTCACTGGTGGACTCCAACTGTTGTTGTTTTTGTTCTTTTTTTTAAGTTCTACCTTTTTATACCCAGTTGTCTTTCCTTTACCATTATTTTGAGAGGAAAAGTTCTTAAGAATGGAGCTAAAAGTCAAAGCCAAGTCTTTCTGCAACAGGGCACACAGCTCTCCATTCCTTCTACATCCTGCCAACATGGATGGCTTGTGCTTGCTTCCATGGGCTGCATTTTATCTGCATCCCCGTAGCTTTTTTTCCTCTGTGCCACCTGTGCCCTTCACTCTGACACTGACCGAACACCTCTGTCTGCTCTTGCCCGCTCCTTGGGTCAGACTCCTAGACCAGTGGCCCCGCCCCCTTGCTCTTTGGTTTATCTGCCAACTGCGCATATGCAGATGCTGAAAATGGTGCAGTTGCTGAAAATGATCCAGATGTTCCAGGATGCTCCTTCCGAGATGTCCTAGAGCAGTAGGTCCATATGGCTTTGGAACTAGAATGCCCATGAGATACCTACGAGCGGAAACATTTAACTTTACAGGTGGGAATGAATAACCTCAGTGTCACACTTGTAGGTTGTGGGGGAGGCACTGGAACCTACATCGCCTTTTTATGCATTTAAGCCCCTTTACAATCGCAAGGGAAAACAAACAATTCCTTTAATTTGAAATTTTTAAATTTAAAAATACAGTATCATCGTAAATGTCTGCCTTTTAAATGTAGGAGGTCTATGAAATGGTAGAATCAGAGCTATTTCTCTTACCTTCATTTAGCTCTCTACATTAAGAATACTTCTCCTTATTAAAGTATGAGCTTTGGGGTGCCTGGGTGGCTCAGTCGTTAAGCGTCTGCCTTCGGCTCAGGTCATGATCCCAGGGTCCTAGGATCGAGCCCCGCATCAGGCTCCCTGCTCCGCCGGAAGCCTGCTTCTCCCTCTCCCATTCCCCCTGCTTGTGTTCCCTCTCTCGCTGTCTTTCTCTCTGTCAAATAAATAAATAAAATCTTAAGAAGAAAATAATAAAAATAAAGTCTGAGCCTTTTGTATTTATCAGAAGAAATGTATGTTTGTTCTACCTCTTTTTTTTTTTTTTTAAGATTTATTTATTTGCGAGAGAGAGAGAGCGGGGTCAGAGGCAGAGGGAAAAGGAGAGAGAGAATCTCAAGCAGAGTCCTCGCTGAGCACAGAGCCGAATGTGGGCTCGATCCCACGACCCTGAGATCATGACCTGAGATGAAATCAAGAGTCCGCCGCTTAACTGACTGAGCCCCCCAGGTGCCCCTGTTCTACTTACTTCTTAAATGAATAAATAGCTGTCAATTTAAAGAAATCTTTCTTAAGATGGTAATCAGAAGAAATAGGTACAAATCAGATGTAGGAATTATTTATCTTATAGCAATGCAAAATTGAATAAGAACCCACAAAACCAACTATGATAGAATGGTTAGAGAAATTTAGAATGCACTGAAGACATAAAATATGGTGCAGTCACTAAAAGCGTTGTTTTCTTGGATATAGTGGGAGATATCTAGCTATGTGCTATTGAATTGAAAGTGAAAGGGGGAAACTGCATTTAGCCTAACCCCAATACTATTCATATTAGAATAACACTGGGAAGGAAGTACCAAAAATATTACCCATAGTTATCTCTGTCTTTGTAGATAGTAGAGGATTTTTATTCTCTTCTTTTTCCCAAATTTTATATAACAAACATACATAAACAGGCACTCAGTGGAAATGCCCAGTGTGCAGTTGGATATCCACTCCCTGGTTAGGAGAGAGTTGACATCCAGGGTAGATTTATGATAAAAAGGGACTGAGTACTGCCTAAAAACTTTCCCTCCAATTCAGCTAATAGGTGCTTCAGCATAAAAAGAAATCTAATAAGAAAATAGTTACATCTTTCTGAAAACCAAATAAGGGAAGTTACCTTTAATTTTATGGCTGATGTCAAATAGTCCTTCCCCAGTGATATGCATGTTCTGAGAACAGAAAAACCACTGCACTCTCCTAATCAATGAGATTACGTTTCAGTGGTAAGTTCTAGAAAAACCTGCACCCCAAACACTAATAAGAGAAGGCCCAGAAAGAGAAAGTGTGCACCCAGCTTGACTACAAGAGCATCTGCCTGAAGTCCCCAGCAGCACTTGTCTGCTTGACAGAGCCTTATGAAGAAGCAGAGCCAGAGTGGCGTGGTGTTGGTGCCCTTGGTGCGGCCCGTGACTCCCCTGCCTCACCCTTCTTAACTGCACACATACACGCTCTGGCCCACCCACCTGAGACTCAAGCAGGTCTCCTTGGCTAGCGTGGCAAGTTCAAGCAATTCCTTGATGTTAGTTCTGGCCTACTCCAAGCAGCACCTACCCTAACCACCCACAAGCCATGAGACCTGGGGCAAGCTCTTTGACCTCTAGGGTCTTAGCCTCCACAACCATTAAAGGAAATAATAGTACTTCCTACAGCACGGTATTGTTGTAAAAATAAAATGAAGCTCTCTGCCCTAAAGCTCTTAGAATAGTACCAGGCCCAGGCTCATTGAAAATGCTGCCTAAATACCCACTCCTTCTCTATCATGGACTTTCTTCTCTCTCTCTCTCTTTCTCTCCTTCTCTCTCCCTCTCTCTCTCCCTTTCCCCTCTCTCCCTCTCTTTCTCACTCTCTTCCCCTCTCTCCCTCTCTTTCTCACTCTCCTCCCCTCTCTCTCCTTCTCTCTCCCTCTCCTTCCCCCTCCCTGTCCCTCTCTCTTTCTCTCTCCCCCCTTTTTCCCCTCCCCCACCAGGTTAGAAAATGATCTTTATCTTCACCGTGGAGCATATGTTGAAGATAACTTGAAACAAGATGTAAAGACAGAAGAAATAATAAAAAGTTATCTTGCCATTTCACGGGGCAGATCAGAGATGAGATGAAGTCATCACCTCCCAAAATGGGTTTGTTTGTTTTTTTTTTTCTTTTCCTAAACAATCCAGCTCTTTTCTTTAGGTCTAGTGACCCATGATACAGGGCAGACTGCTCTTTTTTTTTCATTTTCCTTTTGGTTCACATGGCACTGAGCAACAAAATAATAAAAAATATATATTTTTTAATAATACCAGTACACACACGAGTAGGAGAGAAGGGCTCCCATTACTTGCTGAATCACTCACTAATCACTCTGTTCGGACCCAGCAGGGTATTCTGACAACACACCTGACTTTTCATTTATTTATTTTTTATTGGTTCTGGGAGAGGTTTGCGATTCATTCCATGTAGGTTGCAAGCCCTTGTGCTACAGGAACAAATGGTCTCTGGGGTTATTTGCTTTATTAACTTTTAGGGCAAAGGAGGGGAAAATAGGAGAATTGCTTTAACTGCAATATACTGGCAAAAAGTTTGGACTTTTTTAGTTTATTGACATCTGAAATGCTTTTGCTGGTTGTGTTTCTTAATGATAGGTTGGCTGGTTGTACAGAAGGAATCAGTATGATGGAGTAGAAAGAGCTTGTTGAAAGAACAGCCTTGCCATTGTGCCCAGCCCAATCACTAGATCCCTCATGCCCCTGGGACTCAGTGACCTTCTCTGTAAAATAAAAGGATCAGATCAGGTATTGTCCTCTTTCAGGAAAAGGGTTTATGACTTCATGGATGATGGTGAACTCAAACCTTTAGTATTAATTTTGTTGGGAAATGAAAGGACTTGCGTCTCCATAAAGATATGATAATCATAATATAAGAATAAAAATGCATTATGCTGTGGGCCCAGTGTTACATCTAATTCCCACAGTGACATAGGAGGAGCTCCCATGATAACAGAGGACACCAAGGATCACAACAGTGAAGTAATTTGCCGGGGGTCACAGAGCCTATGACTCTCTATGAGTGCTTTTTATGTTTGTCAAGGACAGTGCAGGATCATGGTGCCCACATTGAAAGAACACAGTCCCTGAGGGAGGCTTAAAGAAAAGCTTAATTGCAACAAAGAAAGAAGGAGAAAAATCTTAGGACAGAAATGCTCTATCTTTATCACGTATGGTTTCTTTTTCAATATTCTCTTTAAAAGTGAAGCACTTGTAATTTAGTGAATAACAAAATAGTAGGTAAGCACATCAATGCTATGTGAGCAATTTCAATGCCCAGTATATTGGATAGAGGGAGAAAGAACAAAGGTTTTGGTCCAAATAATGCTGTTTTTCTTCTTTGGGTTCTTGTTTCCTAAACTATAAAACCAACTGGTTGGCCCAAATCAATCTGCTAGATACCAAAACCCTGTGGAGGCACCAACAACATAAAGGTAAAAATAGTTCTTCAGTGAGAAAGATCTTAAAAAATTCTATGCCCCTTAATCCTGTAATTCATCATCAAGGCAAAGACGGTTAGGTTGATGTGAGTTATTTGGATGTTCCTAGCTACAAATGACATAAAAAATTATTCATATGAAGAATCAGCAATAATCTTTTTTAAAGATTTTATTTATTCATTTGAGACAGAGAAATACAGAGAGAGAGAGAGAGAGTATGAGCAGGGGGAGAGGCAGAAACAGGTTCCCCACTGAGCCAGGGGCCCAATGCAGGATCCTGGGCTCAAGACCTAAGCCGAAGGCAGACATATAACCATCTGAGCCACCCAGGCGCCCCAGCAATAAAAATTTAAATAAAGGATTATGGTTGGTAGTATACACTTTGATGTCCATCAAATTCATGATTTACAAGGCCCACTCTTTCTGACTTGTGATATAACTAAACATCTCGAAGATATAATATAGCATTGAGATGATGCTGGCATGAATATATTACATTTTTATGAAATGCAATGTATCATTCTACTAACAAGAAACCAACATCAGAAAATGAGTCCTGGAGATTCCAATTTCTGTACTGCGCTGGGAGTACTGGGGAATTATTTCTCCCACAATTTGCATTTCCTTTTACAGTGTAGAAGCAAAATAAACCTCTTTGTTTGCACTGGTTTCAGAATTAAATCAGTTTGTGTATTTGTTCTCTCCTCCTCTTCCTGGATTTGGTTTCAAAGTAAACAGTTATCTTCATTAAATTCTCTTTTATTGGCTTAAGTTCTTTAGTTACTGTAATTATTCTGGGTGGCTGTCCCTGTTTTATTTTTGTATCAAATATCTGTGCACTATTTTAAACTGCATTTAATTGGCTCATTTCCATTTTCTATTATTTACCTCACTTTGTGGTACTGATTTCTGTGGCTAGATCTGACTTCTATCATGGTCTGGTTTGTATATATATATTTTTATGTAAACACTGTACAGGCTTGGCAAAATTTTTTAAAAAATCATTAATTTGGTACTTAGTGAATGTGCTCAAATTATAGCGAAGAAACAAATATGACATTTATCACAGAGATTGTTTTGAAAGTTAATGGCAAACTTGGACTCTTGAGAAACAACAGGAATTACCTTGTTTGGTAAAGCCAGATATGTCAACAGCATTTTTTTTTTTTTTAGATTAACCTAGAAATGACCTCTGACAGAAAGAAAACCAGCCATACTTTTCAATTTCAAGCTAAAAGATCTAAAAAGTTATTTCTACCTAATAAAAAAGTACAATAAGATTCTAAATTCCCACAGAAACTCTTCATCTACCTTATAACACATCAAAAGCCACCAAGGGGCTATTTATCCTGCAGGCCAGCACTAATAAAGTTTTGCAGGCATTTGTGATGGTGCACATAACAGGGGAATAGACAGGCGGAGTTTTCAGGCAGGGAGGAGGAGAGTAACTTAGCTTTTAAGTTTCGGGAAGAAAATACAGACAGATTTTTTTTAATTGTTCCAATAATTTATTTAATAAATGTTCATTTCACAACTCTTTGGATCCCACTCTTGTTCTAGGGTTTGGGACAACAGAAGGGAACAACAAAGATGAAAGACATGCCCTCTTGAGGATTACAAAATAGTGGGAGAAAGAGGGACCAGAGCAAATATAAATGTAATAATTCAGCAAGTATTAAGTGCTGTCAAGAATACAGCAATCAGGGACGCCTGGGTGACTCAGTCGGTTAAGTGTCGTCTGCCTTCGGCTCAGGTCATGATCCCGGGGTCCTGGGATCGAGTCCTGCGTCGGGCTCTTTGCTCAGCGGGGAGCCTGCTTCTCCCTCTGCCTGCTGCTCACCCTGCTTGTGTGCTCTCTCTCTCTCTGACAAATAAATAAATCTTTTAAAAAGAGAGAGAGAGAGAGAGGGAGAGAAAGAGAGAATACAGCAATCAGGTAAGAGTGTCTGGGAGTTTGTAGGGTCTTTAGAGAAGGTTTTTCTAAGAGATGGCATTGGGTGGAGACCAGCAGAAAATAAGATATGCAGATATTTGGGAGAGCGTATTCAAAGAAGAAAGAACAAACCATAAACTCACAGGCCCTGAGACAGGAGAGCACCTGGCCTACGTTCACAGAACAGCAAGGAAGCTAGTAAACAAAAATGTGAGTGGAAGTAGATTAGGTTCAGAGAGGTGAACTTGGAAAGGAGAAAGCTTGCATAATATGACACTAGACCAAGAAAACCTAGACAAATGAATGATAAATTGGACTATCAAAAACTTAAAATTTCTGCAGAGCAGAAAACCATGAACTAAGTCAAAAGATAAATAGCAACTAGTGAGGGAAAATGGTACTTCATGTCACCAAAGGGCTGGTGTCTTTACGGTATTTTTTTTTTTTTTTTTTTGGCAAAAGACATTTCCTTATATCAATATGAGTTAACAACCCAACAGAAAAATGCGTGAACAAAGATTATGAAGGGAAAAAGCAATAGAAATGGTATCTAAGCATATTCAAGGATGTGCAACCTTCCTTCAAATGAGGGAAATTCAAGTCAAAACCACACTGAGGTGCCAATTTCTCACCCTATCAGATTGGTAAACATCCAACTGTTTGATCCTAACAACATGTAAAAGTTTGAGACCTAGAGAATCAGATGCTGTCGTGTATTGCCTTCGGGAATGTAAAATAGGTACAGCTTTTACAGAGAGAACTTTGGCACTATCAAAACTTTAAATGCCAAAATATCTTCGACCTAGCAGTTGAACTTCTAGGACTTAATCAACAGACTTATTTGCACATGCATTATATGAATTTTGTGCAAGGATACTCACTGGGGCATTATTTGTAATAGCAGGAAACCACAGGACATGTTGAGTAGTGAGGAATGAATTTGAAGCAAGGGATGGAGTCTGTGATTATGAGCCTCTTTTCAGACTTGAACCTTTGGAAGTTCTTCAGCAGGTAACATGAGAACAAGGCGGCATATAGGATAACTTGTCCGCCATTGGATTTCAGGATGGATTGCCTGTGTGTGGGACCTTGGTGACAACATCAGTGTCACGTTCAGAGCTCTGATGGAACTCTGGGGGGGGAGGGTCCCCGTGCAGGGGGCAGGACCACCAGGGGAGGTAGTAGACAAGGCTGCTAGGTGGGCTTTTCTTAGCCTGGCTAAGAGGTTCCGACTTTCTCCTGAAGGCACTGACAACCTTTAGCAGAAGGCAGTGACCTCAGCTGATGTGCATTTTTAAAGACAGTTCTAGCAGGGCGCCTGGGTGGCTCAGTTGTTAAGCGTCTGTCTTCGGCTCAGGTCATGATCTCAGGGTCCTGGGGTCGAGCCCCGCCATCAGGCTCCCTGCTCAGTGGGAAGCCTGCTTCTCCCTCTCCCACTCCCCCTGCTTGTGTTCCCTCTCTTGCTGTGTCTCTCTCTGTCAAATAACTAAATAAAATATTAAAGAAATAAAAGAAAAACCAAAGTTGGTCGCTATGGAATTCTGATGAAACAATAAAGTAGATTGTGCTTATAGATTTCATTTTTCAAAAAGCCAACTATTAGGACAAACTTAAACGATTTAATGAGAACTTTGAAATGAATGTTTTATCTTAATTCAGATTTCTCTCAAAAGGAGAAAAAATGGTTTTAGTGTTCAAAAAAAATTGTTTTAATGTTCGTGTGTTTCACATTTGTCCCTTCAGAAAGATCCTACATGCCATGGATGTGACCAGCATGCAGGCTTCCATACCTTCCCCCTCCCACCCAAGACTCCATAGTGATACAGTGATAGTTCTTAGCAAGTCACAAATACTGATTAGGTCAAATTGAGCTTATTTTGATCTGTTTTCTTAGCTTTCTTCTTTTTTTTTTTTTTTTTTTTTTTTAGCTTTTTTGAAGTACACCTGACATATAACACTGTGTGAGCTTAAGGTGTACAACATGTTGATTTGATAACACGTATATATGAAAAAATGATTATCACAATAAGGTCATTTACATGACCTCACATAGTTACCCTTTTTGTGTATGTGATGAGAACTTTCAAGATCTACTGTCTTAGCACCTTTCTAGTATTCAATACAGTAAGTATTTTTAGCCAGAGTTGCCATGCTGCATGTGAGATCCCCAGATCTCATCATCTTGTAACTGGAAGTCTCTACTTTTTGACCACCCTCACCTGTTTCCCCCAAATCCCCTCAACTGAATTTTCAAGATCATTTCTACTCCATCGTTATTTAGGAAAGGGCTGATAACACCTCATTTAAAAAGGAAGACTTTCTCTTGTCTCCTGTAAAACACATTGAAAATCATTCCCTTCTAGGTTAAAATCAGTAGCCCTCAGTAAGATCATTTCCTTATATCTCTGTTTCTCAAGAAATAAATTAAAAATATATATCTGATCATAGGAAATCCTACTTAATATTTCCATCTTAGAGGAACATAAACATTCAGCAGTCCCTGCAGCAAGATAGTTTTTAATCCAGTGCCATCCAGAGATCAGAGATAATGTCTAGCTCCTGTGTCAGAGCTTTTGCTCTTCACAAAGTCAAATACTTAGAAAAAAAATCAGAATATTTGCCTTTTTACAAACCTGCTCTCTATCTCTCTCATGCTCACATCCCAAGGGAATCATGTATCCTAGTCTGAGGCTAGCTGGTATGTGTCTCGTGTACCATAGTGCTTTGCAGACTTAGAGCAAATTCTTTTTGTATGTTCCCTTGAGGGCAACATTTTATTTTTCTTGACCATTTTTGTACCTGTAAACTAGGGTTATATCATAAATGTTAAATTTGTCAAATGTTAATAGACTAGAATTCTGAATATTTAGGTCCTGTCAAACAAATATTGGAAAAACATCTGAATATTTTATAAATAGTGTAAATATTTGGCTGCCCTGGTTTCCTATTGCTACAAAATTAATGGTCCCCAAATTTAATAGCTTAAAATGACAACCATATTATTACAAATCACAGGGCAGTAGGTCGGTAATTCAAGTAAGATTCAGCTGGCCGATTCTTCTGCCCACCCCCACAATGGTGTTGACTGGGGTCACTAGATGGTAATCCACTGGGAGATGGGTCTGGAAGGTCCTAGACTACCTCACTCATATGTCTGGCACCATTGCAGGTGTCCTAGCCCCACAGGGCCTGGCTCTAACAAAAATACCAGAGGTTGCATGGTTTAAACAGCAAACGTGTATTTCTCACAGTTCTGGAGGCTGAGAAGTCCTAGGTCAAGGCACCAGGAGATTTGGTGTCTGGTGTAAGCCTGCTTCCTTCCATACACAGTCATCTTCTAGCTGTGTCCTCACATGACAGAAGGGGCCAGGGAGTTCTCATGCCCTAATTACTTCCCAAAGGCCCCCCTCAAGTAGCATCACTTTGGGGATTAGGTTTCAACATGTGAATTTTGGGTGGACACAAACATTCTGTCTGCAGCAGCAAGGATGGCTGGAAATCTGGGCCCAACTGAGACTGTCACCTGGAGTGCCCCACACATAACCAGTCCGGCATGGGGAGCTCCAAGCAGAGTTTCACGAGAAATCAAAAGTGGAAGTTCTAGTCTCTTCAGTACCTGTCTGGAAACTGGCAGTGACAGCAGTGACAGAGCCCACCCAGATTCAAGGGGATAGGGCATAAACCCCACCTCTCAATAGGAAGGACATCAAAGACTTGCTAGTCATCATTTATTGGCAGAGGGACACATCCTGAGAAAAGATACAGTCTTGTATCTCTCAGTAATGAACTCATCCATCACAAGGCAGCTATTATCAAGACATTGATTTAGCCTACAAAAGAGCACCAGCTATACAGCTTAAAGTCAGCCATGGGCCTGTACTCTCTTACTCCTCGCATCAATTGCTGTCAACACTTCCACCAAAATTTCCTGCAAGTGGGTCCTCTCTTTTCCACTTCTGCCCAGAGGTAGGGCCTTGGATTAGCTAACCTTTGTGGAGAGCGAATTGTGTGCCAGGCATTGTGCTAACAACTTCCCAGGCACTATCTGATTTGCTTCCTTGTACCACTGCTA
Organism: Mirounga leonina; assembly: GCF_011800145.1. Taxonomy (NCBI): domain Eukaryota; kingdom Metazoa; phylum Chordata; class Mammalia; order Carnivora; family Phocidae; genus Mirounga; species Mirounga leonina. The sequence goes on along the minus strand of NW_023270316.1, from coordinate 15,959,880 downwards.
TTAGGGAGACGTGGTCATGATGAACAGAATGGGACTCCGTGGCATCCATTATGTCTCTGGCATTTAATGGAGGGTCCTAGATGGAAACACAAGCACCTGACTCCACCTAACCAGAGTCAGGTCTCCTCACTCTTAATAGGACAGTCTGTGCTTAACTTGAGCAAAATGCCTTGGCTCAAAGGTGCAGCTTTGCCTGCAGCCCAGCGCCTCACCTTTGGACGCACACCTTCCGGCTGAGCTGCGACACACGCCCCCTGTCCTAACACAGTCACCGCATCTCGTGCCTCAGAACCTCGTACTGTGATACCAGTTACTTCTAACTCATCTAAACTTCATCTCCACTTAGAAACAGAAGTTATGTGTACTGCTGGAGGGAGACAACAGCCCTTTGTTTAAAGAGATACAAAACTATGACGGTACAGGAAATATGTGCAGAAGGATCAGCTGATCATTAGCGGACATGCTAGGACTGTCCTGGCTTAATTGGCCATAGATAACAGCTCCAAGAGTACAGTTAAAAATAATGTTCCAAATATTTCAAAATATAAAAGGCACGGAGATAATTAAGACAGAGTAGGATGGCAGCCTCTGGAGTAAGTTATGGCTGTGTTGTGACTTAACTGATTGCAGAGAAACTTACCAACTATTGCCTTGGTGTCATAAAGGTATTGGGAGGAGAGAGAGGGATGGCTTCCTTCAGGCCCAAAGAAGAGGGAAGGGTTTCCTGACCTGGAGAGCTTAACTGATGACAACCTTGCCCAGCCGGTGGGAGGCTAACCAGTCAGGCAGGGATGCTCTTGGCTGCTCAGTGGGCTATGCGGACGCTCTTACCATCTGAGGTCTCGAGTCCAGGGAGACTGGCCATTCGCTTCCAGACCTACACGGTGTCCCAGGACTGAACAGCTCTGGTCTCACTGCCACGTTCTCCTACCATAATGTATCTAAACTAGACTGCCAAAGACGGGAGCTGTAAGCCTGCTCCTTTATAGTGGAAATGCAAAATACTAGAAGCATTTTCTGAAGAGCTGCTTTTCCTTTTGTGGCCCTGGGCAGTCCTGTCGTGGATATTTAGAACAAAAGGGGAACTGGGCAGAGGGGTGATTGTATCTTAAGGAACATGTTTTTGTTTTGTTTTCGTTTTTATTGAGATATAATTGATGTGTAATTGACTGTATTAGTCCAAGGTGTGCAACATAATGATTTGATACATATATACATATATTGAAAAATGATCACCACAATAAGTCTAGTTAACATCCATTATGACACATAGTTAACACATTTTTTTCCTCGTGATGAGCACTTTTAAGCTCTCCTCTCTTAGGAAATTTCAGCTGTGTGAAATAATATTATTAACTACAGTCAACATGCTGTACATTACATCCTGAGGACTTATTAACTGAAATTTGTACCTTTTGACCTCCTTCACCCATTTCCCTTACCTCCTAATCCCTGCCTCTGGCAACCATCAATCTGTTCTCTGTATCTATGAGTTCAGGTTTTTTTAGATTCCACATATAACTGAGATCATATAGTATTTGCCTTTCTCTGTATGACTTATTTCACTTAACATAATGCCCTCAAGGACCATCCATGTTGTCACAAATGGCAGAATTTCTTTCTTTTCTATGGCTGAATGATATGTATATCTCACATCTTTATCCATGCATCTGTTGATGGACAGTTCATTTGTTTCTGTGTCCTGGCTATTATAAATAATACTGCAGTGAACATGGGGATGCAGATATATTTCAAGATGGTGATTTGGTTTCCCAGAAATGGGATTGCTGGATCATATGGTAGGCCTATTTTTAATCTTTTGAGGAACCTCCATACTGTTCTCCATAGTGGCTGCACCAATTTGTGTCCCCACCATCAGTGTAAAAGTGTTGCCTTTTCTCCACTTCTGTAGTCGATGAGCACAATAATCATTACTGCTCTTTTCCATTATTATTATAACATAAGATCTACCCTCTTAACAAATTTTTAGGTGTAGAACACAGTATCTTTAACTATATGCACATTACTACTCTTAATGATGATTCTGTGGTTTTGAGCCAATCCACATTGGCTTTTGAGTCTTCAAAGGAGAATTTAATTTACTTAGTAAAGTAATTATGTGTATATAATTAGTGTATGTATATATATACTAGTTTCTATATATATTTATAAGGCGTACAACATAATGATTTGATACATATATATTGAAAAATGATCACTAGTTTATATATAAATAATATATAATATATATATAAACTAGTATACATTATATATAAACTAATGTGTGTGTATATATATATTATTTACATATATATATAAAATTAGTAATAGCCTAAACCACATAACAGCTTAAAGTAGAATATTCTGACAGCTGATCTAAATTAAAAGAAAAATAAATAGATATCTACCTACATCAAAAATGTATCATCTTAAATTAGCTTTTATAACAAAGTAAATGAATTGAGATAAAGAATGGAAATACATGGGGTGCCTGGGTGGCTCAGTAGGTTAAGCACCTGCCTTCCACTCAGGTCGTGATCCTGGGGTCCTGGGATAGAGCATCGCATCGCGCTCCCTGCTCAGCAGGGAGTCTGCTTCTCTTTCTCTCTCTGCCCCTCTCTCTTTCTCTCTCTCAAATATATAAATAAATAATCTTTAAAAAAGAAGAAAAAAAGAATGGAAATACAGGAGCAAGCAATTTGAGTAAATGTGACCATTTGGTTATGTTTAATATGCAGGATCATCAATCAGACTGCCTTTTTCCAAGGCCACATAGGCAAGTGATCTGGAGAGGCTCGCCCTGAGCACTTTTACCGTGATTAGAGTCTAAAAAGAGGAGATGCATTTGCAAACCCAAAAACCTAACAAGCCAGCACTATGGTGGGGAAAGAGCCAGGAACAAAAAGACTGAAATCACCAAAGAGAAACCTACCTGCTTTATGATAGGACCCCATAATTTCAAATTGTGACACTACAGTAAGTCCTTAGCATCCAGTGCAAACACTTGTCCTTACTACCTAGAGCACAGTGGTTCTCAGACTTCCCAGAGAGCCAAAGGTATCACTGCCTTAAGTCAGCCCATTCATGTCGGATGAATATACCGCAACAGACCAGTACTCTTTGTATTATGATTTATACAAATACGTATGTAAAACACAAAGTTAAGGATCCCATAGTTTCGGTTTCTTTAAGTGCATTTGTTGAATAACTCCATTGGGCCAATTCTTTTTCCTGTACAAGGTTTTTTATTCTTCTAACAGAATGCACCCATCTAGAGAAACTTGTTCATTCATCATAATTAATCGTCATCAAAAAACCTGTTGGAAAGTCTAACGGTAAAGGGGATTATTTTTAATAAACATACAAAACACATATCGAAACATAAAAGAAATAGATCAGCTCTCAGACAATAATTAGGCACCTTTTAAAACCCTCAAGGGAAAAACATCTTTAATATCAAAATACTACAACCCCATAATGTGCATCCTCCCTCCACACTGTCAGATAATTAGGTCAGTAAGATGCAGAGAAATCGTTACTTTAGTTATAAGATCCTGCTGTGATGTACACAGATAAGTCTGCATTATCTAAGGAAAAAAATCAGAAAATTTGTTGTTAGGGGTTCTTTGTGAGTCTGTTCACACTCAAAATCTTTCCCATGGTAAGAATTCTATGGGACAGAGTACCGGGGGTGGGGATACATGTGGAATACAGGGACCTCCCTGAACGCATTCACTCTGGGGGCCTTACACGAGGGGTAGAGCAGAGACTCAGTTCTGGGATCTGGTACAGAAGCCAGTGGGTAGTGTTAAAGCTGATGTTGTTCACAAAACCTAGTGCTCTTTAGAAATGTGAATCTTGTGCTCGCTTCGGCAGCACATATACTAGAAATGTGAATCTTGGCTTCCCAGAGAGTACTGTATCCTTCTTACAAGTATTCGTCTCTCTTAAAAGGTTTCTAATCTGCCTAATTCATAACTACTTATAACCCTGAAAAGATTTTGGTGTTGGACTTTGATTGAGCATGCATAGTTGGATATGTAATAAAAATAAAGTTTGGTTTCTTCATACTAATACTATAAAATAACTACTATAAAAAGCATTTAACATTAATAATATATTTAGAAAGCAAATTATATGATATATGGATGGTATATTTCCAGTTGCATGCTTAAAATATTTATGCATTGAAGAAAAAAAGCAAGGCATATACAAACTATTCTGGGTGTTATTCTGGGAAGTGGCATTATGGGTGTATTTCTCTCCTTTGTTGTTGGTTTTTTTTCTGTATTTGTAAGTGTTTGATAATAAACATGTATTATTGTGAAAGAAGGTAAATGTTTTACGATTGGCTCCCAAAAGCTTTAACAATTGAAAAATTTGAAATCTAAGATTGGAATCTATATGTTAAAAGTCTAGGCTGCTCTGTCTAATATGGCAGCCACTAGTCTCAAGTAAATATTTAAAATTATATTTAAATTAGGGCTCCTGGGCAGCTCAGTCAGTTAAGCATCTGCCTTCTGCTCAGGTCATGATCCGTCCTGGGATCGAGTCCCGCATCAGGTTCCCTGTTAGCGGGGAATCTGCTTCTGCCTCTGCCCCTCCCGTCTGCTCGTGGTCTCTCTCTGGTGCTCGCTCGCTCTCTCTCTCTCAAATAAATAAATAAAATCTTTTTAAAAATTATATTTAAATTAATTAAAAGCTAACCAATTTATTAACAGTTTAATTCTTCAGTCATACTAGCCACATTTTAAGTTTCATTAGCCCCGTTATCATCATCACAGAAAGTTCTATTTGACAATCCTAATGGAAGCAGGTTACCAACTGAGCCCTGAGTACTAAAGACAAAAGTGAGCCAGTTTTCAGTGGCACAGGAATGGGCATATGCCCCTCGCCATAGACGCTGAGAGACTTCTCATCAGCAGTCCCTTTTATACACCTCACCAGTCTGAGGCCAGATAAGCTCAGAGGTTTTTCCCCACAGGCATCCTGTTACTTAGTGATGGAGCAAGGATGAGAACTCAGCGCGACCAGCTCCTCAGGCAGAGCTCCTGCCAACATATCACTATGACCATCTCCTCCAGAAAACCAAAGCTTCCCAAGCAAGACTTCAGCTCAATTCAGCACAATTTCATGTCACAAACATTTTTTGAGTGCTTCCAGTGTGATAGGTACCATAATAAGCCTTCAATATATAAAAGCAAGTAAGAGACGTGTCTCTATCCCCAAAGGAAGCCGAAGGGATAAAACGGAAGGGCACAAAGTAGGGAAAGGTATGTTCTTGGGAAATCTAGAAGTGCTCCACCTATCATAAATAGGTTTGTGTAGGGTCTCCACGTTTGTGCACCCAAATCCACACGTTAGCACTTCTTCTCCAACATTCTCAATTTTCCTCACCCTCCAGAAGAAAAGAGACTAGACTCCATTTTTGAAATGTAGCCTATCCTCGCCCTAATATTGTTTTGTTTTTATTTTTGTTCTTTCGGTTTAACTTCACATGGGATAGTTAGAGACACTCAACAATCTTAACATGAACTAATTTTCTCACGTTTAGGCCTGGTTTTATATATGCAAAATAATTTTAAATCTTGAAATAAAATGAAATACTGCTTTGATATTTAGTCATCCATCCCATTTCAGATTATATAAAAGCAAATAAAAATTTTGAGTGAATGGTTATTTTTCAGCCAGTTGTGTTGGAACTGTTTAAACACAGGTTAACAACCTGGAACCCTCCGTCCTCATATAAATCGTGCTCCTGTATTTTAACAGATGCGATGCTCTTGGTGGCAGAGCGACTGGAAGGACCATTCAACATTGAGTCTGTCATGGACCCAATAGATGTCAAGATCTCCGAAGCCATTATGAACATGCAGGAAAACAGCATGCAGGTGTCTGCAAAGGTATTTGCATTAGTCATATTTCTACGAGTAAGGGAAGTGCAGTAATCTAAAAATGAAGTAACTAGATATGTCGGCTGGGATTATAAATTCTAATACATTGTCGGAGAGCTTTTCCTATTGAGCTGCAAATTTGCTACTTCATTAAAAATGTCCAACAAAATGGCATTGAGAAAGGAAGCAATCTTTTCGTTCTCAGCTACTCAATCATGGAATTTCAGAGAGCCCCAGGTAGATTGACTAATCCCTCACATTTGTGGGCAATTTGGGGGAAATTTTCTTTCTTATATGTTTGAAATTTCTGCACACCCTCAACCCATTCTCTCTCTAGGAAGTTCTAATTATATCTTCAGCTGTGCAAACCGGCAAATGTCCTATATGTTCAATCGTAAATAATTAAACATTTCATCTGACTTTCTTTTTTAAGACTATGGCATAACCTTCATTAATGAATATTCAGGGAAAAATGCTCCTTTGTATGAAGTCAAGCACACATTAAAAGAAGAAAAGTACATTTTCATAAATCATGAGACAGAGCTTCTGAGATTGCAGCTGCAGAACACAAATACCAGGTTCCCCATTTTTATTTGTCCCCCACTCAGTTAAAGATAAACAGGACCTGCCTTAGACAAAATTGAGAAGTTTGCCAAGGATCTCCAGGCTGTTCTTCATTGCCCCTTTTGCCCGCCAGGATAACTGCACAAAGTCCTTATGTTCTTTTTAGTGGTCTCCCTGTCATGACACACTAACCAAATCTGTATCAGTCCTTTAAACCTGGTTGGTGACTGAGTGATTGTATTTTAATTGAAAGTCATTCACACAAAAATATGTCAGGCAGAGAGATGCATGCTTAGCTCTCTTCGATTTTTAAAATCCTTTGTGAAAGAGATTTCAGATATAATCAAGGAGGAGGGGATGTGTGAAGGCAGGGGGGGAGTTACAGCAGAAAGAGAGCCATGGAATCAGACTAGGTTTCCGCGGCTGAGTCTGAATCAAACCAGTTTGGGGCTTTTCGGGGTTAACTGGTAGGAAGTAGGGTAAGAAAGAATCTGGCCTCACTTTCTCTCTCATTGAGAGAGGGACAGGTCAAGAGTTTTACAGGCCTAGCTCTGAATTTTAATGGGCTTGGGGTAGCCTGTGTAAAGGATTACCACCCATTGGGGAAATAGCACATTTGGGGGTTCCACGAAAAGCTATTTTCTTCCTTTCCTGGGAAAAAATAGCAATCATTTATTCCTCCCAAATCTATTGCCTAGACACGGATTCATGTTGTTTTAAGAGGCCACCAGCCCAGCAGTGCTCGAGTAACCAGGTGCTCAGCTTGCTGATATACAAAACAGCCCTAGAGAAGAGGGTGTAAAAAGCACTCGGACAAAAGTGGTTTGAGACCACCACACACTTCTTAGAAGGATCTTCACTGGAGCACGTACATACGTGTTCAAGTTATTCTATTGAAAATTCTCTAAGAGGTCAGATGGACTCTCTTTATTACCAGAATGTGGATGAGACATTTTTGTGGAATTTGTCCAACTACATTATAATAGGAGGGTTGTTAATAAGGAATGTGCTTTTTAAAAAGACACATTTCTTTGTAAAAAATGTCAAAAATCAAGAGTAGAAATAATATAGGGCATGTAAGGAAGGGTACACTCACGTGAGAGGATATTGTATAGCAGGTCATAAAATAACAGGACAAAAAAATGTCAAATGAGCTAGAAACAAAGAAAGCATATCTGGTAGTCTTGACACAGGGCAAAGGGGAGTGAGTTAAAGAAGGAGGGAGGGCGCCTGGGTGGCTCAGTTGGTTAAGCGACTGCCTTCGGCTCAGGTCATGATCCTGGAGTCCCGGGATGGAGTCCCGCATCGGCTCCCTGCTCAGCAGGGAGTCTGCTTCTCCCTCTGACCCTCCCCCCTCTCGTGCTCTCTCTCCCATTCTCTCTCTCAAATGAATAAATAAAATCTTTAAAAAAAAAAAAAAAAAGAAGGAGGGAGAGGAGAGCAGCCAGGCTCTGCAGGACAGAGGGATGGGAGACAGGCTGCAAAGTGGAAGAGGGTTTGAGGAAGGACCAAAGCCAGCCTCGAACATAGTGGAGAGGCAACAGGTGGTTGGAATTTGGATACATTTAGCAGGAAACACCAACAGGATTTGCTGATAGAATGGGTATATTCTCCAAGAGGCTTTATTGCATGGAATTTGGAAACAGGTAATTTTCATTTTCCATTTAAGCCACATCCATGAAATTATACACGAACTAAAGTCTAGAATCTACATTTTTGCTAAGAACTGGAGGGTTGTATCCCCCCCCTTTTTTTTGAGTAGGTTCCATGCCTAGCGTGGAGCCCAACTCAGAGCTTAAATTCACAACCCTGAGATCAAGACCTGAGCTGAGATCAAGAGTCAGATGCTTAAATGACTGAGCCACCCAGGCACCCCATGTATTTTTCCTTTTTCAAGGGAACCCTCAGTCACCATTGATAAACAGTCTCACTGAATTAGGAGTTCTAGATGTCCACTTTGGCTGGAATATTTGCATAATGAGGCTTCCTTAAATTCTGATAAGGCTTTGAGTGAGGCCAGAAGTTATTTCCTAATTGAGGGTAGGGGTGGGGGTGAGCAGACATCCTGAGAGTTGTAAAGCCTACAAATTAAAATGACTTTTTATTCTAGGACATGATTGGCAATTTCTCCTTGGAAAATCATTTACCTTATTACACCATTGCTGTTAGCAGTCATTCCAGAACCTTTTTCAGAAAAGCAACGGTGTTTATAACTGTTAGATCATATGTTAAATGCTTACTTCAAAGGACTACACTGTGCTATATGTGGTTTATATTATGTAATATTTATAACAGTATTTGTAATGAGCTAGAACCTCCCCCCTTATTTTCCAGATAAGGAAACCAAGGCTTAGAAAAGTTAAGTAACGTACAGGGGCCTCATGGTGCATAAAGAGCGCATAGAGGAGGGTTCTGATGACAGGACCCACGTTGCCAGATCACTGCATTATAACAATGAGGGTGTCTCCGAAGCCAGTCTCACCCAGGGCGGAGTTCAGTAAATATTTGCTGAATAGATCAAGTATTAGGAGAAAGTTCAAAGGCTTTCAGTAAAACCTTCCTGAGAAGCTGAGGACACAGGGTGGCAAAGCCAAAAGGACTCAAGTTGTCTGTCTTTCTGTCCGATTCCCTTCATAACTCTACCTACTGCTTCCCACCATGCCCAATTCTAATGAAATCATTCTCTTATCAAGCCTCATTGCTTCCAGCCTTTCCTGAAGTTGTAGTAGTACAAAGGATAAAAGTTACTTTCGTCTCCCTCTCTCTATCTGGAGGCAGAAGGTGAACCCACCACGGATTCAGATACGAAATTCCCCTCCTCTAATGCCGTTGGCTCTCATCAAATCTGCAGGAGAACAGCTCATTTTTTGTACCTAGTCCCTGATCCTGATTTAGTGGGATTTACCCACCAATGAAAAGATCTGTCCCCACCAAGTATGCTCCTGCTCCAATCTTGTCTTAGGGCTGTTTTTATACATACTATCAGATCTTTTTCCTCTCCTATTTAGCTCATAGCTAAACTGTTAGCTGTAAGGATTACTGACATTCCTTCCAAAAAATACATTGGCTAGGGGTGCCTGGCTGGCTCAGTCGGAAGAACATGAGACTCCTGATCTCAGCGTCATGAGCTGGAGCCCTGTGTTGGGTGTAGAGATCATTTAAATAAATAAACTTAAAAAAAAAATACATTGGCTATGCCGAGTTGTATAATCAGGTTATAAAATTTTGGTAATAACATTATGGCACTTATTTCAAACTCTTGGTTTGTGTATTCTTTGTATAACATGATATTATATGTTATATAATATATATTATATATATCATTATATATGTGTATGTACACATTTTTAAGGACTGGAAACAAAAGCACATTAAGACTTCGGACAAATAATCCCCTAGTAACAATGATAATCATCATGGCCACCAGTAATTGAGCACCTAGTATATTCATTCAGCAAATACCCTATTATGTACCAGGCATGAGGAATACACTAGAAGACAAAACAGATCCTCGGCCCCATGTCAGTCTCTTTCTACGTGTTTTATATATTTATTCCAAACCCTTGCTGCAATCTTGTAGAGCATCTTTTTCCTGATTTTATAGGTAAAGAATGTTAAATTTACAGGAATTGAGTAGCCTTCCTGGGCTCAGGCAACTAACAAGGGGCAGACTTGGGATGACCCCTACAAATGATCTGATCCAAAGAAAAAGACCTTCCCAGCATGCCACTGTTCCCTCAATAAGTATCTTCCCACCTAGTCCATATATACTTCAGCACTGGAGGACCCAGCCTTCTAAAGGAGGGCTATTGCCTAAAACACACTACAGGGAATGTTCTGATGAGAAACAAGTGCTGTTCATTCTTCAAGCCCCAACCAAGCTTATTACATTCACCAACTTCCCAATCTTCATCACACACAGGAAAGCTCCCTCATTATTCTACCACTTCTGTTACCCACCCAAGTGAAAGAACTTTGCAGGCATATGGAAATTCCCCAAGGGAAGAGAGGGCAAAACTTGCTGAGTCTCTGCCTGTGAAATTCAGATGTGTTGATAGTCTCCTTCTTATCCTATCAGAGAAGATGAAACTGATCTCACTCGATAAAATTTAACTGTATTAGGAATAATTTCAAACCTAATCCAGGAAAAGATTGGTTTGTCAGATATAATCTAAATTAAGAAGGAAGACTTATTAAATTCCAACTGAAACCATCCATTCAATTAATACTTATTACAGACGAGGGTAGAACCCATTATGGAAGAGTAGGGTGGCCTCCAGGTACTTAATTTTCTCCAGACAATTCTTTCTGAATCTATAGTACTAATGAAGATGAGAGGGGGAAAAAAAGAAAAAGAAAAGAAAAAAGCCTAAGAGGATGGAAAAGAGAATGTAATAATATCTGCTTCTAGCTAGTGGGTCTTAGTCTCCTCATCTGTAAAATGAAGGGTTCTTTGAAATGTGCTTTTCCAGTTCTAAACAGTTAACAGTATTATGAACATTATCTCTTCACTACTGGTTAGGTTTCCTTTTCTAGCATCCAAATATTTTTCTTTTCTCTGGATCTTTTTTCTTTCAAAGCATACAGGCATAAATGATATCTTGGGAATTTGCATGTAGAAAATATCTCCTTTCAGATACAAAGACATTGTTTAGAATTTAGCTCAAATAAATATATTTTTATTCCAGTAGTGTTAGTCTTTACTTTGAGTTCCTAGGTTATGCGTGCCCTTCTTAAGGCAGTAAGCATATTATTTCTTGTGTTGTGGTTATTTGCATACTTCCCTTCTCCTTCCCAAGATTATAAATTATTTGAGAACAGGAGTTACATCTTACTTGTGCTTGCATTCTACAGAAAGCCATCCTAACATGTTTTTACACATGGAAGAAACAGTGTATTTTGCTGAGTTGAATTTGGAACATGAAAGTATAATGCCAGAGAGACTTCAACAATAAAAAACAGAAAATAACTTAAAATATACTTGAAGTCAGCCTAGGATTCTTTACAATAACACAAAGGTTATAAGATCAGATTTTGGCATCAGACAGACCTCAGATTTGGTTTTTACTAGTTGTGGGACTTGGGGCAAATTATCTGTCCAAACACAATTAACTCACCTGAAAAAATTAGGATGCTAGTAGTACCTACTCATAGGGTCATTTGAGAGTAAAATGATACCATCCGTGTAAAACGCTTAGCTATGGAATATATCCAATCCAACCCACTCTTATGAGTGAAATATTTTAATTGCTGTTGTTGAAATGTCTACGATGTGTGAATCCTAAAGAACATAGACTGGCTCTCTGGTTTTTGCCTCATCCATGATGGTCTGCGAGCTTACCTTTAGCATCTCAGATCAGAAGAGCAGTTGGGTGATATACACGCCTGCACTTGAAGGCACATACCTATTTTCAGTGGCAGTGAATCACGTTGAAAGGGACACATATTTCTGCATGGCCTGGACGTGGCATGGCGTGACAGTCAAGAGATGGCTAACGAACAAAGCCTTCAGAAGGAAGGCGGCTCGAGGGAATAGTCGAGTTGGATAGAGGCTGTCAGCAACTTACTCATCTTCCTACCTGGTGGTCCCACAGGTGCCAGCACAGCCAAAGGTTTTAGAGGAATGTCAGTGGCCTCTGCCTAATGTCACATTAGCCTCACATTAAAGGAATAATTGCCTTGTGACAAGTGGTTCTGTTCCTTCTGCCCGATTGCTGAGAAAAAAACAAATGGCCATACTATTTATAAAGTTCTATTTCTATTTCTTCTTTAGTTTTGTTTTTAAAAGAAAAGAGCAAGTTCTCAACGATGCCTTGATTCAGAATACTCAGAATAGTTTCTCTGGTTATTCAGATTTCAAAGTTCATATTCTGCCCGTCAGCTCTTACTTATAATATTTCACTAAGAAACAGTGACCTCGGGCGCCTGGGTGGCTCAGTTGGTTAAGCGACTGCCTTCGGCCCAGGTCATGATCCCAGGGTCCTGGGATCGAGTCCCACATCGGGCTCCCGGCTCAGCGGGAAGCCTGCTTCTCCCTCTCCCACTCCCCCTGCTTGTGTTCCTGCTCTCTCTGTCTCTGTCAAATAAATAAATTTAAAAAATCTTAAAAAAAAAAAAAGAAACAGTGACCTCTTTGAAACATCTTTTATTCTTTGATTTCTCCATTTCTATACAGAAAACCAGAATCTGTTCTATTCCTGTTTGTGACATCACTGGATAACAGAGCCAGATTTTTTTAGATGCTAGATACAAAGAAAAGAAAGAAAAAAAAAGAGACACCTTTTTCTAATAAAGCAAAATGAAGGTTTGAGAAAAGTGCCTACGATGCATTTATAGGAAACACATCCAAAGCAAACTAGTTTTAACTTTCCTCCCATGTAAAAGGGATTTAAAAAATATTTTTTTCCCTCCTTTTGATGATAAAGGGAAACTCCTGATTATCTCTAACCTTTGGAGATTTATCTTAAGATTTTCTTTCACTTGTTAACTTCAGGGCAAAAGACAAGAAGATTACCCTTAATGAAGCCAACTCAAGAATAAGTGATTAAAACTCGATTCAGTTTTTAACATTTAGCGTGTTCTTAGAGGAAGATACCCTCTCGCTCACCTGAATATCTTCTTCCAACATCCTCCTGCCTTAACAGGAGAACTCCTTCCTCAGAGTCATGCTTCCCGGGGGCAGCTGATGGTCGATGGTCGGGCTGGAGGAATTCAGTCGCCTAGCCTTACACACACACACAGTTAACCCCAGCTCTGAGTGCTTCCTTCTGCCCGGGAAGATGCCATCCTACTGGATTCAGAGAGTCTTTGCCCCAGCCAGCCTACATTTAAACGCATGGAGGAGCTACCTTTGTGTGTTTACAGAAGCCTGTTCTGCCAGAAAGTTTTGAATTATATGGCTTTCTGTCGGTCTTCCTCTTCTAATGCGTTTTGCATATCTCTTCATTTCACTTCATTATCCCAGAATAGATCTTAACACACCAGCCAAGTAGCTTAGCTGCCTTACAGAGTGAAAATCAATCATTTCTTTATTAATACAAGTAACCTGTTAGCTAGACAATATGTCTTTAAAACATGGGGCTCATGGGCTGGATGACAAAAAGAGCTCTTGTGCAGAGTAGTGTGGGACCTCCTCAGACTGCGTCCTGACTTTGCTACAGTGACGGGAGTAGCTTTCATCCCAAATCTCTCCTAGCCTGGACTACTCTCCTGATCACACCTGTTTATCCCATGGCCTGCCACACACCTCCAATAACCCTGTCGAAAACTGCACACGTGTCCTCCCCCAAAGCCTCCCTCCCCAGGGCTCGCTGTCCCAGTGAGGGCCCCCTCCGCCGCACCTGCTTCTAGCCAGAAGCACAGTTGACTCAAACTTCCCTTTCTCCTTCTCCCTCATAGTTGTTCTATGACGGGCCCCACTGAACAGTCCTCAATCCCTTTTGAATCCATCCTCAGCAGCTCCCCTAATTTTACCATCTCCCACATGGATTATAGCCTCCTATTTAATTCCCTGCCCTTGGTTCTGCCACGCTCTGATCCATCCTGCACACTGTAACCAGAGAGATTGCTGAAAATGCTAGTATGTTCACATTACTCCCCTGCTTACTTACCAGCTTTCCGGGATTCCCTGTTGCCATTAGATGAAAGCCCAGGTGTAGCCCCTGACAATGCTGTCCTTAGCCTGCTACCCGCCTCCAGGCCACCCTCCCCACTCTCCGTGCCTGGGATTATTAAAGCAAATGTTTCTTGAGCATTGATTATCTGCCGAGCACCATACTAGATGCTGCAGAGGTAATAGTGAATAAAACCAACAGAGCCTGAGTCCTACTAGACGTTTTAACGTAGGAGGTAAGAGAACATCTGTATGTGCCAGACATTCAAGACAGCCTTAGCTCTGTTGCTCAGAAGAACCATCCTCTATCACCTCCATGCTTTTGCCCCTGCTGTTTCCTCATCCTGGAACATCCTGTCCTTTCCACACCGAACACCAAATATACACCATTTGCCAGGCACTATTTCTGCACTTCCGGGGCAAGATTCAGTGGGATCCTGGTGAGTCCCGGCACAACCAGCTCTCAATGCAGTGAACATGCTAGTGTGCAGTATTTGCCAATTTCTGTTGTGTAAATATTCCCACCGTGGTGATTTCAAGCTACCAACGTGAGGTCACTGAACATGGAGTAGCACGCCACAATATAACATTTCCCCCTGACTGGTACAGTTGGCACAAATCACCTCAAGAGCTTAGGTGAGAGTAAATAATTAGGAAGTAGTGAGTTTTGAGTATATATTACCTTTGTCTTCAATAGAATGTATACAATTTTAAGTTTATACATTGTAACTTAGTAATCACTGTTCAATGACTGGCTTGCGGAATTCCTGACGATTTTACAGGTGGTCTCGAGATCCCGTAAGAGCCCGTTCCAGGACTCCACTGCTATTCTAGGAAGCCTTCTCTGACCCTCCAGTCTGGTTAGTTGCCCCTTGTGGGTGTCCCCATCACATTTATCATGATATAATCACCAGGCTTCTTGTCAGAACCTCCCTGAGAGCAGGGACATGTCCAGTTGGCATATCCCCCACACCTGTGTCTGCCCATAATGACACTCAATGAATATTGGTTGAATGATAGGTTGAATGAATGATACAGAGCCAGGCTGATGAAATTTACACATTCATGTGAATTCGGCAAAATGATCTTAAAGAATTGCTTTAAAACCCATAAACAAAGAGCATATGAGATAATCATTTAGCCAGGCCAAGAAGGTTAAGATTTCTTTTTTACCACATTCACAATATGCTTTGTTAGTTCCTTGTAATTCCTTCCTATTCGCCATTGGGGAGAAAATATCAAGGTGTTCTGCTGTTTAAGGAAAGCAAACCCTTCAAGGAAAAAAAAATCATCATCTCAAGCAAACGGAACGAATTTGCTTTTATTGAAGAAACAATTTTAAGACGTATGCAAAACATTTGACAGATATTCTGGAACCAAGCTGTGTAAGCATCAGGAGTAAATTTCTAAAGCCTTAAAACTGACATGGTAGCTGGCTTTTGAAAATTGAAGCTGGTGAAAGGCAGCCAAAGCTGAAACTGATGACTTCACTTGATTCAGTGTAACCCGGAATTCTCTTCACGGAGCCCTGAGCCCATCCAGGGACCCATGTGGAATT
Source organism: Mirounga leonina (assembly GCF_011800145.1). Taxonomy (NCBI): domain Eukaryota; kingdom Metazoa; phylum Chordata; class Mammalia; order Carnivora; family Phocidae; genus Mirounga; species Mirounga leonina. The sequence goes on along the minus strand of NW_023270316.1, from coordinate 15,944,252 downwards.
TGCCAGATGACTTGGCTAAGGGACCATTGTAATCAGTCTTTAAGGAAAGAAAAGCATGAGCCAGGGAGGAAAGAAAAAGAGAAGAAGACAGAGGAGAAGGGGTAGAGAGGAGTAAAGAACACAAGAGAAGTACAGATTGTTCTGAGACTTTAGGATGAAAACCTGTTTTCTTAAAAAAATCAATCCATAAAGAAAATCAGCAAACTAATAAAACCAAATAAAAATAAAAAGACTCGGGGCGCCTGGGTGGCTCAGATGGTTAAGCATCTGCCTTCGGCTCAGGTCGTGATCCCAGCGTCCTGGGATCAAGCCCTGCATGGGGCTTCCTGCTCAGCGGGGAGCCTGCTTCTCCCTCTCCCTCTGCCTCTCTCCCTGCTCATGCTCTCTCCCTCTCTCTCTCTCTCTCTCTCTCTGTATCTCTGTGTCTCAAATGAATAAATAAAAAAATCTTTAAAAAATAAATAAATAAAAAATAAAGACTCAATATTTAAAATGTTACCATAATGAGTATAATAATTTTATATCTAAAGAAAGAAGTCATTATTAAAATGTTCTAAGTTGATATTCAGGACAATTCTACATTGGATATTAGCAGAATGCTGTTAGGAACCAGAAAAAAAAAATGTGCGAAATGAAGCTCTAAGGTGCCAGTTTAATCTTATATCATAGTGATGATGTGGCTTTTCTTGCTATTACTTTTATTGAAATGGGGTTTAAAAAAATTTTTAACTTATTCACATCTATTTACTAGTGATATGTGGACATCTCCCGCACACCCATTTCGGTCTACATATTTCACTTCCTCTCTAAGAAAAGGTCCCCAGCTCTGTGCTCAACCTAGACAAGTGGGGACGGGGATATGTACCGTACAAACATAGCCCATGGGCCGGTGGTGCCGCTCACCATTTTCACAGGGTGGGGAAATCAGGAAGAGAGGCTTTGCAAACATCCCGAGTTGTCTTCCCCTTTGCTACAAGCAAAAGGCCATTGCTTGAGATGTGATCTCCAGAACCCATGATTCTGAGCTCGCCCACCAACCATCAGAGAGAGCCAAGGTTGACTATTTTATACACAGGGTCCTTGGCTCTCTAACTGGCGTTTCAAGCACAGTGGGTAGCTGTTAGCAAATGATCAAGAAACAGGATCTTTTTGGTTCTATTTATCAGTTTAAACAAAGTTGTTGATTTGGTTTTGCTCTAAGTTGGCACAGTAAGCGGAGTAAGGGAAATATCAAATGAGTTTTTTATGCGGATGGATGATTCATTGTTTTTTTCTGAAGCCTAAGGAAGAAATGTTAAATGATTTTGAAGAGATAATTGATTCTTTGCAATAGAGTATATAAAACACACAGTTCAGTGTCTGGCCCATTGTGGACATTGAGTAAGTGTCAAGTTCTCTTTTCTTTCTGATCTTGCCTTACACAAATCTCTCTGCTAATTGCCTTCCATGAATGTTTGCAAAAGGGCGAAATTATAACTAAAAATTTCATTTATCCATAATCTTTCACTCCCAATTTTTTTTTAAATAGTACATACTATGTGCTAGGAACTCTTAGCATATGATTATGGGATTCAGCAATAGCCATGAACAAAATGTAAAAGATCCAATTCTTCATAAAAAATTACTCATGCATCACTCTGCATAATCCATAGATCTGATTTGTTCTTCATTACTGTGCTATTTAATTACAGATTACATCAGTTAAAATAATACATTTCTATACCTCATTTTTTTTTTCAGTGTCTTTTCAAAGCATCATATCATTTTATCTTCCCAGCATCCCTGAGGATTCGGGAGAACATGTTACTCAAAGGTCACACAGGTTTAAGGAGAAAGTCTGAAGGTAGTATTCCAGGCTTTTAGACTCTTGTTCGTGACCTTTCTCTTATGCCACAGCTGTCTCTCATGCAAACAATGGCCAAAATAGAGAGAGCTGATGCAGATATGATAACTTCTGTTTCCTTGGGAACGAACAGGATAGATTTGAATTTCCCCAGTGGTCATCTGACAAATAGTTCATTCATTAACACTGTAATATAAATTAGAATCTAATCAGTAAATAAAACATTACTTACTCTCAAAATATCAAATCCAATTAAATCTAGGTAGCATTCACTGCCACCCATGTTAATATAAAAGATTAGAGTTCTGTTTGCAAATTTCAAAATGATATATGGGAATAGCAACATCCCTCCACAGTAGGAACCCACTGAGTAGAAAGTGGAAGGATAGAATTTTTTTAAAAACACAGGAGCCAAGACGGGATTGATCTGCAGCCATGCTTATGAACTTGCCAGTAATGACTTTTGTGAATGTATAATCAACCTGCAGAGACAAAGAGATGTAGGTATAAAGCTTTGGGGGCTTCTGAAAAAGTGCACACCACATTGTTTTATTTTAAGGGAAAGATGTTAAGATGCTGAGATGTTCTTAAAGGAAAAGGTCTTATATTTAAAAACCTAAGACACAGGGGCACCTGGGTGGCTCAGTTGGTTAAGCGACTGCCTTCGGCTCAGGTCATGATCCTGGAGTCCCAGGATCAAGTCCCGCATCAGGCTCCCTGCTCAGCAGGGAGTCTGCTTCTCCCTCTGACCCTCCCCGCCCCATGCTCTCTCTCTATCTTATTCTCTCTCAAATAAATAAAATCTTAAAAAAAATAAAATAAAATTATAAAAAAATAAAAACCTAAAGACACAGCACTCAAACCTGTTATCACCACCTTCCTCTCTTTCTCACCTCTCTGAAACAATAAAATGTCTCTCCTTTCAGAACTTTGTATCTTTAATGTCAGCTTCTCTAATCTCAGAATGCCAGCACACTTCTGAGACATTTTAGTAATCCTCTTAAGAGAGAGAATTCATGAGCCAGATATCTTCCCCAAATCCACAGGTTTTGCAAGCCCACCAAGCGGGAAGGATAACTCCGTTGTGTATTTGCAGCATCTGCCTACATGGGGACTGCCAAATACTTTGCCAGATTACAGTGAGTGGTCCCCCCCTTATCCATGGTTACAGTTACCTGAAACCATATCATATATATCATATCAATCGTGACCCGAAAGCAGATGATCTTCCTTCTGACATACCCTCCTTCGTCAGAAGGTCACCGGTAGTCTAATGCCATGTCACAATGCTTATGCCACTCACCTCACTTTATCTCATGTAGGTATTTACCATCTCACCTTATCACAAGAAAAAGAGTGAGTACAGGGCGACTGGATGTCTCAGTCATTAAACGTCTGCCTTCGGCTCAGGTCATGATCCCAGGGTCCTGGAATCGAGCCGTACATCGGGCTCCCTGCTCCGTGGGAAGCCTGCTTCTCCCTCTCCCACTCCCCCTGCTTGTGTTCCCTCTCTCGCTGTGTCTCTCTCTCTGTCAAATAAATAAATACAATTTTTTAAAAAAGGGTGAGTACAGTAACAATAAGATATTTTGAGAGAGAAGGAGTCCACATCCGCATAACTTGTATTATGGTATATTGTTATAATTGTTCAATTTTATTGTCTGCTATTGTTGTTTATCTCTTACTGTGCCTAATTTATAAATTAAACTTTATCATAAGTATTTATGTATAAGAACATAATCATATATATAGGTTTGGTACTATTTATTGTTTCAGGCATCCACTGGGGGTCTTGGAACATATGCCCCATGGATAAGGGGGGACCACTGTATCTAATTATCTCTTACAACATCACTTGGAGGAAGATAGGCAGAAGATAATACTGATTCTATTTCTTCAAGGAATAAAGCTAATGATATGTTCCTACAATGAGATGGCTTGCCTGCAACTGTGTTCTCTAGAAACTTCTGTTCTGCTGTAAAGAAAAGACTTTTAGTGTCTTAAAAATAGTATTTCTTCTCTTGAATTAAAGGTAGTGGAGGGTACATGCACTGTTGGTGGGTATATAAATTGGTGCGGCCACTACAGACAGTGCAGAGGTCTCTTAAAAAATTAAAAATAGAACCATCATGCAATCTAGGAATTTCACTTCTGGGTATTTATCCAAAGAAAACAAAAACACTGATTTGAAAACATGTAAGTACCCCTATGTTCATCATAGCACAATAGCTAAGATATGGAAGCAACCTAACTGTTCATTGATAGATGAATGGATAAAGACAATGTGAGATATATATACACATATATATGTGTGTATATATATATAATATTATATATAATGGAATTATATATATATAATATTATATATACAAAATGATATTACTCAGCCATTGAAAAGAATGAGATCTTGCATTTACCACAACATGAATGGACCTAGAAGGGATTATGCTAAGTGAAATACGTCAGACAGAGAAAACAAATACCATATGATTTCATTCATATGTGCAATCTAGAAAACAAAACAAATAAACAAAACAAAACAGAGACAGACTAATAGATAACATAAAACAAACATAGCGGCCAGAAGGGAAGGGGGTATAACATGTGAAAGGGATTAAGATGGACAGATGCCCAGTTATAAAAAAAAATAAGTAAGTCACAGGGATATAAAGTACAGCGTAGGGAATATAGTCAATAATACTATAAGAACTTTCTATGGTGACAGATGGTAACTAGACGTATTGAGGTGATCATTTTGTAGTGTGTAAGAATATCGAATCACTGTGTTGTACACCTGAAATTAATATAATAATGTATGTCAAATATAATTCAACTTTAAAAAATTGTTTTATCTTTAAAAAAAAAAAGAGGCAGCGGAGGGTAGAATGGATTCCACAAACACCTCTGAATCAATGCATCTGAATGTGTTACATCTGAATCGCTTCTCTTGGTGGGGTAAAGCAAACTACACAGAGCATCCCAAGGTATGTTCCCTAGAACACTCATCCTGTGAGAACCTCCTGCACCCTCTGCAGAGCCTGTGGCCAAATGGGGAATTACTGCAAAGGACCTCCTCCCTTTTGATGAGTCAGAACACACATTCATATGACCAGGACCTGCCAAGATACCTAATTTCACTTTGACCATGGAATTTATTGCATATGTAACAACTGTTAACAACTCTTGGTAATAATGTTTTATGGAAAACATTGAAGAAACATCAGCCCAGACATTTTTTCCCCTCAAATCTCCTTACTCAGAAAACAAAACTTCTAGAAAGAAAATGGTTGTAGAATAACGTAAGTAGCTAGTTACTGTCAAGCACTTACTTTTCCAGATGATGGCTTCTGTTTTCCTGCCTTATGTACTGCATTTTATCATCATAGTGTGGGGAACAATATTATCATTTCCATTTGACAGAGGAGGAGACTAAAGTGCAGGGAAGACCCTGAATGTTGGCATGGTACTGGGCTGTCCTTAGCCCCACCTGTCACCCATCCATATACTTGCCCTGGGCTTTAAATACCACCTTAGGCTAGTGGCCCAGATCTACCTCTCCAGCCCTGACCGCTCCTCGGAATAGAATCTTGATCTCTGATTCTCATGTAAGCTAACCTCATTTAACCTCTCACGTAACTGACCCACATTATTCCTCATCTGTTTCTTCCCTTATTCAAAATACAATATATTGGGGTGCCCTAGACCAAGAGGAAAAAGGCTCATCGGTCCTTTAGAGTAACATAGCCCCGAGCCTCATGAGCCACAAAACTTTGTCTTAACTATACAGCTGCCACAGTAAGCTCAGAAGATAGTCTGAGACAATCTGAACGTCCCACACAAGATTTCCATTCGTCACCCATCCCATGAACCCCAGGTTTTAAAAACATGTTGTCTAACCAACAGATTGCACGTATGATAACTGAATGCATTGATTTTCACTTTGTAACTCATCTAAGTAATATGACGGATACATGTTGCTTCAGGTACAGTTTCTGCAATGAGAATCAGACAAGGGCTTCTCATCGTTCCTAAGCAATGACAGGGCGTGGGTGTGCCAGTCTCCTTCCCAACTCTTCCCTGCAGGTTTTGTAGAGTTCCAAAAACCCACTCTTAATCCCTAGGCATGTCACTTCCACACTGAAGGATCTCTTTATGACCATGCCTTTTTTTCTAAGGGTAAAATAGAACCTGTTGAAGGAACTTCAGGATTCATATCCTGACATATTATGACAGATTTTTCTGTAGGTCTCCAGCTGATTATGAGGTGAGGTGTTGTTTCCATCATAATTACAAGGCAGTGTTTTCTTCCATTTGGATCATACTCTCAGCAATTTCTGCACCGAAGCCACCTTAAAAATCCAAACCTGATATAAATAACAAAAGGCTACTAGGCTATACTGACTTAACTCACCGTTCTGTATAATTGATACTCTCAAAAGAAAAGAAATCAAACAAGTGGTAAGGTTTTCTGTTATGATGAGGTATCTCCCCTGGGGTCCTAATATTCTTTCAGGGCATTTCTTGTTCCTTTGATTTAATTTAAACCAGTGAGCCAGGTTTTTCCCAAAGAGCAAATTAAGAAGGTCTGTTAAATCTTTCAGTGCCCCGCTTCAAGAAATCCCCAGCAAGGCCATTAGCATTGTTTTGCCTTAGGCTTTACAGTCTCTAAAAGTCAGCTGCCATATTCGGAGCAATCCAAAATAGTACACTCAACAAAACCCTGGAGCTTTGGAAATGTTAATGCCCTCCATCAGCAATGACCTTGCCACTGGGAAGTGATTTAGTCACTAGGGAGAAAAGGGCCCACTATCTTTATCACGCTGGTTTACACCATCAACTTCAGAAATTGTGTGAGAGAAGAATAATCAATAGTGTGTTAAGACCAATCTCGAAGAACGCCAAGACAAAATGCTCCTGCTCTGCAAAATGCTGAGTTGAAGGAGAACTTTTGGATACGACCAAAGAGAAATGAGCTGGAGTGGTAACACCGAATGAATTGTGACTCGAGATGGAATTTGTCATTGGGAATGGCACTCTGAGAGCTCTCTGTGTATTTCGGTGGAATCCCATAACGTGCCTGATGAAAAATGCTTATTTTAGAGCAAAGCAGATTCAAATAACAAAACCCAAAGGCATGCATGCATTCTAAACACACACACACGCAGGTTAAGAATTAGCTGACACAAATAGTCCCAGAAAGTTAACCAAAGTAAGTAGCTAAGAAGTAGAATCACCACCTCCTGTGGAAAAATGGAAGAAATGTCAAGTTCAACTTCATCAAAACTTCCTGAAAATGTCACTAGAGTTTCTGTCATTCTAGTAAAGGTATTATCTCTTGATAACCAGCAGAGAGTAGGAAGCTTCTAAAAACAGCTGAGGAAGTGTCCCCACCGCACCCTGAGTTGAAATCACTGGAAAAGAGCTGGCTGCTCGATCCCTAAGATCATTACACTGAAATGTGTGGTTTCCCATGGCAAACCTAACCGTGACATCAACAGCTGTCAACAACAAAATTAGACGGAACTGTCCTTATAGGGACACCACATTGGCTTGTCCTATTTCCACACCTTTGCTCCAAAGAGTGTTTTCAAAGAACTCTTCCAGTGCAGGTTTTCCTTATTCACACCGCAGGGCAGGGCCACTCAGATTATTTGGCCTTAGATGCTAGACACAAAATAACATTTGTAACGGTAACAGGAATCCCACACGGGTATTTACTGAATGCCAAATCCAAGTACATGAAAAGGTCTCGGTCATGTTCATTTAGTCCTGACATCATCCTGTGACGTAGCTATTACAATTCCTATTTTTAATACAGTTGATGTTCATTATTTGTGGTAGTTATGTTTCATAAAGTGGCTGTAAATACTGAATTAGCAAATACTGAACTGCCGGAAAGACAGGGCTAGGCTCCTGGAAGCTTTTAGCCACCTTTTGTCAACCAACCAATAAGCAACCTATGTGTATTTCTTCTTAAAGAAACTTTATTTAGTATATACTGTTGATTCATTAACATTGACCTCAGGGCCAAGTGCACCAGAACTTCTGCCTGAACAAGGTTTATCTAACACACATATTTTCTCCATAAGGCACATCACACACAGCCCCTTGGGCTCAGGAACGCCAAATAGCACTTTAGCCCTGAACTTGGGGGCCATCTTAAACAGGGAAATTGCCAAGTAAAAGGACAAGAATGTGAAAAACGGGGCACTAAAGAGGCCACAGAAAGGACACTTGATTTCAGCCTGTGAGCTGAAACAAGAAGGCAGAGCATCACTTGGTTCAGCTTCAGCTGGGAACATGCATGTAGGGCCACTCAACCCATGTCCACAGAAGTGCGTGACTAATGATTTGGGGCTTGCAAAGTAATTTTAGCGAGTAGGCAAATTCGCAAATACAAAATCTGCAAATAATGAGGACTGAATATATATGTTTGAAAATAAGAGTCGGCATGCAGTGAGGCATGCACCCCACATCTGTCTAGTCAGGCTTCCTGTTATATTAGCAGTAGTCGTCATTTAAATTTAGAGATTAGAGTTTATTGGAGATGGGAGTCCCAGGAAAAATGGGAAAGCCATTGCCTGGCATGCTTCTGTACCAGGATCTTAGGAAGAAACTCACTGTGAAGTTTCTTGACCTTTCAATGGTTCTTCCAGGTCTTTCAGGGGTGTGGCCAACCCAAACCTGCTCCAGCCCTCCGATCTGCTCGCTCAGCTCCTGAAAATTTTAATACGCGGTTCAGGCCTTACAATCCTGAGGAGAGACCCACAACTGCTGCAGGCACGAGCTTGGACCGGCTGGTGAGTTCTCTCGGATTGATGGCCACTGTGGGCACTTTCTGTTACCAAGGTTATTCTTCAGGAGACGTGATGGGACTCCGAAAAAGTTGGTTGTAAAAGTCATCTCATTCTTATATCTGCTCCTGGTCTTAATTAGAATATTGAAAAATAATGAGATCTTCCTTTTAGGTCATGAATTAGATTATTTAAGGCGTCTTATCCTATTAATCCACTCATGCAGTGGCCAAATTTTCAACTTCATATTTCTTCTGAAATATTAATCTGAAGACTAAGTTACTATATCTTCCAGAGATATAATTACAATAGCGCATTTCTTACTCACCTGCTTCTGTTATTTATTCAGTTATGATACAGTGTAATTTTATTATGCCCTCTTGTGTATAAAGTTTTCTGTTTGAAAGACCTTGCCAGGAGATCCCAAGTCAACGTTACTACCATTTTTTTTTTCTTTTTTGTGTGTCTTTTAAAAGTTGGAAGCCTTAAAAACAGTCACTCTTTGATCCACTTAAATGTGTGTCAGGGGACCAACTGATATCTACCAGCAAAGCAATCCACTTGGAGGATAAACATAGTAAACACCATTTTTTAATGTTTTAAAAATCAAATTTTGCTATAAAAAATGAAAAGCTCATAATTTCAAAGAAATACTGCCTGATTATTTTCAATGCAATTTATAGCACTATAAACAATTTATATACCTGTAATTGTTAGCACTGATAATGTTGCCTTGCCAATTATCTTGATGTATAATTAACAGATAAAAACCTTAAGGTCATAAAATACTTGAACCACATCTGATTATGTCATATAAACTCAGATCTCAAGGGTTTCTGGTTATGAAAATACTTTTACTAGTCACTGTTATAAATTACTTTATCATTTTAGTTAATATCCTTCCGCAGCGTAGGACTCACAAGATTAAATTGGTTGAGTTTGGCCTTCACGTTCAGTACATCTCAGCATCTCTGTCTATAAAAATCTAATGTACTTACAACATAAAGGCCTATCCACGAAGAGCCAGAGTGAAGGGGTAAGTGGAGTCATTAGCCACTAAATTATGTTATAAATCTATTACTGTTTATTAGCAAATAAAACCCCTCTTCAGTGTAGGTTTCAAAAAAAGAATCATCCGGATATTGCTTCAACCTTCTATGTTACCTTGGTCGTGTCTATTCTCTGTTCCCAGTTTCAGGAAGAGTTTAAAAATAGTCACCTTTCTTCTTTTAAACAACCAATTAGATTCCCCTGAACCGCTAGCTAATTGTTTTAAAGAAATGATGGTTATCATGAGAGTCCATTGTTTGAGTTTTTACTTTACAAACTCCTCTGTCTGTTAAAATCCTTTTCACCAAAGCACAAATGGTGAGTATGGGTTTGAGTTCTCTCACTCTCTCTCTCTCTCTCTCTCACTCTCTTTCTCTCTTTTTTATTTTTTTTCCATTTTAGTTGGCTCTAACTTAGTTATTGGAATGATTCAGGCTTTTTGGAATTTTCACAAATTCTAATTTAAGAACTGGGGCATGGTGCAGGATGAGTAAGTCCTAGCGATCTGCTGTACAACATTGTGCCTATAGATAAGTCCTGTTTGATGCACTTAAAAATCTGTTAGGAGGGTAGCTCTCATGTTAAGTGTTCTTACCACAATAAAGTAAAATTTAAAAACAATTGGGTGCATTATGCACTTAGTTAAAATTGCACTGAATTGGATCAATATAATGATATCTATGACTACTAATTAATGTTTTTTCCCTTTGAAACAAGCACAGTTTTCTCTCCTCCCTAAGAGAAATAAACACACACACACACACACACACACACACTCAAACAGGGGAAGTAGAGCAAGAAAAATATTTTTCTCAAGACAGCAGTATGTATGCAATTTAGCACAACCTAAATAAAGCATCAATGCTTTGAGATTGCCACATGATGTATAATATCTGATAGATAAGGAAATTAGAATTTGAACCTTCTTTTAGAAAGGAAATTCACTGATGATCTTCAAAATGCCCCCAATATAAAGGTCTTCAAGAGTATTGGCAAATAGCAAACTGATTTAGGCTTTTCTATTTTTATGCACCCCCCAAAATATATTTTAATCAATATTTTTTCTGAAAAGGATCAGTCATGGTGAATCATTTGATCATGGGTAAAAACCAAAGACTAGACTGGGTGCATAAGGGCCAGATTCAGTGCATAGGAATTTAAATCAACAAGTCAGTATTATTCAAAAATGTTCTCTGACAGCACATAGTACTTAACTTCCTCATGGTGTGACTTAAGGCTCTGTAAGAGAGAATGGCAGATTTATTAATGTTTTATTGAATTAAATTCCCAAATTGTAAGAATTAGTGATTTGTAATTCACAGCCAGCCATAAACTGACCTGGAGTCACTTCCCCAGTCCCTAAGGGCAAGGGGCTGTTTCCACATCAAAAAGAACTATACAAGGTTATTCTTGAGAAACACAAACTAGACCCAAAGCTAATATCAGAATCTTCATTTGCAGCCCTTGGCTTCCCGACCAAGGCTTTCTTCCTTTTGAGGGTTCAATGTATTTCTGAATAGTGGAAAGGTAAAGCAGTTACCTTAGCCCGACTGTTTATATGACAGCTTAAATGTCAACAGTCAGACCAAATCATCTCCAAGATGCATGCATTGGTGAACTCTCTTGATGGGTCTGCCATATATTACAGCCTATTTTGACTGTTTATAAACAAGTCTCATGTTACCTAGTCCTGTTTTAATTTTCTCCTGAAAAAATGTTTCCTGAATATTTATAAGAAGCATGTGTCCCAGAGAAGGAGGATAATTAGAAAAGACTTCCCTTAATTTCTCTAAGTCTTTCAGCAGAGAAAAAGCTTCAAGGACAGCATCTAAAGAATATCCCAGTCACCCCACTGTTTTTGCCAAAGTGAAAATAACTGTAAAGCTCTTGGAGGAGTTGCTTCTTACTACCACTTAAAATGAGTACCTGTGTTAATTAACTTTGGAATCTTTTGGTCAGTGTTCTTGTATCAGTTATTGTAATGCTATTTTTTATGTGAACTGGTAATTATGGGGTTAGTTTTAGAAGTAAATCTCCTAACCCCAACCTGGGCCAACTGCTGCTAGAACTTACATAAAATAATTAAAAATAAAACTCTTTCTTAAAAATACATCAATTCCACCATTTAACCTCTATTAGATGTTTAAGGAACTTGTAAATTCTTTTATATCACTAGGAAGCTTTTCTCTTTGTTCCTCTAAAGTTATATGGACATAAAAATCAGTTTAGGTAGCCAGTGGCTTTCAGACATACTACCGGAAGTTATTTTTATTATCCAATAATGAATGAATACATTTGTATAAATTCAGCTGCTGATGAAAAGCTGACTCATCAAAGACTATCACAGTCCTTCCTGCCAGCAGCCAGGGTTTGTTGAAGATACAAATGCCATCAGGTATTTTGGTTAACAGATTGGCCCCACGATCACATGTCTTTCCTGCTACCAACACCCACCCCAGCAGCCCTCTGTCCCTGCTTACTGTTACTGATTTTCAATTAAATAGGCCAGAAGTGATTATTTGCAAACGATTGATTTTTTCTTCCTTTTCTCTTAAATTTATACTTCATGAATTCTCTTACACAATTTGACATGAAACTATGAGTTCTTTTTTTTTTTTAAAGAAACTTCCACTGGAATGTCACTGGAAGTACAGACTATAAAAAATACATCAACCTAAAAGAGCTCGATTTTGAAGATCCGAGAATACAGAGATAGTTCAGATTATCATCTGTGAAAGACAATTAGTTGTACAGCTCAGAAAACTGAGCACAACATGTGTTATAGATCCCACACACACTGGGCAGGGAGTGTCTGTTATTTACCCCAGTGGACTCATCAGAGCAGAATATACTTTAAATCGTGTATCTTAGAGGAATGTGTTTTATAAAAGTAGATTTCAAAGAAAAAAAAACACGTGGAAGTTAATTCATCAAGTTGGTGATGATTTAGACCAATGAACCTCCAGTAAGTATTCAACATCGTACTGGCTTCTTAAATATTCTACTGGTCATTCTGAGGGAGTTTGGGGTGGG
>NW_023270316.1:15825061-15931522 GCF_011800145.1 Mirounga leonina | reverse complement strand
GGCTTCTTAAATATTCTACTGGTCATTCTGAGGGAGTTTGGGGTGGGTGGAATGCCAGCCTGCAAAGCTAAACGTTATACCTGTGCTGTGCTATTATGTATAGAATAATCTCTCTTTCTTTTTCCTTTAAATTTGTTTTCCTCTTGCTTCCCAGAGGATTGTGTGGAGGACAATGCAACATAGTGTAAGCTTTGGCCTTCTTTTTTCTTACTCTCATCCTCATTTGTCTTCATATAGTCATTTCAGAGAGTTCTCGAGAAATTCTACCTCCACGTTCCCTTTCCAGACTGTCTAGAGCGTGTTGAACACTGCACATGACCGAGAGGGTTAGCCGCTTCCTCTCTGTTTGGTATTTATGGTTAACAGCCACTTTGGTATTCTTTCCCAACGGCAAGGTTTTCAATCTAAGCTTTGTGTTAGACTAACTCATTTGGTGGCTGATTTAAATTCTATCCCAATGTTCAGACTATGTGTAGTCTGCCTGAAAAATTAGCTCTTCCCTGATAGAATATATTGGTTTTTTCCTTCTTGTGCTGAGCGAATAATTACCTCGCTAATAATAACAACGAACCAACATCAGCTGTCATGCATAAGGAGCTAATTTTTCCATTAGCGAGGACAGAGAATTTAGGGGGGTTAAGAAATAGTCTGTGGTGTAGGTTGTTTACTCTTTTTTTTCTTCCTTCTTGAATTTACTGATGTCTCATAGAGCCTTCAGGGAGGGCCTGGATATTTTTTACTACAAAGTGGTTTGTGTTGGGGCTGAGGACGGCGCACCCAGGTTATCTTACCTGACTTTATATATTAACCATAATAATCAGATAGTTAATTTTTCTAATCTGGTTTTCAAATTAACATCCCATACTGATAATACCTTTTAATAAGGTTCTGAACCCTGCATATCATTGTGGACCCAGGAGAAACGATGACTGTCCCCTGAAGGGCACATATTTATTCATGTAGCACACCTGTGACATCATAGTGCCCCATGTCTGCCTGGCCTTATATTCAGGCAGTGAATTCCTCTGTTCAAATTCATTTCTTTAAAAGGAAATTGTCCCCTGAGTCGTATTCCCATTCATCATCACAGTTCTCTGAGCCCAGGGCAGTTTGAATGACAAAAGAAAGTTAAGAGGTAAATCTGGAATAGGAATACTCTGGAAGAGGAGACTTTGAAGAAGGAACAGGAAAGACAGATGGCTTAGGGTCTCCTGATGCTAAATGGGAAATGGGGGGAGCAAACGTCATGGGTAGGACAAATCAGGGTTCTATTAGTTTGGTTCATTTGATAAAATTAGAGTAGCTCCAGCTGAGATAGTACGTGCCCGTGTTTCTCAACAACATTCTCCTGATATCTCCAGGTTTTCCAGCCGTTGAGCCAGTCCGATCTCCTTATCTTATGGTTATCAGGATCCCTGTAGCTTTCCCCCAAGAGGAACGACTTCTTGAATATATTGGAAGGCATATAAATTATAATATCATCCTCCACCCCCATGTTGTCTGCTGGACTTCCCTACCGGCCTCCTATAATCTTCCTTAACTGGGCCAAAAATAACAGTGCTACTTTTGAAATTCACTGGTTCGCCATTGGTGCTAAATAAGAATTACTGACATTATTACGTATAGATTGAAGAACTTGCAAAATATCAAGTTATGCACTTTATTTTATTGTTCTGAAACAAAATGGACAAAGCAGCTCACTTTCTGGTGTCGTTCCTGCCTGATGGTTAATACCAGTTTCAGAGCAAAATGCTGGTCATAAAAACGTTCTTCTCTGCCTCTTTGGGGCCATTTTGGTGTGATTTAGGATGTCTTGATTGTAAGGATTCGGAGAAACTGTCTGTTGTTCATTGTAAATTGCCATGGCGTTTCATTGTCACCTCAAAGGATTCTGCATCCGGCTAAATCCACTGTTTTGCATTTCAAAAGGATGTCAGGCTGTATTTAAGAAACTGTTTTATTATCTAGAGCCTCAACCACTGTCTTTAAGTGAAACTGGTATTTCCTACCTTCCACCCAGACACACACACACACACACACACACACACACCCCTCAGTCTTTGCTTGGCCTGAGCAGCAGGAAAACGTAAAACCTCAATAACAACAGTAAACCAGATTCTCCACTTTAATTAGTTTTCTAAAGATAAATGGGTCAAGGCCAGACTGGCTTTCAGCCTCTGCTGCCGCAGCATAAATTGTGCCACATTCACCCCAGCCAACAAATGCCTACTGCTCCATCCACTTCCAATTGTGAACCGCCCAGTCTTGTCCGAACCTGCTTTATCTCTTTACGGCAAAACCCCACTGAGACGCCCCGGTTTCATCTTCAATGAACCCTTGGTAATAACAGCAGCAAAATACAGTGAGCTTTCAAAGCAGGGAGAAAATACAAAACATTGTAACCAGACCGCGCAACTCATTTGGTCTCAGCTCCTGCCCTTCGGGCAACAGCAGCAGCGCCTGGTGGCTGGGAGAGCCGCCAGACACAGGCTTCTTTCCGCTTCGTAGCATGGGACACACATAGAAAATGATGGCTTATCTGCAGGATATGCTGCTCGTTCCATGGGCTTGGAGGATGCACACAGCGAATTCAGTGGTATGCCCTGTTGGGAACCCGGAGGGAACGCCTGCTCCTCGTGTGGCTTTTTCACTTCGCACCCAGGGGACAGTGGACTGGTTTTACATCCTGGAGCAGCTCTTCTTTCGGGAATGTGGAAGGATGGTGAAACTGGAAAAGCGCAGACCTCTCTTTGAGCTCAGGCGAGGCGGTGTTCAATTGCACTGGGCTGTGTGCCTCGGGGAGAAAGAAGAGGAATCGCCCCACTGGCCGCGTTCCTCCCTGGGAGATGCTGAAGCCCATTCCGCATCTGTGCTTTACGACACATTCAGAGAATCACATGGATTCTTGATGAAATAAAGTATGCCACCCCTTTTAAAAGGGGGGGGGAGGGACTCTTGCACCGTTTAGGCATAAGTGGTCCTTAAAATCATTCTGGGGGGGATTTGACCAACCAAACCATTTTCAATTCTGTTAAACTGTCCTTTGTCTTCAGAAATATTTAAGCTAGAGCTTTGTTGACCTCTGACTATGTCACAAACATGAAATGTTATACTTTCAGACACCAAATACAGCAAGACAGATTTTCTATCTGCTTGATGGTATGCTGATATGCTTACTTTCCCCTGAAGACATGAAAATTTCTTTCAGAATTCCTAGACTGCAGCTAACCCCAAATCAATGCATCCTTTATGCATCAGTCAATCAACAATGTATGTACCTGCTTCTTCTCTGCTACATAGCACTTAGTAAAACTAGCTACCACGTACAATCTATACCATAGCATGTTGTAAGTGCTAGCATCATCAAAAAGGCAAGAGTTACTACTTGCAAAAAAGCACAGCTTATCAAACCTGTTAGACACACTCTGTCTCCTCTAGGGAATAATATCTAGTACAGAGTCCATACAGTGTGAGCATATAGGAAATAGGAGTTTGATTTTGTAATCTAAGATGGATTACACTACTAAAGAATACATGGAAGATATATTAACAAATGAATTATCATGGACCAAATATGCCAACGGAAAACACTAAAACATCTGTAGCATCTTTGGGATAGGCTATCCCATACCTCATTCTACCTTCTTAAGCCAGAACTTTTTGCCCACATCTTGAACAAATTAAACAGAAACTTTGTCAGTTCTGAACCAGTCTGATGAAAAAAGTGTATTTGTCCTTTATTCAGCTATGTAACAAGTGTTTTGGTGACTGGAATATGAAAGCCTGAATAGACAAGCCATACTAAACTACTTAAATCACACCTTTTAAAATATGTGTTCATGAGAGGCATCAGTTGACATAGATCTTTTATTAACTTATTGAGCAGCTTAAAGAACCTTCTCTTTGTCATGGAAAACCTGCAGTAATTCTTTCTCATAGCTGTCTGAGATATCCACAACACAACTCCCAAATGTGATGTTCACGCTTATGAGAGATAGAGCTGAAGAAATGGGGTATTTCATAAATACCAGTTTTGATGTATTTGCTGTATAATCAATCAGCTTTTCACTGACTCTGGGGCCTATGGAATACATTTTAAAGCACTGGGAATTTGGCTACTCCCATAACATATTTGGACACTCTTTACTGCTAGCAATAAACCTCAGGCATAAACATTGTAGAGAAAACCAGATGAAAAGAAACCTGTTTGAGTGAAAATTGACTTCGCTTCATAAATGTTAAAGGTAGAAAGATATCTGCAATACACAATAATTTTATTACTTAAGCTCATTCATGATCATTATCGTCAAAGGCTCTGACTTCGTACATATTTTCTAACACCTAAAAGACTGGCCAATCTATTAAAAAAAAAAAGTCAGGTTGACAGTAAATGAACAACCAGCAGCTGCAACAGCACCATGATATTGCTGGTTAACAAATAATTTTTTGGAATTTGGGTTTGGGTAATATCTTCGGAAGCTTTGCCAATACTTTATCGATCTCGATAAGCCGAGCTAGGCAACAAGGCACCTACAAACACCCCCCAAAATGACTCATAAAGAACACAAGTTTACTGCTCATTCATGCCAAATATGTTTTGTGGGTTTTCTGTGGATCAGCTGCACATGATCATCACTCTCACTCCAGGACCCAGGGTCACAGCACAGCCATCATCTGGAGCTTTACCTGTTACAGTAGTGGAGGAAGTGAGAATGGGACAAAGACAACTATTGGAGTCTCCACCTAGAAGGGGCACAGCACACGGTTCACAGGTCATTGGCCAAAGGGGATCACATGACCAAGCCTACTGTCAAGAAGGCGGGGACCTGTGTCCCTCTGTGTCTCGCATAGAGTGAAAACATGTGAGTGAATGTAATATTGTCACTCACAAATATGTATGACCAAGGCAAGATTTTTAAGTTGATAAAAATCGACCTCATTACTCTCTCCAACCCTAAGACAAACCTTACATGAAAAAGAAGAGGAAAATCCTTCATTCGTTCAACAAATATTTATTGTGCACTAATTTGAACCAAGGATAGCTGGTTAGAGCATAATCAGGAGCTCACAATACTTTGGGGGACACCAGACAAATCTAGCTATAATTCCATGCAGACTAGATACTGGTAAAGATTGTGTTTAAATTTTTTAGAATTCTCAGAGAATTCTAAGTCTTTTTTACAAAAGGGGTGTCTATATTGCCTTAGAAAACCAGCATCTCTTTGGAAGTCAGCTTGATTTTTAGTGTTGGATGGCTTTTTTGCCTATCTGAACTTTGAATTCAATCATAACTCAACCAGAGCCAAGGAGTCCCACTCCAAATCTTAGGACAGTATCTCAGGGAGGAGGTAGAAGCTGTTGCCAATGAGGATAGAAAAATAGCAGCAGAAAAACAGAATGAGCAAAGACTTTTTTATTACCGGCATTTAAGTGTCTTTCAGATCCAGACTATATGTATTTTAAATAAAGCTTCCATATTGCATTTTGTGAATGCTGCTCTTGTCTTACTTGATGTCATGTTTGCTTAGGCAAAGCAATTTTTCTGCTCTTCTCCTTTCTGGGTCAACCTAGTTGGAGCAAATCAAATTGTTCTCCCTCTCTCTTTCTTTCATACATCATCATTTAAGATCACCAAGAATTCAAGTTCTGGAACCTGCCCTTGTCTCCTTTGACAGTATCTGTTTATTTCTGAACAGCATTCATGAAGGAGAACACTCTTCACAGGTTAATCAGAGAAATTGCATAGGCTGACAGCAACAGTTAACTTATTGATTGCAATGAAAGTCTCAGGAATGTGTGTGCCATTGGCTTCTGCATGGAATTATCTGGAAAATCGTAGAGCTCTGATTCAGCTGGAAGAAAAATTACAATATAAATTCATAAATTATTTGTGTGTAACCGAGGTAATGAAACAATGACTTTTGTAAGTTTTATTCTAAGGGATTTTGACCTAAGAAAACACCCCCATAGCAGCCTGCATTCATTTCAGTGAAGAACACTCATCTCTGCACTTGAAAAAGCCTAGCATTTCCTTTGCCTGCTCTTTGCAGCTCCTTGAGTGCTAGAGAAAAGGGGTAAACATGAAGCAGCTAGACTAGCTCTGGGAAGAAAACATAAAGGCAGCAAACTGCCTTAATTGATCTCCTCACATAAAATCCAAAACCCAGAGCCTATCTTTAGTGCAAGACATGTCCTCACGAAGATGTTTCCAGTTACTCAGGAAAATCAAATCTTCTTTATACAACAGTCTTCAAGGAACAAGAAATATTTCATTAGGATTTTAATGATGAGGGCTCAAGCAAAGAAAGCTTCATCCTCTCTTTTGTCAAGCTTTCTTGACAAGATAAATAAAACAAAAAGCCCTTTATGTATTTTTCAGTAAAATAAAAAAATGAACAGTTTGGAGGTGAGAAGTAAAATGAATCCTTAGGAATATTTTTTGAAGCGGACTTGGAAAACTTGGATCATGGTATAACAGAGAAGGCTCGTGTGTGTGTGTGTGTGTGTGTGTGCTTATTTTTTAATTGTGATACACTTCTTGTGTCCAGTAGTCATAAGTGAGATTGTTACAGTTATTTATCAAATTGTAGTTGAAGCGTGATACTTTTATATAAATGTCTGTGATTCATCACTACTTTTTTAAAATTCAAAGACACCTCATTGTGAATAAAATCTGACCGCCCATTTCCAGGTCTTCCTCATCCCTCCCGTCATGTCTTGCCCTAAACTTTACCCTTCCACAGAGAGGTGCCACTGCTGTCTGCTAGATTAAGCACAGCTGTTATTATCACAAACAACAACATCTAAATTCAAAGATCTCAGTTATTCATTGTGAGGTTGACTCTAACACACAGGCTGTAGGTAGGCTTCTTGTTCTTTATGGAAAGTGGCTGGTTTGGCTGCAGGCTTCAGCATTCAGGGAGAGCTGAGGCCACAAAAGCTTTCTGGGAGCCTTTAGGACTAGTCTCTGGGGACAAGCAGAGAATCGCAAGCTCTGCTGGCTCCCACTTGGTTGTCAAAGACTGTGAACCTTGGAGCTTTCTCTCTAAGCTATGGCCACAGAGCAAGATTCCAGTAAAAAGTCCCAGGCTGAACATCGGGGAAGCTGGTAAGAGTGTCAAGTTCTAGAAAAGTATTTGGGAAGCATGGAGCTAAATGGTGGATGCAAATAACCCAGAGGAATGATGGAGTACAGAGTGGGGGGATGCACCGCATCTCCCATGACATATTCCTGAGCACTGCGCACATCTCTTGGCCTCACGTCACCACCGAGGACCAACACGGAAAGGCTTTTGCTGAAAACACTCAAGCCAGACAAGGTGGAGGTACTCAGGGAGGATGTGAAAAGCCCAAATTAAGCAGCTGAATCTGATGCGAAGGTGAACAGCACCTGAAATAGCCTTTTTGAAAAAACTCACTTGAAGGTGAACACAGAGACAAGCCATCGGCAAAATTTAACTGTAAAATGATCAATACCTGGAGAGTAGATTTGACGATGGAGAATGACAAGAAGGAGAAGAAGATATCATACAGCTCTTCTTCTTCCATCTTGACCTCTCCCCTTCTAAAAATAAAAGGAGAACCAAAGGCACAAAGTTTTTAAGATTTGTGCAGTGACATAGGAGCCAGAACAAGAACCCAGGCTTCTTACTGCTACCCGGGATTTGTGTCCACCAAGTTGTCCCACCTGCCTGTCTTACGAAATATATCATAGCTCCAGATGGAAGCAGGATCTGCCTGACAGCCTATCCCGGGTCAACAAAGAACGGTCTGCATTTGTGGAGTGCTTTAGAATAGACAAAGGGTGTTCACATACTGTACCTTGTTTGTAAAGCTTGAAACAACAGGAGCCAGCTATCTGATGTTTCTCTTGAAGAGACTTCTAGTGCTGGCTTTCTGTTTCCCAGGGGCCTGATGCTACATGCTCTTGGTGTCTGTGATGTCTCGGCTGCCATCAAAGGTCAAGCAAGAGGTACACAGGCATTTTTGTGGGTTTACTGCTACTTTGCCTCTTTTTTGTTGCCCGCAGTACTTTCATAAGATCCTCTGTTTGGGGAAAAAAAAAAAAAAAAGGAGGGAGGGAAAGAAGGCAGGAAGGAAAGAATGAAGGAAAAAAAATTTTTTTCTGATATTTAAGGCTATTTGGGGCGCCCAGAACAACTTCACAGAATTCCAGATAAAGCCTGGAGAAGTTCATTGCTCACTCAAAGGAAGGGGAAGAAAAAAAATGGGGGATGGGTGGGTCTGGATGATCACTATTGTAAGTGTTTACAGAATGTTTGGATGACTATCCTCCTAAGTTTGCTTTCTATTACATTGCTGATATATTCTCAAAGGCTGCTGACCATGGGGATTTGGAATTCAAGATCCTCATTTTTAAGATCTTCCTGAACAATAGTAGTATAAGCAAGTAGTTGTATTTTGTTGAATTGATGATTAAAAGTAAAAGCTATGGCTCTATTGATTTAAAATGATAAGAGACTTTCAGCACATTATTTAAATGCCTGTGGGAATTGTACAAAGTCCCTCCAAGATTACTGACTTTTGGTTATCATCCTTACTACTTTTGTCTTCCATATCATTGCATTATCTTGAATTGTGGTCATCAATTTTAGCCCTTTTGAGTCATTGTGATGCAAACAGGACTGTGATTTATCCAGAAACACCAAAGTCCTGTTTGACTCTGGGCTGGCTCAGGCCAACTCTTATACTAAAGACAAGACCACATGTTCAGGTAAGTAGAGCAAGATGCAAATGAAGCCCAAGGCCTGATCCTTAAAAGTGCTGGCCAAGGCCTCTTTCCTCACCATGAACTTGGACCACCTTCCTCCAGGGGGTCTCACACGGACCCAGGGAGACAGCACTGAGCCAAAGTATGGATTCACCATCACTGCCAAGGAAAAACAATTCAAAACATTTGCTCTACACTCAGGGAGCCTTTGGGTTGGTTGCAGGGACATTAAAGTCCATCTAGTCCAATGCTCTCAGTTTGCCAATGAAGACACTGGAATCCAGAAAGGCGATGGGGCTTGTGCGAAAATCCCATTGGCTTAGGGCTGAGATATTTCTTTGTTTCTCAACTTCCATTTATTCAAGCGATACATCCAGTAATGCATCTTTCAAAATAATGTCATGCTGGTTGTAGTAAGCCCATATATAGAATATATATGTGTGGGGAAGGAGGGTCCATATATATATATATATATATATATATATATATATATTCTAGAATAAAGAAAAGCCACAAATTACAATCACAAGAAAAATAAAGTAAATTGAATTTGTTGAATTCACTGTCACAAAAAAGGTGGATCTTTTTTTTCTCTTTATATAGATTTATTTTTCAGACAAGTTTTAGGTTCATAGCAAATTTGAAAGGAAAGTAGAGAGAGGTCCCATATACCCCCTGCCCCGACACAGACACAGACTCTTGCACTATCCACCTCCTGGAGTGGTGCACTTGGTTTTGTTTCTTTACTGTAGGTTTGTACCCTTTGAACAACATCTCCCCAATTGCCCTGCCTTCCAACCCCCAATAACCACCATTCTACTCTCTGTTTCTACAAGTTTGACTTTTTGAAATTCCACTTGCAAGTGAGATCATACAGTATTTGTCTTTGTCTGACTTGTCTTTCTTAACATAATGCCCTCAGAGTCCAACCATGTTGCTCTAAATGGCAGGATTTCCTTCTTTCTCATGGCTGAATAATATTCCGTTGGGCGCATGCGCCTGTGTGTGTATGTATGTGTGTGCACATGTATTTGTACAATACCACATCTTTATCTACTCATCTGTTGACAGACACTTAGCTTGTTTCCATATCTTGGCTGTTGGGAATAGTGTAGCAATAAACATGGGGCTGAGTATATCTTTTTGACATCCTTGCATTTCCTTTGGATAAACAGCCAGAAGTGGGATTGCTGATCACATAGTAGTTATATTTTTAATTTTTTGAGGTTCTGCAGACCGTTTTCCACAGGGGCTGAACCAATTTACATTCCCACCCACCCTGCAGTGGGGTCCATTCTTCCCCACATCCCTGACAACACTCCACTCCTCTTCTTGATGATGACCATTCTAGCAGAGGTGAGGCCATCAGAGTGGTACACTTGTCACAATCAATACAACTACGTTGACCATCCTTTCCATCCAAGCTGATTTCAGATTAGCTGGCAAGAGGACTCCTCACAGAAATGCTGCCATTTTCTAACACTAGTACCTTGGGTGAGTCCCTCCAGCTCTCCTCTTTCAGTTAAAATGACAGGGAGAGCAGAGCAAAGCAGATGGGTAAAAGTAAGGAGAAAATATCTAAGATCCTTTCCAGCTTTCAAACACTAGCATTCTGGGAGGAATGACAATCTATTACATCAGAGTAACTCGAGCCCTCCTCCTGTGATGCCACCTAGAAATGTGTGGGGAAGGAGGGTCCACCTCCAGCTCCCACTGTTGTTTTATCAACGATAACTTTCTCGGGGACTCTCACATCAAAATCATGTTTGTGATTCAGCATCTACTAACATCCACATGAGGCAGCAAAGTTTCTCAGTACATCTCCAGGATGCACATATACCAAGGCACAGAGAGGAGAAGTTGTCATTTCTTCCTCCACATGTAGGATGCCATGCCTAATTTTAAAAATAAGAACCCACTGCGTCTGCCGGAGCCTGCTGTTTACATGGCTATAATACGTTTTACTCGCTGTGCTGTGAGGAGCCTTTCCCTCCGTGTCCAAAGAAGTGCTGGGGCCTTTTGGAATCTCGTGGACACGATTCATCACTGAGCATCTCACCTGGATATTCTAGTCTTCTGTTTTGTGGGCCTCTTTCTTCTCCCCTTCCGGAGAAACCACTGTCTCGCTCTCTGGCTCCATCCTTTGCATTCACTGCCCCCCCCCCACCACCACCGTGTTTCCCACAGCTGTGGCTTTTCTCATGGTATTCTAGGCACAGCACAGGGGGGAGAAAAAAGGTGTTTTCATATCACGGTTAATTTGCTACAGTCAGAGCAAAAACAAAAGCAAAACATTCGAAAAATGCCAAGCACTTGGGAGGAATGTCTGCTCGCTACGCTGATACTTCACCGTGACCTCAGATCCTTTCCAAGATTCTCACTGTTACAGTAACACTAGGTGGCCACATCTTCTGGAAATACAGATTCAAAAGTGCTTGGGTCATTTTCTTTTGTGAGAAGTTTTTTGTATTCTTTTTTTCACTTTATTAACAGGATGTGTGATACCTAGTAAGCGGTGTGTGATCACTGCTTCTTATAAAATTGAATCTAAGTGCAAGTCATTTCACACATTCCTCCCTTCCCTGAGATAGCTTCAGTGCCTTCCTTTTTTAGGACAAAGGAGGCAAGCAGAGAGGTTTCCTAAATGTGAGAAGAAGGAGGGCTACCACCGTGCTCTCCAAGGGACTTTCAAATTAACTCCTCCATCCCAACACACTTCCTCATCTCTCCCCCCTGACTTTGTTGGGAGAGACACAGCAGAGGGTTACCCTTTGCCCTTCCTGGAGATAGACCACAAAGCCAGCAGTTAGAGAAAGATCTGTTGCTGCAGTCTCAAAGGACCTCTCTGCCCACCAGACCAGCATTTCTGAACACGTGGGACCAGGATCACCTAGATCAGAAGCTCATTTAAAAAAAAAAAAATTGCTGAGAGCCAAGCCAGAACACACCAAATGAGCCACACCCAGGGCCAGAGGACAGAAAATCTGCCTCTTCAACATGCTCTGATGATTCTGATGTACACTCTCAATATGTTATATGGACTGTTGTCTTCCTGACTCTTGAGGATCTGCCTTTTCCCTCAGCATCCTCACTACCAAAGCGTCCAAGGTATACTTCCTGGAAGAATGACTCCTCCATTAGATGTGTACAAAAGAATTCTTGGCTCACGTGTGGAAGGATTCACCCCACTGTGAGCTCCCAGCAGAGAGAGAAAAATCCAAACTAAGACTGTCTGTCTGTCCCTGCTGTTGGTCTCATGGATGTCACTGACATGAACCACAGTCTTGAATCACTGCTCTTTATCAGAAGCAAATATAAAGAGAGACCCCACACCACCAGCTGCACAGCCCAGCCTCCTGGTAGTCTTTCTAGAAAGAGCTTATATGTAAATTAAACAGCCTCATAGTTAATATTTCTGAACTTCTTTGTCACTTACCAACTTCATTTGGTTGGTACCTTCTTATTCTGGGAAGCGAAAGTGATCTCTCTGCAGCCCCTTGCTCTGCTCCATGTTCAGTTGAGAAGAGGGGTGGCCTGGTGTGGTGGGGGGGTGCTGCTCTGGGAGTCAGGGCTCTGGTCCCCCTGCTGCCCCAGCATCACTCTGAGACCTTGCACAGCTCACTTCTACTCATCTGTAAAATGAGGGATGGCTTGACTCCGGTGGCTCCACGGTCCTTTCCTAGGACACAGTCACAAGCTTCTGTGAGTGGGGAACATGTGACCCCACCGAACACTGATCAGCAGGTCTGGATCACACATGGGAACTCCTGAAGAAAGAAGCCTGTGGGGCCAAAAAGCCCAGTTGAACTCAGGCTGGCAAGATGCTTCCCACAGAAACTGGAGCCCTCGGAGTTTTATTTCTTCTTCAGAACATCTGGCTAATGTCTTTTCGGGCATGATTCATGTTTCTTTATTGTCCAAAAGGAGTCAGAGAGGGACAGAGTAAAGAAACTAAATAAAATGTCCTCGAGAATATCCCAAAGGAATAGAGGTGTGGGGAAAGTCATGCTTGAATTTAAGCCACTGAAAACATTTGGCAAAACACTGAGTTCTTCCTGCATGTTCAACGTTGTGAATTTTCACATGAGCTCACGTTGTTCCCAGAACCCACCAGACCCCGGGCTCCTCACATCCTCTACCTGGAAGGATGAGGCTTCCAGGGGTGAATCTGCACCTCACGTACCCTCGGCAGCTGTCATCTGCTTAGTCTGGGAAACGTCCAGGTCCTCCCGCACATTTATTTGCACTTCCCTTTTGAGATAGGATGTCCCAAATTACACAGCCAAGGTCTTCAGCCCAGGGGGGCTAATAAACCACCGGATCTGCAGAGAGTAAGAAAACGGATCTGGTCTTGTACAACCGCGGTTAAACAATTGTGTAAACGTCATTGAAATCCGTGTGTTTTTCCAGGTGAAATGGCCTTACACTCAATGTTGGGTTGCACGCATTTAGGAGACACCCCCAAATCTGGGGTTGTCCCTTAATTTCCCCCAAGTTTTTTTTTTCTTCTCCTTCTTCCTTTAGCTTGGTCTTACTCAGGACAGAAATCCCTGGGTCAGAAATTTTGCCTAGTCCCATAAATATGACTTTTTGAATGTCCCAAGAGGCAGAAAGGGAGCCAAATGTGATTACTCAGCCTCTAGGCTTTCATCATGGTGTGATTCATCAAAGGAGCTGAAGGCACTGCACATTTCTGGAGCCCAGAGGCTCTTTGCCCTGTTGCTTTGATGAAGAAAGAAAGAGTCATAAGAGGGATTTTTACACGGGGACAAAGCCATGTGCAGTTCTGCCTGCTTTATCTGCATTCCCTTAACCAGTGTGGGTATCACTGTGTGTGAATAAATTCAACTCGTCTTTCCTCCTCTCCTCCCCGCCTCCTGTCTGCTGTCATCCTGGAAACTACCTTTGCCTGTGCCCAGCCTCGTGACAACTTTCAAGACCATTTTCAGATATGAGGCAAGCAAAAATGTTAACCTCATTTAAAGTCAAGTGCCCTTGGGCAAGTCAGCTAATTTCTCTGAGCCTCTAATTCAGCAACACTCAGTCTTGAAATTCTACATTACAGCTACCTGGAGAACTTTAAAAAGTACTTACATCGGGGTCCCCATCCCCACAGGTGCTGACCCATGTGGTGTGGGATTGGACAAGGCCTGGGTGTTTGACAAGCTTCCCAGGAGTTTCCAGTGTGTAACCCACGTTGCCAAACACTGCTCTAAGTCCTTATTCTTCAAAGTGAGGTTCTCAGACCAGCTGCATCAGTCTCACCTGGATGCCTGTTAGAAATGAAGAGCCTCAGGCCCCACCCCGGACCTGTTGTATCAGTATCTGCATTTTAACAAGTCCCCCAGGTGGTTCATAGGTACATCACAGGAAGAGAAGCAAGGCTCCAATTCCTTATATGTTAAAGAGGATAATAATGTTCACAACGTGCCGAGCTCTCTGCTACGTGTTTTGCCCCATGTAACCTCCAAAAGGTAAAGAGGACAGATTGCATTTATAGGCCTTAAGAGTGTAGCCTGCTTCACGGGACCCTGGTATGTGATGTTGTGGTTTTCTGGGGGGTAGCGATTATTCTCTTAACGTTTGCTTAAGAGGCTGATTGTTCACATAAGTGACTGTGCAAAATGGTCCCACAAGTTTAGTATCTCCCTTTGATCTCAGAAACTGGATTCCCTCCCCCAAAATTTAATAAAATTTGCCTTCTTTTTCTACCACACTTTAGTTTGATTTGGGCATCATAAATCAATGCTAGCTGACAGGCTCATTCAAGGAATATATTAAGTGGTTTTCAGGATGGGGATTGGTTACATTGTTGAAGAGAAACTGAATGAGTTGGGTTCAAACTGATCAGACAGGTTTGTTTGCAGGGGTCAGCAAACAATGGCCCACAGACCACAGCATCTGTTTTTTTTTTTGTACATCAAGTTTTATTGGAACACAGCCCCACTCTTCACTGAGGTATGGTTTATGCTGCTTTCTCACTGCCCTATTAACACCACAATATGGCTATAGTAATAGTCCTGAGAGAGACCATAGGGCCTTCAAAGCCCCAAATCATGCTATGTATGTTCCACTAGCCTTTCACAGAAAAAGCTTGCCTGTTCCTGGTTTAGGGCAAGTGCCAAAGCCAAGGTTGGGTGTTCACTGGCCAGCAGGGCCCATTTATTTGTTTTGTGGCCTGGTCTATGCCCCTAATCCCAACCAGACATTGAGCAGCTGTGTGGCCACAGAAAGGCCAAGGGGAGCGCCCAGCACAGATTCATCTGCATTCTAAGAACAAACAGGAGCAAAGAGAACACGGTCTGTGTATATGGAAGTATTGGAAGTTGTATATGGAAGTTGGTGTACGTACTGCTTGAGCTTCTATCTGAAATGTCCCCATTACCAGTAAATGCTGCATAAAATAATGTTGGAAAAGAGCCTCACAAGAAAACCCTGAGTTAAGCACAGAAACACAAGATCTCCAGTCAAGGTGGAAAGCAAGAAGTGTCCCCTAGGAGAAACGAAAGGTAAACAAATTTGTTACCAGGCTATTTCAAGCAAGAAATTCCCTCCTCTAGGAAAGTTGCAAGCACTTGGAACACCGACATTAAGCGGACTTTGGATTATTTCAGAGTTCCTAAACTAAAAGCGTATGCTCTGTCCCACCTTTTCTTTCTCTTCACTGGGCTATGGAGAAATCAGGAGTCACATCAGATTTGATTTCTGCTCTCAGTCTGAGAACCAATAATTGCTGACTATGTAGCAGTAATGCTTCCTTTGTGTGACAAGAATTAAAAGAAAGGAAAGATAGAAGTCAACAGAATGGATGTCCCCAAACTTGGGTCCTTGAAACTGGGTGTTCCTTTGGCTCTATTTCATATTTCTGAATTTAATTTTTTTTTCTCTGATAATTCTTTTGGATCCCTCCTTTCATCCAAGCTGGGCTTCTCTTTCTTCCAGTAGGCACTTTGAGGCCAAGAAGCTGGTCGTTAGAGAGCCTAACGAGGCCCATGGATAGCAGCTGGGTTGAACTGAAGTATAGCAATTAGCTTTCGCCTAATTCTACCCAACTGGTATTTCTAGATCTGCAATGGTTGATAAATAGTGAAAGTTCCAAGTGGGAAAAGAAAAGAGCAAGAGAAAGATACTAACAGTCTTGGGTCTAACAGATTGTTCTAATTATATTCTCGCTGTTTCATTTTGCAAGTTTTTATCAAAACGGAAGATTTGAAGTCTTTGCATAATCTCTCCATACATAGTCTGTGTTGCCAGTTTACTTTCTCTGGCATGGGGCTGGCTCAGCTGTTGGTCTCTGGCATAGGGATACCAAAATGTGGCTGATTCTGCCTTCAGAGCGGAACTAGAAATGTGTGGTTTAAAAGATATATAATGGCTTGATAGAAATGATGATGCCCTTCTGTCAAATCATTATAAGAAGTCAACTATTTTCCCAAAGGTTTTTTTAATACCATTTAATAATACCTTTTTAATACTCTGGAGCATATATATATATATATATACACATGTGTGTGTGTGTATATATGTCTCGAGTTCTTGTGAGACCAAAACCAAGAAACGTCTCAGCAAAGCTGCTGTGTTAGAAATGTGTGGATTGAACTGAATATTTCTAACAGAAAGAGCCTTCAGAAATTAACCACCTTACATGTAGTCTCTAGAGTTACCAACTAAACTTTAGGAAAAATATCAATGCCAAAATCAACACCACTGTTAAAACTCCCTCATTTTGCCTTCCTAAGTGCAAGGCCCTGCTCTCTCAGATGTTGTGATGTTTTTTTTTCTTCTCTTTTGGTTCCTCTGCAACATAAAAGATGAGGAAAGGCAAGGTCAGAGAAAAGTTTGTCGTTCTTTACTTGGACAAAGGCTTGGGCAGTGTTATTTGGACATTTTCTTGTGTGCATTAGATAATCACTTTTATTAGTAAAATACCCTGAGAAGCATTTTGCTGGGAGATGCTGGGAAAAATTGAAGTGGGTTAAAATGAGCCATGATACACCAGCCCTGCAGGTGTAGCACTTGGAGTCCAATGAGGGGGTATTACCTCCTATGTTCCCCTTCCAGCCTTGCTGAAATTTCCTAACCCCAGAGGACACATCAGGGCTGTTTTTCTCGGGGGAGCCAAACTGCCTCGTATACGGATCGGTTGAAATATGAACTGGGCAGGGTGTGAACTAGCTCAAAATATGCTGATTTCCAGATGTTCTTTGATTTTCTCAAACATTGATTGCCCCCAAAGACCATCCTGAGTTGGTGGATGGCAGTGATTACTCATATTTCTTTTCCATGATCAAGGCAATAATTTTAAAGCCCCGTAGTGTTCTCATGAGTCTATGTCTGGGTCTTGTCTAGGTCATATATTACTTCTCAGTATGAAAATTGCAGAGTCTCCCTGGATTGGGCTGTAAAATATCCGCACACTGATGCTGGTTTTTTGATTTGTTGCTCTTCCCAGGATAGAAAATTTCTCAGAAATCTGAATGAAGGGTCAGTGTTTTATATAGTGACCTTCCATGAAAGAAAGGTCATGGAATATCTCCTTTCTCTGCAACAAAAATCAGGAAACCAAGGAGAATCGAAGTTAACACGTTTCAGGGAAAATACAAAAAAAAAAAATCCAAAAGCAATGAATCTGAGTTTTCAAAGGGAAAAAAACCATTTGTAAAGCATGCTTAGAACTAACATTATTATTGCATTCTAAAACCTCATTCACTTGGGAAATAAAAAAGAAATCCACAGTATGAATAAGTTAGGATCACACGTGCTAATAGCTCTGGAAAGTTCTTCTGAATCTGTTTATCTGGTATCTGGGTTAAATAAAAGCTCATAGGAGGGCAGTCTTCTGCCTGTTTATGGAATGCAATAAAGGTCTACCACCAGACAGGTGGTACCACAAGGAGAAGCGAATTCTTTTACCCTTTCTATTTCTACCCTATTCGGAGACAAATTTGTGGCCACCTACTCACTGTCCCATGAGCCTTTGAGCTAACATATTTCCTCCCCATATCTTACGAGAAGAAATATGACAACTCTCCAGTTGCACCGTAGAAAGGAAAAAGACTTTGATCTGAGTTCATATGACCACTCTCACGTGGACAGGAAGTGATCTTAATGTCTCAGAGTCTTAGCTTTCTCATTTGTAAGACAAAGTTAATAATACCTGATGCGGGAAGGTTCCGTGTTTCGTCTAAATCACACCTGGTTAGGAGCAGAGTGGGGTCATGAACCTGGTTAGGGCTGTAATAGAGTGCCTTTGATCCGTGGTATTGATACCTGATGAAGAGTAAATAGGATAAGATACAGAAAACCCTCACAAGTGGGCCTGATGCACAGCGAGCCTTCTGTAAGTATCTGTTCCCATTTTCTTTTCTCTTACTCCTTGTGCCATATGCCCCATCACCTCTCTCTCGTGAAGCACCTGATGCATTCTGTGACCTTCGATGGCACACAATAAGTATGGACAAGGGTGACTCATGTGCCTTTAATGCTTTCCACCCCAGTTATTGCTACTGTGTCCTTTTACTTGTTGACCTATTGTCTTTGCATTGCAATGGATTTCTTTCCAGGCCACCTTACAGTGTCATGACTGAAGTTCTTCATTAGCCGTGATCATTTGAAAAGATAGAAATCATAGTTAGATGATCAATTTCCACTTTGGGGTCAGGGATTTGAAGGATAATCCCAGCCCCCTCAGGAGATTTCACCTACAGTTTGCTAATCTGCCTCTGGGTACAACTGCCACCAGGGAGTTTGGGGGAAGAGCACAAAATGCAAAAGAGGACTGAGAACCAGAAACACAGTTAGCAAATGCTGCTTTCTAGCACCATCTTTGCTGAGCATAAGCTGCCTGCTACTCTGCCTATCTGCTTCCCTCTACCCGAGGTTGGACTTGTTGGATCCACCAGAGCCTGTTTTTAGCTACTCTTGGTCCCAGGGTTTCCTGGCCATCCATGTTCCTCCAGGTGCCCCATAATGACGTCACTAGACCCCACAACAGTGTGCTCAGAGGAAATCCTATGGCAATGGCCAGCCTCTATTGAAAACTAACGTGCCTGTATTCATTCCTTTAATCCACATTACAACCCCAAATGTTACAGATGAGGAAAGAGAGTCACAGAGTGGCCAGAAGAAATTTCACCAGATTCAGAAGTCTGTAACAAACCTACGTAAACTGCCTTAAGGAGATCCCAGCCAGGAATTGATTTCCATATTACACACTTGAGGTTGATTTAGGGACTGAGTCACAGTGGGAGACAGCTGATGTTTTGGAAATGCTTTGACCCTAATATTTAACTGGTTAACCTTCATGTCTTGTCATTGCCCTTAGCTTAGAAGGGAGGAAGGCCATGATCTCCATTTGGAAATGAGGTATTGTGCTCTAACCATTGACCCAGCTGGGCAAACCCTGCATCCATAATTAAATGCTGTTACCACGAGCCTAGAGTACAGGGGTATTATTTTAGGAGTTTTCTTTCCCAATCACCCGCTTCCTAACACTTGCTGTCATTCACATGCACGATGTAACTTATTCCTGACTACTCATTCGGGGCTATGATAGTCAGGGCTACAACCTCAAGACATTTACTGTTCAGGGAAAAATAAGTTTAATGTGAATATTTTGCATCTTAGGGTCAGTGTTTTATTGGAACCCTGAGAACAGGAATGCATGACAAAAGATCCAAAGGATGGAAGAGGGATGCTCTTTACAGGTCCAAGTAGTAAAATAAAAGTTGGCTGGCATGGAGTGAAATATTAGTACTGTTCCTCCAAACTTTCTAAGAAAGACCTAGGGAAATTAAGGTCTGCATAATTTCTAAGTTGGAAAGCGAAGAGACAGAAACCAGGAGAAAATTCTCATTTCTTCTTAAGATGGTACCAACCCGGTAGCTTAAAGGTGTCCTAAGAGCAAAGAACTGGTTAAATGGCCCCCAGGAACAGGTGCAGCAGAGGGAGAATATGAATAAAGCTGAAAGTCATGGTAATAGCAGGATCTGGAAGTTTGAGGAAATCGTTTTAATTGTGAAGCATTCCCACACATGCTGCTGGAAAATCAGAGGAGGATTTTATTATTATTTTACATATTTTATAATACCAAGAAAACTCTTAAAATTTGATTGTCATTGCTGCTTTAATTCAAATTGATCAATGATCCTGCAAGATATATAGATCTGTCTTCCTGAATCTAAAGAATCATGAATTCTTTTTAACTCTATGTAACAATTGGCACACTCATTCCCTGTTTGGGGCTCTTAGGTTTTACAGTCATGTATGTGCCACAATACGGCAGGTGATTGTCACATAACGATCCATTAAGTTTCATCTTTATACCAATTTTCAAAGTATAACAGAAAAATCTTTGCTGGTCATCTGAGTAGGCAGAGTTTTAACCTAAGTGATGTGTCTGTGTAGATAAAACTCCCATATTGCACTTAGCATTGCTATACCTCTTCGATCCTCTTAAATTCACAATTTTTAAAAAACTTTACCCCCTTTAAATAAGGGGACTCACTGAAGATTTTTCAGGAGAACTATGCTCTAGAAAATTCCTCTGGCATAACAGTGGAAGGGAGAAGGACATGACTGGGAGGAGGCTCGTTTTAAAGGTTATGTTTGTGGCTGGGAGAAAAGACTCAGATGGGCTGCTGGGGCCTAAGACTCAATCAGGAGGGCAGGGAGGGAGCCAGACAAAGCAAAGAAGGAGAGGAGGAAGTGAGATACAAGAGAAGTCAAAGATGAGTGAATTTTGCTCTTATAACAGTGGGAGAGACAGCAGTGGGAGAGACAGCAGAGGGACAGTGCATTGATAGGAGGTCCAGGGCAGTATCAACAGTGAGCACCTGAGGGAAGGAGTGATGGCTGAGAAGAAATGGTTTTCCCATCAAGAGGGGGAGGAGGATGAGAACTGAGTGGAAGGGCAGGATTTGATGGCCAGGAGACCTCCAGGGAAGTCGACCAGCCTCAGGTCTTCTTTCATGAACTCCATGGTTCCAAGTGAGGACTTCGTCTGCTCCTTTGGTAGGGCTGAGAGTCTGAATCTAAGCCTTAGAATCTCTAGAAGTGAACCGCTCATCCAGTGTCAGCCTAATGTCCCACGTGTCAACCTAGGTCAGGATTACTAATTCAGAAAAAAAAAAAAGGAATACTAATGCACTGCTGAGCATTCAGTATGCCTGTTAGCTGTGCAAGTGGAAACAACATAGCAACCGAGAAAAAATTACGCCCGCCAATTTCCAAAGAATTAGAACATAAATTAAAAGTCTAAAGGAAAGTCATAGAGCTAAAGTTGAGATCATTCCACCCCTACAGTTACGTTTCTGCAAATTAAAAGACTGAAATTCTGTGGGGCGCCTGGGTGGCTCAGTCGGTTATGTGTCCGACTCTTGGTTTCGGCTCAGGTCATGGTCTCAGGGTCGTAAGATCAAGCCCTGCGACCCTCTGGCTCAGTGCTCAGTGGGGAGTCTGCTTGAGATTCTCTCCCTCTCCCTCTGTCCTCCCCTCATCCTGCTTATGCAAACTCATTCTCTCTCTCTCAAACGAATAAATAAATCTTTAAAAAATAATAAATTAAAAAAAAGAAAAGATGAAAATTCTAGAGGAATCACACAACTGTTTGACCTTTGAGAGTTTTTCTTTCTTTAAAAAGCTATAAAATTACTTTCATCCTGAACACCTCCAAAGGCATATATACATTATAATATATATTATATTATATATATAAATATTATATATAATATATAATATTATTATTATATTATACTATTAACAGTTTGATAAATGGAGGGAAAGAAAGCTCTGGTTTCTTTTGGCTCATAATGAAAAATGCGAAAAAGATTACCAGGTGCACAAACATTTGCTAATGGGAACATTTAAAGGGTTTTAATATACACCCCTTGTTCACATAACTAAATACTACTTAAAGAGATGCCTCTGGCCTCATCATTCATAAACATTTGGAAAACAATGGAAAAAGTGCAATACTGATTTATCTTCTGTTACTACCTCTTGCTTTTTAGGTATCATTTGTAAAATAAGGGAGGAAATCCTTTCCAAAGGTACAGGGTATCATTATTTAATGACTAAATTAAAAAATAGCTAATAGCAAATATTTATTGAATGTTTACTCTCTCCCAGAATGTTTACTCTCTATAATTATCCCCTTTGTGCACATGAGAAAACTCATCAGAAGTCTCATTCTCAATTCAGGCTAGCAGTGGTTTTCCTTTTCCCACTTAGCTTGCTCCCAAATGATGCTCTTAATACTGGGCTAAAGATTGTTACCATGCTAAAAGGTATATCATCAAAATGACTCTTGAGTTTTTATCAGATTCAATCTACTGTGAAACAAAATGGCGGCAGGTTTTTTAAGAATTCAGGTGAAAATATCTTTTTAATTTGAGTAGACCTCAAAGCAAAATTTAGAAATTGGGTAAGGATTATGATGACATAGGATTTCCCTAAGTGACATCTCTGTTCATGGACCTCCAGTTAAAGAATGGTATTAATAATGAATTAGGACTGACCCTGGAAATGGTTTTATGCATCCCATTATAAAACTGAGTCAAAGATAAATAACAATTATCTAATGTAGAAAATATCTGGGAATTAATAGCAAGACACTGATCGTTTTGTGGTAATATAAAACAGTGTTTCTCAAAGGATGTCCCCAGATCACTTACATCTGAATCACTTGAATTCTGTTAAAATGTAAATC
The DNA here is from genome assembly GCF_011800145.1 of Mirounga leonina. Taxonomy (NCBI): domain Eukaryota; kingdom Metazoa; phylum Chordata; class Mammalia; order Carnivora; family Phocidae; genus Mirounga; species Mirounga leonina. The sequence continues at coordinate 15,909,083 of NW_023270316.1, read as the reverse complement.
ATGGCCCCATCACAGACTTTCAGAATCAAAATATGCCTTTTTCAATAAATACCCAGGTGTTAATTCTCACTCAGAGCTAACAGACACTTCCCTAAAATATGAGATAGCACCTTGAGAAACATGTATTTATTTCATTCTAGTACATGAAAATATACTTATTTTTTGGTATTTAATACAAAAAAAGCCCTGTTGTGGATTGAATTGTGTCCCCCAGATATGCCGAGTTCCTAACCCCCATTACCTATAAATGAGATCTTAATTGGAAATAAGGTCTTTGCAGATGTATAACCAAGTGAGGATGAGGTCATAATGGAATAGGGTGGGCCCTAAATCCAATGTCACTAGTGACCTTCTAAGAAGGGAACTGGAACCAAAACACAGAGAACACCACACACAGAAGGGGAAGGCCATGTGAAGACAAGCAGAGGTTGGAGTGATGTCGCTCACTGTAAGCCAAGAGATGCCAAGGATGGCGGGCAACCACCAGAAGCCTGGAGAGAGGCATGAAGAGGAGCCTCCAGAAGGAACCAAAACCTACTGATGGATACGTTGATTTTTAGACTTCAGGCCTCCGGACTGTGAGAGAGTAGGTATCTGTTGTTTTAGGACATCCAGTCATGGTCCTTGGCCGACAGCCCTTGGAACCTGTACAGACACAAAGCTGAGACCTGGGTGGTGAGGAATCCCTGCCCCACCTCCCCCTGTACGGCCCCTTGTCCTCTCCCACTCTGCGTCAGCACCTCGGTCGAGGGGCCCCTTCTGCCGCCTCTACCTTCCCTGTGCTTCCTCCTCCTGCATCTCCTCTCTCCACCCAGCCCGGCAGTTCTGCCTTCAGTACCTTGGAGAGAACTTTCCCGGGGGCGGCGTTGGTTTTCCCCAGCCGCTCGCCCAGCCGAGACTGGACGGATTTCATAATTCACTGGACGGCCGATGTCACCCTGAAGTATGAAGTTTTTAAAAGTTAAACTTGAAATCATGCCTGAGCACCCCGTGCTCGGCCAGAACTGATTAAAAGCGGGGAAAGGCAGAGAATAAAGTAACGCAGACGGGATCGTGGTCATTTCCGTCAGATTCCATTTCCTCCGTGAGCCCCTGGCGCATCTCACTCTGGGACTGTCCACTGACAGGGCAGGCCGAGCGAAGGTCATTTGGGTTTTTATTGATTCAACGGCTCTGGCATGACCCCGAAGGATTTTCAGTATTTAACCCACCAGGAGGAGCCGTGAACTGTAAATGGCTTCCCGTTTACCAGGAGAGCCTGCTGTTTTATAAGTGACACCAGCTAGGTGGTCCCCTTCACAACTCTCTAATGAAAGCCTGCAGCCTCTGCCCGGGCAAAGAGGAGCGTGGCCTCGAGCTGCACGGGCCCATCCCTGCTCTGGCCCCGGCTCCGGCTCCGAATCCGCACAGGCTTGTTGAGCTTCCTAAGTAGAGTAATCCAGAAACAGGGAGATACGGAAAACCGAATTAAGAGACCCACGCCGTTCATTTGATCTGTCAGCATCCTCCATGACCAAAGCTGGGAGTAAGAAAATGGAAGCTGAAGAGCATGAAATAGGGGAAAATAGAACAGTGAGACTAGGATTTGGTGACTTGTGAAGTGTTCTCAAAGGTATTACAAGAGGCTCGGGACAGCGCAGAAGCCAGGGATCTGTATCTGCCGAAGAGGAAGGGAATGAATGGATTGGGAGGATTTGTTTTTACATCAAACATGACATCATTGTTATTCTGACTGGGAACTTCTCATCCTCCGACTGGAATTAGGGAAGTTTGAAATAAGTGGCTAGTGTTTATTGATGGTGTTCTCACACGCCCACTGGAACGCACTGCTAAAACCCAGCCTGAGGCCAAAGGAAAGAAACCAACAATATTGATCCAATCTTCATTTAGAACTTTGATATTTTATTCATCACAGAATTTTTTGCATTCATTTTGCAAGTTTTAAAATATTGCATTAAGATATTATTTATTTGCCTTGCGGAGTTTCCGAGTGCCCCCCCCACCTTAAATTTTGCGCCCAAAACAAGTGCCTTCCTTGCTTTACCCTGGGCCCAGCACAGTGTGAGCCTTTAGAAGTTTTTAAGATGTTTTGTTAAGAGGAGAATGTGCACATTCAAGTTTTCACTCACAGTGATTTGGAAGAAAGAGTCCCTCGGAACAAGGCGAGCGGCCTTCTGCATGAGCCTGGAGTGAAACAAGAATCTCTATGAGGCTGTCTTAGCATCACAAGGAGAACGGTTTTCAATTCACAGACCCGCCTTTTCCCAGGATCTTTGAATTTAAAAGTTTGCTGCGGTTATTAAGTCTGGTTTGCCAGTTGGTGCACCCCAAATCATCCCAAAACTAAGTGGCTCTGATTATTATGCTCTTCGTGACTGTTCATCGCCCTAAAATGAGTTAGGGCTGCGTCTGCAGAGTGTCAGAGTGCTGAGCTCGAGCTCTTCCCAGGAATATTTGGGCCCCACTAACACAGAGCAATTATTTAGTGTTTGGTCACTCACAGTTCCCTAGAGCTTTACTCAACCCTTTCTTTGTCTCTATGTCCCGGGTCCAGGATGCAACTCTTCCTCCGCAAGGATAAGAATTCTGCTTTTGAAAAGCATTCTATATAGTTGAAACACATGGTACATAGTCAGTATATTCTGAATTAATAAATGAGGTCACCGTAAATCCCTCAGCTTTGGTTTCCTCTTTTGTTGAACTAAATTTGTTCTCATTTTATCTTAAACTCTCAGAACATTCCAAGGAATTTCCTTTTTTTTTTTTTTGAAAAAATGTAGGCTCCCAGCCATCTAAGCAGGGCTGGTATATGAAGTTAAAAGTAGTCTTAAATTAGCACTAGTATTATTACATTCATAAAGAAAATATATTAACTGGTCTATACTTATACAATCTCAAATGTTTGAAATAGAGAATAGAATTCCCCGTATTTCTCAATTTAGAATCTGCTATTGAAAAGCACTTAGTAAAATTATTCTGTCATCCTTTCATGTCTAGGAAAACACCCTCAGGTCAATCTTTTTCATCCTTCTTAGCCTGACACCAAGTAATAAGATTCTTTTTCCTAATAATATCTACTACAGGGCGATGCTTCCTACTTTAAGAAAGCTGATATCAAGAAATCTGATTTGGGGGGCAGAGGGAGACATACTTGCTTTGCAAAAGAATTTAATTTAAATAGCAAGCTCCCTCTGAGTGCTTAAAATATGATTCAATTTACCAAAACATTACTGGTGCATAGCAGAGAACATCCTGTTCACCTACTTTTATTTCGAGCCCCTCGGCTTTTGCACTTTGAGAGAACAAGCCCGTTGCAAAGTTATGTCCTCATCTTAAAGGGATATGGTGCCATCTACATGTTTAATGAGACACACCTGCATCTAATTATGTTTGCTATGTGTTTAGACTGACCCAGCCCTGGGGTTCAAGAGGGATCATCTAAGAGGGCTATCCAACTGTCTTGAGAACCTCAACCTGTCAAAACTTCACGTGACAGGTGGTTGAAATTATTATTATTATTATTTTGCTGGCGGGCATTGCATCAGTGTCCAAGGGCTGCCATCCCAAACTATCACAAACCGGATGGCTTAAAACAACAAAGGTATATTGTCTCACATTTCTGCAGCCTACAAGTCTGAAATCGAGGTGTTGGCAGAACCTTGCTGCCTGTGAAGGCTCTAGGGGAGAATCCGTTCCATGCCTTTCTCTTAGCTTCTAAGGCTGCCGGCAAGCCTTGGTGTTCCTTGGCTTATAGATGCATCACTCCAATCTCTGCCTCTGCCATCACATGGCCTTCTTCTTGTGTGTCTGAATGCTGCTAGCTTTCTCCTCCCTGTTTGTCTCTCTTCCCCTCTTCTTATGAGGACACCAGTCATGTTGGATTAAGAGCCTACCTTACACAGTATAACTCCGTCTTACTATATTACCTCTGCAAAGACCCTATCTCCAAACAAGGCCACATGGCACATTCCAGGGATTAGGATATCAACCTATGTTTTTTGTTGCCATTATTTTGTTTTTGTGGGAGATGCATTGTGCCTTTTTAAAAAATGTTTTTTATTCAAGTATAGTTGACACACAGTGTTACATTAGTTTCAGGTGTACAACATAGTGATTCCACCAATCTACACGTCATGCTATGCTCATGGCTGCATCTGTCACCCTCCGACCCTGTTACAATACCATTGACTATATTCCCTCTGCTGTACCTTTCATCCCCATGACTTATTCAGTTCATAACTGGAAGCCTGTGTCTCCCACTCTCCTTCACCCATTTTGCCCTCCCCCATCCCTCTTCCCTCTGCTATAACCATCAATTGGTTCTCTATATTTGTGGAGCTTTTCTGCTTTTTTGTTTGTTTATGTGTTTGCTCATTTGGTTTTTAAATTCCACATACAAGTGAAATCATATGGTATTTATCTTTCTCTGAGTTATTTCAGTTAGCATCATACCCTCTAGGTCCATCCATGTTGTCACGAATGGCAAGATCTCATTCTTTTTTATGGCTAAGTAACATTCTGAAGATGATAGATAGATTAGATAGATAGATAGATAGATAGATGATAGATAGATATCACTTCTTCTTTATCCATTCATCTATCATAAACACTTGGGTTGCTTCTGTATCTTGTCTATTATAAATAATGCTGCAATAAACATAGCCGTACATTTATCTTTTTGAATTAGTGTTTTCATTTTCTTTGGGTAAATACTCAGTAATGGAATTATTGGATCATATGGTAGTTCTCTTTTTAATTTTTTGAGGAATATCCATACTGTTTTCCACAGTGGCTACACCAAGTTACATTCCCACCGATAGTGCACAAGAGTTCCTTTTTCTCCACATCCTCGCCAACACTTGTTATTTCTTGTCTTTTTGATACCAGCCACTCTGACAGGTGTAAGATAATATCTCATTGTGGTTTTGATTTGCATTTCTATGAAGATCAGTGATGTTTTCATGCGTCTGTTGGCCACATGTATGTCTTCTTTGGAAAAATATCTATTCAGGTCCTCTCCCATTGTTTAATCCCATTGTTTATTTGTGTTTTGGTATTGCATTGTGTCAGTTCTTTATATATACTGAATATTAACCCCTTTTGGATATATCATTTGCAAACATCTTCTCCCATTCAGTAGGTTGCCTTTTCATTTTGTTGATGTTTTCCTTCACTATGCAAAAGCTTTTTATTTTGGTGTAGTCCCAATAGTTTATTTTTGCTCAACCTATGTTTTTCTGGAACACAGTTCTGGCCACAACAGGCAATGATTCATGTGCAAACTGTTGAGGGTAGGGGGAGTGCTAGGCTTTAATCTTATCACACATTCCATGTTGCCCTGGCTTTGTGATGTCCTACTCAATATGGATGGATGTTCTGAAGCATCACTTCTAACAAGGATAATGCAATACATACATCAACCATGGGCATGAGAGGTAGGACACAGGTGGAGAGGGAGGTATAGATTAGAGGATGTCAAGGGAGGAGGAGGCTAAGGATGGATACACAAAGGAGGGGAGTCTTCCTTGTAAGTAGGAAATAGGAAGCATCCACTGGGTGAGAAAGCCCTATAAACTTTGTGTCTCACTGCTCAGCACCCTACACTTTGATCCAATGTATTATTTCTCACGTCAGCCTCTTTACCCACAGAGGTGAAGAGAAAGAAGCATGATCAGTGTGATTTTCCTTTTTTCCTCATGAATACTCAGTTTGTTTACATTTCATTTTGTTCATGGTAGGTGAGCTCAGAGAGCTGGAGGATGGTGTTATCTGAGCACTTCAGAGGGGCCATTAGAAGAGTTCCTGAACCCCGCCCTCTGAGCCACTGTGTGGATCACAGCCTCTCCTTCTCTTCCCATACATATAATGGCGTTGTAGGAGTCCTACTGTTTTTCGATTGGGAGGAAATTAAGTGATAAAGACCAAATCCTCTTAAACTGCATGTAGGAAAGATCAAAATGAAACCACCATCCTGAAAACTCTCCTGGTTGTCAAATACAACTTTCTGGTAGTATATGCTTTGATGGAGTATGACATTCTTGACAGAGAGATTTGTGGTCAGCATAATTTGCTTTCAGAAGTTATCCGGCTAAACATCATGGCTAGTAATTTCAAGCTAAAATAGGAAACTAAATTTTCCTTTGAGGTAATAACCAATCCACTAATATTTTTTAAATCGCCTACAGACACAAATTGACTTGACATAATTTAATAAAAATTTAAGAGTAATTTAGGAATATGAATGAGGTGATTGGAAAGTAAGATTGTTGCTATGCTGCCATTTTCTTTACTCAATGATTTATTCAGAAGTGATAAAAAAAAAGAGGTACCTTGTTATCAAACTTACATGAAGATATTTGGATGGGGACCTCATATCAAACTAAATGGAATACATAAAGCTAAATTTTAAAAAACTTCATTGGAAATATATACTCTAATGTAGCTTTATATTGTAGTTTGATCAAGCTACCTTCTTGGGTAACAGTTGTAATTGAGATGGTTTGGGGAAGATCTAAAGAGGCCCATTAAACAGGTTCAATTGTTCACCAAGGAGGGAGGGGACCCAGCTTATGGGAGGCAGGTAGTGTTACAAAAAGCATGCACATGTCACCCAGCTCCCGTTACCTGCCTAGGCTATTGTGGTTTTGTGCAGCCATCATCCAAGCTGGCCATTGGCGAGTGCCATGAAGGCCATTAACCCATCATGAACTGCAATGTAGTGTTAGACATTTTCCTAATTTATAACAACCTCTGCCTCACTGGTTGGTTGACAAGGTCTCTTATAGCCTCAAAGGCCCTCAGGACCCTCCTACATCTCTACCAATATGATCTTGCTAAAGGAGCACATCCTGTGGCATTGCCCCTTCTCCCATTCAGCTGTTTCTTTAACCTCCCCCTGCATGACGTATAGTCCCTGACACAAATCCTCCATTATGACTGACATGACCCAAACCAGCGCTTCTCCAAGTTTACAGTTTTTCCAAATCACCTAGGGACCTAGGGCTCATGTTTAAAAGCAGTCTCTAGCCCAGGAAGCTGGGGTGGGGCCAAGATTTTGCATTTCTGATGGGCTGCCAGATAAGCCCTATGCAGCTAGCTCCCTTTAGTAGCAAAGATCTAGAGAATGCCCCATGTATCCCTGCCCACCATAGCTTTGTTCATATTCTTCTTTCACACTGAAATTTCCTCCCCTTTTTTCATCCCACAATCTATATATTCTTCCTTCAAAACCTTGCTTTAGTACCTATTTCTTGACATGATCTAGGATGGGACTTAGACATCACTAACACTTCCTCCTCAGAACTCCTGTAGCACACAGGGTCTGGACCACCTGTTTGGCACAGAGCCTGTGCTAATTTTATCTTTAGTTGCTTTTTCATGTACATATCCTAAATCCCCAATTAGATGTTTAACCCCTTGAAAACAAATCTCCACACATCTACTCCTGGCTTTTACACCACAAATCTGTAATTCTAACTACCTTGGAATTCCATATTCAACATGGCAAAAACCAAACTCCCTACCTCCTCCACTCGGAAAACTTGCTCAACCAACTGCACTTCCTTCTCAGAGAGCTGCAGTTATTTATTTAACAGATACTTGTTTATTCAATAAATATTTGTGCCTACTATGAGCCAGGCACTAGATATATGGTGGTGAATGGAGCAGACGTGGGTCCTCCTGATGCTTGTCTAAAGCCCCGTGGAATCTTGGAGAGCCTCAGCTGCCCACAATTTAAAAAGAGTGACTTCCTGGAGATTCAGTCACCCAGGGTAGAAACTACAGGGTCATCTTGATTTCCTCCCAACTCACCACCCACATTCATCCAATTTATTATAAGTTTCTGCTCTGCCACTGAAACGTATCTCACACACAAGCACTCCTCACCTTTCTCTGCTTCTTGCCACTGTCCTAAAAGCATTCTCATCCTCTCTAGCCCTGATGCCTGCACTTGTCTGCCTACCCCCTACCGATCTTCCTGGTTTCAGCCTCCTCACTTCCAACTTATCTTCACAACAGCCCTGGATTTGTCATTGTCCTGAAATATCCATCTGGCCGTGGCATTTCTGAGCTCACAAAGATAGATGAATCCACAATGCCTATGAAATAAATGATAGCATCAAGCTGAATATGTCCATAATCCAGCCTCCACTAGCCTTTGCTCAGCCTTGAGGCTGCTCGCCCAATTCTCCTACTGTGAAAGTGGAACACTTCAAATTTCAGCTCAAAGGCCACCTTCCAAGAAACCTTCCTCACTCATAAGTAACCTTTTCCATGGCACTTAGTTTATACTTGTGTCACACGTCTTAGATGATTATTACTTGTATATCTGTCTGTCTTCACCTCCACTAGATTTTAAGACTATATTTATCTAGCCCACTCAGTGCCTAGTAAAATTCCCTGATATCCAAGACAATTTGGGTTTGTTAACTGGAATGGTGGAAATGTACTTTTTTGTGTCCTTGGTGCCAAACACTAAGCCTTACTCTTGGAAGATGCACAAGAAAAAAAACTATCGGTAACCATTACCTCTTCAGCAGCTTCAAAACATGCAGTCTTTCCACCTTCATATCACCTGATGATTGAATCTCATTTGTGTATCTGCAAGTAGAAGTCTTCTCCTTCAGAGCCTGTTGCTGGAGGAGTGTTTTTCAATCTTGGCTGCATACTAGAATCACTCAGGCCATTCTGAAAAATACCAGTGCTCAGGCTGTGCCCCAAGTAGACTAATTTCATCAGTTTCTGTGGCCCAGACCCAGACATCAAAATTTTTAAAACCCCCCAAATGATTCTAATACGAGAACCACTGTGCTAGGGAATAGCTCAGTCCCAGGCCCAGTCTTAGGAAGAGGCAAAAGAGGAGCCACAGAACATGGGACAATCTGAAGGACATTTATCTGGCCCCAAACATCTTCCTTGGTGGCCCGTTGTGGTTCCCACTGTGAGCCAGCAGAATTTCCCTTTGGATTATAGCATTGTCTCCAGTCGGCATTGTTAAAATACATATATAATATATGTTCCCTGGAAGGAGTAATCCACTAATCCTCCAGCTATGTAGAGAATGAAAAGCAAACTCTTTTGTGGAAGATGAGGGCCTGGGAAGGAAGGTCAGGGACACACACACTGAGGTGGGCATCATCACAGGCAGTTCTGGGAAGCCAGAGGGCACAGTGGGAATATCTGATCTGTCGGAGGGGGGTGGTGATCTGTCAGTAGAAGTTGCCGGGGCGGGCGGTGGGGGGGGTAGGCACAGAAAAGGAGGTTGACAGCGGGGTTGGACCTCCACTGACAAACACGGCCTTCTCAAGTTGGGCAGAGCTGAACCCGTCTTTGAATCCCTGAAGTCGGTAAAAACTGGTTGGAAGTTTGATTTTTAAAAATTAATTGGCAGGTAGGGAGCAAGGAAAAACTGTAAATAGAGTGGGATGCCCAGGACCTGAGGGGATTAAGTCTCCTGAGTTTCTGCTCTCTGGGACTTCCTGAGCCTTGAAAGCAATACCAACAGATCCCTAAATGAAAAGGTTAAGAGCATCCAGTCAGAGCCAAAAGAAACTAAAGTAAGGAGAACCCAGTAAAAATAAAAGTTATGGGAAATTATATATATACATATATACATATATATATATAGCAACTTTTTCCCAAGCTTTCAAAAAAAATACCACCTGGGGACAGAGAACCGTAGCGATCCCTCTATACTCTCCTGCCTAATGAGAATCTCTGAAAGCAAAATACACCCACAGTGAGTCCCCGTGAGGTGGTAATTTATAAAGCTGCCCCTACTCCATGCTGATACTGAAATAAACTGGTTTCCTGGTGCACTGGAGCCTTTGGTGGAAAAAACAAAGCTGTAGGAAAGAACTTGAATAATTGAAGGCTCCAGAGAGATAAGACACATCTGGGTCTGTGATCGCACCTCAGATTCTCTCAACCACATCCCTCCCCGAGGAACCTACTTCCCTTTCCCCATAAACTAAGTCAAATAGTAATCATCCTTTGCTTTGAGTGGGAATCTCTGCTAAATTACCAACAGCTCTGCAGGAATGCAAATCCGTGGCTATGTCAAGGGTCTGTTTTCCCTTCTGCGACCCTAACCCACCACCCTAACTCTTTTGTCTTAGATTTAAACACATTAACTAAACATGAAACAGAAAGAGGCTATTACTTAAGGGAATTGGATCCTGGTAGCATATCCTCATGAATTTCCCTTATGGGTTTCAGTCAGCAGTGGATGTCTCAGAAACATTCCAGATGATTTCAAGGAGGCAAGGGCAGACTGGTAATTAAACCACATGCATCAGGATGGCTTAGAAACAGAGAACAAAGGGCAAGGAAAGAAAACAAAACAAAGAGGCAGGAAACCAAGGTCCTGCCTTAGCAGTTTGACGTCCTGGACATGCTTTTCTACATGTCTCATCCACCCCACCCCACCCCCCGCCGGCTGCATTACAGAAGCTCCTGAAGTGAGCCATGCCTTTGCCTCATGCATAAAGCAATGAGGCACAGAGAACACGGTGTGAGCCAAGGTCAACCAGGTCCCAGGACTACTTGGACCTTACTGAGCTGGATTTGGATAGCAGAGGAGCAGGACAGTGTGAGCATGGAGCTAGCAAGAATGGGCTCACCCTCCTCCACCTCAAATGCTACAACACTGTTGGCTGGATGTCTTCTCTGTGCCCCTGCAGATCTGCTCTCCCCTTTCTCCAGGCTGCTCTGGCTCTGAACGAGCCAGATGATATGGACTTTGTCTCTGAGCTCTTTTGTCTTCAGGCTCCAGTCAGGCTTGGCCAATGGGAGGCAACCACAGGAGCTCTGGGGGGGTAAGTGAGACCTCAATATTCATTATCAAAGCTTCCTCCATGTGGAGTGGCTGCAGGCTGGCTGAGCACCTCAATGAAGGTCCCAGGTCCCCTCAGCCTGTCTTCCCCACAGCTCTCTCCTTCCCTCCACCCTTCAGTCCTCCAGGCCTGGGGGATGGTGACTCTGCCCCATCGGTGCTAACCGTGGGTTCTATGCTATTTCTTATGGTTGTCCAACCCCCTGCTCTAACCTTTTTATCAAGTCCCTTATTGAATCATCTTCAAATCACCCAAGTGGAGTTGCATTGTCTGCTTTCTTCCAAGACCCAACTGATACAGCCCTCAAGCTCCAATAGACCAATTATGAGTTGTACCTTCATTGTTTCAGTGTGGGGCAGTCCTCAAGGTGGCTAAGGTACTGAGGCATCAGTCTTAACATGGAAATGTCTGGAAATGCCAAAGATGCCAAAAATGGCTACCAGAGAGTCTCAGACACCAGAGAAATCTGCTTGGTACCTAGAAGACCATGTGACCCTTAGCTGAGGGAAATGAAAATTCTTGGTCTAAAGTCAGTTTACAGCTCATGAGGAAGAATAGTAGTCTCTGCAGCATGCCATGAGAGGAATCTACAGTAATGTGGGTCACGGAGGGATCTCCTTCCTTTCTGAGTGATAAGAAGAGAAAAGGAAGTGAATATAAGTTATTTGGAAAGAAAAGGAGGTAGAAATGAATTTGCCTCTGTGAGCCACCTTCCATCACAAAATGTGACCCTCTTTCTTCAGAACCACCCAGCAATGGGAATGTGCTGTGTATAGCATTAAAACTCAGAAGCCACCAAGAAGCAAAAATGAGTGCAACTCTCATTGCCTTCATTTCCTGGAAACACTTGTCATCATTTAATCCAAAACCTAATTTTTGGGAATTTAATGTTTAACAAATCATGAGTGTTTGATGTAACATGAGATTACTTTATTCCTCCCTCATCCCCAGACCCTCATGAAAATGAGATACTGCTCCTCATTTGGGGATTTGGGAGAGAAAATAAAACAATCTAGATCTAGGTCAGCAGAAAGTCTGTTTGTTCAGTGTAAGTAGGGCTCTCCGCTAATTAACACTTTCCTGGGGAAAAAAAAAAAGAGTGAAAGGCGTGTGCAAGGAACATATATATCCCTCTTTAAATGGCACCATTTCAGATTCAGAAAACTAGCACTTACCCCCTCCAAATGGAATAGTAATTGCACGTACTGAAAATTAAAATTCTGGGAAGCTGCAAAGGCTGAAAGTTCAGCCAGTCATGTGATACAACTAATTAAATGTCTGGACTGCTAATTAGTATTTACTAAATTATGGAACTGAAGCTTTAACTTTGCTATTTTTGCTTCAAGAATTGAAATATCATGAAAAGAGAAAGATAACCAAGATGTCAGCTTGGTTACTCTTCCAAAAAGTGGGATTCGGACTTTTATGCAGCTCCAAGTAATCAATCTAGTGATCCCAAAGAAGGAATGCCATCTCTAACATCAAATCTAAATAGAAGAAAATATGCTTTCTTTCCTTCTTAATTGCCCAAACACAGTGGTCATATAATAATGTGCACGAAGGGCAAATGAATTTGTACCCATGGCTATGTGTGCTTTTTAAAGGCAATATAATGGTTTTCTGCAACATCAAAACAGTGGATTTTCTCTCCCAGATGTTTGGCTTCTGAGGCATCCTACAAAATAACGTATTCAAAAGTCTGTTTCTTCCCCACATAATAATTTGTTCAAATTTTTACCCTGCACAGAATGAGCAAGTTCTCATAGACTTCACATCAGTTATTATGTAAGATCTTTTTTAAAAAATGATGAGGCTTTCTCCATAATTCAATAGTCAACTGAAAAAAAAATATTTATTGAGCATCTACCATGTGTTCAACACTCAGCTAACTGCCAAAAGATACCAAAATGTACAAGATATTGTTCCTTACCAGGGGCATAAAGATGTTTTATAGAGGCAACGCATCCCCAAATGAAACAATAAACAAGCCAAATGCACGAGGTACTGATAAAATAAAATGCTCATTTGTGTGATAGGATGAACAAAATAAATTTCACTCTGAGAGTGTCTTCCAGTTCCAAAACTCTCCATTCTATATGCAGCACAAATAATAGCAAAAGAATTTAACTAAAGGTTCTGGAAGGTGTGTTTTAATCATGAGCATGTCCCTATCAGAGTGCCTGGTACCCAGTAAGCTCTGGGCAAGTGCTGAATGAATAAATAAGTACATGAGCACAAAATGTAGAGGATGTAGAAAGTGGAATGAATTGGCATTATCCAAGAAGGCTTCAGGGCAGAGACTGCTCTCAAACCAAACCGTAAAGCAGAGAATGAAAACTGTCATCCTTCAAGGTAAATCCAGCTATATAGATGTGTTCCATTCAACCTATGCAGTGTTGGTGGTGGGGGCGGTGGCAGTGGTGGTAATGATGATGATGGTGATGATGATGATGATGATGGTGGTTGTGATGGTGGTGATGAAAGGGAAGGAGGAGGAAAGAGAATGTAAAAGTCAAGAGACTCCACATTCAAATCTATATATTTCTGTTGTAAAACAAAGTCTGCCTCTCTGGGTCCCTTGTCCATGTGGCATCATCCCTTTCTTGGGGTGTTGTCATCCCACTTTGCTCCATGCCCCATCCTGTCTCTCAGCTGTCTCCCCAGCCAAGGCCAGGTGTCAGTCAACTTTTATTTCCATGTCTGTGCTGTTGCCTTCTTATGTAAGAGAAATACTTATCCATATACATACTCTCCAAAGTGGAAAAACGATGATCCAAGAGAGACTCATGTTTCAAGGAAAATGTGAGAGAGTATCTCTTAGAAAAATGAAGGAATTTCTTTGCCATCAATATTAATCCGAATGTGTCTAATGAAAGAATAGAAATTACCTCCTCACATTATCAACTACCTCCCCGGTGTGACCTTCCATAAGCATTTGATCTAAAACTACAACCCATCTTCTCACCCCTCTCCACGCAGACTGTCAACCCCCTTCCCCACTTTATTTTTCTCCTTAGCACTTAACCCTGTCTGACATATATATGTTACTGGTTTCTCTGTTGATCAGTGGACTTCTCTAGGGAAATCATAGGCTGCATGAAGGGAGAAATTTTTATTTTGATTTATTTTTTGGTCACAACTTCAAATCTTGTACCTAAGACAGTGCCAGGACCATAGTAGATATTGAATGAATGAATGATAAATGAACAAACTCAGCCCACTTCTCCAATTTCTTTCTCTGCATGATCTCTGCCTTAAAGGATAAAGAGGCTGTGGATAGACAGAGAGATGTCTTTCCCAGTGGGGAAAAGTGACTTCCTGGAAATAACATGGGCAAAGGCTTGAGCTGGCAGGGAGCAAGCACGTGGAGAGGGAAAGGGGCTCCGTAAGAAGCATAGTCTAATTAAAATGGAATATGTGTCATGGAGTTGCCACCTAAGAATCCATGACAGGTGTAAACAATAAGGCCCTGTCCAATGGCCCCTTTTCACCAATCCAAATCATTGCCCACTCCACACTGGTTTCCCAGCACATAACCGGCACATCCTTCTTGACCCAAACTGTTCTACCACCCTTCAGCGCATGCTCCAGAACAGAGGCTAAACTGCTCACTGTAGGCTATGAAACTCCTTAGCATCTGCTGGCATCTGCCCACTTCTCTGGCCAAAAATCCTGCCTCTCCATTTTTCCATTCACACCAAACTACTTTTCAAAGCCTGCGTGGGCTTGGTCCACATGAGCCTTCAAACATGGAGCTGTTCCACCTGATTAGGAGGCCCGGCCCGCCTCCTTCTACCGTTCGTCAAGAGCCAGCTCAAGTAGCCGCATCTGAAACCCTCTCTAAGACCCTACTGGTGCTGGCAGACCCAGGACCTTCTCTCCATACTCCTCTACTATCTGCTACTTCTCTGGCAATGCTCACCATCGAAGCAGCATGCATCACCTATAAGACATGATGTGAACACACCTGTGAAGAGTCCTTTAATTAAAGGCACCTGTAGCATCCTCAGACAAGTGCAGATACCCAGGCCTTGAGTGTGCCAACCTCATGTCTTAGACCCTTCCTGGAAATTCATTGCTTTTCTGGTTGAGTGTTCACTGCCCTTGGGTACTACTGTGCGCCTATTGCATGGATTGTGATTTAACACCTCTCATCCCCTTTGCTGTGGTTTAAGTACTTTTACCTTTTAACAGTTGCTCTCAGTTTAATCAACTTTGGGTCACTGGTCTTTGTTCTTGAAAAAACTCACAACCAACCCCTCTACACTCAAGCTTCTATCTCTCTTCACCCAATTTCTATCAATGTTGACATTACACAGTATTACTATTTGTTTTGATGTCTATACTTCTCCAAAAGAAAAAGTTCCTTGAATGTAGGGACAATGTCCTTTTCCTCTTTGTAGCCCCAGTGCTTCTCACACAGAGACGGTCCTTAATACATGCTTGCTGACCAAATGCATGGACACACAGAGTACAGTCGTGCCTTTTGCCCTCTGAGACAAAAGACCATGAATTAAGTTCTGGCAGTAGAACTGCATATTCAAAAAAAGTAAATGAATAAAAAGATTTTTAAAAATACATATATTTTTAATTACTGCAATAAAACTCATTGAACCCTGACTTAGCATCTTAGAAAAGGTAGATGTAAAAAGCTAGGTTAAATCTGAAAAGGAAAAGACTTTTCAGAGAAAGAAAACAAAGTTAAAGTCACGGGGCTAAATGTGCCCTGTTGGTATCACCTTGTCTACTCCCTGGCGCTCTGTGTCTCAGTTTTCTGGTTTCTGAACCCGTGGGTGGGATGTGCTGGGGATACAGGCGGGGGTGGGGAGAACTCATTAGAAATGCAGATTGCCAGGCTGCAGCTCCAGTGGTCGGGTCTGTACTTACAGCACTTTGAGCAAGCACCTGGGTACCGGTGGCCCCAGCACCACACATGTCCTACCCATTTTTGATCAGGGAAAGTCTCTTTTCCTTTTAAAGACCACAGGGTGGGGCGCCTGGGTGGCTCAGTTGGTTGAGCGACTGCCTTCGGCTCAGGTCATGATCCCGGAGTCCCTGGATCGAGTCCCGCATCGGGCTCCCTACTTGGTGGGGAGTCTGCTTCTCCCTCTGACCCTACCCCCTCTCATGTGCTTGCTCTCTCTCATTCTCTCTCTCTCTAATTAATTAATTAATTAATTAATTAAATAAAAATAAAGACCACAGGGTGTTTCCCTAATTGCCGGAATATTCATCACATTCTCCTAAAATCCTTTTTTTAATCAAGTTTTGGTAAGCCTGTCTCTTATGGCTCTGTCTTCAGGAAGACTATTAAAAAACACACAAACAAACAACCCCAAAACTATCAAACAAAAGTGAGAAGGCTTCCCAGCTTCTTGTGGAAAGGGTCACCTCTTCAAACCAACATTATGTTCTGAGCCCAAGTCCCAGCTCCTTCAAAGTTTGGACTTTCGTCCAACTGTATACATAATGAAGAAGGGAGCTTAGTGACGCACCTCACTCCGGCGCTGACTTTAATCACACCCCACTTTCGACTGTCTTGGGGGAAACCCTTAAAAAGCCCTACCTACTTGAAAAGGAAATAAATTGAACATGGGTTGAGCCTTTTTGAATGTCTGTAAAAAAGACATTAAAATGTCTAAGACATTCGCTTTGACTTGAAGAAGAGAGTTGGTTTTCCACACAGAAAATAATTTGAGGGCGCCTGGGTGGCTCAGTAGGTTAAGGGTCTGCCTTTGGCTAAGGTCATGATCCCAGGGTCCTGGGATCCAGCCCTGCCTTGGGCTACCTGCTCAGCAGGGAGTCTTCTTCTCCCTCCCTCCCTGCCCCTCCCCCCTGCTGGCTCTCGCTCTCTCTCTCTCTCTGTCAAATAAATAAATAAAATCTTTAAAAAAAAGAAAGAAAAGAAATTGAAGTAAGGAAATGAAAACTGTTTTCAAAAGGCTGTTCAATTTTCCCTTTACTGTAGTAAAAAGAAGGAAGAAAATGAAGCATGTCAGCGGAATTTGTGATTTATGGATCACAGTGGCATATTATAAAAATTCAGAAATCGCTCCTAATGAGAAAAATACCAAAAATCAAATTGGAGAATCTTACTCATTCAGGTGCAAGACTGGAGAGGTTAAGTTTGCTTCGCCCTTCGCAAGGGCGACAGTGCTGAGCAATGCCCCACGCTCCGGGATAAAACAGAACTCTTCAAAGGAAGAACAGCAAAGTAACCTAAGACAGAGGCTAACTCAACACAAGCACCGTCATAGTTATTTATATTCAGAGGTCCTGTGGTTGAGATCTTTTTTTTTTTTTTTTGGAAGAGATGAAGAGTTATTCTCTAAGTACCACCTGCTTAGCTACCAAATCCATTAACAGATAGCCCCTGGCATTTTATCTTGAAGATTCCACAGTGCTTCCACTACTGTTTTATACTTATCTGCAATAAAAAGACGATTCCTCCGAGTGCTTGGGATTTGGCTGAATCAGATTTACCGTATAGTTTCCCGACCTAATTCCCAAGTACAGTGTAATAGGAAAAGGCAAAGCTCTTTCAAGTCTCCATGGACTCCTGTGGCATGGTGGTGAAAATTTTGTTTTCTTTACTACTTTCCATTTCATAAGAGAAATTGTCTCAAGGAGAGGATTTCAAATGCAAAGTTGTTAGATACAGACCATTAAATATGTAGGGTTGGATTTCCAACCTATATATGTAGCCCTATGGGGAAATTCTCCCTTTGACATAGAAACCCACGGGACGAGCTGGTCCATACAGTTCTACAAATAAAAAATCCAGAACAAGAACACTTTTCCCATTTGAAAACCAAGAGGGGTTTTTAAGACTTTTATTTTTTTTTTCACATTTGTGTGTTGGAGGAATGGCCTAGATTTTATGGTGTTGTCCCTCTAGGATGATCTTAGCACAACCCGAAAAGTATTTTTTCTGCCAGTAATTAAGATAGATGATAGGTAGGTAGGTAGGTAGATAGAAAAATAGATAGATAGATGATAGATAGATAGATAGACAGATAGATAGATAGATAGATAGATAGATAGATAGATAGATAGATAGATAGACAGATAGATAGATAGATTCAAGAACAATATAACTGGGGCGCCTGGGTGTCTCAGTCATTAAGTGTCTGCCTTCGGCTCAGGTCATGGTCCCAGGGTCCTGGGATCCAGCCCCGCATCGGGCTCCCTGCTCGGCGGGAAGCCTGCTTCTCCCTCTCCCACTCCCCCTGCTTGTGTTCCCTCTCTCGCTGTGTCTCTCTCCATCAAATAAATGAATAAAAATTAAAAAATATATATATATATATAACTTACCACTGTGCATAACCGGAAGAGTAACCAGGCAAACAACATTTGTTCTTTTTCTGTCTTTGGACCTCCTAGGGGAGTCTAAAATACTAGATCTTTTTTTTTTTAAGATATTATTTATTTATTTGAAAGAGAGCACGAGGGGAGGGGCCAGAGGGAGAAGCAGACTCCCTACTGAGCAGGAAGCCCAACGCAGGGCTCCATCCCAGGCTCCATCCCAGGCCCTGCTGCTTGTGCTATGTGATTGAGGCCAAGTGATATCCCCCCTCAAAGCCCCGGCCTCCTCTGCTCAAGTGGGGCCATGAGAACTACACAGTGAGGTATGAAGAATGGGTTTATGGTGGTGTCCACCACGTAGATGACATCTCACTAAAGGAAGAGGTCACAGTAGAGCTGCATTCTCAGTCATTTTGCTGTAAGGTGAAGGCACCTTTCAACATGTTTGTGCAAACTGGAGGTAATATGGATTGTTGGATATCTAATAGGTATATGGCAGCCATCGCTGCTTTCCTGATTGTTAGGAGCATATGTCTCATCTCCTGGTTGTATGTATCAGTGAAATCCCACTAGGGCCAGC
This sequence comes from Mirounga leonina, assembly GCF_011800145.1. NCBI lineage: Eukaryota > Metazoa > Chordata > Mammalia > Carnivora > Phocidae > Mirounga > Mirounga leonina. The sequence continues at coordinate 15,890,363 of NW_023270316.1, read as the reverse complement.
CAGGGCAGCTTCATGCCTGTTGCACAGGGTCCCACGTTTAGAATCAAATCCCACATTTGATTTAATGCTCTGCTACTGCCACGTTAAAATTCTTCTTCGTTTTTTTTTGACCAGAAGCCCCACATTTTTATTTTATTTTTTTTATTCTTATGTTAATCCTCATACATTACATCATTAGTTTTAGATGAAGTGTTCCATGATTCATTGTTTGTGCATAACACCCAGTGCTCCATGCAGAATGTGCCCTCCTCAATACCCAGCACCAGGCAACCCATCCTCCCACCCTCCTCCCCTCTAGAACCCTCAGTTTGTTTTTCAGAGTCCATCGTCTCTCATGGTTCGTCTACCCCTCCGATTTCCCCCGCTTCATTCTTCCCCTCCCGCTACCTTCTTCTTCTTTTTTTTTCTTAACATATATTGCATTATTTATTTCAGAGGTACAGATCTGAGATTCAACAGTCTTGCACAATTCACAGCGCTTACCAGAGCACATACCCTCCCCAGTGTCTATCACCCAGTCACCCCGTCCCTCCCACCCCACCCCCCCACTCCAGCAACCCTCAGTTTGTTTCCTGCAATTAAGAATTCCTCATATCAGTGAGATCATATGATACATGTCTTTCTCTGTTTGACTTATTTCACTCAACATAATACCCTCCAGTTCCATCCACGTCCAAATGGCCAACAGACACATGAAAAAGTGCTCAATATCGCTCGGCATCAGGGAAATCCAAATCAAAACCTCAATGAGATACCGCCCCACATTTTTATTTTGCACCGTGCTCCACAAATCATGTAGCTTGTTCTGAGGACACAGTTTCTTACTAGGTCCTGTAAGCCTGGTCTACAAGGCACTGTTCTTTATACATAGTAGGTTTGTGTTAAGTGTCTGTGAATTGAGCTGACATTGTCACCAATGAGTAACTGAACATGAATTCATTTATTTGAGGCCGGCTCTCAGAAATCACAGCTCTTCCCGAGTTTAAGTCTCTCTGTGGACAGGCCTCTTTGGCCAATCGCAAGAGTCCCGATTACAATACTCATTTAAAGGAAATTCTGTAAATGTAGAACTGGTTGGAGTATTTGCAGGATCTACGTTCATAACTTTAGACAGGAAGATTCATTAAATGTTAGAAATTAATTTGTGGAGCAAGCAAAAACGTGGAAAAACGTTAGCAAAATCACTTGAGAAAAGGTGATTACCAATGTTTTTAATATTGGCATAGTTAGCAACTGACTTTAAATACGTTCTTGATCAACATAAAGAAGCATTTCAAGGGAAAGGAAATAAATTATAATGCTACTAACCATCACACATTATAGAAGTACCTATTATAAGAGAAAATCTTTTCTAAGTTTTACTGTTCTGGATCTAAGCTTATTCGTAGAAATAAAGAATCAAATACTATACTTGATTTCACTTTGGAATATTAATAGGATTAAAATAGCTTTACATTTTCCTTTGACCCACTAAGCTAGGAAGTCAAGGTGCTAAAAATATATACTGTTGTTTCAAAATAGGCAGAAATGGATAACTCTAGAAAAGGATTTTTTTTTTTAATTTTTGCGAAGTATAACAGAGCAAAAGGACCTTTTGGGAGAAACTTGAACCAATTTCAATGCATAATTTGGCTATATATATAAACATGTCTATATTTGTCATGTAGCTTTCCTTGTCAAAAAATATCTTAAAACTTATACAGTCACAGAAAGTATCAATAACATAAAATTTCACATCCCCCTTTTAGAACTATGGCCTTAACATTTTGTAGGGAAATAAAGCTTTGGTTAACCTTGGCTCTGGCAGACCTCATTAAAATAACAGCCTGTCAGTTTCAAGTTTAAAATAACAGGGTTGTCAGTTTTATATGCGGTCGAACAATCCACAATTTTATTTTCTGGAAAGCCTGTAGGAAGTGCCGGAAGGGGTGGAAAGATTGGACAACAGTGCCATCTGGTGGCTCTCGTGGAAGGCCGTCTCTAACCACCTACGGGTGTGGCTGGACTTTCTGAAGGAAAAGGTGGGGTGATACTGGGCTGCCTTGAACTTAATTTCTTTTCTTCAACTTTTTGACAGCCTTTTGTCTTTAAGATGCATGCACATGCCCGGAGCCAATATGCAGTTTATAACTCAAAATTACAGCAAATCAATAAGATACTCTCTGCTCTTTAGTAACCTGTAATTTCTGCATATCAATGGCTTGGTGCCATTAATTTTCAAGAGAATAAATCTTGTGAAAAGAAAGGGATATGGAAAAAAAAAAAAACCTTTAAGATTTTTTTATGGGTATCTTGGGAAAAGTTCTTCAGACTGTTCATATATGAGTTGTATACTTTTCTGGATGATTGTTATACTTAAGTAAAAATAAACAAACATAAGCCAAAAAATCTCTGTCACACAGGCAAAGTATTGGCAGATGTCACAAAGCTGAATGCAACATGCTCCCATTTATTTAAATGGAAACACGTCTAGGGATAGGCTGGATCTCAGCCAGACTTCAAATATAACCTAACTCCAATTCAGTTCTTTCCTGGTGCATTTTGGCAGTCAAGGGGAGGCAGTGGACAACAGAAGAATGGCATCAAAGGAAAGACATACAAATGAGTTCTGCTGATTTGAAGTGAAGCCTACCCAAAGAATTCGGAAGGACATGCAGAATGCTCTAATGTTAAGCTAATAGCCTGACTTCAGCTCAAACAATCCAGCCACTCTTATATCACTGGCCCCCACTCCTAATATGCTCAGGAAGAACCTTACACCTGCATTCTCAGTATGGTAGCCCCCAGCCACATATGGCTACTGAGCACTTGAGATGTGCTGTAGACAGAGCTGACATGTGCTGTAGGTGTAAAAACCACACTAGATTTTGAGCCCAATCCATATGGTCCAATATGGTGGCCGCTAGTCTCATGTGGCTACTGAGCACTGCAGACATCTGTAGACTGAATGGAGATGGGCTGTAAGCATACAATACACACTGAATGTTGAAAGAGTAGTACCAAAAAAAGAATGTAAAATATCTCATTAAGATTTTTTCATATGTTTTATATGTTGAAATGATAATATTTTGGATATACTAGGTTAAAGTATTTCTATTGCATGTGGCTGCTTTAGACTCTCATTGCTTTCTGGCCCAGAAAGGCCATTCTGCCATTTCACAGGTTGTTCCTCTCCCACTAGAGCTAAAAATGGTGATCTCTGACATCCTTGCTGCTTGTAGGAGACTAAGAGAATCTATTGAGGTTATGGGATGCTTAAGATATAAAGGTGAAAGTCAAGTACAATTATATCATGGAGTCTAATCATAAGAGGAGTAAATGGCACCCCTCATTGATGCTTCAGGGGGTAAATTGGATCTTGAAGGTAACCAGATGGCTCCCAGGAAAAGGTAATTTACCTCACAGGGTAAGAATTTGATTTCCAAGAAAGAGTACACGTTAGTCACCCTATGCCATCTGTCCCCATAGAGATATTTCTATGCATTAAGAACTTCTAGCTCCAAGTGCCCTAGGCAATATATTAACTTACTAAGTTCTACTAAATCTTTAAGAAGATAGTCGAGGAAGTGGTATTTTCTCCATTTAGAAACCAATTTTTAGGGAAATTATATGACTTTGCCAAAGTTACAGTAAAGGCAAACATACCTCCATGTACTGGGCACTTTTCTCCCCTACTGAAGAGGCTTCACATCTATGAGCTTTTGCCACGTAGGGTGCCTCTGTCAAAAAGAGCTCTTCCAGACTCTTCTACCTGCAAAATGCTATTCATCCCTTAGTCCCATTTCAACTGCCACCTCTTCCTTGGATCTCCCCTTGATTCCACCATCTACTCAGTAACAGGCCGCTGACTATACTGTGCCCTACAATCCATGAAAGTATGAGATTTACTAAGCTTCTTTATATGTAAATCTCCTTCCCCTACTGAGTAGTAAGTTCCTTGAAGGCAGGACCATCTCGTATCTATCACTGTGCCCCTAATACATTGTAGACACTAAACAGGTAGGTGTGTGTGTGTGTGTGTGTGTGTGTGTAATTGAGTTGACTACCCATAAATAGACCCTGAGCAACCATTTCTCCATAAAATAGGGATGTTTACAAGAGAGATGTCCCTCCCTATGGCAATAAATTATTCTCTAAGTAAGAGCATCAAGAATTTAAATTTCACTTACAATTTGTTGGAAGTCTCAGAATTTAAATTTACCCTCTGCCTGCTCTACTTCATTTATCTACCTATTCATTCATTCATTTGCTATCTATTGAGTACTACTATCAACCAGGCATTGTGCCAGATAGGACACTCATCTCCTAGGATGCAGTGAACACAAAGGACAGAGGCCCTGCCCCTAGGTCACTTGCAATCTGGGCAGGAAAACCCATTACAAGGAATGCGGACATCTGTAGGACAGGAAAAACCAGAGGGGTCTCTTGGAACACATACTGGGGAGTGACTGTGGATGTCAGAGGAGGAGTCTCAGGGGAGGGACATTGGAGTTGAGACTCATGGAAGAAATTATCACTAAATCATACTCTTCTTTTCCCAATGTATAGACCGTATGTTTGAGGTAGAATTCATAGACATCCTTGGGTCCTGTGATTTACATTCTTGGGTGCAATTTTTAGTATCTCATTTTGTTGTTCCTCAAAATCCCTCATGCCAAAATCACTGGCACTTAAACTTGAACCAATTGCCAATTAGATTCATGAAGGAAAAGGCAGACCATTGTGTTACATCACAAATGTAACACAATGGATGCAAAAATATCACTTATTTTATATCACATAGTACAAGTCTACATTGTTAAGTATAAATCAAATCACACATGCCCAAAAGAGATTTATGTGCTTTTGGTTGTCTATTCCATGAGACATTTAGGGCAACCCATCTCTACCCTAAATGGCTTTAGAATTTCGATACATCTGATTTCCACCTACCTTTTTCTGAATATTTTCTGTGATGCATCTAAATTACTTTTCCAATATGTGAACATGTTTGCAAGTACACTCCCTGGTGGATGGACTCACATTTGCAATACCTTCCTTAAGAAGTTCCTGCTCAATTACAGCAATCTCAGGTGAGGAAAAGAAAGCTTCTCATTCCCAAGTAAGTTCCAAATATCTACAGTGGCTTCAGAGGAAGAGACGAAAATACACATCTATCTCTCAGCTTTGGTGTGAAACAATACAGCCTCAAACATTTGGAATTAAATGATGAATTCTAAAATATTCAGGAATGCCTAAACTCAAAACTGTATGCCTCCCCACCCCCACTTTTTTTAAATTAGCAGATGTACTTTTAATATCCTGGATTTCATTTCCTAAAGATGAGATTTCAATATTTTAAGAGTAATTTCAGGTGGTTATGTGCCTAACTGAATCATTGCATTATGTCAATCACAGGTAGTAGTAGAAATTCTGTATGGATTTTCTGAGTATCGTCAAAGATTCTATAATGGGATTGCACATTTGAAATAATAGTTGGCAAAGAATCAGAATTTTTTCACCAAGACTGGATATTCACAACATCAAACTTTGTTTCACATTGGCAAACTTGGGCTACTAAATATATAAGCTTTGTCTGGCACTTTTCCGAATTAGTAATAATTTCCACGTCAGTCCCATACAAAGGGATCAATCCCAGGCCATTGCCATGATCTTATTGGCTACATTAGGTAGTTGAGGGAAAGTGGAGGAAATCTGTTCTTCAAACCATAAAGAACTTCCAAAAGTTTTCATTCCACAGTGATAGAATAGATGGTTGTGGGAACAGAGATCAGTTATTAAATATCCGAATGGCCCTAATGTGCCTTACATAACTGCTAAAAATACTGAATTCATTCTCTTCTTTTGAGAATGCATCTGAGATCTTCCTATCCTGCCATATAAAGACAGCATTTCTAATAACCTAATTTAGAATCAGCGCTTGTCACAATACATGCTCTAGATCAGGGAAAGCTCCTTGGGGATGTCTGCACCCACATGACCAAAATAATGCCTGAGAAATAACAGAGAACAATGTTAACAACCAAGGAAGATAGAGCTGACCTCAAAAGCCAAGAGCAGAGAGTGAGAGAGCAAAGACTGGATAGACCCAATGTCAGAAGCGAAGCAAAAGGAGAATTTACCAGGTGATGGTCAGAGAAAAACAGAATCCACTCTCAGCAGCTGAAACTAGCTATCGATCACAAAGAACAAAGCAAAGCAAGCAAAATGGTTGGGGGCTCAGTCTCAGTGTCAGTCGCAGGAAGAAGAACAAGAATATGCTTATGCTTTGTGGTCAAGCCTTGTCCATGAAAATCCCCAGAACTGCTCATGAGGGAAAGTGACTTAGTTTAGGTCAGGCAGAGAATCTCAAGTCCTCTTCACAGTAGGCATTGATATCTGTCATTGGAAATGTTTAAATGGAGTCTAGGTGAGCACCTGTCAAGAATGCTCTAGAAGCTTTGGACAATGGAAGCTCTGCTGAGTCTTCAAATTTCATGATAACATCACTCCTTGAAATTATTTATATTTTCACACTTGAGAAGTAAAGAGTACCACAATTTAGGTACCCACTGTGCAAAATAATACTTTGGTTTCATATGCATTTCTGCAGACCTAATGTCTCCATGTCTTTTTCTTCTCACTATTGAATTCAATGATAGTTCAGTGTCAGACTGTGTCATCTCCAAGGTGTGTAGAATGCTTACTACCCTCACTTGCTTAAAGTGTAATACCATAGGGAATGAGGCACAATCAGAACATTAGGTATAAACATGAGTATTTGAAACTCGATTGTTTTCTCAATATGGGCTGCAAACATCTGATGTGAACAGCATAGGAAGGTATTTTTGGTTTTCCCATATTAATTCTACTGTGAGGACCAGTGCTTTGCCAGAAAAAGACCTCATCTGTCTTTTCAGGGTCATGCACTTCCAGAGCATCATCATGTAGTCAAGAAACTCAAAGCCTGAAGCCAGGCGGGATGACACAGACTCTAAATTTTTCATCCAATTCCCAATCCCCTGAGAAACTCAACAAAACTAAGCATTGTCTTTTTGAACCTTCAAGGATTCTCTCACTTCCTGCTGATTTTTTCATCCTTCTTAGTTTTTCCTACAAAATACATGTGTGTTTGTCTCCTTGGGGAGGAATATAAAAAGTACCATACCACAGGGAAATATATGTAATTTTTTTTAAATATGGTAATACTTTGAAATATTTTGAAAAACATGGTAACAGATTAGAACTTATCATTGGATTCCCTGGGAACATCTGAGAAAGCCCAGAATGTAAGGTTGGTTTTAGGTTGTGTAGTGACCCAGGGCACTCAGCACAATGCTCAGTGTGTCATGTGGCCAAAGTATACTTTGGGTTCACTGACAGACTGTGTTCACCAGGACCCTACTGTCATCCCCAAGACTCAGTTAATATTTTCCTGAAAGGAAACATGTTGTGAGTGGCTTCTCAGTGCATCTCAGGACCTGCCCAAACATTACACTATAGACAATCTGAGACATGAAAAATAACCCCAAAGAGTTTCACACACTCAAAAGATATTCACAACATCAAACTTTGTTTCACATTGGCAAACTTGGGCTACTAAATATATAAGCTTTGTCTGGCACTTTTCCGAATTAGTAATAATTTCCACGTCAGTCCCATACAAAGGGATCAATCCCAGGCCATTGCCATGATCTTATTGGCTACATTAGGTAGTTGAAGTTCTCATGATTAGGATGCTAAAAACTATGTCAGCAGAAGGGACTTGAGTCCAGACTTGAACACAAATCAAGCAGGTATACTGAGCAAGTCTTGTGTCTTCAGCTTCCTCATTGAACTACCTAGCATTAGCAACCCCGACTTCTTCAAGAATATTAGGGGGATTGCGTTTACAGATATTGGGCCACATCAGAAGAGTTAGCATTCCCTCCGAGACTTCAGAACTTTAAATACTCTACTCTAGACCGTCGGTACATGTTTTCAAGTGAGTGTGAGAAGTTGTGAACAGGTTCATTCACAGACCTCTGTTTGATCACTGAAGGAATATACACGACTTGAATTCTAATGCAAGTTCACACAGTGAATTGAATGACTTGGTGCTGTAATAAAAGATCATGCTTCTCTAGAGTAAAGCTGGACAAGGTCACAGTCTCTGAAACTGGGTTGTTAAACTCTCGGGTTGCAAGAATAGTATTATCTATTGTGAATTTCCCTTAACTTGACCAAGTAAAGTGGCCTTGTCCATGAGGCAAAAGTGAGGCTGACTTTGTCTCTTTAAACAGATTGTTTTCCCAAGCTAACAAATGACCTTCAGCCTATAAAATATTCACATTGTCTTTCCCCCCTCAATATGTATTATTTAGTGTATAGCCCTTTAAATATTAACCATCTTTTTTCTAAAGATATGGTATATATTATTTACATCCAGCTACATTAGGTTTTCATACAGATGAAATAGGTACATTGGAATCTTTGTGAAACCATGAACAAATAGGGCATCCGGCCAGGCACACACAACAGGTGCCCAGTGAAGTGAATTCTGGGGCGGGCATGATTGGCAGAGGACAGCAGGTGGCCTTCTCACAGTTCACGTCTCACACTTCACAGGGAAGATCTGGGAGAAATTAAAGGTCCAGTATAGACGGACTTGGGGCCTCAGGTAGACAGATATACAGCCATGGGCAAAGTCTCCTGGAGGAAATCAAATGTGCCCCATCAAAGGATCCACAGAGGAGACAAAGGTAATAATAGCTCAAAAACACCCCTAATCAGTATTTCATAGGTCACTTTGCTTAGAAAACTAAAGGGAAGTTACTGGAAATGGTAGGGCTTTATAAGGATTATAAAAACTGCTTCGATGGGATTCATTCCATTTTTACTTAAATTCTCATGGTGTTTCCCCAAGCCAACACTGCCTTTGAGATCTCCAAGCCTCTTCCATCAAGCCTGTGTAAATTACGCCTAGGATGACATTTGAGATGACAGGGACTAGAATCCTAATTAGAGGATTGGAGGGGCCATCTGAGAGCTCACTTTCACTCAGGGGATAATCAGGTCGAGGGAAAGCACTTTTTTTGGAAGGCCGGCAGAATTTGTCCGTGTCTTCCTTATTCTCCAAAGGGAAGTCCAAGAAGGCGGTAGCTGGCAGATAATCAATCATTTTTGAAATCTTACCTCCCTTAGCAGATAATCGGCAGTGCTCTTCATGTATTTATTCACTCGACAAATATTCCTTAAGTCCCCAGGACACGCACAGCACTGTTTACGAAGGCTCTGCTGCAGAGCAGGTATTCCGTGGGAGTCAGGAAAGCATAGGGGCTCCTTAGCAAAAGGAGGAGCCGAAGACCAGAGCCATGGCTAAAAGCAATGTGTTCTGGATGGATTACATCATCCCATTGTTGGAAGTGAAAACTTGGAGCACCATGTTGCATTTTGTTTTGTTTTGTTTTTAACCCCTCTGGGTAGAAATGACTAATTGCCCAGCTTCCTAATTGTCCCCATGGCAAGATTCAGTGGCCACAAAAGAGCAAATATCAGCAAAGATGTCTTTGCTTGGGAGGGACTATGGTTTTCCCCAGGACTTTTCAGGCAAATTGATATCAGTTCTCCCAAAGCCCTTTGCTTTTAATCCCATCACATTTGCTCCATGTCTGTTTACCCCCTCCTACACGGGGACGCTAAGGTAGCGAGTACATACCGGCCATATTTGTATCCCCAGAGTGAGACATAAAACCTGACTGAGAGAAGGCACATACGAAGTGTTTAATGAATGAATGCTAGCAACAAAAGCCTTTTTCTTATTTAACCAATGCAATGGAAATTTTTCTGAATTATAATGCACTTTCCTATCTCATTAAACTGATTTCACTGGATGTTTCTGCTTGCTAAGTCACTGATTCAAAATATATTGGGTCAGTCCCTGTGCTACAGATCGGCAAGCACCAAACTGTTTGGATCTCACGTCTCGATTGGCAAAAAGTTAGAATCATAGACCTCAGTGCGTTTGCAACTATGCATGAATTATATATGAGCACTACTGAACTAATGTATTTTCTGTAACTTGTGAAAAGTATGCAAAAAGCAGAAACTTTTGAAGAAAGAGGTAAAACAAAGAATCTTTATTTGTTTTACTTCACAATGTTGCAGATGTACTAAGAGTAAGCCTGCCATTTTATTGTTGTTCAATTGCGCTTGCACTTTTGAAAATAAAAGAAATCCAAAGTTTCTTTGCAGAAGTCAGTTTAAGTCACTCGTCCATTTAATGAGTTAGTGAAAACTACATAATCTAATTCATAAGTGCATTTAACCAGGATATGTGAACTGCTATAGATTTCAGTACCCCGGGAACAGGCTAATGGAAGAGAGAGGTGCCACTAGAAGTCCCTTTCCACTCTGGAAAAGTCTTTCAGGATAACTGAGAAATGGCCATCACCATATGGACCCATTAAGAGACATATCAATCTGTAGATCGATTAAATATTAGGAAAGCTTAATTCCTCTTATATTTTTATATTTAAAAAGTAAAAATAGAAATTCTCATATTTTCATCCTGAATCACGTTGAATCATCTTGCTCGCACCAGGGATGGATACATACCTCCACCACCAACCCAACAAACACTCTCCGGAGGCGGTGGCTATGGGACATGTCCCCCTTAAGCCTGCTGGCGAAGGGAAACAATTCTGAAGCCTACGCTTGAATTTGGATCTGATGTCTACCATTTATTAGATGTAGGGCAAGTTTCTTCCCCTCTTAAAGACTCCGTTTCCCATTGTAAAAGGGGATAATGATCATACATCAGCACGGAGTTGAGGATTGCATGTGAGTGTCTTAGCCCAGTGAAAACTCACAGTCAGTCCCCAACTGCTTTGAGTGGTCACTGCCCTGTGCTGAATTCAGCAAGGCTCTTAAACATCATGTGCCCCGAAAACAAAGTCTCATTTCTTTTCCCAACTTTTCGTTATTTTAAACTTTTTCTAACAAAACTGAAATGGTTGAAAAAAATAATGAACATCCATATGCCTCTCAAGTAGGCTCAGTGATGGTTGACTTTTTTGCTATTTTCAAAGAATTAAAAAACAAAGTAACACTTCATTCCTAAATATCTCAACATCAATCTTTTAAAAGCAAAGACAGTCTCCTACATAAACACAACACAGTGATTACACTTAAGAATATTATTGGTAATTCAGTAGTATCATCTACTGTCCATTCTGTATTCAAATTTCTCCATTTATCTCAAAACCCTTTCTTATAATTGGGTACTTACCTCTTCCAAATCCGGGATTCAGTAAAGGTCCACCCATAGCATTAGGTTGTTACATTTTTAGTTTCTTTTCATCTAGGACAGTCTTCCTGCCTTTTTACCATTTTTACCTCTTTTGAAGAGTTGAGGCCAGTTGTCTTATATAATACCCCACACACTGAATGTGCCTGATCATTTATTTATGGTGTTACTTAGTTTGGCCCTGTACCCCCCAGTATTCCCTGTAAGCCAGAACTTGGTAATTCAGAATCTTGATGAAATTCAAGTTCGATATCTGGGACAAGATTATTTCTTAAATGAAATTGTCAGACACCCAGGACTTGGATCATCCTTTCTGCTCTTTGATGTTGTTAATCCCTTTGGTTTTGCAATCATCCCATCTTGTCAGCTTCCTCCTTCTTTTGTCTGATTTTGTGATTCTGAAAGGGTGGGCATGAAAATGGTACCACTGTTTTCCTATAGTCAAGTATGCATGGACCTTCTGACAAGCCTTCAACAGAGTCGATGCTTTTACCGGACCCAGGAGTTGAAATTGTCCGAAATCAGAATAAACTCCAGATAAGTTCTAGAAGAGGACCATATTTTCCCTGTGGCCCCCAACAGTGTGTATTTGGATCGGAGGCCTGCAGCATAACGGAAGTTAACTTCCAAAATCTCTCAGTGGTGTAGATGCAAAACATTTAATACTCGGTGATACTGACATTACAGCATTACGAACTTAACACTGGACAAATGGCAACTGTAACTTGCAAGTACTTGAGAAAGTTAATTTGTCCTAGAATAGCGCCTGTGGGAAGCAGAAAGACATTGCTGCAAACTATTTATTTGATCCCAGGCCTCTGTACCCATCAGGTCTGCGTTAGTAAGGAATTAGGATTCACTGTACTTCAGTGACACATTCTGACCACCAGTTCTTGCTAGCATAAAGCTTAGCTCACTGTCGTGTGCACTAAGGTTTCCAGGAAGAAAATTTTAAAAACAACTCAGGTCTCGAGTTACCACGAAGTGGTCACACACATTGTTCAGAGATAAAAATAAGAGAAAATGTGAAAATATTTAAACGGTGGAAGGATTAAAAACCTTGCATGATACTGAAAAACAAACTGCAATCAAATGGATATTCTTTGGAATCAAAGGCATGCGCCTCCCTGGTGGCTAATAGGGTCCCTTTTTTGCAGCTTGTCTGCATGGCCCCCTCGGCTGGAAGTGAATTGGCCGATGTTTCCATGCAGAATGTTAAAATGGCATGTGCACCCCTTGCTGTTCCTTTGCTGTTATGTCCTCCAATCACACCGTGAAAATGCCTGGCTACTGAAATACCAGAGTGAACACAACCTGATTATAAGATGTCCTGTGGTGACTCAGAGGGGACCCACACACTCCTCACTTAGCCAGATACAACCCACCACTCCTCCTGCCCTTCTGACATGAGTGCCTGTTGTGGGACCACCCTATTTTGTGTTAGCAAGATTGTCCGTGGCCTTGTAATAGATTGGGACAATTAAATCTATTTTCCCAATCGACATGTATTGGGCTCCTACCATGTGCTAAGGTATGTGTGACCAACCTGTCCTTGTTTGCTGGGACTTCCCAGTTTTAGTACTGAAAATATGGCATGTTCTAGAACCCCCATGTCCCAGGCAAACTGGGGTGGTTGGTCAACTGGCCCATCTAAGCACTGAGGATGACAAGTTAGAACCCTCTCCCTGCATCAAGAAGCAGGTGGTCTTAGAATCAGAAAAGTAAGCCAATTACAAAAACTTAGAGTAATCAGTACTTAAAATAATGAACAGGGCACCGTGGACACAGAAAGTTGAATCTAACTAACTGGGAAGGCAGAGAATGTTCCTTGAAAGAGACAATGCTTGAGTGTGATTTAAAGAATGAGCAGCACAACATACACAGTTAAATTTTGCAAGCCTCAAAAGAGGAGATACTGTGGGATGTCATGCTATTTTATTTTCTTTGTGTCCCAAAATACATATCTTTGGTTTAGATTCCCACAGTGTAAAGGTAGGATCTTAGCACTAAATAAGCAGAAAAGAGAATGGTAATTCTTGGTGTACTTTATTATGGGACAGAATACACCTTACAGTATTTCAGGACTGAAGCTAGTGACAGTTTTCTGGATTAGTTATGCATATGCAATGCCTATTTCTTTTCCTGGAGTTTGTGTTTGAGAACCATGAGAATGAGTAGCTTAGGGGTGATAGCCCAGGTTTCAAAGGTGAGGGACACCAATGTGGCACCTTAAAGAACAAATCAAGTGAGGGATTTTATTTTTGACATGTTTTATTTTGAAAAAAATTCAAATGTACTGAAAAATTGCATTTTTAAAAAATTGTATACTTCCATCTAGATTCATTCAGCATTAAAAATTTGCCACATTTGCAGGGCACCTGGGTGGCTCAGTCAGTTGAGCGTCCAACTCTTGGTTTCAGCTCAGGTCATGATCTCATGGGTCGTGGGATTGAGCCCTACATCGGGCTTTGCACTCAGTAGGGAGTCTGCTTGAGATTCTCTCCCCCTGCCCCTCCCCCTTCTCATGCGTGCATGTGCTCTTTCTCTCTCTCTCAAATAAATAAATAAATCTTTAAAAAAATTGTCACATTTGCTATCTTGCTCTATCTCTATACATCTATGTGATGATGATGATGATGATTCCTGAATCATTCTAGAGTAAGCTGTGGAAACCATAACCCTTTAACTCTAAATAGTCCAACATGTATCTCCTAAGAACATGACATTCTCCCATATGACCACAATATGTGTTCATATTCAGAAAATTCAACACCAACACAGTATTATTTAATATAGAGTCAATATTCAAATTTTGCCAACTATCTCCATAATATCCTTTCTGGCAATTATTTTTCCAACCTAGTGCCCAATCCAGAATCATATGCTGCATTTGAATGTCATGTGTCTTATTCCTCTTAATCTGGAAGAAGTATTCAGCCTTCCCTTGTCTTTTATGACTGACATGTTTGAAGTGTACAAGCCAATTGTCTCATAGAATGTCCATCACCTGGGACATTGCATTTGTTTGATGTGTCCTCATGATTGGATCCGCGTTACGAATTTTAGCCACATAAGTGATGTGTCCTTCTTGTCACCTCACATCTGGAGGCACCCCAAATCACTTTGTCCCACTACTTCGATCACCTGGTTAAGGTGGGGGCTGGCCCAGTTTCTGCACTGTAGAGTGACCAGTTTTCCTTTTGTAATAATGAGGAATCTGTGGTAAATACTTTGAGATTGTGCAAACATCCTATGCCCCATCAAACTTCCACCAACGTTTTTTGCATTTATACTGGTTTGTGAGGGCTGCTGTGACAAAGTACCACCAAGCGGGTGCCTTATGACAGATTTACTGTCTCACAATTGGGAGGCTAGAAGTCTAAGATCACAGTGTCAGTGGGGTTGGTTCCTTCTGGGATTATGAGGGCGAATCTGTTCTTTGACTCTCTCCTAGCTTCTGGTGGATTGCTGGCAATCTTTGATGTTCCTTGGATTGTAAATATATCCCCCTGATCCATGCCTTCATCTTCACATGGTGTTCTCCACGTGTATTTCTGTCTCTGTGCCTAAATATCCCCCTTTTATAAGGACAAAGTCATATTGGAGTAAAGTCCACCCTAATGACTCCATTTTAACCTGATCTTTTGCAACAACCCCATTTCCAAATAAAGTCACATTCACAGGTACTGTGGTTAGGACTCCAACATCTTTTGGGAGGGATGCAATTCAACCCACAGCAGCATCTGTAGCTAATATTTGTTGAAATCAATTATTACTATGATGGCTGCAGAATGGTGATTTTTCTGTCATTCTTTCAACATTTATTAGTTGGCTTTTGGGAATTGTGTTCTTTTATAATTGATAAACAGAATGTGCATCCATCTGTAGCTGGATAGAAATGGCTACATGTCTTTCAAGCAAAAAATATAAAACAAAAACATACACACACATCTGTGCCCAAAGTAGTAGAAAAGGACTAACTCTCATTGCAAAGCTCCTTACCCAGTCAGATTGGCCAGAAGGAGAGCCAGGGGTTAGGGTAGCCCATGGACCAAAGTCAGCATCAGTGGGGGAAATCAGAGAGTGCAGGTCTCACGCCATCCTAAACATTTGTTTTGTGTAAGCTACTTCTTGGAATGTCATTACTCAAGGATTCTCTTCACGCTCTAAAACAAAAGTAACATCACTCTATTTAAGGGTATGTGCCAGATTCTCAAATTCAGCATTCTGATCATCTTCAGGCCTTATGGATGAGCAGACATCTCACAGTACTGAAGCCTCTTGTCATCATCAGAATCACAGAGAAGCAAGGGCCAAAGACTATATAAATCTGGAGCTGCTGGGAAACATGATTGGAACAGAGGTTCCATATTCCTTTGTATTTACTCTTAAACCTGACAAAAGATCTTTGGAATTGTTTTCCTAAACTCTATACTCCATCCACAGTAAACACTGAATACTTTATTTCCAAAGGCTATCGATCTCAAATACAAAATGCCAGTAAGTCTCAGTGGTTGTCCCCTCTATAATACCTTGTGGGTATGATAAAGCTGCTGTATCAACATACCACTTAAAGAACAGAAATTTATTGTCTCATGGCTCTGGAGGCTAGAAGTCCTAAACCAAGATGTCAGCAGGATTGGTTTTTTCTGAGGCTGTGAGGGGACAATCTTTTCTAGGTCTTTCTCTACATTTTCTTACCTTTATGCATATCTCTGTGTCCCAAGTTTCCCTTTGGACTAGGGCCATTCTAATAATCTCATTTTAACTTTTCTTACCTCTGTAAAAAACAAACAAACAAAACAAACAAACAAACGAAAAAAAACTATGTCCGAATTAGGTCACATTCTGAGGGACTGAGTGTTAGGACTTCAGCATATGAATATGGGGCATTATAATTCAACCTACAACAGATGCATTTCAACTATCCATAGGTTCCCAATGTTCACATAGGGAATAGAATAGAAAATCAGAGTTGTGACTGCATGAACCTAGATGTTAACTATAGAACCAAAATGGTACTGAATCCCTGTCTCTACTCTTTCTGCAGGTGAAAAGTCAGTGCTGAGCCTGAAAACACTAAAGATGGGGTTACTAAGCTTTTTCCCGCCAACCATCCATAGGGCTGAGGATTTTACACTTACCTGTATTCGGAATGACTTTTCTCTTTCTGCTGTAGAGATTTTTAAGTGGGTTTGGCTTGCTACTCACCATCCAAGTGTGCACTGTATAGACTTGTCCATCAGTTAAGAGCAGAGGTTACCAGCAGTCAAATTAGTGACAATATTTATTTCTTACAGAAAACAAATAGACCATTGGGGAAAGATTTTTTCTCTCGGTGCATTGTTTTTGTGCATTTATCTGACATCCAAGCAAATGAATTCTAAAGAATATATTTAGGGAAATCTGCAATAGGGAACACCTATTTTTCCCAGCCAGAGAGGGACCTGAAGCCATTGAGATGCTTTGTAAGTTTTTAATTCAAAGCATGGGAGGACAGAAAAGATGGAAAACAAAAGCCAATTACCTGCGAACTCTCTGCCAGGAGCTAGAGGAAGATTGAGGGAGGAGGTAGGGAGGCTTTGCCTGGGCAATAAATCCTGCAGCATGGAGTCTCTCTCTTAAAACTGATAGAGTTTGTGCTCGTCCTATCACAGATTCTCTAACCTTCACCTGTGTCGTGTCCTTGTGTAGAAATGGGCAACAGCTGGGGAGACTATTCACTCTCTTTCCTTGCTTTCTTGATCAGGTCACAGACATAAAAGAGAAACTGAAGCTCTCTAAAAAGGTCTGGTCGGCATTGCCCTACACCATCTGCAAGGATGAGAGCATGACAGCAGGTGCAGCCAACGAAGAGGAGTGCTGGAATGGGCACAGCAAAGCCAGGTGAGGGGGACTCACCGTTCTTAGGGTCAGGGCATTGCACAGCCAGCCCTGGAAGTCTCTGCTGGCCCAACTCTACGGGCCTGTTTATGCAAAAAGCAACGGAGGGTGGAGGGACACGTTGTCACTTAGCGACAGCAGTTCAGAGTGACAGGTTTGATGGGCACCTGGGAGCACTTACTCTCAAGGCACCATTAAGCGTGGAATCCTTGTTCTGAATGCCTCGCCTCTAGATGAGAACGGAGGAACGGTGACAGATGCCAGGTTACGGATATCCTGAGATCACAAATCGCCTTTTATGTTCGCTTAATGACTTAAAGACAGCAGAGCTATTTTTATCCAGAGTGAAATGTGCAGGGCGCACTGCTCTTTCCATCAAAAGTTAAACAGGAAGTGAAAGTTCAGCTGCAATATTTTTCACCCTTGGAGAAAAACAGTGTTTGATGGGCTCATTGGAAGGGTAAGGGAAAAAGAAAATGACCAAGGGACAACCGGGAAAGTGTTCTCATAGGTTCCCTGCCTTGAAAAGTCCCCCTGGGATCTCCGGATGAGAGATGGCTCTGTTTTCATCCTGCTGCTCAGCTGCCCAGGGTTGCTGCCACTTGATGTGGAATTTCTGAATTTCTTAATTCAGCCCAGAAATGGGGTTGGCCTGAGTTTTCCTAGGGTGGAGGAGTTGGACAGGAGAACTGGCTGGGAGCTGGCAAGCAGGGCAGGACACCAGCAGAGGAGGCTGCCCAAGCACGCCTCAGTGGGGATGCAGGTGGGCAGAGCAGCTGGTAAATTGGACTCAAGGAGTCTTTGGGGATTGACCAGCAGGTGCAGAAGTTAAGGGCGCGGGGGTGGGGGTTCTGTTCTGGGCCTTAGTGGGCGTTTTCAAGCAGATGAAGCCGCTGTGATCAAAAAGAAACAGGAAGATCCATGGATATTAAGTTCAGAAGAAACTGCAGAAGCTAAGCAGGGGTGCAAGTGAGGTGCTCATTAGGTGTTATTT
The DNA here is from genome assembly GCF_011800145.1 of Mirounga leonina. Lineage (NCBI taxonomy): Eukaryota > Metazoa > Chordata > Mammalia > Carnivora > Phocidae > Mirounga > Mirounga leonina. The sequence goes on along the minus strand of NW_023270316.1, from coordinate 15,872,220 downwards.
CTCACAGTGCTGAGTTGAATGTTTTAGCATCTATTGGTAATGATATTATTAGCCATACTGGCTCCCCAGTATGCTTAGCAAGGCAAAAACAAGACAGCTATAGAAAGAGCTGTAGTCATTTCAGGTTGCTCCAGAGTATCAATGTCCAAATCTTAGATCATGAGGGAAGACAGATATTTGTCATATCAACAACACGCCCCTCAAAAATGCTTAGTCATTTATCAGGGTCCAGCCTTGTAGAAAGGAGACCTTTGGCCAGCAAATTCAGCTGTGAAATTTAACAGCTTCCAATGTGTCTTTTCCTAATGATTGTACAGAAAGACACTGTAAAGGATGACCAGATGGCCTCATGAATAAAGTGGTTGATTTTCTGAGCTGCTCTGTTACCCATCTGTGTTTACCTTTCAGCCTTGGCTGAAATGAAGGCTGTGATTTGAACTACATTCCCAGGGTTACACAGGTTGCTGGCTATTAGTGCATACACAAAAGGAAAGATAAAGAAATGTTGCAGGAAGGGATCGGGGAGGGGACTACATACACTCCACCAAGAAAAAGAATGAGAAGTTGGTGGCCATTAAAGCTAGAGCTAGGGGAGACCGGGTTTAGCCAAATTCCACACTGTGCAGATCAGGAACCTGGGTGTGTGAACGACTAGTCCAAGCTTGCCCAACTAGCAAGGGTGAAAGCTGGAAATATCCCAAGTCCTAGCCCAGTATTCTTTTACGTCAACATCCTCCTGCCTCTAAAACAAATGGCTGCTAAATATTTTTCTCCCCCGGTTAGGAGAACAAATGAAACAAATCCTTAGCTCTATAAAAGATTTAATGGACCTACATTCATTCATTCAGTCCCTCCATCCATCAGCAATGTTATTAAGCACTCCCTCTGCCCAGGCACTCTGCAAGACTCCGTGATTTAAGTACTCTATGATAGTGGTGATGTCTGTCAACCAATGAAAAGCACAGTGGCAGGAGAGGGGACTGCAAGGGCCATATTGTTGCACTGTAGGCTTGGGAAAGGACAGTGTAGGTGAAGAACCACCCAGATCAGTACTTAGGGACCAGATTTGATTTTTATCCAAGGTCAATGGGAGCCCATTAGGGGAATTTATGCAGGTGGTGAAATTATCAAATTTAATGCAGTAAAATCATTTGCAAGGATATTCCAGAATCTAATCCAGTCTATTTTTTTTAATGAGGCTGTCAAATATTTATGACTCAAATTATATTAAAATTTCATAGTTTCTTTTTAAAATTCTTCCACTGCCATGAAATCTTAATAACTTTATATTTAATAGCATAGTAAGTAGATAACCAGTAAAGGCTTGTTGAATTAATTTAATTGAAGCTTTCCTCTCATTCTCACCCAAATATTAATTGATCCAGGAACACGTGAGAAAAATTTTTTCAATTCCACTATTTTGTAAGTTTAAAATCCACTTGTAATGCAGGTAATAACCTATTTTTCCTTACATTTTAAGTATGGATTTTCAGATAATAGGCCTTCTAAAAATTTGGGATGCATGTAAAAAAGAAAGAAAGAAAGGTTATTCTTATCAAAGAACCAGAACCTTGATTTAAAAAAAAAAAATCTATCAACAGGGTTAATGCATTGTGGAACAGAGGTGCCTATTAGCACTGATAGAGCTTGTCATGGTCTGGAGTTCCTAACTCAAGCCTGCTTGACGAGACCACTGACAGCTTAGACATTTCTTCCTCCCTTTATGTTTTGTTTTTTTTTTAAGATTTTATTTATTTATTTGAGAGAGAGAGAATGAGAGACAGAGAGCATGAGAGGGAGGAGGGTCAGAGGGAGAAGCAGGCTCCCCGCCGAGCAGGGAGCCCGATGTGGGACTCGATCCCAGGACTCCAGGATCATGACCTGAGCCGAAGGCAGTCGCTTAACCAACTGAGCCACCCAGGCGCCCCTCCCTTTATGTTTTATCCATCCAACTCCTGCAGCCACATTCTTCCATGCACACCCACTCGCAATGCCCTTTCCTCCCACCTAAGCATTTGATCTGGCTTGTCTTCCAACACCCGTATTTGTCCCTGCTATTTTCTGAACGCTACCCCACAGCTCGTTACCATACTTCCTGGATTCAGGAGCATACCTCTTTCACGTGTTAACATATCTGAAATCAAAATGACTCCTACCAGGGATATGTCCATTTCTTCCAATGTATCGTCTTTTCCCAAAGAGCTGTGACTAAACGAATGGCTCCAGTTGACACTGATGATGACTTTAAACAGAAAGAGCAGGATACCCGTAGAGGTGGCTGCTATGGTGGCCGCTGGGTGAACATGCTGTGTGGAGAGGGTCAAGGGTCTGGGAGCAGAGGCTCCTCTAGAATAAGGACCCGCCCTCAACTTCCTGCTCCCACCGTCAGCCCTTGCTGGCAGATCTCACCTGCTTCAGGGGCTAAGCAGGTCTGGAAACAGGAGGGGAGGCAGAAGGAAGAGGCTATGCCCTTCGAGGGGGGAAATTGTGTGTATGCTGATGACCTGTGAGCACTGAGGTCTCCGGTCCATCAAAAAGACTGGTTGTGAGAAGAAGCTCTTCGCTGCTTCCCTTTCCCTTGCCGATCTCCCAGGACAATTTAAAGACCAATGCGATCATGTCTATGAAAATAGGCTGTGAATTCTGAAACAGCACTTCCCAAATGTTAATGTGCAGGCTACAGTCTTGGGGAGCTTGTGAAAAGTGCAGATTCCGGCTCAGTAAGTCTGGGATGGGGCCTAAGATTCTGCTTTTCTAACAAACTTCCAGAACATGGAGTTGTTGCAGATTCTGGGGCCACACGTGGAGCAGTAAGGCTCAAAGACCGAACACCAGACACCCAATGGAACACACTTATACTTAAAAAAGATTCATTGCTTATCTGCAATTCAGATGTAACTGGCAATCCTGCCGTTTTATCTGGCAGCCCTACTCTAAGCTCCTATTAACATGTAAGATACTCCCTTTTTCAGTTCACGCACACACCTCGGGGAGCATGTTATGATTTGTGGTTTTCCCTTGGCCTGCACGCATACCCTGATGCTTCCTTTAATGGGCTTTCCTTAGATTAAAAACAACAGCAACTGAGCTGAGGAGGTCACATGGCGCAGGTGTAACGTCAGCCACTGAAGATAGCCGGAACCCAGGCTAGGTTGAAGCTGTCTCGACAATGAATTGCTTAAGCTTCACATGTGCCTCAAGAAAGAATTTGAAGTTGGAAATTCTGCCAGCCCTTATAATGCAGGGTATTGTCCACACAAACCTCTGGTCTCAAATGGGATGCCCGGTGGGCTAAGGATGGGTGCTTTAATTCCCTGGCCAGTGCTTGACTTAGTTAATGCCTTAGTTCATGCCACATGCACACACACACCAGAGTCTGGATGGCTTAAACAGAAACTGATTTCTCATAGTCTGGACGCTCTAAGTCCAAGATCAGGGGGCCAACAGGGTTGGGTTGCAGTGAGAACCCTTTTCCTGGCTTGTGGACAGCTGCTGTCTCTGCCATGTGAGGACAGAGAGAGAAAGAGGGTTCTAATCCCTTCCTCTTCTAAGGGCACTAGTCTCACCATGTGGGGGCTCCACCTTCACCCTCACCTACAACTAATCACCTCCCAAAGGCCCCACCTCCTAATACCATCACATTGGGAGTTAAGGCTTCAACATACGGAGCTGGAGGGCGGGAAGGGGACATAAATTCTGTCTACAGCAGTTAGTACTCAGGTTCACATCCTCCGCTATCAGAAGAGCTAATAAAGAATTTTCCTCAGGATTCTGAGCAGTGTCTGCTACTCAAGAAAAGCAGCCTAGGATGCATCCTCAGTGACCGGCAGGAAAGTAAGTTTGCAAATATAACTTCTTGCATGTCTCACTGACGTAAACAAATTCCTAGAGAGAAATGAAAGAAGACACAGCAACACTGACTCAGCTCAGACAAATAGCAATCGAAAGGAAGCTAGTAAGTAAGGGGAGGAGGGAATCGATAATAATCTAGAAGGCCAAAGGGGGAAAAAAGTAAAAGCAGCACAGTGTGGGTTACAAGTCTAGGCCTCCTAACGCTCCCAGGGTGAACCCAGAGATCCTAGAAGGACATGTGCAACCATCTGTCACCCCTTAGAAGGGCACCATGGGCAGCTGGGGGGTCAGGACGAGCTGTGGGTAAGGAGCTGGAGAAGAATGACAGGATGCAGGCAGGAAAGCATGGGCTCCGAAGGAGATACAACTTGTATATGGTTAGCGTTTGCAGGCTAGAGCTCGGTCAGGTGGCAGCCATGGAAAAATAAAGCCCTCACGGTGTTCCTACAAGGCTCTTATCTTTGGGCTCCCATCAAGGCAGATTTTACTTTCTGAGGCCGTAACTCTGTCAAATTACATCATCTGTATCTTCCTTAAGGATTGTTTTCTCTTCCCGGGGATTCTTTGTCTAAGGCCACAAGAGGGAAAGAGGAAAGATTAGCACGGGACATGATGGGACAGGCCGGAAGAGCGCAATGAAAGCGCCCTGTGAGAGGCCACGCTCGACAGCATGTGGATTTTGTGACAGGACACACGTGGTTCCAGATGTGCCAGGGTTTCTTCAGTGATTTCCAAATTCCTCCCCCTCCCCATAAAACTGTCAAGCAACTTCCCGCGTCCACCCCTCCATAAGCCAGTGTCCAGCCTTCACCGTGTCCTTTCTTCAAAATGCCTTCTGGGAGGAGGCCAACAAGATGCTGGCTGAGGACGAGGATTATTCGAGTCAGTTGGAAACAGAGCGTTCGCAAGGAGCCTCTGCTGGTTTTCAAAGCCCCTGATCCTCACAGAAATAACTGTGTCCCCAAGGAAATCTTTCCTCAGGCCGGGAGATAAATACAGTAAATTGTAAGAAATAGGAAAAGTAGAAAAATCTAGAAAGTAGATCAGTCCCTCTCACCAGCCACCGAGTGGATTGACTAAGCAAAGAAATAGCAAGTCATGACTGGGTACGTTTGAGCAGATGGAAGAGGGTTGAAATGATGCACGGCAATGAGAAATCTGTCAAAGACAGTGACTTGGCAGAGCCGGCAGGACAATATTGTTTTAGTCTGATTGCAGAATGTGTCCCAAAGCACTCTGGCTGCATTTTAAAGAACTGTAAAATATCTGATGTATACCCAGCCAGGCAACCGCATTTGGGAAGGGGGGAAATCTGTCTGGGAAGGAACTGGAAGCTGTCAAACCCAGCATTCTTGAGCACATCCTTCCGTGCTGTGCACACGTGGGAGGAAGGAGCCCTCGAAAGCTGCGGTCCTGCGCCCGAGGGGTGCTGCGTGCACTCCAGCAAGTGGGGAAGATGCAGCTCCCAATAGGAGGCAAGAAGTGCGTTGCTGTCCATCACTCAGCAGCCCTGGGGACCAGCTCGTGGGTCTTTTGTCCCGCTCAGGCTGTAGGTCACTGCCTCCAGCCCTACGAAGAAAGGATGGAGAAGGGGGATCCTGCCAAGGAGCGGAGTGGCCAAGTCAAAGAGTTCAGCTTCTGCTCGATGCGGCAACCAATGAGCTGTGTGTCCTCCAGGGTTCCCCAAACCATTTCATGCCACGTGCTCTCCAGCTGGAGGAAAGGCACAACAAATCATTCCTCTCTACCGGAGTCCAGCTTTACAAGTCCAAATTCTGCAGCCGTCAGCCCCTCCTAAGAAACAAGTCTGGCATCCAAGGGGCCATGTTAACAACTTCATTTTCATAAGAACGCATTAGAATTGCAAAGTGTGTTTGATTTTTCAAGCATTTTCATATAACTTAGCTCAGTAGGGCAGCTTATGAAACGAGGTAAGGATTATTCATGTAAATATATAAATATATATAATCATATAAAGTAGCTAACTGGCTTGCCCACAATCACCCTGCTGGGTCTCAGGGAATCTCAGATGTCCTATGTCAGTCTCTCACCTTTGACCGTATTATAGGGTCACATCCCATCGAAGTACCTAATGTCACAGGTAACTCCAGCTTAGCAGTCTTCAAGAACGTATAAACCCACTTAAAACATAAAGTCACTCTATGCTTTGAGTAATTCCACTTTCTGGCCCACAAAAAAAAAAAAAAAAAAAAAAAAGGTTGGGGGAGGGGAAAAAGTAACTTATATCAAGAACTTAGAGAAGTTACACTTAAAACTGAATTTTTTTGCCAAAAAAAAAAACTGATTTTTTTTTTAATTGTGGTAAAATATACATAACATCAAATGTAACATTGTTACCATCTTTAAAGGTACAGTTCAGTGGCCAGGAGGTACATTGGCATTATTGTTCACCATCACCACCATCCATCCACAGGCTTTTATCATCTTCCTAAACTGAAACTCTGAATCCATTAAAGACTCGTTTTGCACTTCTCCCTCTCCCCAGCTCCCAGCAACCACCATTCTCTTTCCCGTCTCTATGAATTTGACTCCTCTAGTTACCTCATGTAAGTGGAATTGCACAATATTTGTCTTTTTGTGTCTGGATGATTTCACGTAGCCTGTCTTTAAAGTTCATCCGTGTGGTAGCACGTGTCAGAATTTTCTTCGTTTTCAAGGCTGGATGTATTATCTATACATACCACATTTAGTAACCTGTGCATTCATCAATGGACACGTGGGTCACATCCACCTTTTGGCTATTGTAAATAATGCCACTGTGAACAGAAGTGCACAAATATCTGTTCCAGTACTTGCTTTCAATTCTTTTGGATTGAAAATTCCAGGAGCGGAATTGCTAGATCATATGGTAAGTCTAACTTTAATGTTTTGAAGAACCGCCATACTGTTTTCCATAGCATTGCACCATTTTACATTCCCTATAGCAAGCACGAGAGTTCCAGTTTCTCCATGTTCCCAAGCCTGTTGATGGTAGCACGTTCGGTTAGGGATGCCTGCCGTGCCAGCCTGGTCACCATCACTCATAGCAAGCTCCACAGACATTTCCCCAACCAGGGCCCTTACTTAGGGCTGGGTTGGCTCTTGCTCTTCAGCAAGAAACCATCAGCGAACCTTGAGGAACAAGATTTATTACTCAGGGGACCTGGAGAGCACATGGCATGGTCAGTGACCACATAGCAAGGTCAGGGGTCACAGGGACAACCTGGGGCTTTGCCTTTATTCAGGTCGAGTGTAGGGTGCCTGAAATTTCTCAGGTTCACTGCCAATTGGCTGATTTCCTAATATAAAACCGAAGAGTAGGAATTAGGGCATGGGAAGGGAGATGAGGGGCACTCAAGCGGTCAGTTCTCTAGGTTTTCCAGGGCTTTCTGAAAGGCACGCTTCCTGGGTGGGAGCAGCCTAGTTTCTTCTCCACTGTTCTGCGAGTGGCCATTTCAGGTAGCCGCCGATGCATTTGCTCAAGATGCTGTCTTTGAAATGGATGCCCGGGCAATCAGAAGCTTAATGTCGGGCACTTACACTCCACTCTATGTCCCTACCAACACTTGTTATTTTGTTTTGTTTTGTTTTCAAATAATAGCCACTCTAACGGGTGTGAAGTTTAAAATTTCTATTTTAAGAAAGCCTCTGAAAGAAGTTATAGGTACCACAAGCTCACAGTCCCTTATCTGAGATCCTTGGGACCATCTGTGTTTTGGATTTCAGACTCCTTTTAGATTTTTAGAAAGTCATCCCAGGGCTGATACTATACGTTATGTAATAATACTCCCAGTGGGTGGAGTCTGAGGCTGTAACTCACAGTCAACCGTGTTCAATTTCTGCAGCAAGATGTATTACTATTCCCGCTAAGTGGGATAAAATGAGAACTCTGATTAGCCTCATTTCAGATCAGATCAAGTTTTGTTAATAAGGGGAGTGCAGGAAAGAGAAAAAAAAAAACCGGAAATTTTTAAAATTTTGGAACTGCAGATAAGAAATATTGGGACCTGAATTACTATCATACTACTTAGATTAGTAAAACTCTTAAAACCACAGGAAGGAATGAGTATGTAGCTTAGAATTAGAAATCGCTGGAGAGACACGTATTGAATGCAGCTCATTTGTGGCAACAAGCAGGACTGAATCTGCTCTCACCTCTCTGCTCAGTGTGCCTTGAGGCAGAAGCAGTAGGAGGAAGCAACTGTCACCTTAAAACAAACCCAGGCTAGCACCTGGGGCCCCCATTTCTCCCCATTCCTGACCCGGCTTCCACTTGGACTTCTGCCAACTCCAAAGGGCACCGGCAAGATAACCTTCCTTACAGGTGTCTTGCTTCTCAGACTTTTACTGGCTTTCAAATCCCATTAGATTGTGAGAGCTGGGTGTCCCTTTCCCCCCTTCTGTCAAAGCAACTACCAGCATTAATGAGGTGATAAGAAATACAGACTACAGATAGGTCAACATGTCTGTCCTCCTGGCAAGCACATTCATCTAGCAACTGAAAGGAGTGATTTTGAGTGGTGGCCATGACGGACATGATGGCTGGCCGGGGTGGGGGGGAGGAGGGGGACGACCTTCTGTGGTGTCAGGTGACGGAGAGTGACAGAGGGTGTCACCTCTGCCAGTGGGAGCCCCGACAGAGCCTGCAGCCACTCACAAGGTTGAACATATAAGTGCCCCCACCCCCAATTCCTACGGAACTCTTCCACCCCGATCAGCTGTAACGTGTGGGTGCAAGCAAGGAAGCCTATGTCCACAATATGAAATTAGATGTTGGTCTTAGTCCATTCAAGCTGGTGTAACAAAATGCCACATCTGGGTAGCTTAGAAACAACAGAAATTGACTGCCCACACTGCTGGAGGCTGAAAGTCCAAGTTCATCAGTGTGCCAGCCGGTCCGGTGAGAGCCCTCTTCCGGGGTTACAGATTTTTCCATTTTTTGTTGTGTCCTCGCATGGTGCAAGGGCTAAGCTAGCTCTCTGGGGCCTCTTTTATGAGCTCTGCCCTCATGACCTGATCCCCTCCCAGAGACCTCACCTCCTGAAACCATTACCTTGGGCATTAGGTTTTCAACATGCGAACTTGAGGGGAACACAAACATTCAGCCCCTAACAACAGATGGGAAGAAAAATAATTCTGCAAAACTACTGAAGGTCTAGTTCCTATACATGCTCTTGCAGAATAGAAGGTAACCCGAATGAGCGAGCTATGCCTGCTTGTTCATGGATGGCACCCACTTGCCACGCTGAGCGTGAAGCATTGACCAACCATGACACCCTGTTCAACCTTCCAATCTGTCCTCATTTCTGGGTTCTCCCTGCCCCTGGATAAATGTGCGTCCAGTCTGGGAAGCTGGCTTATCTGTACCAAGATCCTACTTCCTTTCCGTGTCTCCCCAAACGTAATGGTGCAAAAAGAGAATGCTGTCATGACAAGAAGCTGGTGCAAAATCTAATAAAGAATAGTATGGGCTCAAAGAGGCATCCGTTTCTTCAGGACATGAACATTATACAAAGAGACCAAACATGAGTCCCGGGCTTCTATAGATCCCTCAGGTTGCACTTTGGATATCCATAGATTTGGCCTCGGGATGTACCTCTGGAGTGACAAAATGGCCATTTTCTTTTTCAACTGTGCTTGTGGTTTAAGTTTCCACATTGTCTCTAAAGTTACCCTCTGAATACACCAAAAGGAGAAAAGGTTCTTGAGGACACGGGTGCATTGTTACTTGTTTTTATTGTAAGCAGCTGAGCATCAGTAGGCACAGTTAGAGGGTGGGTTGATTTGGCAGTCTCTTATTGTTCCTGGATGCTCAGACCCCCAGGGGTAGCATTCCCATGTAAGCTATCGCAGTCAGCTTCTGATAAATGAATCTCGGCTAGCTGTGCAGTGCACACAGCATTTGAAAGAAACAAAGCCCTCCTCTGACCCGGCCTAGGTACAGTTGCAGGAATCATTGTCCAAGATGTTGAGGGGCAACACCAGAACCGACGGGCCCCTTTCAGCCACCCTCAACTCCCGTTTCAGTGAAGGCTAGCCTGCACTTGCTACTGTTCATGCCAATGAGCTTTAGTAATTAAGTAGAGCCCGTGGAGCCCAGCACATGTAACTGATGTCAATAATAGTCAATCCAATGTCATATTTTAGAAGTCAAGTCCAGAAGGTAACAGAATTTATTAGTATATCAGCCATATTATGCTTTGCTGTAACACTAAAGAGAGATGGTTCTATGACTTCTAAAAATTTCAATTAGGACTTTTTTTTAGGGTGGCAAATACTGTGAAGCTTTATGGAAAAGAATTCGCAATGCACTCTGTGTGTTTTATTATTCATTATGTGGTGAACGTGGTGAAGTCGATTTTGTTCAAGATCTAGATGAAGACATGGAGCTCATTCAGAGGACCTCTGACTTAAAATGGATAAACCAATTCATACACAAATGCATTATGCATAAGATTTCAATAACTGAAAAATGGCTGAAATATAAAAATCTCTCTGTTTCCATTTCTTCTTTTGGAGGCTAATGGATAGAGAGCCTTTGGCTTCCAGAACTTGGAAAATGACCCGCAGGAAGGGGAAGAATTGTAAGCATAAGTATGTTGTACAAGGATATGTAAAGGAAGGACAAAATAGAGGAATGAAGTTTTCTCAGCTTGCAAGCCACAATAGTAGAAGCAGTAGAAGAACGATGATATAGCCATCAGGCAGTGCTGCCCCCAGCCTATTGGGTCCCTGTCCCAGATGTCCTGATTCCCCTTGAGATCCACTCTTCATCCCTCCACCTGGGTCTCTGCCCTGAAGGAGGATCTCTACAAACTGCATCACCTGGGTCCCCTTGCCCACTGGCCTCCAGTTGGCTTCAGCTAATGGGAGGCAGCACGTGGAGGTCAGAAGGAGGGACGAGAGAAGTCAGGGTATCATTCCCTCAGCTCTCTCCCTGATGGGCCTTGGTTTAACAGTTGCTGTGTCATTCAGTTGCTCTCTGCGATTTCAGTGCTTGTGCATACTGGTGACAGTTCCTTCCCCTCTGGCCCTCCTGCTATTGTCAGTCTTGGGGTTCCTTGCCACCCAGCGCTGGTTTCCCTGTTCACACCTTCATAAGTTGTCTCTCCTTCAAACTCTATTACCTCTTTGAGTGTGCCATCTGTTTCTTACCAGGACACAGACAAATATAGAACCTTTGTAAGAATTAGAAAAAGGCACCTGATGGGTACATGAGGGTTCATTATATGGTTGTCTCTGCTTTGGTATGCATTGAAATTTTCGAAAATAAAACAATTCCCAAGAAGAACAAAAAATAAAAATGTGTCCCTTCGGTGAATGGTGCCCTGCAGGTGCATTGCTCTGTGGGCACAGAATTCAGGCTGGATTCCAGCCAAACTCCCTCCCTCAGCGGGTGACTATGTGCAGTGCACAAAATGCCCAGATGAATGTGGCAGCCCTCCAAAAGGATGGGTAGATCCCTAAAAGCTGGAAAATATCTTAAAGAGAAAGCAAAGGTTGACCTGGGTCTTTAAGGATATTTGGGACTTAAATTGGAAAGTGCATTGCATGCAAGGAATGCCTGCAGGACAGGTGAGTATAAGCTGTATACAGGCTGTAGATTCTGTTAGGCAAGGAGTGCACCTTGAAGGGATTGTTGCAGCATAAGAAAGTAGAGACAGGATGGAAATGGGCCTTGACAGCTGAGCTATAAAATGTGAATTGTCATGTGTGATCAACCAGGCAGTATGGAGCACCATTTGGACACATGGACTCTAAAACTAGACCTACTGGGCTTAGATCATGGTTTTGCCATCCATTAACTTTGCACAGCTACTCATCCTCACTCAGCCTCAGTTTTCTCTTTTACCAAATGGAGATAAAATAGCATGCACCTCTTAGATGTGCAAGGGGGCTGAATTTTAAAATACATATGAGGTGCTTAGCACAGTGCCTGACAGTAAGTACTTGGTAGACATCAACTACTATCACCAAAAGTCTTTCAACAGAAGAGTAATTTGATGAAAACAATAGCTCGTGAAGATTGGTCAGATCATGTGTGCAGGATGCATGAGAAAGGAAGAGGCAGGGAGGGAAGTTGGTGTGAGGCTCTTGTACCATCTGCACTCTGGGAGAGCCAGGGGAAATGAGATAGAAGAAGCAGGTGCAGGGAGCTCTGGGAGAAAAAGAGAAGGAGGGCTATAAATGGGTGGGTCGTGAGCATGAGGAGTCAGAGGGCGCTCCAGACACTTTTCTGAGGTCTGTAGTCTCCACTGGTGTAAATGCACACAGGCAGCTTGGGCAGTTGGCTTTGAAGGACTGACAGTTTTAAAATTTTTTACAAGCTAAAGGAATATGAACCTAAATTTGCCAGTAAAAGAATTAACCATTAGATTTTACCCTTCTGCTTTGCCCAATATCAAATATTAGATCCAAGATGCTGTTACCAAACAAAAACCCCAGTGGACACCTCAAACATTCCAGTGCTAACTGGTCACACCTCCAATTGCCAAAGGTGGTTTTTTATATCCAGAAGTTCTTCTGATTAAAGTCTGAGGTAAGGTGTCCTCGGTTGAGAGAGAGCATCCTCGTACAAGAGAATTCTCTAAGAGCATATGTAATTTACAAGTTCACAAGTTCAGTTCTTAGCAAAAATAACCAGATGGTGGAGGAAGCTAGTGAGCCCTTGACTTTAGTATCTACCATTTGGAATAGAGGAGGAAGTCGTTAATTTTAAGAAACAATTTCTGTAAGTCCCCAGTTGAACATTGATTCGTGGGCAAGCCTCCCTACAAATTCAGTACCATTTTAAGAACCACCCTGAAACCATTTTTTAGCCATAGCTCCCTCTGAGAAAAGTTATCCCTTGTTTTCACTTTCTGGTCTTTCTTCTCAGGAGTCGAGCTCAGTTGTTGCTGATGTCCTGGCCCACTGTCAGAGACAGCACAGCACAGTCTGGTACCCAGGCCCCTCCTGCCTCACGTTAATCTGTTCTTTCCCTGTCGGCCTCGCAGATACTTGCCCGAAATCATGAATGATGGGCTGACCAACCAGATTAACAACCCGGAGGTCGACGTGGACATCACACGGCCCGACACTTTCATCAGGCAGCAGATCATGGCTCTCCGTGTGATGACCAACAAACTAAAGAATGCATACAATGGCAATGATGTCAACTTCCAGGACACAAGTAAGGAAGTCTTTATCGGTACCAATAACCTCCACAGTGAGAAACAGGTTGTAGATGATACCCCACTTTTTCTTCAAGAGCAATGTTCACATTTAATCTTGTGTCCTGCTTGCCTGGTCTGCAGAGCTCTTTACAGTCCTTTGGACTGAAAGCTCTGATCCACAAAGCTTAGGATTCCACTAAAATCATAACTGGTCTTAAGGAATAGTTTCAGTGGATTACATTCAATGCTTCCCAAGCTAACATTGGGTCTCATCTGCCAGGTGATCCATTCATGATCAAGCAACAAAGTAATGTTTTCATCTTCTCCTTCCCCCATCATCATTTACATCTCTGCCCCAAACTCGTCCCCTTCTCCAACCACCAAAAGAAGAATGTTCTGAAGCTTCCTCAGACAAGGCTAGGTTGAAATCCCGGTTTTATCACTTACCGACTTAAGCAAATTATTTCTTGAGTCTCAGATTTCTCTTCTATAGAATGGGGAACGTTCCAGCCTGTGAGGTCGGGTCTTTGGGAAGTTCATTTGCGGCCATCTGTGAAGGAGCTAAGATAATATCTCATGTGCCCTGGATTCAACTGCATTAGCTCTCCCTCTATCCAGTCCCTCATGTGTATGAACCATAGACATTGGTCTCTGAAATATTGACAGAAATAATGAAATGCTGGTGCAATAGGACCATGACTAGTTTATTAGCCATCCCAAAATATCAGAAGTGATTGGAAAGTCTATGAAGTGAACGTTAAATTAAATTTGGGGTTTGTGTAAGTGGTTTTAAGATGTGTAACTATACAAATTTGGGGGGGTTATTTTATTGCTTTGGGATTTTTTTAAAGATATGTATCCTTAAACAGAGTTCCTGGGAAAAGATTTCTTGAACATAAGCTGTGCAGTCACCAGTGATTCTATAATTTGATCACTGAAGCAAAAGATGATGTTTGTGTGCTTGAATTAATGAGATAGAAAGAAACAAGTTACAGATGGAGGACATTAAGTCATCCAAGTCTTAGCCAGCATCCTACTGAGTTGTCCCCTGTAGAAAATTTTTAGTGCTTTATTCCATTTCAAGCAACTCAAAAATTAATTTTCTAAATGCAGGATAATTGCCAATCCACTAGACTTTATTGCTGTAAGATTTCTGAGAGTCCTCCTATTATTTCTCCTCCTCTTCACTAAACTTCTTCTTTACCTCTTCAGAAGAGAACCTTCCACGAGGTGTTAGCCTTTGATGCTTCTCCCCTGCTCGTTCCTTAGCTTCGCTCCTCTGAATGCATCGTCATCCTCTCTGTCTCACGAAATGCTTTATTATCTGGAGAATGACTATAGGAATAAGTAATTCAAGATAATGTAAGAATTAGTTGAGGTTGGCCTTGTTTCTCTTTCCTCTTTGACCTAAAGAGGTTATGTACATGTCAGTCTGCAAAGCTTAGGGAACGTCCTTGCAGAGAGATCGTGCTCCACTTCCCCTCACAAGAAAATAAAAATTAACAACAGTTAAGAGCATCACTTAGCTCTAACCCAAGCCCCATATTTGGTCCTCCGTTTTAGGATAGTGTCTGTCCTATAAACCATTATCACATCTTACAACAATCATCACCCTTCCTGCCTTTGACATTTTGAAAAATCACCCCTTAAACTCCTGCATTTCTGACTCCTTTTCAGAAAGAGATGGGGCCATTATTTTTCTCAGCTGGATCTCCTGTCATTATTTGCTTACCACAGTTTTAATATTCTAAATCACTTTAATAATATCTTTGTAAAGGTTATAGTACTTCTTGTTCATAATACCAGTGTTAAGAACAATTCCCTTAGCAGTTCTGGTATCTCTGAATTTAATTAATGGGCATTTTCCCCCTTGTAAAGGCCACTAAAGATAAATCCGAGAAAATGTTAAGAACCTGGTATAGTGTATTCAAGTGATCTTACCTGATATTTAGATGTCCCATTTAAAAAGAAGAAGAAGAAGAATCATGCTGAGTTGTGCCTTGCTTATTCGGGGGGACCATAGAAGAGCCCCTGTGTTACTTGGCAGCACTTACATGGTATCTAGTGCCCAAGATGGTGCCGGTATGCCAGGGGCAGCTCAACAAGCTCATCCTTGTTTCAAGCCAACAGGGAGGAATTTATTGAGTGAATCTTTGAGCAAGTGGGGCAAACAGGAAATGTCATTACCAGGTTTACAGTTTCCTCTGTTCTCCCAGGCACATTATCTCACCTATTCCCCCTAACGATCCTGTGAAACAGGAATATTCTCCTTTTTACTGCTGAGCAAGCGAGCCCAGTGAGGCTCAACGGCTTGCCCTCGTTCACTTAGAGAAAAAAACGGCAGGTTAAAATCTAGGTCCTCTTTGCTGTAGGAACCGTGTTTTTTGTTCTTTGTTTTCCCATCAGGCCTCATTGCAAGTGCAGCGTTTGGTGCCCTCACACATTTTACCAGAATGGCTTCACACACGCTCTACATGTAAATGCCATCGTCTGGATCTGTTGAGATAAGGAAAGGGACAGAAGTTGAGGAAACTGCTCAAGGCACATTTAACTGTTCAGCGAGGAATTTTTGTGCACCTGCTGCACGCCAGGGACCGTTAAAGGCCATGGGGATACAGAAGTGAACAGTATACACCACACAAAGTCTCTGCCCTCCACAAGCACACATTCTCACAGGGGACACAAGAGAACAAGCAAGTTAATACTACAGTTGCAAATGGCGTTAAGTACTTCCACCGAACTGGGACCCCGGTCTGAGACACAGGGTTTGTGAAGCAGGAAGGAAGCAAGCGGTGAGAAGTGGACTAGAGCAGGCCCAGAAGGCATGGCAGGCAAGTGGGAAGACGCCATGCTAAGAGGACATACGAGGTGGGCACCTGGGCGTTGATTTCAAGCAGGAATGGCAAACATTTTCTGTCAAGAGCCAGATATTAAATATGCTCAGCTTTGAATGCAGAATGAGACAATGCAGAAGCGAAGGGGCTGGCTATGTTCCAGTATAACCTCATCCATGGACACTGAGGTTTAGATTTCGCACACACCCTACTCATATGTCACAAAATACTATTCTCCGTTGGATTATTTTTTTAAAAAAACTTGAAAATATAAAAACCATTCTTGGGTTATGGTCCCAACAAATGCAAGCAGCTGTCCATAGTCGTCAACCCCGGGGTCAGAGGGAGAAGTTGGTTGAGATGGAGCTCATCCTCACTCTTAGAGGAGAACACAGGTGGAATCAAGTAGTCAAAATGCATAATAATACGTGCCTTTCACAACTATGTGCGCCTGTTCTCAGGTTGCCTACTTAGCCGTCTTTGTTTACCTTAAACCTCATTTCAAGATCCTTTACCAAAGCACAATATCTGCTGAGAACAATGGCCCCAAGGTACAAAAGGAGCGAGGGACAGAATTTCTTAAAGCAATTTAAACATTAACCAGAATAAGAAATACCTCTTGAATGCCAACACTGTAGGGATGGCCCTCGCCGGCTCTAGGAGTCATACGTTTCGTCAGTTGGGTAACTGGATGTCAGTTAGCACTGGGTGTCAGACATCTATTTTGGTCAGGTCTGCCTGCCCATCACAAACCTGCCCGCTAAACACAAACCCGTCGTGGGGGTTGGGAGGGGGAACATCCCTTCCACCCCCAGACCCAAATCTGGTGGGTGCCCCCACTCCTTCCCAGTCCTGGTCTAACTTTCTTTCTCAATCCGCCCACGCCAGGCGATGAATCCAGCGGCTCGGGGAGTGGCAGTGGGTGCATGGATGATGTGTGTCCCACGGAGTTTGAGTTCGTCACCACAGAGGCCCCCGCGGTGGACCCCGACCGGAGAGAGGTGGACTCTTCGGCAGCCCAGCCCAGCCACTCCCTGCTCTCAGGATCTCTGGTCTGCATCGTCCTGGCACTGCAGAGACTGTGCAGATAATCCTGGGTGTTTGGTCAGATGAAACTGCATTTTAGCTATCTGAATGGCCAACTCACTTCTTTTCTTACACTCTTGGACAATGGACCATGCCACAAAAACTTACCCGTTTTCTATGAGAAGAGACAGTACTGCACTCTGCCTCCCTTTCTGTTTGCCCAAAGAGTACTGGGTGCCACACTGGACTGCTTCCTCTTTCCTTCAGCTCTCTGTGGGGACCTTGTTTATTCTAGAGAATTCTTAACTCAAATCTTTCATACCAGGAGATTTTCTTACCTTCATTTGCTTTTATGCTGCAGAAGTAAAGGAATCTCACGTTGTGAGTTTTTTTTTTTTCCTGTTTAAAAAAAAAAAAAAAGGCAGGAAGAAAATAATTTCCCTTGTAAAATCAGGCCAAACCCCCAAGACAACTGCACTTTCTACAAAGGAGCCAATAAGAGAGAAAAATAAAAAAACTTTAACACCTTAAGTTCAGCATTGCCAGCTGACTCCCAGTATAAGCTTTTCTGTGATAAATCGGGTTTACAAAATGCTTTCGGGGAGAAAGTTTGAGATTTTTTTTTAAAGTGGTGAAAATACAGTGTTGTCTTGGAGGTATTGTCTTGCACTCTATCCACACAATACCAAATTGAATTGGGGGTACTGATACTAAATTTAGAACTCCATCGTTAACATGAGAGCAAAATTGCCATGACCCAGCACCTCTCTCTCCCCTTGCCCAATTTCAATTTCAATGATGGCACCATTTTCCTTAATTCTCTTAATGTCTGTCCCCTGTATCCAATTGGCACAGATTTTTCTCTTCATCTCCAGCTACTAGTGGACATTCCCATCAATTCATCCTCCTTAAGGGTCTGAATTGAAAATAATCTTCTGTGATACAGTGGCTTTGCTTTAGCCACAGGTTGGACGTTAATTCGACATTTCTGCCCCTGTGCTCATTACCGTCCCCAAATAAGAGTTCTTTTAATGAACTCATAAGCAATTTGATCCATAAGTGAGTTTTCATGTTTAACAGTTTGCTTTGTGTCAGTTGGTTTCTGCATCACAAGGGCATTCTCTTACAAAATAACTCACAACAAAAACCGTCAAGACAAAAAAAAAAAAAATATATATATATATATATAGTATTGACATGGAGATTTCTTTCACTTTTTTAGTCTTAGTATGATCATCTATTTTTATATCTCTCTATATATATAAATCACAGATTTTAACTTCTTAATTCCAAGCTCAGGGTTGACACACCTTTGTAACGAAAATGTTTTGTCAACCACCTCTTCTTGTTTTGTGCTGCTCAGAGAAGGGATCCCTCAACGATCTGTGAGCACCAAGAATCAAGAAAGAGAACTTTTTACGTATCTAATTGTCCGTTTCTTAAAAGTTTGCCAGGGCACACCCTTTTTTGCATGAGCGTGCTTTGTCCTGGGTGCTCCAGATGGTACCGGGCTCACGGGGGGAGCCATGGGTGTGCAGGACTGTCCTGGTGATGGAAACTGCAGAATGGTGTATACACGCAAAACCATTGCTTCCACGTACGCCTTCAGCCTAGGATTCCCGCTTGGCACTTGGACTTGGACATAGGACCTAACTCAAGAGGCCCCTTAGAGCCACAAGCCTAACTGACCCTCCAAGGGTACCAAAGCCAGGCCCTTATGCTCCCCTTGGTAGAGAGAAGCAAAATAAACCAAACTGGGGCTTTATTCATATAGTTGGCTCTCCATGTGTTTCTTGGTTTTGATGATGATCTGGGGTTGGGAAAAGTAATGTTTCAAGACACCACCGTATGCCAGTCACATTTTATTTAACCCATTGGCAGAAATGGCGTGTAAATGGTATTTTTGTATCTTTGCTCTCATCAAAATTATAATTAGTTATTGATTTAGTCGTCACATTTAAGTAGAACACATGCGGCACAATAGTATTAAGTATATTTGAGCACTTTTGCAAAACTGCAAAGTATTTAGAAGCATCTATTGCTATTTTATGCCTAGGGAAATATAAAAAGTAGGATTCTATGAGACTTTGTGGCATCTTTTCATTTAAATCTTTATGAAATTAACACCTAATCTAATTCAGCATTGCATACTTCTAGAAAACCATCCATTTCACTGCCAAACTTCGGCTTCCTATCACCAATTACACAGAAAACATCTCTATGAAGGACCAATCATTTACATTGCCCATTTCATTGTATGTTCAGAAATCAGTATTGTCTTTTTCCAATAATTAAGGTGCAATACCAATTAAATCAATTTTGATTTTCCAGAATATTTGAGTAATAACTTGTTTTTATGGCTTTAAACTCCAAGTCTTTCCTTTTTTCAATATTTCTGCATTGTCTTCTGTGAAGTAGAGCAGAATGCCTTGTTTCCTCTGTGCTTTCACCCCCAAAAGGCTTTGTGCATGTGTATGAATACACGTTATATTAATGAATGTGAACCCATGCTCCGTATACACTAAACACACAGATAATATATAAACGCCTGCTTCATTTGTTTCAACACCTTCACGATTGATACTATTCATATTGGTGAGATAACAGTGATCCATACGAGCCAGGCAGAGAGCTGAAATGACTATCAGTTAATGATGCCACAACATTCATCCCCTGCATGGATGTGGTCAAAATACTATTCAAATCGCACTTCCTAGCTTTTATCATCATCCGACTGTGTTGTATGATTTTCAGACCAATGTAACATGAGACTTGTTTTCTGTCCTAAGGGAATTAGTTTAATCTAGTTATCCCATTTCAGTAAGTATTTCAGCATTCCTCCTCTCCCCCGCCCCCTGCCACGTTAATTTCTCTCGTCTAAACATAGCCATCGGGGATGAAAGGATGCTCCATTATTTCTCCCGATCTGCCCTCATTTGCTTTGATGTCCCCTAAATTCTCTAATCACATCACAACCTCTGTTAGGAGTAGGGAGGAATGGGCTCACTGAAATCAGACACTAGAAATTGTTGGGTGATGCTCATGACCGCAAACACTTAGCTTTATTGAAGTGCCTCTCTTTACATGTTCTTTAGTTATAATATGTATTTTTCTAACAGAAATACACGTCTGTAACTGGTGTATATTATACTTTGTATATGTTATAACAAAAGCTAAACAGAGGCTAAAGTCTTTAGCAGAGAAGAATGAATTGCAAATTCATGAATAAGAGCTCTGCTTATGGTTCTGTATCGAAGGGTAACCATGACAGCCTTCTGTCACCTTAATGAAGATCAAGTGGGTACTTTGATGACCGCCATCATAGAAAAACGTTACCACTAGCAATCGGACTCCCTTACGGTGATTTACCCAGAGAAGTAACTGGTATTACCTACTTCCATTGTAAGGGATAGGAAATATTACTTTGTCTACACTGAAAAACACTATTAAGTAGTAATTGTAAAAGTAACATTCTGTAAATCAAACACATTGAAAATATTACTGGACACAGAACCCTGATATTTAATTTATATTCCCTGCTGCAGACATTAGCCTACTTTAATGCTTTAGCCATTACATACATGTTTTGGCTACACACTGAACACCAACTAAAGTCCCCAAGGAGGAATAGAAACTTAGCAAATTCCTGAGTTGTGAACTCTTTTATGGCTTCTCTCCGCAAGGCTAATTATCAGGTGGTTTGATTACAGGTGGAAGTGTTAGCAAATGTAAGTTTTGACTTATCCAAAACTTGCAGAAATACCAACTCATTTTTATTTACTTACAGTCACTAATAGACCTGACTTTTAACTTAAAAGAGGGTGTGTGTGGGGAGTGGGGGGGGGGCAGTTTAGCTTTGCCAAGAGAAGAGTAAAGGAGACCATAACTTATACATTTGCAACGTGTTTCTCCTTGGTGGAGACATTAGCCAGTGTTTAGTTTCAGGCCAAGTTATACAAATAGAGTATTGATTTGTATGCATTCTGGAGCCTTGCTGCATCACGGTTTGCTATGGCGTGGGACTCAGCCTAGCCTGGGGCTATTTGAACCTCATTCAGAGTTGAGTAGTTACTCGAATCTTTGACATTGCCTTGTAATGAGGTACTTCCATGAGAAGACCCCTGACGATGGATTAACAGTGAGGTCTCTGTGTGCATATGCATAATATATATGCAGGACAAATGTGTGCACCAATCAAACCTAAAATTTTATGTGACTGTCAAATGAGTATTACTTGGGTTAAGATTTTTCATTTCTGATTTGGATAGAAAATTGCTATTAATCTTGTATTAAAATAGTTTTTAAAAATCTACCAGTGCCCTTTCTGCATTTTCTTAATTATTGTCATAGTCTACATTTCAGAGTTTTTGAAGTTCTCTTTGTTTGAAACCTTTTTAGAAACTGCAGTATTAAAAGAGAGAAAAAGAACCATAGATTAAATCAGCACCACTCATCTAAATATCCTTGGCTTTTGAAATCATGAACTTTTAGAACTTTGGAACATTTGAGACCTTTCCAAATGTGTCTGGAAGATTCTCTCCTTTTGTATTGGTTTCTTCTTTAAGATAAAATTTAGTGGCTTGAGAACTGATGTCAATACTTTAGCAATGAGGTAAGAAAATTAAGATAATATGTGAAAAGACTAACCATTTCCAAATTCAGCAAATTGCATTGATTTTTCTATTTCTGAAAGTTTCCATGCTATCAGGAATGCTAAATATTGTATGACATGCTAAAGATTCATTTAACAGATATTTATTAAACTCCTACTCTGTGCTAAACCTGCTCGAGGTGCTGATCACTGGTTATCAAAACCACCAGTTGGAAATTATTCATTCTCTATACAATTAACCATGATTACTACAAATACATCACTTATTTCAAGAATGCTCTTTTTTAAATAAAGGAAACCATATAAATAAAGTTATCAAGACTACAATGTTAAACCGTAAGCAATATTTTAATTTAGTTCATATTATTACTATTTTGGTTTCTAATGAGAAAAGTGATTTCTACAAAAGAATTAAGAAACTTAAGGATAATTCCATATATAAAGCCAGAATATAACAAATTTTATTTGGAATTCAACTGAACCCAATTTGATGGAAAGGAAAAACATAGAAATGGTCTTGGGAAAAAAAAATAATAAAACCACCACAGAGCCTTTTATCAGGTAACAACAATATTTATTTTAATTTGCTCTTTGGATAAATATACTCACAAATATGAAAGATGGCATTAATTTTTAAAATACCAACTTGCAAAGTAGTGACAATTAGACACAGATTACTGTTTTCGGCTCAAGAGCTAGAAAGATGTACCCACAAGTTTGTCTATTCAAACAGACATTCACAATTCATTTAGTGTGGATGCATTTCCATTCCATAGACATATTTATTTGTTTATGTAAACACGTGGCCAAACATATTTTGTTGGCTCATAAATGGGGCACACAGCAAAGCCGGGAGGAAATAGATGTCTGCCTTTATAGCTTGCTTAAGGAGTTCATTCTCTTTCACACCTCGAAACGTAAAGTAGAGCAAGAAAATGGAAATTTTACCCTGTGAGTGCTCACATTCGGAGAGAAGCAGAAAGACGAACAAACTGATTTAAGACAAGTGTTAGAGTATTTACTCTAGATAAAACATCTGCTCTTCAATAGGAAAGAGCATCTGTGGATTTTAAAAATAAAGGGAAAATTTGACTTAGGCAATAATAGTCATCCATTCTTTCAAAAGATGTGTAATGAGCAATGTAATGAACAATAGTTCTGGGGGTCGGACCAAGGCATCAAGATTTCTGCTCTCAGACAACTTACATCCTAGTAGGGAAGAGACAGACAACTCACAAGTAAATAATAAACAAGATGACATCCGAAAGGAGAGGGGCCATGACGGAACTAGCACAGGAAATGGGATAGTGACTAAGGAGGAGACTCTCCAGGAGAGGCTCCCCAGGGGATACTCGAGCTGTGATCTCATGACAGGAGGGAGACAGCCATGTGCAGACCTGGGTTCAAAGAGTTCCAGGCAGAGAACAAGCAAACACAAAGATCTCTGTCCAGGAATGATCTTTGGGTACTCCTAAGTGGCTGGGGACTAGTAAGTGAGCTGCCGGGTGGTGGGAGATGGGTGAAGAGCTAAATGGCAGCCATATTAGGCAGAATGGCCAAAGTCATGATCCTTTGCCACCCGGTAAAGCCAGAGCCGTAAAAGGATCCGTCCCTATAGCAGCAGCCCTGCTGGTGGCCCTTAGGAGTATTTTAAGGCACCTTTTAGCAAGGAACTAAACTGTTACAAGATCTTGTGACGTCTATGACATTGAAGATCCAGCCAAATCTAAGATCTTTATATACTTGATCTTTATAGGATTTCTATGATGTAGGAATAATAATGCCCATTTTATACCAAATAAAATGAATCACAGTGAGCTTAATTAACTTGCCTAGTCACCTAGGTGAGGCCAAAGGAAGCGAGATCTATAATAACTAGGCAGAAAAGTGGCAGTATGTAAGGATAATTTGGGCATTTTATTGTAAGTACAAGAAAATTATCCAAGGGTGTTCTGAGACTTGGCAACGAGTGTGGGAACAGGAATCCATAGATGTTTACTTGCACAGTAATATTAAAATTTTATTCTGAGATGAAGTGCCATTTGGTGGCATTCCGTTTTTGTTTTGTTTTGTTTTGTTTCAAAATTAAAATCCAAAGTAAATAAACTACTGATTCCAGGTTCTTGCATAGTTTTGAACTTAAGGCCAGTGTGAACCAGAGTTTGATGCCTAGAGAGGAACATGTGTATCAAATCTGCTTTCCCTTTGTTTGTCAATTTGGCTTACACATCATAGTCACAGAGAGCATATCATCCACATCCAATTCCCAGGGATTCCTCCCATGCATTAGCTTTGTCTATCCCTTATTTATCCATTCAGGTGGTCAAGTGGACTGTAAACGTAAATCAAAACAATCCAACAAGTAGTCAGTTCAAACAGACAACTAGTTGGGCTGCTTTGTTGACTAAACTGTTACAAGATCTTGTGACGTCTATGACATTGAAGATCCAGCCAAATCTAAGTCCTGGTGATCATTTTCACAGTTAAAATAAAGACCAAAGTGCAGGGCACCCTTGTGCCTTTCTTCCTCATGGAGTTGACACTCCTTTTATTGTTAGATCCCACCTCATGTCACTGCCCTCCTTCCCTGAGAGAACTGGGCTTATTGATGACAGATTTTTATCCCTCTTAAAAAGGTACTCTTTAGACATCTCATAAAGCTAAGTGAATGTCAAATCAAAGAAAAGTTTGTCTATAAAATTCTGTTTCTCTTTTGAGATATAAAATGCCTTATTCTTACATAAAGCATTTCACCCCAAAGGCAGCTTTAAACTCATTTTAAATATTTCATAATCTTTTCCACGCCTCCATGAAGTAGGCAGGAATTACTACCCTTATTTTACAGCTCAGAGAAGCTACCATGATCTTATCAATATGTCTACTCTCTCCCTTTTTTCTTTTGCGTTGTCTCACACCGAGTCCACCCAAATCTTAAAGGATCTGATGGAAATCATTTGGGCTTTTATCAGCCTCTTGCTAATTTACACAACCAGCCCAGTAGCTCAGCCACAGCTGAGCTATTCTATGCCAAATATAAGCCCAGATTCTATACATTCATTTGTTTTTGAGCTTGAGGGCCTCTCCTTTCTTTTTTAATGTAAAAGAGAAAATTTTATATTAAATATTATGTCCATAGACAGAGAGCATGAGCCATGAGAAATGTGCAAGCAAAATGATTTCTCTAGGAAGGAAATAAAGACTTTCCTTACATCTGAAATGTTTCTTCCTTTGAAGCAATCCTATGATCTTTCCCCTCCTTGTACCTCATGAGCAGGGAGGGTGATGTAGCTTGCACGGAGGAGGTGAAATGAAGAAAGAGAAAAGACTAGAAATCCAGTGCCATTTGAAACACATGATGCTTCCTACATTTATCTGACCATTCCTGAACCTTCACTGTGAGTGTCCTTAAAAAGAAATACCAGAGAAAGGCCAACAAGCTATGAAAAGGTGCTCAACATCACTAATCAACAGGGAAATGAAAATCAAAAACACAATGAACTATCACCTCACACCCCCCAGAAAAAGGGGGGACAATAACAACATTGGTGAGGATTCAGGGAAGTTGGGACCCTTGTGCACTGTTGGTGGGAATGGAAAATGGTACAGCACCATGGAAAACGCGATGGAAGAAGAGTGTGATTTTTTCCTTAAAAAATCTAAACATAGAGGGCGCCTGGGTGGCTCAGTTGGTTAAGCGACTGCCTTCGGCTCAGGTCATGATCCTGGAGTCCCTGGATCGAGTCCCGCATCGGGCTCCCTGCTCGGCAGGGAGTCTGCTTCGTCCTCTGACCCTATCCCCTCTCATGTGTTCTCTCTCTCTCATTCTCTCTCTCTCAAATAAGTAAATAAAATCAAAAAAAAAAAAATCTAAACATAGAATTACCATATGACTCAGCAATACCAACCAGAATTGAGAACAGGATCTTGAAGAGATATTAACACTCCCATGTTCACTGCAGCTTTATTCACAATAGCCAAGATGTAGATGCAACCTAAGTGTCCATCGATGGATGAATGAATAATTTTTAAAATGTGGTACATACATACAGCAGAATCCTAGTCAGCCTTAAGAAAGAAGGAAAAACTGAATGGGAAGATATCAGAGAGGGAGACAAACCATGAGAGACTCTTGACTCTGGAAAACAAATTGAGGGTTGCAGAAGGGAAGGTGGATGGGTGGATGGGGTAACTGGGTGATGGGCATTAAGGAGGGCACGTGATGTGATGAGCACTGGGTGTTATATGCAACTGATGAATCACTGAACACTACATCTGAAACTAATGATGTACTATATGTTGGCTAACTGAATTTAAATTAAAAAAAAAGAAAGAAAGAAAAAGAAGGAAGTCCTGCTACACGCTACAACACAGATGAAACTTGAAGACATTATGCTCAGTCAAATGGGCCAGTCACAAAAAGATGAATACTGCATGATTCTACTTTTATGCAGCATCTAACTCTTGTCAGGCTCCTAGAAACAGGAAATAGAATGCTGGTTGCCAGGGGCAGGGGGAAGGGCAAAGGAGAACTGTTGTTCAATGAATATAGAGTTTGAGTTTTGCAATATGAAAAGATTCTAAAGGTCTGTTGCACAACAATGTACATAGAGTTAATGCTACTGTATTATACACTTAAAAATTATTAAGATGGGGACGCCTGGGTGGCTCAGTCGTTAAGCGTCTGCCTTCGGCTCAGGTCATGATCCCAGGGTCCTGGGATCAAGCCCCGCATCGGGCTCCCTGCTCGGCGGGAAGCCTGCTTCTCTCTCTCCCACTCCCCCTTCTTGTGTTCCCTCTCTCACTGTGTCTCTCTGTCAAATAAATAAATAAAATCTTAAAAAAAAAAATTATTAAGATGGTAAGCTTTATGCTATGTATTGTTTTTACCATAATAAAGATAAGTAAATAAATCAGAATACATGTGCCCTGTTCCCAAGACATCCAGGGTCTAGTATAATGGTGGGAATACCAAACAAATTCTTACCAGCTGACTGTATAATTACATATGATGACTGTGGTGATAAAGGCTTCCACCAAGCACCATGGGAGTGAAGAGATAGGCAAAGGGGTGTTGTGGAAAGAGAACTGGTTAACAAAAGGTAAAAGAGATGAAAAAACAAAGAAAGAAAGAAATCACGGAAGAACTATGGTACATTGAATGAATAAATACTCTTCTCCCCTCACGAGGCATAAATAAGAAGATTGTATGTCCCAAATCGTCTGAGACAGTTATATCTGCTGTCTCAATACAACAATTAACAGTACCTCTTTCACTCTCCAGAGATTTCCTGGTTTGAATGGTAAATTGTATGGTCACCCCATGTATGAATAATGGCTATCCACAAGATGAATTTACACGTAAATGTATATGACACCTTATCATTTTTCCAAAATATCCACCCAGCTGAAGAAGTACTGGGTAATGTTATGCACCCTACTTGAAAATCCACCCTACTTGAAATCCACCCTACTTGAAAAACATCTGGAATCAGAATCAAAAATCCAAAGACAACTCTGACATTGTCAAGTACACTGTATAATCCCAACTCGCAAATGTCCAGCTCTAAACACTAGCCAGGTTTCCTCTCAAAATGGACCATACTTGGAACTTGATCCCAGGCGACTCCTCCTGCTTTTCAGCAATTTTGCTGGATGTGTCGGTTAGCACTACCCCAGAAGTTGTCATTTGGTTCCATTTGCTGCTGCTGGAAAGCTATGATTTGAGGCATGTTTTCTTCATTTGCCGATCTTAGCAGCCCCGTAACTACAATCATTTTCTTTTGTGTTTTGAGTCACAGGCACAATCAATGTCTCAACTGCTGTTGCTGACTTGGCCATCTAGATCAGCTTTCTCAGCCTTTCTCCTGCCCTATCATGCAGGACACATCAAGTGGTGCCACTAATCTCCTATACATTCAATGCAACCCCATCCTTTCTCTGCCACTCAGATGAGCATACCAGAGTGCAAGGAAGCTATCATAGAGCTACTGAGGCGTTCGTTCCAACTTACAGTCATTCATAAATTTTACTCACTCAATTCTTATTACTAACAAACTACTTGCAACACTTTCCAACAGATTCCTACTTTGGATTTATAAAACCATGCACTGTTCCACTTAACATCTGGGAGGCCATGTTCCAGAGAGAAAAAAGTGTGATATAAGAAGTGCCACCTACTGATACCCAACATATAAAGAGATACCTCTTAGACCAAAGGCCACTGGCAGAAAAGAACTTACTCTTTGATTAAGTCACTCAGCCCTTCAAAGGGTACCTTGAGCTCCATTTTTTGCAGAAGCACTTATTCTTAAAGGTATTCTTTAAAAAATGGTTGGGCATAAATGTGTAGGTTTGCACTGTCTACAAAACAGAGAAGAAAGTTGCTATTAGAATTAAAAACACTATACAAAAAAAATTTATACAAGACTTGCAAAATCTAGCCAGCCATCTAAATTCAGTTCATATATTTATACTGTGATATATATTTGGGAGAACATATAATCGATCAAGACATATCCCCCCTCCTCTAGGAGAGAATAATAGCACGTACTAAAAAATAGTAACAAAAGCAACACCAAAAATAACAATGCTAGGAACTGTTCTAAGCCTTTCCCATGTATTAATTCATTTTAATCTACAAATAAAATATTCTTTAAAAGTAGGTACCATTATTGTCCTCATGAAGACAGATGAAGAAACCAAGGCATGGATTAGCTAAATGACTCCCCAAAGTCCCCTGTAGCTAGAAATTAGAATATATTTTTAAAAATACCGAAATCGTTATTGACAACTGCCAAGATATGGAACTGTCCACCAACAGATGAATGGATAAAGAAGGCGTTGTGTATATTTACGCAATGGAATATCATTCAGCTGTGAGAAAAGAAGAAATCCTGTATTTGTGATCATGTGGTGGACCTTGAGGGCATTATGCTAAGTGGAATAAGTCAGACAGAGAAAGACAAATATGGTACGAGATCATATATGTGGAATCTAAAAAAGTTGAACTTATAGAAACAGAGAGTAGAATGGTGGTTACCAGGGGCTGGGGCTGGGGCAAATAGGAAGATGGTGGTCAAAGATCTAAGATAATTGAGTTATAAGATAAATAAATTCTGGGACTTTAATTGTAGAGCATAGTGATTATAGTTAATACTGTATCATATATTCGAAAGTGCTAAGAGACTAGATCTTAAATGTTCTCACCACAAAAGAAGGAATGTGACAAGATGGAGGTGTAGGCTAATGCTGTTCCTTGAAGAGGTACAGCTCTGAATGAATGGAGGCGAAGTTCTACCTGCCATGCAGGAGCAGAAAGGAAGGAGGGAGGCTACCTTCTGGAAATAATGATCTAGTGGGGGCTTCATTGCAGGCAAAGTACGTGAAAAATCATCAACGATCATCTCATTTCCATATATGCTTTTACTCTGCCAAGATTTTAAAAATGGTGTTTCCTGCAAGTACCCTGGGGTCTGGGGAAAATGCATACATAACTCTGGGAGGATATACTTAAAGCCATA
Organism: Mirounga leonina; assembly: GCF_011800145.1. NCBI lineage: Eukaryota > Metazoa > Chordata > Mammalia > Carnivora > Phocidae > Mirounga > Mirounga leonina. The sequence goes on along the minus strand of NW_023270316.1, from coordinate 15,843,221 downwards.
TGTACAAGCATATAAATATATATGGGTTAGAATAATTGATCATATAGAGATCTGGGTTTTCTCCCCCAATTCCCTATACTCCACAGAAACAAACCAGGCAAAATATTGACTCGCAAAATTCTCATTCAATCTTAAAGTCTGGGTGACATTAAGATAAACCACAGTGGCTTTGCGCTGTTCATGAGATCATCTAACCTCTTGACGGAATTACAGCTTTATAATCCTACCCCCTCTCTTTATTACCCTATGTACAACACTCCATTAGCTAGAGTGCAGTCAGAAAAAAACCTTCCCAGCTGCCGAATTACCCTAATCACAATTCTTTTCTTACCTTGCCTGCTCTGGGCTGCAGGGCGGGGGAAGGAGCAGAAGGTGGAGGGGAGGAGAGAGCTGATGTTTCAGTGACAACTAGAAGAAGGTGCTTGACATTTCTTCCCTGCTCTTAGTCAGCATGACGGCCCGTTCAGTCTCCACCTCGCCCAAGCCTGTATTAACCCAGTGTGGAATATGGCAATTTCCTAAGCCACGGTCATTAAAGTAAATACCATTTCTCCCCATAAGTCTCCCTTTAGCTGCTGCATTCCTTGTGCTTGTTTAGCTCATGATATTTCATGCCAGATATTTTAGAGACTGTGCTCAACTGCAAACGGCCAAGCAGCCAGATTGTGAAATGCCCTGCTCCCATCCATCAGGGAAAGGAGTACACCACGGGGAGGTTGTGTTTTGTATTTGTTTTACATTCATTATGTGTTTCTTGCTGAGCCTGCCTTTCCCACAAATATTGATGACTGAGATAATGACTATTAACACCAACTCATGTTTGGTGATTGTGAATCTTCGGAAAGTACTTAATAATCACATTAAAAGATTTTGCTTTACGATGGTGGCAATCCTGCCAGATGTGTTATTGTGTTGTTAGATAAAAGCCGTCTTGAAAAGGTTTCAAGGTAACGTTTAAAAAGTAATCTTTTATTAGGCTGCCTAGCAAGATGCCCCATAAGCCCTGAAAACACATAAGAGGTTTGAGTTCGGATAAAGAATGTGTTACCAGATGGCAACAGTAATTACCTTGTCCCCAAACTCAAATTGTATTTACCCTGCCTTTTGCCTACAAAGTTGCCAACGCAAGATCCAGCTTTTCCACTGGAGCGCACCATGTCATATTTCCTGCTGGCACATATATTAATGAGCGGGTGCTTTTATTAACAGTGTAAGACAAGAATATTTCAATCTTGTTGTTACCCCGGCTGCCTGATATAAATCATAAAGGACAAGGATAAAATTTAATTTGCAATAACTCTTTGGAGCCAGAGTAATGCTTGCCCAGGAGTTCCTTGTCAGAGCATCGTGGCTTTTCATTAAGTACTCAGCCACTGAATTCTTTTCAACTCTGGCAGAAGCAACCAGGGAACACTTTGGGAGCTCTATAAAAGGCATTCTCCTAATCTTCAAACCATTGGAAAGACTCTGTAGCATCTGTTAAAATATTTTTCCCTTCTAATCTGCCTGAAACTAATCGGGAGAAAATTCTAAGATGTTTCTTAATTAAGCAATAAGAAATGGTGAAGGGTGGTCTGTGCTGAGTTAATCACAGCTGTAAAGCATGAAAAAAGGAAAAGAGTTAAGTACCCCTAAATCCTTGGGCATCTCATTTCCCTCTGAATGTGCCTTATTGCTGTTATTAAGAAGTCTTTTTGTATTTCAGGATCGGAAGCTCCAAATGCGGAAAAGCTCAAGTGCAAGGGAGGGTCAGGCAGAAAAAACCAGCAAAATCCTCCACTGTGGCCAGGAGAGGGGAGGAAGGGGGGGAGCAAGGGGTAGAGAGGTGCTTCACTCTGCTCTCTTTTAGCCCCTGGCTTCTGGGAGTGGCCTACGGAACTGCGTCCTCAACCAAGAAGGAAATAAAACTGCGACAACTGTGAAAGTCAGGCAACAGGGGAGGTGCCGGCTTCACTAAGGAGCGCAAGCCCGCTTCACCTGACCCAGTTCCTTGTGGGACTCTCAGGTCGTGTTCATCAGCACACAGCTGGTGAAGGAGACAGTGTGAGAGCCGAAATCTCCCTCCCTGAAGCCAAGTGTGCAAACTTCTCTTTAAAACCCCCGAAAAGGTGAGCACCTAAACCCTTAAACCTACCTCCTCGTCCCTAGGATTCCAAGTCCCCACAAACTCCCTACCAGCAAATCCAGAGCTTACCAGAGGAGCATGGCAACTCAAACTTGCTTTCTCTCCAGACCATTAAGCCAGGAGTCCTCCCTCCTGTTTGGTTCAACCCCGAGACCAACCCTAGGAACTAACTCTGGAACAGTCTTTCACATTGTTGCATGCACTTCCCCCCCTCCGTGAAAAATCTGCCCGTGCCTCATTAGACCTAATGTTAGGGAGTGATTGGTTAGCAGTTGCAAGGACAGCGAGGACAACAACATCTGCTCTGCCATCGAAATTGTGAACTTCATCCTCACAAGAACTGGATGGAATAAGGGCACCACACAGCCCCTCACACTGCATGCTGTTTATCTTTTCACTTTCATTGACATTTTATTCAGTGAAGACAACAAAATCTGTCAGCTTGAAATCTTATATTAAATATCAGAATTAAGTACATAACTGGTGTTTTTGCACTTTCTTCTCCACACAGTTGACCCTCGTGATTTGCAGATTGCATCATTTGCAAATTTGCCTACTTGCTAAAATTTACTGTAATAATCGAATTCACTCTGAAGAGCTTCCACGGTTGTTTACAGACATACATATGCACAAAGCAGTGAAAACACTGAGTCACGGACCTACACATCCCAGGTGAGGATGGACAAGTTGATGCTCTGCTTTTTCATATCAGTTCTCCTACTAAAAGCAAGTGTCCTTTTTGCAGTCTATTTAGTGCTCTGTTTTCACATTTTTGTGTTTTTGTTGGTAATTTTGCTGTTTAAATGGCTCTGATGCATGGTGCTAAATTGCTATGTAGTGTTCCTACTCTCAAGAAGACTTTGATGTGTCTTACAGAGAAAATACATGTGTTAGGTAAGCTTCATTCAGGCATGTTGTAGTGTTCTTGACCATGAGTTCGATGTTAATGAATCAACAATTTATATTGAATAAGATGTCTCGACACAGAAACACACATAAAACAAAATTGCATATTGATCAGTTGATGAAAATGTTGTGGCCAGGGGCTTGTAGAATCTAACCTTGTATTCCCCCAGAGGCAATAATTCAGTTTTTGCTAATTCCGGGTTTGCTGCTACTTTGTAGAACATAACTACCATGAATAACAAGAGTCGACTGGATCATCAACATTGCTTACTTCAGCGCAGGACCAGATGGTCTCCCTGGTGAATTTTATCAAACATTTAAAGAAAAATCAACACCAATCCTTCTCAAACTGTTCCAAAAAATCAAAGAGGAGGGAACACTCCCAAACTCATTTTATGAGGTGTCATTATCCTGATACCAAAACCAGAAAAAGACACTTTCCTAGAAAGGAGAACTATAGGCCAAGATTCCTGATGAATGCAGATGCAAAAATACTCAACCAAATACTAGCACACCAAACTCAGCAGCACATTAAAAGCATCCTCCACCATGATCAAATGAAATCTATCCCTGGGATGCAAGGATGGTTCAACATATACAAATCAACCAATGTGATACATTGCATTAATAGAATGAAAGAAAGGAATCATAGGATCATCTCAAAAGATGCCCCCCCAAAAAAGCATTTGACAAAATCCAAACATCCATTCATCCATTCATGATAAAAGCTCTTCACAAATTAGGCATAAAAGGAACACATCTCAACATAATAACAGTTATTAACAATAATAACAGTTAATAATAATGTTGACAAGATCACAGCTAACATCAATGGTGAAAGGATGAAAACTTTCCTCTAAGATCAGGAACAAGACAAGGGCACCCACTCTCACCACTCCTATTCAACTTAGTACTGGAAGTCTTAGCTACAATAGTCAGACAAGAAAAAGAAATAAAAGGTATCAGAATTGGAAAGGAAGAAGTAAAACTGTCTCTATTTGCAGACAACATGATTTTACATATAGAAATTTCTAATGACTCACCCAAAAAATGGTTAGATCTAATCAATGGATTCAGTAAAGTTGCAGGATACAGAATTAACATACAAAAATCAGTAGCATTTCTATACACTAACCATGAAATTTTTGAGAAAGAAATCAATCCCATTTACAATGGTATCAAAACCAATAACATACTTAGGAATAAATTTAATTTAGGAGGTGAAAGAGCTGTACACTGAAAACTACAAGACATTGATGAAAGAAATCAAAGAAAACAAAATAAATGAAAAGGTATCCTGTGTTCATGAACTGGAAGAATTAATATTATTAAAATGTCAATACTACTGAAAGCCATCTATAGATTCAATGCAGTCCCTATCAAGATTCCAATGGCATTTTTTATAGAAGTAGAAAAAACACTCCTAAAATTTATATAGAACTTAAAAAGGCCCCAAGTAGTCAAAGAAATTCTGGAAAAGAGGAACAAAGCAAGAGGCATCACACTTCCTGATTTCAAGAGCTATAGTCATCAAAACAGTATGTCACTGGCATAAAAATAGGCAAATTGATCAATGGAACAGTATTGAGAGCTCAGAAATAAATCCAAGAATATATAGTCAACTAATATTTTTAAAGGAAGCCAAGAGTATTCAATGGAGAAAAGATAGTCTCTTCTTCAATAAATAGTCATGGGATAATTGGATATTTACATGTAAAAGAATGAAACTGGACCCATATCTTGCACCACTCATGAAAATTAACTCAAAATGGATTAAAGACTTAATGTTAAACATGAAACCATGAAACTCCTAGACGAGAACATGGGAAAAAAACTCCTTGACGTGGGTCTTGGCAATGATTTTTTGGATGACACCTAAAACACAGCCACAAAATAAAAAACAAACAAGTGAGACTATATCAAACTAAAAAGCTTCTGCACCAGCAAAAGAAACCATTGACAAAGTAAAAAGACAATCTAACCCTACAGAATGTGAAAAAATACTTACAAACCATATATCTGATAAGGGATTAATATCCAAAGCATATAAAGAACTCATACAACTCAATAGCAAAAACCCCCACAAACCCCCCCAAAAAAAACCAAATAATCCAATTTAAAAATGGCAAAAGACCTGTTCCTCCAAAGAAGATCTATGAAAAGCCAAAGGTACTTGAAAAGATGCTCAACATCACTGGTCATTAGGGAAATGTAAATTAAAAGTACATTGAGACATCACCTCCTACCTGCCAAAATGACTATCATCAAAAAGACAAAAGATAACAGATGCCGGTGCGGATGTGGAGAGAAGGGAGCCCTTGTGCACTGCAGGGCTGACTATAAATTGGTGCGGCCACTATGAAAACCAGTACGAAGCAGCCTCAAAAAAATGAAAAATAAAACTACCATATAATTCAGCAATTCCACTTCTGGGAATATATCCAAAGGCAACAGACACACAAACTCAAAGAGGTATCTGCACCCACACGTTCTTAGCAGCATTATTTACAATAGCCAAGACGTGGAAACACCCTAGTGTCCATTGGTGAATAAATTCATAAAGAAGCTGTGGTATATCTATACCAGAGGATATCCTTCAGCCATAAAAAATAAAAATAAAATAAAAAAAAAACAAGGAAATCCTACCGTTTGCGACAACACGGATAGATCTCAACAGCATGATGCTAAGTGAAATACATCAGACAGAGAAAGACAAATACTGTATGATCTCACTTACATGTGGAATCTAAAAACAAAACCAAACTCATAGAAACAGAGCTCAGACTTGTGGTTAGCAGAGATGGAGAGTGGGAAGGAGAAGTGGAGAAAAGTGGTCAAAAGAGCGAAACCTCCAGTTCTAAGATAAGTAAGTACTAGGGGTGGAATGTATCACTTGCCTCTAGTAACGAGGCTGCATGGTAGAGAGCAAGGTTGTAAAGAGAGGAAAGCCTAAGAGTTCTCAGCACAAGGAGAAAAAACTGTTTCCTTTCTTTTTTCTTTTTATTGCATCTACAAGATGGCCGTCAGCCGTACCTGTTGTGGTAGTCACTTCACGATATGTGTAAATCAAACCAAAGAAAGAATTGCTTCCTTTGCATTCTCCCCTCTCAGGTGGCTCGAACCAAAGCTGAAAACACTGTAGTGGTTCTGAGGTGAAGTCACATCCATTTTAGAGAAGGGGTGTTCTCCCAGCCTCCTCTCTAACATCTGAGATCACATAGATTTTTTTTTATTATGATGTTATGTTAATCACCATACATTACATCATTAGTTTTTGATGTAGTGTTCCATGATTCATTGTTTGTGCATAACACCCAGTGCTCCATGCAGTACGTGCCCTCCTCAATACCCATCACCAGGCTAACCCATCCCCCCGCTCCCCTCTAGAACATCCCATAGATTTTTAAAAAGTCTTTTGATCTGGCCCACAACTGGGCCTCTCTAAGGCAACTTTCCCTCCATACATGTGGCATTCTGATGTCAGTACCTGAGACCACTTGAGGCCCTGCCTGTGGCTTTTGACAAGCTTTGGCCGGGCCCACAGCCCTGAGATCTGAGAAAATCAATACCTCGGTTTGCCTATAACTCTGCTCTAAGGCATAAGAGACACAGACGTGCGCTATCATAAGAAGTATTTGAACATATTCTTCTAGGGTCTTGCTGGCCAGCAGACTCCACTGATGCCCTGTGTGCCTTTGAAGAGTACAGGGAATCCATCTCTGACCTCAGCCAGCGCCCCAGCGGGTGCAACTGCAGAATGTACCACATCCACCACACAGAGAAAATGGGGGATGCCTTGTGCACAGAAAAGGTACAGTTCTAGGTGCTAAAATAGAAACCGTTTCCCTTTCTTCCATGATCTCTCTCCCAACTCATCATGGTGGCTTTTTTTTTTTTTAATTTGCTATTGGACTCTGTTCTTAGTTTTAAAAGAATTAAAATATCGCATGAGTTTCATTAGTCATCTTTATACTGTACGTTGACAGTTTGAAATGAAAATACAAGCGCATTTCACTCTAATGTGGAAACCATCGAAATTGCATAATCTGTACTTCTTGGCTGGTGCGTATGTATTTTGTTCTCACCAAGACAGTGAAAACATTGCACCAAACTAACTCAACTGTTTCCATTTCACTTCTTGATACTCACACCTTCTATCAACCCTCTCTACCTTTGGCTTCCTGGCAGGTAAGGAAGGCCAGGAGGAAAAGGAGCTTTGGGTGGCTCTGCTTTTCCCCTTCCTTCCATGTCCTACTGTGAGGGTGAGTGCTTGCCAAACAGAGAAGTAACACAAGTAAGAAACACTATGATGAGGTTCACTGGCCATTTGTGTGACTTAGAACACCATCACCCCCTTTCTGCATTCCAGGCGAGTTCTCACTCAGACGAAGGCATGGCCCTTAGGGTCAGCAGTGCTCCTACTCACCAGTCCCAGGTGCATCGTGTTTGCTGGTGCCCACTTGTGTCTTGCTGGACTCCCTCGCACCCCCAGGGGGCACCGGAAGTTTGTGCTCATGGGCCATCCCCAAGGCTATATGAGAAAGCAGGGATGAGGCACGGCAGACACACACAGTATGCCTTCTCTCGTGTGGCCTGTTATGCTGTCCCATCAGGCTTCACATACAAAGCTCACATTCAAAGATAAAATTTCAAGATGGCGGAAACAGAGCGTTAAAGTGAGCACAGGGCCCTTCGGAGCGCAGGACCCTGTGGGATACAGGTTACACACCCACGATGCTGGCCTGGGCACCCAGACTGGGATGGGCCACACACCTGGAGCCATGTGCGGCTTCTCGAGTCATGTCTGGAAAACATTCACTACCCAGACAGGGGAGTCTTGAAAATAAGGACCCATTTCCTAGAGAATAATGAACCCTTGAAATAATGAATATGGTCATTCAGCCTGGGTGGGCGCCGGTTATCAAAAAGGAAGCTCTGGGCCTTACCTGAGAGCTTGTTGAGCAAATTGTAGAAAGTCACTTGAGAAGGCACTGAGATGATCCCTTTCACAAAAAAAAAAAAAATCCGAGAGAGGAAATCTGAGGTCTGGGTGTGAGTGAGGAACCACACAGATGAGCTCAGCCCTGGAAATACTTTAGAGATGAGTATGAGCAAGGTTTTCAAGACCCATTGGGCCTACAGGCAGTGGTTTGAGGAAAAGGGGACCTCCAGTGTGTACAGTGGGAAACAGCTTGAACAGGCCGACTAAAGTAGGGGGCAGGCTGGTAGAGAGGGCAAGAGAAGGAAGAAAGGAGGAAAAAACCCTGTTTTGGAAGCAGCCATGTGAGGACCTTTGAGAAGAAGGGAAGATAGATTATGTGTGAGGTGCTGTTGTTTGAACTCTGAAGGCAGGACTCTGAGTCCAAACTTCAGAAAATAAGAGGAAGCAATTACCAGAAACAGTGAATGCAGGGAGCAAGGGAGAAGATAGGGGAACGTGTTGGCAGGGGGCTCTGAAGCCTGCATGCAAGGGACAGAGGAGGTTACTAATCGATGGTTTGGCTTTGCAGATTTGGAGTGTCATTCCGAGGTCATTTGTACATCTATTTGAAACTGACTGCCATGCACAATTGTGTATCACGGTCCACAGACCACAGTGGTCGTCCCCAGGATTGCCCAGGTCCTGGTTTCATGCAGCTGCGTCTTCCCTTTCCCTTAGGTGTGCATGGCACCTGTGACATGTTTCTAACAGCTAGAAAACAACAAAAGTGACGGGATGTCTGTGGCTGCATACGTGAGATTACATTGCGCGGGACCAAAATGTCCATCCTGCGGAAAATGCCTCTCCCTTGCCGGCTTTGGGAAGCAGGAAGCGTGTTGGTGAGGCCCAGGGAGCAAGGAACTGAGGACAACAGAATGCAGCCAGCCCTTACCTGGTCCAGCGTCAACATGAGCTTTATGACCTATGAAAGTCAAGGTAGGCTTTCTAAAGTTCCGTACCCGTGTACTGGTTATCCATTGCTGCGTAACAAATGAACACAAACATGGAGGCTTGAAAGAGCATGCACTCATCATCCCACAGTTTCTGCGGGTGTGGCTCAGACCTCGATGGCAGTCTTGTGAGCACCAGAGCAGGAGCTCCAACCATGCTGTGTCTCCCTCCAGACCCACAGGAACTAGGAGATAAGTGTGTGCCTCCCTGGTGGTTTCATCCTTCCCACCATCCTGAACTCAGGACCATGTTGAAGGTTCTATCACCTTTACTTCAGTGGCTTGGTGGTCACCTCCTGCAGATGAGTTCCCAAACCAGTAGTTCCAGCTCTGAACTGCTCCCGAGTGCCAACTTCCATCTTCAATTTCCTGAAGTCACTAATTCAAAGAGTCAAACAGTTATTATCTAGTCACTCGAGTATTTAACCAAAGTTTGCTAAGTGACTTCTCTGTGCCAGGCACTGTTCTGGGCACTGGAAATGAACGAACATCCCTGCCTTTATGCCATTTATTTTCTAGTGTGGGAGGAGACAGATGCTGAATGTTTGTTGGATGACGTTAAAAGCTAAAGAGAAAAAACAAATCAGAGAGAGGGATATAAAGTGCCAATGTGGGGAGCTGAAATTTTATACAGGGTGGACAGGTGTAAAAACATGCAAGTAAGAGGGCAAGCCAGGCATGTGTCAAGGAAGAAAGTACTCCAGAGAGAGGGAACAGTAAGTGCAAAGGCCCTGAGGCAGGGTGTGCTATTTGAGGAACAGCTAGGAAACCAGTGTGGCTGACATAGAATGACCAAGACAGGGAGAGTGATAGAAGATTAATTCAAGGAGGGAAGGAAAAGGACAGATTTTGGAGGGTCTCATAAGTCATTGTACCGGGGCGCCTGGGTGGCTCAGTTGGTTAAGCGACTGCCTTCGGCTCAGGTCATGATCCTGGAGTCCCGGGATCAAGTCCCGCATCGGGCTCCCTGCTCGGCGGGGCGTCTGCTTCTCCCTCTGACCCTCCTCCCTCTCATGTCTCTGTCTCTCATTCTCTCTCTCTCAAATAAATAAATAAAATCTTTAAAAAAAAAAAAGTCATTGTACCATTTTGACTCGCAGTGAGATGGGTGTGATTGGGAGATTTTGAATGGGGTTTGCTACTGTGATAGCAGTAGGGATAGACTGGAGGGGGACGAGGGCAAAAGTAGGACTTGCTTATTCACTTCTAGAACAGCATCAGACACATACGTATTGGTCAAGAAATAAATGCTTAACACTTGAATGTTGTCAAATCTATTGATCTTTTACAATTTTTTAAATTAATGTTGTCTTAAAAATACTTTCTAAATTTGGTGTGGTAATTAGAAATGGCCTTTCCTACAATTACATTCTAAAGATAATTAACTTACATTTTCTTCTATCACTCTCACAATCTCATTTCTTAAATTTGAATTTTCATCTATCTACAATCTATTCTGGTGAAAGGAATAAAATTAGGAAGCCAGCTTTATAATTTTCCAAATGGCTAGTCATTCATCCAAGCTCTGCTTATTATATAATCTAACTGTCTCCTACTGAAAATCTGTTGAGATTTAGTTCTTATTCTGACATAAATATGAGCTATTGATAAAAACCATTCCTTATGCCTACTTTGTCATCCTACCTATTTCCACAAACAGAGGCATCTATGTACCATATAAGGTTGTTGATTGATGATCACTACCTAAATTACCTGCTAACACAGTGATTAACAGTTCTATCTCTTACTTTTCATCACCAACAATTACTCCCTGTGATTTAAAAATTAGGAGGAAAAAAAAACAGGGAAAAACAGAAACAAAGAGTCACAAAATTTCCCCAAGTCTACATGGGAACAGATTTGAATGTTTAATATCACTCTGTCTCTACTGCATGGGATGAGAAAGCAAACAAGAAGTTAGATACAAGGAAAACCTTCTTCTTTCCCTCCATCTTCCAATCCTGTGAAATATTTCCATTTTAATTGAAAATGGGAAATGGGAAAAATTACGTAAAGAACTCACCAGGAAAAAAAGCCTATTGTCACAGTAGTCCAAGAAATGTTGTTAGAAAGTCAATAACCAACATTTACAAAGTGGGGATGGCTGCGACACTCCTAGGAGCGTCGGGATCGGACATTTGGGTTGAGTTATGTAACCAGATATTCCATGAGAGGTTCAATCTGTCATCCTGCGTTTGGTTGATTTCGTGTCCTCAGCTTCAAAGAAAGGGATGCCTGAAGGTCACCCGGGGAATCCTAGGGAAGGTGAGTCACTGAATGTGGGCCTCCACAGCAGTGGATGTGGGGCCCCATGAAAGCCTCCAAGTTCAGCTTCTTTTGGAAATAAGAGCAGGTGGTGCTGTTGTCCCAGGAAAGAAGTGTGATCAGACACCTGGCGCTCTAAGGTTTGTAAAGGAAAAGCTGCCAGGTCCCACGGGGAAACACTCTCCTTCCTCTGCAGGGAAAGGGACAGGGAGTTCAGAAACAAGACTGGGCTGATGTCCAACCCCACGTTTCTGGGGCAGCTGGTCCCCGGGCAGAGGCGTGCATGTGTCACCAAAGAGGTTTCTCCCAACTGCAGCTCGGGCAAAGGAAAAGGGACAGCGCCCTTCAAAGGACAGCAGCAGACAAGGTGCACAGATCCTTTCAGTAAAGAGTGGACCAGGATGTGGCCAAAGAGTACGAACTCTCTAAGATAAATAAGTGGCAGGGATGTAACATACAACATGATCACTGTAGGTAACACTGCCTATATTTCGAAGTTGCTAAGAGAGCAAATCTTAAAAGTTCTCCTTACAAGGAAAAAAAACCATTTTTTATCTTTTTTTAGATACCTATATGAGAAGATGGATCTTAAGAAAACTTGTAATCAGGGGCGCCTGGGTGGCTCAGTTGGTTAAGCGACTGCCTTCGGCTCAGGTCATGATCCTGGAGTCCCGGGATCGAGTCCCACAGCAGGCTCCCTGCTCAGCAGGGGGTCTGCTTCTCCCTCTGCCCTCTTCCCTTTCATGCTCTCTGTCTCTCATTCTCTCTCTCTCAAATAAATAAATAAAATCTTAAAAAAAAAAAAGAAAACTTGTAATCATTTCATAATATATGGAAGTCGAGTCATTGTGTTGTCCACCTTAAACTTATATGGTGCTGTGTATCAATAATATCTCAATAAACTGAAAGGGAAAAAAAAGATAGAGCCTGAAAAAGGGGGGAAAAATGTCAAATAGTTGCAACAGAAACTGTCTGGCTCACAATGCCTAAAATAACCATCTGGCTCTTGACAAAAAAGTTTGCAGACCCCTTCCTCAAAACAATAAATATAGCTTTATTACCACAAAATTGAAAAATATGTGTAGACCTGTGGTTTTTATATAATTGAAAGTAAATGAAATATTAAAGACAACTAAATTCAATTATGATTTCAAATCATTCGTCTTGTGTTGTGGCCAGCAAGATTTGGATGAGTAATACATTTATAAAGATGCAATAAATTTATAAATTTATCTCATATATCTTCCATTGATATGTTCATAAAATTAAGTTTTCTCTTAATTTTAATAAATTCAATGTTTTATCATTTAGATTTCACATAATTTGCGTTGTTGATAGTAAAGATTGGAAGATTAAAAATACAATATAACTGTACTTGAAGTATTCGATATTTTCCTAAATTTTCACAAAACTTCTAAGTAAATGTAAATTTTAAATTATTTTTCATATTTTGTTTCAAAAACTTTTTGTTCTACAATACTCAAAATGTATTAGATTTTAACAAATAAATAAATTATTATTTTCAAATTTAAGTCAAAGTGATATAAAAATCAAATTTGTATTTACTTTTAAAAATTTAATAAAACCTTTAAAAAATATTTTTATAACATTGAAAAAAAAGAAGACCAAGGTGATGGCTGAACTGTTTACAACGAGTTTTCAAAATCCACACGTGAAATCATGAGAAACAATAGGAAGAACAATTAACAAATTGCCAGTGCTTTTTTCCTCAGGGATGAAGTCAAACTGAGGACTACATAAACCCTGGCAGTTTTGAGCAATTCAGGAAGGGGAGAACCCTGAGATGGAAATCCTGAATTTCTTACTAGTGGGTCATATATCATAAAACTGGAAAAAAAAGAAACATGATCCTTTCTGGACCTCAAGGTTGCAACTTCCATCATGCCTACTACTTTTGGAAAGAGGCTTTTTAATAATGTTAGGAATATAATTTCTATCTGCTAATTGAATTGGTAACAGTGATGAGTGATAAAGGTTATATTTGCTTTGTTTCCTTAAGTTTTGTTCAGTAAGTTTATAGTTTGGGGGGGGGATGAAGTTCATTCTGCTTAGATTTAACAGTTTAAATATATGGACATTACTTTGATATGCTTAATAGCCTAATGAAACAGAATTGTCCAGGGTTGGATTGCAGGTTACCTTTAGTCTTGGCTAGGGGCTCTGGGGTGGTTCAGTTCGTTAAGCAGCGGATTCTTAATTTCCACTCAGGTCATGCTCTCGGGGGTTGTGAGATCGAGCCCGACATCGGGCTCCACACTCAGCAGGGAGTCTGCTTGAGATTTTCTCTCTCTTCCTCTGCCCCTACCTCCTCGCTCTCTCTCTCAACTAAACAAATAAATCTAAATAAATAAATAAATAAATACCCTCGGCCAAATACTGTTTACCTGACAGCAGCCAAATCTAATTCTAATGATAGTAAATATCCAAAGATGTTGAAGTTGAAAGCCCAGCAGCAAAGATGTATTCCCAGGGAGTGAAACGATATTCTAAAAATTTTAAGTACACCTCACCATTTCCACATAATGTCTGATGATGTATTTTCAGGATTTTTATTATTCTTTCTATTCTTTTCTTCTGCATCTAACCAGCTTACATCCTGCTGGGGCTAAATCTATCCCCGCTTGATTTCCATCTTTGACCCAGTTGTATTACATTTGTGAAACTTATCACTAGTGTCAATTTCTTTCCTTTTTTTTTTGTTTGTTTGTTTTCCACTTGCTTTTCTACAATATTAAGGAGTAAAAATGAAAGTAAATATTCAAATAAGTATGCAAATAGTGCAGGGAGAAAAACCTAACAAATCTGTGGAAACTGAGCTGGCGCCTGGCAGGGGGCCCCCCATGTGGTGTAGTGCACAATTTCCTTTGGTTCGAAAATATAGGCGAATCCCATGTAAGGCAGTCTAAAGGTATCAACGCATGATTTGGGGAAGAATATGTTCTCCAGCAGTCAAATATGTGAAAGACAACAGACAAAATATGGAAAGACCAAAAATGACCTCTGGAAGTTTGAAAAGATGCATTGCAACCTTCAAATATCCAGGCGTGAGCCAAGTCGGAAGGGCATATGGCTCAACAGGGGGCGTCTCTCCATTTCTCCTGCATGGCCTGTAAACCAGTAAATGGCTCACGATCCAGACGGAGAGAGGCGGAGAGGGAGTCAACCCTTTCCCTCCCGACTGTTCAGTCCCCTTCTGTTTCTCTCCCACCTCAAAGCCAAACCAAAGGAGCAAACTAAGGAAAGCGCAGGGTCCGAGGATCCCAGGCACATCTGCAATGAATCCAACTAGAGCCTGCCAGGGAAGCTCATGTCTTAGAAAGAACAGGACAGTGGGAACATTTGCTCTGGCTTCAGAGGGAGGGGGAAAAAATGAAATTGGTAATGAAGCCGAAGCACCATGTCAATTGCTTAAAGTTCACTCACATTTAACATTTCACACACCATTTACATTCCTGTTCTCTCTCCACCAAGTGAAAAAGGCAGTGGTGCCCTTTGGGGTTTAGCAGGACGGTTGGCCTCCCTGAAGTGCCTCTCTCTCTGTCACTCTCCCTTCCGCTTTTTCCTGACTCAGTGGCGAGAGGTCTTCATGCCAGTTGAAACCATCTGTGGCTCAGCAACACTCCGCCCCCAACGGAGCACCAAGAAATCACACAGGCCCTTCGGGCGTGGAAGAGCAACGATCCTCCAGCGGAGCCCGGCTTCGTTGTGCAGCTCCCTTCGCAGACCCCGGGGAGCCTGCTGTTGCGTTCTGGAGCATTGCCTGGCTTGATCAGTGAGATCACCTGCAGCTCTGCTATCTCACATCGGGCATTCCAGAGAGACCTGACAAGTTTACCTCACCATTTACCGAGCCACTTCTCTGTTCCAGGCTGCTCTAGGCTGAACCATGCCCCGGCCCCCATTTATGTGTTGCAATCCCAACCGGCAGTCCCTCAGAATAGAACCGTATGTGGAGATAGGGCGTTTAAAGGGGATGATTAAGCTACAATGAGGCAATTAGGGGGCCCTACTCCAATGTGACTGGTGTCCTTAGAAAAAGAGGAAATGTGGACACACGCAGGGAGACACCAGGGGTGCATGGAGGAGAGACCGCGTGCAGAGGCAGCAGAGGGTGGTTGTCTTCAAGCCAAGAGAGAGTTGTGGGGTAAGAGAAACCCTAGCTCAAACAGGCTTAAATTAAAAAAAAAAAAAAAAAAAAAGCCCCCTCACCTTCAAACTTTCCCTCAAGGAGACAAAATGGCTGCTGTGATTCCAGACTTCATGTCTTCACACCAAAACACTCCGGGGTAAGACCTTGTCTTTGGGCTTTACTTCCCAGAAACCTCAGCAAAGATCCCTTTTACATTCGTGGCTGAGACGCTGCAGCCAGGATTATGGAATAGAGTAATTGACTTAAGACAATAAGGTTCCCACCCGGGGCACCTGAGTGGCTCAGTCGGTTAAGCATCTGCCTTCAGCTCAGGTCATGATCCCAGGGTCCTGGGATCGAGCCCCACATCGGGCTCCTGGCTCAGCGAGGAGCCTGCTTCTCCCTCTCCCTCTGCCTCTCTCCCTGCTCATGCTCTCTCTCTGTATCTGTATCTCTGTGTCTCAAATGAATAAATAAAAAATAAAATCTTTAAAAAAAATAATAAAATAAGGTTCCCACCCAAAACACAGAGCTGAGGGTCTCAGGATGGAGATGGGAGAGACTTCCGGATACCTTGTTAAATAAAGGTTTCCAGGGGCTGGGGGGAGGGGAGAATGAGGAATTATTATTTAACGGGCACAGAGTTTCTGTTTGGGATGACCACAAGGCTCGGGAAATAGATGGTGGTGAGAGTGCGGCTGAACTGTACACTTAACAACGGTTAAAATGGCAAACTGCATGTTACCTCTATTTTGCCACAAGAAATTAATCTAAAAAATAAACTTAAAAACTTTCTTAACACATTCCACGTGCATGCCAGCTGAAGCCAGTTGGTATTTCATCCCCAAAGTGCCCCTCTGCCACTGAGAATAGCCCTTGGGAACCCTCCCTAGCCACCGAACCAGGGCCAGGCCCAACGGGCATAAAAAGAAACCTGCCAAATGTCAACACAGAGAATTATGCTCAGATTGTATTGAACACTGGCCTGTGACAGGGCTCAGGAAATACCGTGCTATTCACGAGAGCAGAGAACCCTTATCTTAGACTGCCAGATATTTCATCCGGGGAGATAATTAAGGTCAAGTCTCTTACTGGTGGTTTGAATGGGGCAAAAAGAGTGGGCTTTTTAACAAATATTTGCTAGTGGCATTTTTTAGTGTCTAGAGGAAGGGAACAAGCTCCAGTGGGGCAAGTGACAGCTATAAATGGAAAAGGAGCTGCAGCATCTGTTTTGTCCTGTGTCTACGTATAGTGAGGTACCTACGCAGAAGTCTCAGCCAAACCTTCCAGAGAGTGGAGTTCTTGCTTCTGACAGCTACAACAAAGCTGAGCAGATTGCTCTGTGATAAAAGCCACGCCATTGCATCCTGTCTCCAGCAAGTGAAAAACCAGGTGCGAGGCAGCCACCTAGCTGCAAGGTGAGTTCAGTGTCATGGGACGTTCTGAGTAGCTGTTGTTCAAAAAACAATGAATTTACATCCATGACACCCTGTGTCAATTTCAGAATGATTTTATCATGCCCACTTTTGTGCCGCCACTAAGCTGGAAAATATGGACTGTGACATACTGAAGCAGAAAAGGAACAAATTTGCATGTTACTGGGCTGGAAGAGCCTTTGATTGTTGGAGACGCCCGATGATGCTGTAAGCACCGGCAGACAGGGCACCTGGGACGCACCAGATCTCCGCTCCCGGCAGCTGACAGCAAACTATTGAATCAGCACAAGATCAAAGAGTTGGAACTGTCTCAAGTAAAAGTGTTAAAAACACAAAGAAGCCGGCATCTTGATTAGAGGACATCTAGAGGCAAGAAACGCACAGAGAGAAAGAAAACGACCTTGAGTCTATAATATGTTACAAGCCTCGGAATTGTAAAAACGCCTGATACAAAAAGAAAAGGTGCAGCTCAAGTGAGAGTTGCAGAGCTGAAAAGGTTGGAAGTTGTATGCTTGTCACAATGCAAGAAGAGACAGGGGAGCACTAGAGTTCCGCAGGATTATGACTGAGATTACATGTCTGTGTTCAAGGCTGATCACTTGCTTGCACAAGTAGGTCTGTGACTTCAAGCTCCGACACATACGCGTTTTAGCTGAGTGTGCCTCCTTGGCGTCAAGCGCAAGACTTCGGAAATACAAATACTCTTTTAAGAAGGAAAGAACCGATCCCTGGCAACAGTCAAGTCAAAGCTTGCTATTTAAAGAAGCAAATAAAAATATTGGAAATGAGACATTCGGTAGAAACATTAATGATAAATTTGCTGCTTTGGGAATTGGCTTTTCAGCAAAGTGAGCCATATAATAACATACCTATCAGTGGGGAATATATTAACGATTCCCTTCAAGAGAGGGCTTCATCTTCTGGCAGCATTCTAAGTGTTTCAAATCTGACTCCCCAGTTTTGTTTTGTTTTTTTTGCCTTTTTCTTACTTTCCATAAAAACAGCTACCGTCACCATGTCTGGGATCCCCATTGGAGAGAACCACCAAAGAAGGAGAATAACAGGTAGCTCCAGCTGGGAAATTTTGAGCCTCCATTTTTCTCATGTAAACATGTCTCAGAATAAGCCAAACAAAACAAAACAAAAGGGATGGCGGGGGCGGGGGCGGGGCGCCTGAGTGGCTCAGTCTATTAAGCATTGGACTCTTGATTTAGGCTCAGGTTATGATCTCAGGGTCATGAGATGGAGCCTCACTGAGCGTGGAGCCTTCTTGAGATTCTTTCTCTCCTCCCTCTGAAAAGAAGAAAGAAAGAAAGAAAGAAAGAAAGAAAGAAAGAAAGAAAGAAA